>NC_062278.1:202824993-203449993 GCF_902655055.1 Lutra lutra | reverse complement strand
ATTGATAACGATTTTTTTATGTCATTGGTAAAATTCATCAGTGAAACCATCTGTTTGTTGAGAGGTTTTAAATTTCTAATTAAATTTTCTTAGTCATAATTAGTTTGTTCAGATTTTCTACTTATGATTCTGTCTTGTCAGTTATATGTTTCTAGGAATTTTTCCATTTCTTTTAGGTTAAGCAATTTATTGGTATGTAATTCTTCATGGTAGACTCTTATGATCCTTTGTATTTTTATGGTATCAGTTGTAGTGCCTCCTCTTTGATTTTTTTATTTTATTTATTTGATTCTTTCTCTTATTTTCTTTATTAGTCCAGCTAAATGTTTTTCAATTTTGGTTATCTTTTCAAATAGCTAGGTCTTAATTTCATTGATCTTTTCTATTGTTTTCTAGTGTCTATTTCATTTATTTCTCTCAAATCTTTTTTTTTTGCATTTAGATATTTACTTTTATTAGAAAATATAAAATTTTTATGAAGGTCTGTGGCATTTTACATTTCTTTTTTTTTAATTTTTAATTTTTTCAGCATAACAGTATTCTTTATTTTTGCACAACACCCAGTGCTCCAAGCAATCTGTGCCCTCTCCAATACCGACCACCTGGATCCCCCAACGTCCCCCCCTCCGCCCCATCAAAACCCTCAGATTGTTTCTCAGAGTCCATAGTCTCTCATGGTTCACCTCCCCTTCCAATTTCCCTCGACTCCCTTCTCCTCTCCATCTCCCCTTGTCCTCCATGCTATTTGTTATACTCCACAAAGAAGTGAAACCATATGATAATTGACTTTCTCTGCTTGACTTATTTCACTCAGCATAATCTCTTCCAGTCCCGTCCATGTTGCTACAGAAGTTGGGTATTCATCCTTTCTGATGGAGGCATAATACTCCATCGTGTATATGGACCACATCATCCTTATCCATTCGTCCGTTGAAGGGCATCTTGGTTCTTTCCACAGTTTGGCGACCGTGGCCATTGCTGCTATAAACATTGGGGTACAGATGGCACTTTTTTTTTTTAAGATTTTATTTATTTATTTGACAGACAGAGATTACAAGCAGGCAGAGAGACAGTCAGAGAGAGGAGGAAGCAGGCTCCCCGCCGAGCAGAGAGCCCAATGCGGGGCTCGATCCCAGGACCCTGGGATCATGACCTGAGCTGAAGGCAGAGGCTTTAACCAGATGGCACTTCTTTATATATTCTTCCTTTTGCTAATTTTGGGCTTACTTCATTATTTTTATAGTTCCTTCAGATATAATGTTAGGTTGTTCTTAAGACTTTTTTTTTTTTCTTATTACAGGCACTTATAACCATTAAACTTCCATCTTAGATCTGTTTTTTTCTGCATCCTATAAGTTTTGGTATGTTGTGTTTCCATTTCCATTTGTTTTAAGTTCTTTTTTTAACTTCTCTTTTGATTTCTTCTTTGGCCAATTGGTTGTTCAGGAATGTGTTGTTTAATTTCCACATACTTGTGAATTTTATAGCTTTTCTCCTGTTACTGATTTCTAGCTTCATATCATTGTGGTTAGAAAAGATAATTGGTATGATTTCTGTCTTCTTGAGTTGTTTTGTGGTCTAACATTTTATCTACTCTGAAAATGATCGGTGTGTGTTTAAAAAGAAAGTGTGTTATGTGGTTATTGGATGTAAGAGATTATGCTGAGTGAAATAAATCAAGCAGAGAGAGTCAACTATCATATGGAATATTCTCTATATATCTGTTAGCTCCATTTGGTCTAAAGTATAATTTAAGCCTAATAATTTCTTTTTTTTTAATTTTTTAAATTTATTTTTAGCGTAACAGTATTCATTGTTTTTGTACCACACCCAGTGCTCCATGCAATCCGTGCCCTCTCCAATACCCACCACCTGGTTCCCCCAACGTCCCACCCCCTGCCCCTTCAAAACCCTCAGATTGTTTTTCAGAGTCCATAGTCTCTCATGGTTCACCACCCCTTCCAATTTCCCTCAACTCCCTTCTCCTCTCTATCTCCCCTTGTCCTCCATGCTATTTGTTATGCTCCACAAAGAAGTGAAACCATATGATAATTGACTCTCTCTGCTTGACTTATTTCACTCAGCATAATCTCTTCCAGTCCCGTCCATGTTGCTACAAAAGTTGGGTATTCATCCTTTCTGATGGAGTAAGCCTAATAATTTCTTATTGATTTTCTGGATCTATCCATTGTTAAAAATTGGTATTGAAATCTCTTGCTTTTTTTTCTTCCCTCTTTTGTATTGTCTGTTTTGCCCTTTAGATGTGTTATTATTATTTGTTTAATATATTCAGATGCTCTGTTTTTTGGGGTGTGTGTATATATTTACAGTTGTTTTATCCTCATGATTAACTAACCCCTTTGTCATTATATAATCACCTTCTTCGACTCTTGTTTGTGACTTAAATCTAATTTGCATGATAGAAGTGTAGCTAACTCTGCTCTCTTTTGCTTTACATTTACAGGAAATATATATATTTTTTCCTTCCTTTGAGCTGAAGTTTATCATTAAAGGTGAAGTGAGTTTCTTGTAGACAACATGCAGTTGGGTTGTATTTTTTAGTTCATTCAGTAACTATATGCCTTTTGATTGGAGAATTTAACCTATTTACATTTCATTATTAGTAGGTGAGGACTTACTAATATTATCCTGTTAATTGTTTTCTGGTTCTTTTTTAGTTCCTTTGTCTTTTCCTTTTTCTCTTACTGTGTTCATTTGTGAACTGATGATTTTCCAAAATGGTATGGTCTGATTTCCTTCTTTTCACCTTTTTAATATCTGTTATTACAGGTTTTTGTTTGTGGATGCTGCAAGGCTTACATAAAACACATTTTAATGGTCTGTTTAGGGCACCTGGGTGGCTCAGTGGGTTAAGCCTCTGCCTTCAGCTCAGGTGATGATCTCAGGGTCCTGGGATCGAAGCCCGCATCGGGCTCTGTGCTCAGCAGGGAGCCTCCTTCCCCCTTTCTCTGCCTGCTGCTCTGCTTACTTGTGATCGCTCTCTCTCTCTCTCAAATAAATAAAGTCTAAAAAAACCAGTCTGTTTAATGCAGATAATAGTTGGACTTCAATCTCATATAAAAATTATACCCTTTTGCTCTTACCCACATTTTATATTTTTGATGTTGCAGTTTACATCTTTTTATATTGTATATTCTTTAAGAAATTACTGTAGCTGTAGTTATTTTTAATACTTTTGTTCTTCACTGTTTACTAGAGTTAATTGATTAATATGCTGCCATATTACAGTATTAGAGAAATCAGAATTTAAGTATAAACTTACCTTTATGAGTGTGCTTTGTATTTTTATTATATATTTTTTTATGTTACTAATTAGTGTCCTTTCATTTTAGCATGAAGAACTTCTTTCAGCATTTCTTATAAGGCACGTTTAGTTGTGATGAACTCTCTCAGCTTTTGTTTGTCTTGGAAACTCTTTATCTCTTTATTTTTGAAGGACGTCTTTGCCGGGTGAAGTATTCTTAGTTGGCAATTTTTTTCTTTCAGTACTTTGAATGTATCATCCCACTCTCTCCTGGCCTGCAAGGTTTCTGCTGAATTCTGCTGATAGCCTTATGAGGGTTACCTTGTAAGTTACAACCTTTTTTTTTATCTTGTTGCTTTTGAAATTCTCTTTGTCTTCAATTTTAGTCAGTTTTATTATAATTTGTCTTTAATTTTATCTTTTTCAGTTGAATGTTTTTGGGGGCCTAGCTTCATGAACTTGGATATTCAAATCTCTTCCCAGATTTGGGTACTTCTCAGGCATTACTTTTTTTTTTTAAATCAGATTCTGTCCCCTTTTGTCTCCTTCCTCCTTCTGGAACTGTAGTAATACGTAGATTGTTTTCCTTGATGGTATCCCATAATTCACATAGAATTTCATTACTCTTTTTCATTCTTTTTTCTTTGTTCTCTTCTGCTAGATAATTTCAGGGTTCCTATCATTAATCTCACTGATTCTGTCTTCTGCTGATCAAGTCTGCTTTTGGTACTCTATTTTACATTTTTCATTTAATTCATTGTAATCATCACCTCTAGAATTTCTGTTTTCTTTTTTATGATTTCTATGTAATTATTAAGCTTCTCATTTTGTTTGTATATTGTTTTCCTGATTTTGTTTAATGGTCTTTCTGTGTTTTCTTATAACTCCTTGAGCTTTTTAAAAGCAACTGTTTTTGAATTATTTATTGGGCAAATCACAGATCTCTTTCTTTGGGCTTGGTTACTAGAAAAAAATGGTATTCCTTTGGTGCTATCAGTTCCTTTATTTTTCATGTTCTTGAAATTTTGCATTTCTTTTTTGCATTTGAAGAAGCAATTACTTCCTCCATTTTTACTTATGTCTTTAGTAGAGGAATAACTTATGTCAGCCCTGTTGGGTATTTTCTCTTAGACCTTTCCTTTGGATGCACCTGCTCCACACTTCTCGTTCCTTTTTGGAGTGGAATCCTTAAGACTGTATGGTTTCTTTCAATCCCACAAAAATCAGTCCAATTTCTAAAAGTCTCTTGTTTGCTTTACTTAAGGCAGTGCTGAATGCTCAAGTTTCTGTGCTTTCTCCCAGTCCCACAGGTGGCTTTCTGCATGTGCTCAGTAACTGTCTGCAAAGGGTTATATTTGTTGTTGCCCATGGAGTTGGGGAGTAGCTGGGGGAGGTGTGCAGTGTGTTGGGGGTGCCTGTTGGCCAGTTGGGAAGAATTTTAGGCAAGATGTCCCCATTAGCTCATGGACAGGCTTCCTGATGGAGTCTGTAAAGTGATTGGTAGGATCCTTTGACGTCTTTTGAGAGTCCTGGCTGCTTTCCTTCTAGCCCCTCCTCATCTTCCAGTTGTGTAGTACACCTCAGTATTCTGGATGGGGTGAGAAAGAAGTGGGTCTCTTCAGCAGCATACAACAAAGCTGGGGAAAGCCTGGTGCTCACTCAGATGCTCTCACTTTCTGCCATAGGAGAAATCACAGGTCAAGAAGTTATTTCTTGGCACTGAGCTGGGCTGCCTTGTGGGAGGAATAATGCAGGTAAAGTAAAATTGTTCTTACCCTCTTGAGTGCATCCAGTCTCAGACTTTTTTTTTTTCCCAACACTGTGCTTGAACTTTTCCACTGGACTTCTGAACTTCCACAAGGTCATTCTTTTCTGTGATTGATTGTTAAAATCAGTTTTCTTTGGTGGGGAAAATGGTACAAAACTCCTACTCTTCCATCTTGCTTATGTTACTCCTCTATGATTTTGTTGCTTTTTTTCTGAGTCCCATTTCAATCATGAATTGGTGTTGAAGTTTGTCTTATGCATTAATACAGTATGTGATTTTTCTTCATTAGCTTTAATATGGTAGATTACATTGATTGATTTTTGAATTTGAAGATGTTTTTCATCCCTAAAATAAACCTCATAGTGCATAAGTCTTCTTATTGCTGAGTTCTACTTGATAACATTTTGCTAAGGATTTTTATATCTATATTCATGAGGCATATTGGTCTATGGTTTTCTTTATACTATCTTTGATTTTGGTTATCAGAGTAATACTGATGTTATAAAAAATTAAGAGATTTTTTTCCCTCTTATTTTATGGTAGTGATTTTTTAGTAGAAATGTTCAATCATTTGGTAGAATGAAGCAGTGAAGACATCTGGGTCTGAAGATTTTTTTTCTTTGGAGTTTTAAAATAGGAATTCAATTTCCTTAATGGTCATGGGGCTATTCAAGCTATTCAAATTATAGTTAATCCTTGAATAACATAGGTTTGAACTGCATGGGTCCGCTTCTGTGTGGATTTGTGATACATACAATACAGTAGTGTAAATTTATTTTCTCTGCCTTATGATTTTAAAGTATTTTTTCTCTAGCTTACTTTATTGCAAGAATAGACTATATAATACATATAACATTTAATATATGTGTTAATTGACTGCTTATGTTATCAGTAAGGTTTCTAGTCAACAGTAAGCTATTAGTAGTTAACTGTTTGAGGTATACATGGTTTTTTGGTATACATGGGTTTTTGACTGTGGGTGTTGGTGACACTGGGGTATTGGTACCCCTAACCCTGTATTGTTCAAGAATCAATTGTATACATTTTGTATTGGTTGAGTTATGGTAGTTTGTATTTTAAAAGGAACTGGTCTGTTTCATGCATGTCATCTATTTATTTACATAGCGTTTTTGAAATATTCCTTTAATATCCTTTTAATGAATGTGTAATATCCTGTTTCATTCCTGATATTGACAACTTGTGTATTATCTGTTTTTTACTTTGTTAGTCTTGGTAGAAATTAGTTCTATTAAAAAAAAGATTTTATTTATTCGTTTGACAGAGAGAGAACACAAGTAGTGGGGGGGTGGCAGAGGGAGAGAGAGAAGCAGACTCCCTGCTGAGCAGGGAGCCTGACTTGGGGCTTGAGCCCAGGACCCTGGGATCATGACCTGAGCTGAAGGCAGATGCTTAAGTGACTGAGCCACCCAGGCACCCCTAGTCAGTTCTGTTGATCTTCCCAAAGACCAGCTTTATATTTTCTTTATTGTTTTTCCTTTTTAAATTTTGTTGATTTCTCCTTTTTATTCTTTCTGCTTGCTTTGGTCTTATTTTGCTTTTCTATTCTAATTTCTTGAAGAGAGGGCTTAGATTATTGATTTGCAATTTTCCTTATTTTATGTTTAAAGTTTTAAAAATTTACTTATTTATTTTTTAAAATAGGCTCCATGCTCCACATGGATCTTGAACTCACAACTCTAAAATCAAGAGTTGCATGCTCTACTGACCGAGCCAAGTGGACCATGCAATTTTCCTTTTTAATAACATATGCATCTGTCTTTCTCTGATTGGCTTATTTTTCTTAGCATAATATATTCTAGCTCCATCCATGTTGTTGCAAATGGCAAGATTTCATTCTTTTTTATGGCTGAGTAATATGCCATTATATATATACATACACCACATCTTTTTTTTCTAAAATAGAAATAATTTTTCTTTTTATTTATTTATATTTCATTTTTATAGGAAACCAATTTTATTTGTTTTTTAATTTTTATTTTATTTTTTCAGTGATCCAAGATTCACTGTTTATGCAACACACTCCATGCTCCATGCAATACGTGCCCTCCGCCAGGCTCACCCATCCTCCTACTCCCCTCCCTTCCAAAACCCTCAGTTTGTTTCTCAGAGTCCACAGTCTCTCATGGTTTGTCTTCTCTTCTAATTTTCCCCAATTAATTTTTCACATCTTCTTTTTTGTTGTTGTTGAGAATTTTATTAGAGTGCATGCATGCATGTGAGTTGGCGGGGGGAGGGACAGAGCAGAAAAGGAGGGACAAGCAGACTCCATACTGAGTGTGGAGCTGGGAGCAAGGCTTAATCTCACCACCCTGAGATTATGACCTGAACTGAAACCAAGAGTTGGATGCTTAAGCTTCACCAATTGAGCTACCCAGGTTCCCTCACATCTTCTTTGTCTATTTGTAGTTGATGAACATTTGGGTTCTTTCTGTAATCTGGCTATTGTTGATAATGCTACATAAACATTAGGGTCCGTGTATCCCTTTGAATCAGTATTTTTGTATCCTTTGGGTAATTACCTAGTTAGTGCAACTACTGGATCATAGGATAGTTCTATTTTTAACTTTTTGAGGAACCTCCATATTGTTCTGCAGAGTGGAGGCACTGGTTGCATTTCTAACAACAGTGTACGAGGATTCTCCTTTCTCCATATCCTTGCCAACATCTGTTGTTTCCTGTGTTGTTAACTTTAGCCATTCTGACTCATATATGGAATTTAAGAAACAAAAGAGATAGGGGAAAGAAAAAAAAGAGAGGGAGGCAAACCATAAGAGACTTGTAACTATAGAGAACAAACAGGGTTGATGAGGGGACATAGGCAGAGGATGGGCTAAATGATTGATGGATATTAAGGAGCAGTAATGAGCACTGGATATTATATGTAAGTGAGGAATCACTAAATTCTTCTCCTGAAACCAACATTACACTATATGTTAACTAATTAGAATTTAAATAAAAACTTGAAACAAAACACAATATATGCATTTAATGCCAGTACTTTCCCTTTAAACATTTCTTTACCTGTGTCTCCAAATTTTGATATATTGTATTGTCATTTTAATTCAGTTCAGTTTTTTATTTACTCTGAAAAGTCCTCTTTGATTCATGGATTATTTAAAAATGTTTTTTTTTTTTTTATCCAACCATTTGCAGATTTTTTTTCGTGTTTTGTGTGATTGATTTCCAGTTTGATTTTACTGGGGTTAAAAAAACATTCTGTTTATGATTTTGATTGTTTTAAATTTGTTGACATTTGTGGTTTTGCCCAGGATATGATTTATCTTGGTATATGTCCTCTGGGCACTTGAAAAGAATGTGTATCTGCTTTTGATGAGTGGAGTGTTCTGTGAATGTCACTAGATCCTACTGGTCGATGGTATTGTTGAGTTCTTTATCATTGCTCTTTTACTGTTTAGTTGTTCTGTAAGTCTCTAACTATAATTGTGAATTTGTCTACTTTTATTTCTATGAGTTTTGCTTCAACATATTTTGTTGTTTAGTGCATTTACATTTATGATTGCTATGTTTTCTTGGTGGTTGACTTTGTATCATTATATAATGTCCCTTTTTTGTATTAATAATTTTGTTTGTTCTGGTGTCTATCTAATATTAACTCTTGCTTTCTTTTCATTAATTTTTGCATAATGTGTTTTTTCATGCTTTTACTTCTTGTTTGCCTATGTTGTTATTTTTGTAATGAAGTTTTTTAAAGATTATTTATTTGAGAGTGTGTGTGAACACAGAAGGGAGTAGGAGAGTGAAAGAGAGAGAGAGAGAATCTCAAGCAGACTCCCCAGTAAGCATGGAGCCTGACACTAAGATCATAACCTGAGCCAAAATCAAGAGTCAGACACTTAACCGACTGAGCCACCTAGGCACCCCTCCGTGTTGACATTTAGTCCATTCATAGTGTCTAACAATCATTACTACTGTCTGACTCCAAAACCTTTTCATCACACCAAACATGAAACCTTATACCTATTCCTCCATCCCCCAGCCCTTGATACTACTGTCTGTATAGATTTGCCTATTCTGGATATTTCTTATAAGTGAAGTCATGTAATATGTGACCTTTTGTGACTGTCTTCTTTCACTCAGTATAATGTTGTCAAGATTCATTATTGATGTGGCATATATCAGTACATAATTGTTTTTATGGCTGACTAACATACCATTGTATGGATATATCACGGTATATTTGTCCACTTATCAGTTGATGGAGACTTGAGTTGTTTCCACTTTTGGCCATGTGAGTAGTGATCCTGGTTTTCTCTGATTTTAGTGAAAAATTCACTGTCATTTGAATATTTTTTCCACTAGAGGTAAGGTATTGTTTTTTTCTTACTGCTTTTAAGATTTTTTTTTTTTTGCATGTGATATTTAGAGATGTAACTATGTTGTGTCTTGATATGCATTTCTTTTGGCTTATCCTGTTTGGGGTTTGCTCAACTTCCTCAATATGTAGACTTTTCCTTTGCCAAATTGGGGAAGTTTTCTGTCATTTTAAAATTTAATTTAATTTAATTTTAACATCTTAATTTTTATTTTTTTCAGTGTTTCAAGATTCATTGTTTATGCTCCACACCCAGTGCTCCCTGCAATATGTGCCCTCCTTAATACCCACCACTTTTTTAATTTTAAATTTTGTTAGACTTTATTTTTTAGAACACTTTAAGGTGTATAGAAAAATTGTACAGAAAGTACAAGGACCCTCTCTCCCAGTTTCTCCTCCTATTCACATTCTACATTAGTGTGGTATGTTTGTTATATTTGATGAACCAATATCTATTACTATTACTATTATTTATAGTTTACATTAGGGTACATTCTTTGTGTTGTGCCCCTTTTTGGTATTTCAGCCTCACAGCAACTTCATGTGTTCATTACCCTGGAGGCTCTCCAAACCCCATTGTTGTTTTTATGGGAGTTATATTGTGAAGGCACAATTTATTAAATCAGTGGCCTTGGTGATTAACTCATTTTCCAGCCTTTCTCCCCTTCCTGGGGTTGGAGAGTGGAGCTGAAAGTTCCAGCCCTGTAATCACATGGTTCCCCTGACATATCCCATTCTGAAGCTATCTGGGGGCCCACCAAGGGTCACTTCCTTAACATAAACCCCAGTAGAGTTGAAAGTGGCTTATTATGAATAACAAAGTTGATGCTTCTCCTACTTTTCTTATCCAGAAATTCCAAGAGTTTTAGAAGCTCTTGTGTCAGGGATTCAGGATGAAGAAATATATATTATTGTATCCCAATATCACAGTCAGTGTGTATCATTTTAAATTTTTCTGACTTATGGCTCACTGCTTCTTTCCTCTGTCCCCTCCATTCTACTGTTGAGCCCATCCAGCATCTTCTGTTTCTTTGTTGAGACATTTTGTTTCTTTGCTGAGATTCTCTTTTCTTTTTCATGTTTCACGCATATTTATAATTGCTCACTGAAACATTTTTATGATGGCTTCTTCAAATATTTGTCCAATAATTCTAACATCTTTGTTTTCTTGGTGTTGTCATGTATTTTTTTTCCCATTCAATTTAAGATCTTCCTGGTTCTTGGTATGACAGGACCTAGACCTTTAGGAATTATGTTATGAGATACTGCTTTTATTTAAAACTTTTGCTTTTCCTGGCTTTTGTAACAGTGCTGCTATAGGGGAAGGACAGGATTTGCCTTATTACTGCTAAGAGGGGGTTGAGGTCCATGTTTCCCACTCAGCCTCTGTTGACACTGAATGGTGCAGGCTCTTTTTTGCTGTTGAATAGGTGTGGGAATTCTGGCTTCCTAGGAGTCTTCCACTGATTATTCACTGACGGGAAAGCCTGTAGAGCCTTCTGCTATTCCCCATGTAGCCTCTGATAACACCGGAGGAGAATGTTGACCTTGTTATTGCTGAGCAATGGTGAAAGTCCCCACCATCTCTCTCTTAGGCCTCTTCAACACCACAGGGGATGATGGAGGAGTCTCATTAATGCTGGTTAGGGGTAGAAGTTCAGGTATTCTCCACTGCCACTCAGTGGTTGTGGTTTGTTATTGCCCCCTTGGGTAGAAATTCTTGACTCCCAACTTGGCCTTTTCAGTCTAGTAATATACCAGTTCAAGACTTGAATGTGTAGAAGAATGAAACTCGACCATTGTCTTACACCGTACACAAAGATAAACTCAAAATGGATAAAAGACCTCAATGTGAGACAGGAATCCATCAGAATCCTAGAGGAGAACATAGGCAGTAATCTCTTCGATATCAGCCACAGCAACTTCTTTCAAGATATGTCTCCAAAGGCAAAGGAAACAAAAGCCAAAATAAACTTTTGGGACTTCATCAAAATCAAAAGCTTCTGCACAGCAAAGGAAATAGTCAACAAAACAAAGAGGCAACCCACGGAATGGGAGAAGATATTTGCAAATGACAGTACAGACAAAAGGTTGATATGCAGGATCTATAAAGAACTCCTCAAACTCAACACACACACAAAACAGACAATCATATAAAACTGTTGGTGGGAATGCAAGTTGGTGCAGCCTCTTTGGAGAACAGTGTGGAGATTCCTCAAGAAATTAAAAATAGAACTTCCCTATGACCCTGCCATTGCACTACTGGGTATTTACCCCAAAGATACAGATGGAGTGAAAAGAAGGGCCATCTGTACCCCAATGTTTATAGCAGCAATGGCCACGGTCGCCAAACTGTGGAAAGAACCAAGATGCCCTTCAACGGACGGATGGATGAGGAAGATGTGGTCCATATACACGATGGAGTATTATGCCTCCATCAGAAAGGATGAATACCCAACTTTTGTAGCAACATGGACGGGACTGGAAGAGATTATGCTGAGTGAAATAAGTCAAGCAGAGAGAGTCAATTATCATAGGGTTTCACTTCTTTGTGGAGCATAACAAATAGCATGGAGGACATGGGGAGTTACGAGAAGGCAGTTGGGGGAAATTGGAAGGGGAGGTGAACAATGAGAGACTATGGACTCTGAAGGACAATCTGAAGGGTTTAAGGAGGTGGGGGGGTGGGAGGTTGGGGGAACCAGGTGGTGGGTGTTAGAGAGGGCACGGACTGCATGGAGCACTGGGTGTGGTGCAAAAACAATGAATACTGTTATGCTGAAAATAAATTTAAAAAATGGGCAGAAGATATGAACAGACACTTCTCCAATGAAGACATACAAATGGCTATCAGACACATGAAAAAATGTTCATCATCACTAGCCATCAGGGAGGTTCAAATTAAAACCACATTGAGATATCACCTTACACCAGTTAGAATGGCCAAAATTAGCAAGACAGGAAACAACATGTGTTGGAGAGGATGTGGAGAAAGGGGAACCCTCTTACACTGTTGGTGGGAATGCAAGTTGATGCAGTCACTTTGGAAAACAGTGTGGAGATTCCTCAAGAAATTGAAAATAGAGCTTCCCTATGACCCTGCCATTGCACTACTGGGTATTTACCCCAAGGATACAGATGTAGTGAAAAGGAGGGCCATCTGTACCCCAGTGTTTATAGCAGCAATGGCCACGGTTGCCAAACTGTGGAAAGAACCAAGATGCCCTTCAACGGACGGATGGATAAGGAAGATATGGTCCATATACACTATGGAGAATCATGCCTCCATCAGAAAGGATGAATACCCAACTTTTTTTTTTCCTTTTTTAAATTTTATTTTTTATAAACATATATTTTTATCCCCAGGGGTGCAGGTCTGCGAATCACCAGGTTTACACACTTCACAGCACTCACCATAGCACATACCCTCCCCAATATCCATAACCCCACCCCCCCCTCCCAACCCTCCTCCCCCCATCAACCCTCAGTTTGTTTTGTGAGATTAAGAATCACTTATGGTTTGTCTCCCTCCCAATCCCATCTTGTTTCATTTACTCTTCTCCTACCCCCTTAACCCCCCATGTTGCATCTCCTCTCCCTCATATCAGGGAGATCATATGATAGTTGTCTTTCTCCGATTGACTTATTTCGCTAAGCATGATACCCTCTAGTTCCATCCACGTCGTCGCAAATGGCAAGATTTCATTTCTTTTGATGGCTGCATAGTATTCCATTGTGTATATATACCACATCTTCTTTATCCATTCGTCTGTTGATGGACATCTAGGTTCTTTCCATTTGGCTATTGTAGACATTGCTGCTATAAACATTCGGGTGCATGTGCCCCTTCGGATCACTAGGTTTGTATCTTTAGGGTAAATACCCAGCAGTGCAATTGCTGGGTCATAGGGTAGTTCTATTTTCAACATTTTGAGGAACCTCCATGCTGTTTTCCAGAGTGGTTGCACCAGCTTGCATTCCCACCAACAGTGTAGGAGGGTTCCCCTTTCTCTGCATCCTCGCCAGTATCTGTCATTTCCTGACTTGTTAATTTTAGCCATTCTGACTGGTGAGAGGTGATATCTCATTGTGGTTTTGATTTGTATTTCCCTGATGCCGAGTGATATGGAGCACTTTTTCATGTGTCTGTTGGCCATCTGGATGTCTTCTTCACAGAAAAGTTTGTTCATGTCCTCTGCCCATTTCTTGATTGGATTATTTGTTCTTTGGGTGTTGAGTTTGCTAAATTCTTTATAGATTTTGGACACTAGCCCTTTATCTGATATGTCCTTTGCAAATATCTTCTCCCATTCTGTCAGTTGTCTTTTGGTTTTGTTCACTGTTTCCTTTGCTGTGCAAAAGCTTTTGATCTTGATAAATCCCAATAGTTCATTTTTGCCCTTGCTTCCCTTGCCTTTGGTGATGTTCCTAGGAAGATGTTGCTGCGGCTGAGGTCGAAGAGGTCGCTGCCTGTGTTCTCCTCAAGGATTTTGATGGATTCCTTTCTCACATTGAGATCCTTCATCCATTTTGAGTCTATTTTCATGTGTGGTGTAAGGAAATGATCCAATTTCATTTTTCTGCATATGGCTGTCCAATTTTCCCAACACCATTTATTGAAGAGGCTGTCTTTTTTCCATTGGACATTCTTTCCTGCTTTGTCGAAGATGAGTTGACCATAGAGTTGAGGGTCCATTTCTGGGCTCTCTATTCTGTTCCATTGATCTATGTGTCTGTTTTTGTGCCAGTACCATGCTGTCTTGATGATGACAGCTTTGTAATAGAGCTTGAAGTCCGGAATTGTGATGCCACCAACTTTGGCTTTCTTCTTCAATATTCCTTTGGCTATTCGAGGTCTTTTCTGGTTCCATATAAATTTTAGGATTATTTGTTCCATTTCTTTGAAAAAAATGGATGGTACTTTGATAGGAATTGCATTAAATGTGTAGATTGCTTTAGGTAGCATAGACATTTTCACAATATTTATTCTTCCAATCCAGGAGCATGGAACATTTTTCCATTTCTTTGTGTCTTCCTCAGTTTCTTTCATGAGTACTTTATAGTTTTCTGTGTATAGATTCTTAGTCTCTTTGGTTAGGTTTATTCCTAGGTATCTTATAGTTTTGGGTGCAATTGTAAATGGGATGGACTCCTTAATTTCTCTTTCTTCTGTCTTGTTGTTGGTGTAGAGAAATGCAACTGATTTCTGTGCATTGATTTTATATCCTGACACTTTACTGAATCCCTGTACAAGTTCTAGCAGTTTTGGAGAGGAGTCTTTTGGGTTTTCCACATATAGTATCATATAATCTGCAAAGAGTGATAGTTTGACTTCTTCTTTGCCGATTTGGATGCCTTTAATTTCCTTTTGTTGTCTGATTGCTGAGGCTAGGACTTCTAGTACTATGTTGAATAGCAGGCGTGATAGCGGACATCCCTGCCGTGTTCCTGACCTTAGCGGAAAAGCTTTCAGTTTTTCTCCATTGAGAATGATATTTGCGGTGGGTTTTTCATAGATGGCTTTGATAATATTGAGGTATGTGCCGTCTATCCCTACACTTTGAAGAGTTTTGATCAGGAAGGGATGCTGTACTTTGTCAAATGCTTTTTCAGCATCTATGGAGAGTATCATATGGTTCTTGTTCTTTCTTTTATTAATGTGTTGTATCACATTGATTGATTTGCGGATGTTGAACCAGCCTTGCAGCCCTGGAATAAATCCCACTTGGTCGTGGTGAATAATCCTTTTAACGTACTGTTGAATCCTATTGGCTAGTATTTTGGCGAGAATTTTTGCATCTGTGTTCATCAAGGATATTGGTCTGTAGTTCTCTTTTTTGTTGGGATCCTTGTCTGGTTTTGGGATCAAGGTGATGCTGGCCTCATAAAATGAGTTTGGAAGTTTTCCTTCTATTTCTATTTTTTGGAACAGTTTCAGGAGAATAGGAATTAGTTCTTCTTTAAATGTTTGGTAGAATTCCCCCGGGAAGCCGTCTGGCCCTGGGCTTTTGTTTGTTTGGAGATTTTTGATGACTGTTTCAATCTCCTTCCTGGTTATGGGTCTGTTCAGGCTTTCTATTTCTTCCTGGTTCAGTTGTGGTAGTTTATATGTCTCTAGGAATGCATCCATTTCTTCCAGATTGTCAAATTTGTTGACGTAGAGTTGCTCATAGTATGTTCTTATAATTGTCTGTATTTCTTTGGTGTTCGTTGTGATCTCTCCCCTTTCATTCATGATTTTATTTATTTGGGTTCTTTCTCTTTTTTTTTTTTTGATAAGTCTGGCCAGGAATACCCAACTTTTGTAGCAACATGGACGGACTGGAAGAGATTATGCTGAGTGAAATAGTCAAGCAGAGAGAGTCAATTATCATAGGGTTTCACTTCTTTGTGGAGCATAACAAATAGGGGAGTTAGAGAGGAGAAGGGAGTTGAGGGAAATTGGAAGGGGAGGTGAACCCTGAGAGACTATGGACTCTGAAAAACAATCTGAGGGTTTTGAAGGGGCAGGGGGTGGGAGGTTGGGGGAATCAGGTGGTGGGTATTAGAGAGGACACGGATTGCATGGAGCACTGGGTGTGGTGCAAAAACAATGAATACTGTTATGCTGAAAGGAAATTAAAAAAAAAAGACTTGAATGTGTTAATTATAGTCCGATGAAGGTGAAAATCCAATTTCTCCAGTTAACCTTGCTTGCGTGGGTGAGAGTTGGGCCACAACTTTTTTTTCTTTCATTTTTGGTGATGTTTGGAATCAATATAGTGTTTATTACTAAGGTGTTTTCTTTGTTGACAGGCTGACTTTTCCTGGTTCTTAAACTAGAAGGAACATTCTTTTTTTGTCTGTGCCTGTTGGTATTTCTTGGTTTCTAGCTTTTTCAGCTTCAAATAACAGATGTATAAGGTAAAAGAAAATCTAGGGAATGCACCACTGTGTTCTTTCTAGCATCTCAAGGTCCCTAGCTGGTCTGCCTTTTTCTCTGTACCTTTCAGAATCTTCCTAATTTTTAAAAATATATTTCTTTCTAGAGTTTTTAATATACAATGTATATCTATGCTTTATATATGATGTTATATGTGTGAAATATGTATATATTTATGTATTTGTTACATATATGCCCAAAGTTTTTTGTTGTATTTAGCAGGAGGATTAGTGAAAAATATGTCTCATCCATCTTCCTGGAAGCATATGCTAATTTTATGCCTTTTTTGCTTTTTACTATTCTTCCTTTATAGGTAATAGGTTGTCATTGCTTAGTTTTGGTTGCATGAAGTTGTGTGTTTTATTCTATTTTACGTCCATATTTTCCTATATTAGGATTCCCTGTTGACATAAGTTATCTTTTATTATGGGCCAATGTATAAAATGTATTACTGGTATACTTGATGTCAGCTTCGTGGTGCTATAAGATGTCCCTAGTTTTTGTTCTCACTCTCAAAAACAAATATTTTGTTTCCATCCACAAACAAAAGTGTTTTGGGGACCTGTAGCATCCTTCATCATACAACAAGGGACCCAGGAGAAGTCTCACCTACCTGTGCATTGTGTAATAGGCAGATAGACCCCAGTCCCAGATGTGTATCCTGAAGTGACCCTTTTGTCATCTTGGAGCTTCTGAAGACAATCTCCCTTGGATGAGAGAAACTTTGTGGATGTCTAGGTTTCTATAGGTGAACATCCAGCACTTTCTTGGAGAAGAAAGTAAGAGTTTGGGTACATTGGAGTGGTTAATAGGAAAATTTCACTTTATCTATGTCAACTTTACCACAAGACAGCACAGATAAAGGCCAGAGGAAATCCTTTTAGGCCCATGATTTCTCCTGTGAAGACAAGAGTGCATGTGAGTGAGGATCCAGCTTCTCCAGTTCTGCAGATGCTGCCAGAGGGTCTCATTTCTGTCTTGCCCTCTCCAGAGTACGAAATTGGGAGTACCATGACTGAGAGGTAGAAAGAGGCGCATAGGATTTTTGGGTGGCATTAAAGAGACACAGAACCTCCTGTACATCGGACTCTATCAAAAGCCCACCATTTACTGCTTGGAAAGTCCCACCTTTGGATTCCCCCACTGCCCCATGAGCATCCCAGTGCTTTGTGCCTCATACTACCCGCCATCCCCTATGTCCCCTATGCTGCGGCTGGCTCACTGTACATGCTCTTTAAGATGGTGGCAAGAGCAAGCTTTGGAAGACTGTTATTGAATACACATGGAAAGCAGGCAGAATCGGTAGTACAGAGACCACAAACTTGAGTTATAGTGCGACCTTTGGGATGACACAAGAGAGCCTGTCAGCACTCAGCCTGGTGCATTGTAGAATCAATAGAAAGCATTCATGCTGAAGAATTCTGCCACAAAAGTGAGCAAGAAATATGGAGCAGGTTCATGGGAGGTTTGAGAAATTACAGAATCTCTTAAGAGGAATATGGGAGGTATTTCTACCCTGCTGGCAATTAGTAAAGTCTGGACATGTGACTGCTATTTCAAATTTGAAGACCATAACACAGAACTCCAAGACACATGAAAAACTAAGGAAGCTAATTGAATTTAAATTTAAAAAAAGAAAAGAAAAAAAAAAAAAACCCAAGAAAACATATTCCACCGAAGGACCACATAATCTTCCAGTAACTGAATCCAAAGACATGGGGATTTACAATTTATCTGATAAAGAATTCAAAAAAAGCTGGTTTTGTTTTTTAAGATTTTGTTTGTTTATTTGACAAAGAGAGATATAGCAAGAGAGGGAACACAGCAGGGGGAGTGGGAGAGGGAGAAGCAGGCTTCCCGCTGATAGCAAGAGAGGGAACACAGCAGGGGGAGTGGGAGAGGGAGAAGCAGGCTTCCCGCTGAGCAGAGAGCCTGATGTGGGGCTTGATCCCAGGATCTTGGGATCATGACCTGAGCCAAAGGTAGGTGCTTAATAACTGAACCACCCCAGTGCCCCTCAAAAAAGCTCTTTTAAGGAAGTTTAATAAGCTAAAGGAAACACTGAAAGACAGTTCAGTGAAATCAGGAAAACAGTACATTAACAATATAAAAATTTATCAATTTTATCAAAGAGATAAATAATGAAAAAGAACCAAACAAATTCTGGAGTTGAAGAATTCAGTAAATGAAATGGAAAAAAAAAATGTAATAGAGCACATCAGCAGTAGGTTTGATCAAGCAGAAGAAAGAATCAGTGAAATTAAAGATAGGAACTTTGAAATTATACAGTCAGAGGAAACCTGACTGGAAAAGAAGAAAAAAATGAGGAAGAGTAAAGAAAGACTTCATGATAGGTGGTACATATCAGTGGGACCAATTTGTGAGTCATTGGAGTTCTAAAAGGAGAAGATGGGGGAAAAGGGGTCAGGAAACCTATTTAAAGAAATAATGGCTAAGAACTTTCCAAATCTAGGGAGAAATTTGGACATCTAAGTTCATAGTCTTCATAGGTTACCAGACAAACTGAAGATGAAGAAATCCCCTCCAAGACATATTATAATAAAATTGTCAAAGTCACAGACAAGGAAAGATTTTAAAAGCAGCAAAAGAAACAAAAGTGGTAACTTATGAGGTAACTACCCCCCCCCATTAGACTACCATTGGATTTCTCAGCAAAAATAATACAGGCTATAAAAGAGTAGGGTAAGATAGTCCAAGTGTTGAAATTTTAAAAAGCCCCACCAACCAAGAATACTTACCCTAGCAGAGCCGTTCTTCAGAAATGAAAGAGAGATACAAATTTTCCCAACTAAACAAAAGCTGAGGGAATTTACCACTAGACCTGCCTTACAAAATGCTAAAAGGAGTTCTTCAAGCTGAATGAAAGAACACTGATTAAGAACATGAAAGCATGAAAATATAAAACACACTGGTAAAGGTTATTATGTAGTCAGATTTAGAATACTCTAATACTATGATATGATGGTATATTAACTCTAGTATTAAAAGATGAGAGTATTAAAAACATAGCTATAGTAATTTTAAAATATAAAATACAAACACAGGTAAATTGTGACATCAAAATCAAAGCAGGGGAGAGTAAAAGGGTAGAGTTTTTATAGATGATCAAAGTTAAGTTGTTATGAGTATAAAATAGACTTATAAGATGTGTTACATAAAACCATGGTAACCACAAAGCAAAACCTACAGCAGAATCCTGGAAGATGACAGATAAAGGAATCAAAACATACCACTGTGGAAAATCATCAGTTCACAAAGGAAGGCAGCAAAAGATGAAAGAAGCAAAGCAATTATAAAAGAATTAGAAATAATAAGATAGCATTAGTAAGTCTTTACCTATCGATAATTACTTTAAATGTAAATAGATTGAATTCTCTCATTGACAGACCTAATGTGGCTGGATTGATTAAAAAACAAGGCCCAGCTTATTGCATGCCACCTATAAGAGACTTACTCCGGCTTTAAGGATACATATAGCTTGAAAGTAAAGGGATAGAAAAAGATATTTCATGCAAGTGGAAACCCATAGAGAGCACAAGTAGCTATACTTACACTGAGTAAAATAGACATTAAGTCAAAAAGTATAACTAGATATCAAGAAATCATTTATATAATGATAAAAGGATCAACTCAACCAGAAGATATATCGTTCATAAAGGTGCATCAGAAACTAATATATTAATATATAATAAATATTAAACACAGATTTAGAGGGAGAATTAGATTATAATAGTGGGAGACTTCAGTAGATAGATTATCTGGACAGAAAATCAACAAAGAGACATTGGACTTGAACTGTACTTTAGACCAAACGAACCTCACAGAAGTAGATAGAACATTTCATCCACCAACAGCAGGATATACATTATTCTCAACTGAAAATGGAACATTCTTCAGAATAAATCCTATGACAGGTCACATAGCAAGGCTTAGCAAATTTAAGAAGATTGAAATTATACTACATATCTTTTTTAGACTACAAGGTATGAAAGTAGAAATCAGTAATGGGAAGAAAACTGGAAAATTCACAAATATGTTCAAATTAAACAATACAGTTCTGAATAACCAGTGGTCAAAAAAATCATAAAGGAAATAAAAGGATACCTTGACACAAATTAAAATGGAAACAGTATACTATGGGAGGCTGCAAAAGCAGTTTTAAGAGGGAATTTTATAGTAATACATGCCTACAATATGAAAAAAGAAAGATGTCAAATAAACAACCCAACTTTACATCTCAAGGAACTAGAAAAAGAAGGAAAAAACTATGCTAAAATTTAGCAGAAGGAAGGAAATAACAAAGATCAGAGTGGAAAAAGTGAAATAGAGACCAGAAATCTATGAAAAGATTAACAAAACTAAGAACAGGGTTTTTTTTCCCCTAAAGATAAACAAAATGGACAAATCCTGAGATAGACTAAGGGAAAAAAGGAAAGACTTAAATGAAATGAGATATGAAATAGGAAACATTTAAAACGATACCATAGAAATAGAAAGGATTATAAGAGAATGCTATGGCAAATTAATATCAACAAATTGGATAACCTGGAGGAAATGGGTGAGTTCCTAGAAACATATAACCTACCAAGGATAAATCAGGAAGAAATAAAAAAAACTGTTAATCATCTAAGTAGTGAGTAAGGAGATTGCATGAGCAACCAAAATCTTCTAACAAAGAAAAGTCTAGGTCCTGATGAGTTTACTGGTGAATTCTACCAAACTTTAAAAAGTCAATACCAGGGCACCTGGGTGGTTCAGTGGGTTGATTCTCTGCCTTTGGCTCAGGACATGATCTCAGGATCCTGGGATCGAGTCTCACATCAGGCTCTCTGCTCGGCAGGGAACCTGCTTTCCCCTGTCTCTCTGCCTACTTGTGATCTCTCTGCAAAATAAATAAAATCTTAAAAAAAAAATAAGAGTCAGTACCAGTTCTCAAACTCTTCTAGAAAACTGAAGAGGAGGGAATACTTCCATACTCTTTTTATGAGGCCAGTAATACCCTGATACCCAAGCCAGATAAGGACAATAAAGGAAAAGAGAACCAAAGACAATATCCCTGAGGAATACAGATGCAAAACTTCTCAACAAAATGTTAGCAACCTGAATTTAACAGCACTTTTAAAGGATCATATCAAGGGGCGAAAGGATGGTTTAACATTACCAAACTAATAAATTTGATACATCTTACTGATAGAATGAAAGATAAAAATTGTATAATCATTTCAGTAGATGCATAAAAAGCATTTGACATAATCCAGAATCCTTTAATGAATAAAACTTGGCAATTTGGGTTTAGAAGTAATATACTTCAGCATAAGAAAGGCCGTGATATGACAAGTCCAGAACTAACATCATATGCAGTGGTATAAAGTTGAAATCTTTTTCTCTAAGAGGAGCAACAAGACAAGGGTGCTCACTCTCACCACTCCTATTAAACAGAATACTGGAAGTCCTAGCCAGAACAGCAGGTAAGAAAAGGAAACAAAAGGTATTCAAATAAGAAAGGAAGAAATAAAATTGTATGTGCTTGCATATGATATGATATATGTAGAAAATCCTAAAGACTCCACCAAAAAACTGTTAAAACCAATGAAAAATTCAGTAAAGGGGCACCTGGGTGGCTCAGTGGGTTGAGCCTCTGCCATTGGCTCGGGTAGTGATCTCAGGGTCTCGGGATTGAGCCCTGCATCAGGCTCTCTGCTCGGTGGGGATCCTGCTTCCCTCCCCCCTGCCTGCCTACTTGTGATCTCTCTTTCTCTGTCAAATGAATAAATAAAATCTTTAAAAAAAGAAAAAAAAACTTCAGTAAAGTTATGGGATACAAAATTAACACAAAGAATTTAACTGTGTTTCTGTTCACTAACAGTGAAATACCTGAAAAAAGGAAGGCAGCAGTCTATTTAAAATAGCAGTGAAAGCAAGCAGAAACTTAGGAATAAACTTAACCAAGGAGGTGAGAAATCTGTACATTGAAAACTATAAAGTCCAGCTGCTGATGGCCTAGTCTCATATAGATTTATTATTAGCAGTGGTGGAGGCCAGAGAATATAAAAAATTTAGGCCATTGTGTTTTATTTGAAGGGAGTTTCATACATCAGGAAAAGGAATGAAGCACTGATTAGAAAACTTAATTGTTTTTAAAAACAATTCATTTTTTATCTGTTAGGAATTGAAATCAAATTATAGCAAATATGAAAATGGAAACTCTATAATGAAAGAGTAAAAGAAGAAATGTTTATAAAAACTTCTAAATTGATTCATTCTTATGAATATAAATGTGAGCCAGAGTCTGAGTATTGTTTCTCCAGCTCAGAGCTGGATAACATAGGTGATATTAGCTGGTTAGGTAATATTGTTGGTTTTGTAGGTACAGGCCAAGTTCTGTATATAAGTCTATATCCTGAGAGTGATTAAATGGAATATTCCCAATCTGTAACTTAAAAAGTCTTTTTGGTAGTTGCCTAAGATCACAGTTTTCCCCTGAGGATGGACTCTGAGTACAAATGACAATGAAATTCCTATATAATGTATATAGTTTGTGCAACTTTGCATTCTTAATATGCAAAGTGGTTGCTACACTAAGATATCTACTGTATTTTTAAAAAGATTTTATTTATTTGAGAGCAAGAGAGAGCACAAGCACAAGCAAGGGGGCGGCCAACAGAGGGTGAGGAAGAAGCAGGCTTCCTGCTGAGCAGGGAGCCGGATGCAGGGGTCCTTCCCAGAACCCAGGGTCATGATCTAAGCTTAAGGCAGACACATAACTGACTGAACCACCCACGCACCCCTATCTACTGTATTATCGATAGAGTATTTCCATGCTGAAATCCGGCTGCTATTTTAATATATTTGAGATGGTAATCACGAATTTCCTTTTCTAATGGGAAATCTTTTCTCTTTTACAGGGGATCTTTCCTGCAAATTACATTCACTTGAAAAAGGCAATTGTCAGTAATAGGGGGTGAGTAGCTGGCCTTACTAAATTTATTTATAATTTTTAGAAGTTGCAAAGGAAGGCCTTTTTCTTTTAAGTTTGTAGTATAAAATATGTTGTTAGGATGTTTTCCTGCCAAAAATAAATTTGCTTTATTGCTTTATTATATATCATATAATTCTGAGGCCACACTATTTCTTAAATACTGACAACTTTAATCTGTTTTCTTGTATACTAGAAAGGTAACCTGAATTGTTGTGAATTTTATAAAAACAGTTATGCATGCAGCATGTCTTTTATAGTTATTTGCATTATGAGAATAGTTTCTGATAGGTTAACAAGTGCAATCTCTAATAGAAGAGAGACAAGATGTAAATATATCAAAATGTTAACATTTGTTATTTTTGTACATTCAGATTATGAGTGATTTTGAGAAATTCTTTACTGTCATGTCCAAATTTTAAAAGTAATAAATATAAATGCTACTATAAAATTTTGATTTTTAAAATTAATCATTTTAAAATATAAAATTTAGGATATTATATATGATAGCTTTTGGTACTAGAAATAATGTTTTTGAACAGAGGTTGAGAAAACATCAGAGTTTAGTTAGGGTTGAGTCAGGAAAAGAGAAACTTATAAGTCACTTTATAAGTTAGAATTTAATGTAGGGAGTTTCAAACACACATGTTTGAAAAAATGAAAGAAAAAAAAAGGAAATGCCAATACAACCCAAAATAATAACTGTAGAAAGGAGTCTAGTGGCTGGGGGAACAAAAGATAATGGGTTGGGCGTACCAGAACTCAGGAACTTAGAAGATGGGTCTTGAGACACTAGAGCTCAAATTCTGAGGAGATGAAATCACATGGCTCCTGCTGATATGTATGAAGAAGGGCAGTGAAGTTGTTTCTGGGAATGTCAAAAGCAACTGGAGGCTGGAACCAACTTTCTCTGGTGGAATGGTTTATAGAAACCACAGTAACACTTTTTATTTCCTTTTCCACAGTATCTTTCTAATGCCCTCCACCAGACATAGGAGCTTGTGAGGCAAAGTTGGCAAATCCCAGCCTCAGAGTCGGTGCTTAGAAGGGTGGATCTAGAGATGAGAGGTATTAGTAAATGACTGGTATGCCTTCTAAGATAAAATTTGTTATTGAGGCATAATAAGACTATAATTAAGAAGATTCTAATATGAATGCATGACCAGAATACTCTTTATTGTTCCTCTTCTTCTTTTATAAAATACCAGACATGAGAATGTAGAGACAGGAAACTTGAAAATCCTTTTAGTGAACCTTTGCAACATATAATCTATTACCTCAAATTTATAGGTAAGGAGTGCCAAAACCATCAAGATTGGATAGAAGTTGTGTAAAAATGAAAAGGGAGTGTCTAAACAAGGACCATGAAGGCATACATTTCTGAAAGTACTAAGAAAATAACTTCATGAATGTGAATGGCTCACCTTGAAACACAAAAATAATAACCCTAATTTAATAACACTTAGTTTAATAATGGGACTAATGAGAACTGAAATGTGGCAGAAACTACACGGAGGTGAGATGAGAAAAGGAGATAGAGTGTTTAGGGATCAAGAAACAGTGCCTCAGAAAATGCCAGCAAAATCATATATTTCTGATAACAAGGGACTCATCTTAAATCCAGGAGCAACTTTCCTATTTATAATAGTTGTAAAGGAAATTGGGGACTACTTTGCTAGCAGAAAAATCCATACCTAGATTCACTTTGTTTCAGAAAGGCAAAGAATGGCTTAAAGAGTTATACAGGGGAGCCATATTTGTTGGAAGCACTCTTTCTCCAAGGAAGCAGAGAAACTGTCTTTTTGATGTACACCTTAGAAAGCTACATAAGATCAATTCAGTATACAAATCTCCTGCACTTTGATTTTCCAGAAAAATATTTCTAAAGTCTGAAGAAAGTATTTTAAAAAACTGTCTTCAGGTGTTGAAGAGCAGTCAGTGTAGGAGGATCTTCTTTCCCCAAGTTTTTACTTAAATTCCAGTTAGTTAACATACAGTGTAATATTAGTTGCAGGTGCAGAATTTAGTGATTCAGCACTTCCATGCAACACCCAGTGCTCATCACAACGAGTGTGCTCTTTAATCCCCATCATCTGTTTCACCCATCTCCCCACCCCACTTACCCTCTGTAATCAGTTTGTTCTCTATAGTTAAGAGTCTGTTTCTTGGTTTGCCTTTCTCTCTCTCTTTCTCTTCATCAAATGTAGGGAGGATCTTGAAGAACTTCGATTCTTGAAGGAGGGGGGAATTCATATGGGAAGAAGAGTGCATGTTTACTTTGGCTTTTTTTTTTCCACAGAGAATTTTTCAGCTCGCTCTGATGTGATGCAGCAAACAGATCCTAAACAGAAAGTGATAGTCTTTCAGGAATGAGGAAATAGACGTTGAAGTTTGGAACTGTCAGGGAGACTAAGAAGAAGTAAGAGGTTAAAACCCAGAGAGTAGAGAACCTCAGAGAATTAGGACCTTAATCTGCTTACAAATTCCCCCTAAGTAATTGAACGAATTCTAGCTTCTTTTGGGCTGTATAAAACTCAAGGAATCTTAGTAGAAGTGTACAACTAGCAAACTGAGTAGACTTTACCAGCCACTTAATATTGGTGAGAAAAATATTAGAGTTCAAGAACTGGAAAGTTATAGGGACCTTGCTAAAAATTTTGGGCCTTCTGTTGAGATCTCTAAAGGAATATATCCTATATGTAGGGCCATGCCTTTGGATAAAGGACCCAACCAAAGGTATGTGGGCAAAAGTGTAAACTTCTGAAAACACAACAGATGTTATAAGAACAAATAAAAACACTTGATACTGCCATCCAGAAATAGCAACTATAATGGGTTAATATATTTCCCATTTCTTTATGCATGGTATTTTTACTCTGTTCCCTGCTATAAGTTAATTCTCCTTTATCTTTTTCCCTCCACTTTTATAAATATTACCTTGATGATATATCTCTTTTTAGTGTCTTTTTTCCTCCTTAATTTCTATGACTATTCTTGTTTCCATTCTTCCTCTTGGGCCCCCCTTTGTTATTCCTCTCAGAGTCCTCTTCCTGTTCCAAGCCCTTAAATACTTCTAATTCATGAGCTTTATCTCTACTCTAATCCTTTATGTGCAAAGTGTGCCTGTCTTGTTCAGGTATAGTAAGGCAGATGGTGTGTGTGGAAGTGAGGTCAGTAAAAGGAGAGGAGTCCAGAGTGGCAGCAAGGTGATAAATATTGCAAGGCCTTGTAGGCCTTATCAGGGGTGTTATCTTTTATTGAATGAGCTAGGAAGCCACTTTCAGAAAGAAGAGGGATGTGGTTAATTTTAAAAGTGTTATTCTAGGTTGCTTTGTTGAGACTAGAACTACAGTGGGGAAAGGTCAGAAGCAGGGAGACTTGGTAGAATATTATAGTAGTCCGTGGAAGACAAAATGGTAACTTGGATTCATGTATCCACTGGAGTGATAAGAAGTGATAAGGGATAGTATATATTTTGAAGTTAGGGCTGACAGGATTTGCTGAGCATGTAGAGGAAACAAGAGGAATTTAAAGATTTATTTATTTATCTGACAGACAGAGATCACAAGTAGGCAGAAAGGCAGGCAGAGAGAGAAGAAGAAGCAGGCTCCCCACTGAGCAGAGAGCCTGATGCGGGGCTCGATCCCAGGACCCTGAGATCATGACCTGAGCTGAAGGCAGAGGCTTTAACCCACTGAGCCACCCAGGTGCCCCAACAAGAGGAATTTAAGATGACTGCAGGATTTTTTGTTTTAATAACTATGAGGATATGCTTGCCATTCACTGAAAAGTGGAAGTTTGGGAAGGGATATGTTTTGGGGAGGAAATAAAAGGATTCAGTTTTAGGATCAAACATGTTTAGGATCAACATGTTAAATTTGAAATGACTCTTAATCAAGTGGAGATGTCAAGTAAGCAGTTGACTACATAAATGTGGAGTTCTGGGGAAAGTTTGGAGCTTTAGACATAGATTTGGAAGTCATTAGCGTTCAAATGACATATAAAGCTACATGAATAAGAACAGAAAAGAAATTACTATAGATGAAGAAGTGAAGTGAAGACAGAATACTGGGGAACTGTAGTGTTTAAAGATAAGATGAAGAGGAGAATCAGTGAAAAGAATCTGAAAAGTTGTGGCCAGGGAGGTAGGTAATCAAACAGTAGTGTACTGGAGACCAATCGAAGAAACTATTTACAGGATACACTAATCAAATATATCTGGTGTTGTTGAAGAAGAATAAGATTGAAGATCTTGTTAGGAGCAGTGTAGAGTGGTAAGAGTGAAAGCCTGAATAAGAGATTTGAGAGAAAACGAAAAAAGGAGAAGTAGAAAACAGTAAAGACTCAAGTTCTGGCCCTTAAACCGTAACTGAATGGCAGATGGCAACACTTGGTTTGGGGATAATTTTTCTGCATAGTCCCTTTAAAAAATTATCTGGGGCACTTGGGTGGCTCAGTCGGTTAAATGTCTCACTCTTGATTTCAGCTGGCTCAGGCCGTGATTTCAGGGTCCTGAGATGGAGCTCCACATTGGGCTCTTCACTGAGTGGGCAGTGTGCTTGAGATTCTCTCTCTCTCTGCCTCTCCCCCTGCTTACTCTCTGCCCCTCCCACTGCTCTCTCTCTTTCTCAAATAAATAAACCTTCAAAAAAATCATCTGATTGGAAATAGGTTAGTTAGAGAAAGACAAATACCATATGATTTCACTCATGTAGAATTTATGAAACAAAACAGATAAACATAAGGGAAGGGAAGGAAAAATAAGATAAAAACAGAGAGGGAAGCAAAACCATAAGAGACTCAACTTTAGAGGACAAACAGGGTTACTGGAGGGGGCTTATTTGGGGATGGGCTAAATGGATGATGGGCACTTTCTGTGATGAGCACTGGGTGTTATATCTAAGTGCCAAATAACTAAATTCTACTCCTGAAACCAATACTATACTATATGTTAACTAACCTGAATCTAAATTTAAAAAAAAAATCATCTTCTTATCTAGTTTTTTATTTTGAGAAATTCCAAATCTATAGACAGGTTACAAGAATAATGTAAGTAGCGCATATCCATTCCCCTAGATTTACTAGTTACCAATATTTTGCCATATTGAGCTCATTTTCTTCTCTCAGCCCTAACATAAAAGTGAGTTTTATACATTCTGAGACTTGACTGTTAAATATTTGAGTATGTGTCTTCTAAGAAAAAAGACATTCTTTAACATAATCACAGTATAATTATTATACTCAAGAAATTAAACATGATACAAATAGTACTTACAAAATATCTAGTTTATATTCAGATATCCTTAATTTTCCGAAGAATGTCCTTTACAGCTGTTTTTGTCTGTTTGCTTTTTTTGGTGGGGGTATGACTGGTATAGGATCCAGTCAAGAATTAATTATTGTCAGGCTTCCAGTTACAGATTGGATAAGTTGTGGGGAATAAAGATACAGCATAAAGAATGTAGTCAGTGATACTGTAAAAGTCTTGTTTGGTGACAAAACTTGTGGCGAGCACAGCATGGTGTATAGAAATGTTGAATCACTGTGTTGTGCACCTGAAAGTAATGTAATATTCTGTGTCAACTATACTCAAATAAAAAAATTTTTAGAAAAGATTCATTATTGGTATGGAAACGCAACAGATTTCTGTACATTGATTTTGTATCCTGCAACTTGACTGAATTCCTGTATCAGTTCAAGCAGGTTTTTTTGGTTGAATCTTTTGGGTTTTCTACGTCAAGTCATCTATAAAGAATGAAAGTTTGACTTCTTCCTTGCCAGTGTGGATGCATTTTATTTCGTTTTGTTGTCCGATTGATGGCTAGGACTTCCAGTACTATGTTCAATAACAGTAGTGAGACTCGACATCACTTTCATGTTACCAACCTTAGGGGAAAAGCTCTCAGTTTTTCCCCATTGAGGATGAAATTAGCTGTGGGTTTTTCATGTATGACCTTCATTATATTGAGGTATGTCCCCTCTAAACCTATTTTGTTGAGGGGCTTTTTCATGAATGTACACTGTACTTTGTCAAATGCTTTTTCTGCATCTGTTGAGATCATATGGTTCTTATACTTTCTTTTATTAATGTGGTGTATGACCTTGATTGATTTGCAAATATTGAACCACCTTGCAACCCAGGAATAAATCCCACTTGATCGTGGTGAGTGATTCTTTATTGTACTGTTGAACTCTATTTGCTAGTATTTTGTTGAGAATTTTTTACATCCATGTTTATCAGGGATGTTGGTCTCTAGTTGTCTTTTTTAGTGGGGTCTTTGGTTTTGGAATCAGGATAATACTGGCCTCATGGAATGAGTTTGGAAGTTTTCCTTCCATTTCTATTTTTTGAAACAATTTCAGAAGAATAGGTATTAATTCTTCCTAAGGAATAACACAGAGGGTCATAGGGACAGGGAGGGAAAACTGAATGGGAAGAAATCAGAGAGGGAGACAAACCATGAGAGACTCTTGACTTCCGGAAACAGAGGGTTACAGAAAGGGAGGTGGGTAGGGGGGACGGGGTAACAGGGTGCTGGGCATTAAGGAGGGCATATGATGTGATGAGCACTGAATGTTATACACAATTAATGAATCCTTGAACGTTACATCAAAAACTAATTAACAATCTACAAGAACAAAGCATTTCTATCAATAACTTAGCTTCTAGAAGGAAATGTAGATACAATTAAATGTCCGTATAACCTGTAGCCCATTGACAGATACTTGAAGGGGGAAGAGTATAATGTTCCTCTAGGAAGCTCCCAACTATCTTCATGTTAATGCCTTGCTAGAGGGAAAAACAACCTTAATTTGATCATGGCAAGGCCTCTGGTATCCTGTGAGTCTTTAACATGAAAATCATTTTGAAAACCTCCCTTTTTCTAACTTTCCCCACCCCCCATAATATATAGTCAGCCACCCCTCAACCCTGTTGCAGCAGCTCTTTCTGCCCATGGGTCCTGTCCCCGTGCTTTAATAAACCACTCTTTTGCACCAAATGAACAAACAGACAAAAAACTAATGATGTATTATCTGTTAGTTAATTGAATTTAAATTTAAAAAAAGGAAAAACCACATTGAGATACCAGCTAACACCAGTCAAAATGGCAAAAATGAACAAGTCCAGAAATTAAAAATGTTGGAGAGGATGTGGAGAAAGGGGGACCCTCTTATGCTGTTGGTGGAAATGCAAGGTGGTGCAGCCACTTCAGAAACCAGTATGGAGGTTCCTCAAAAAATTAAAAATAGAGCTACCCTATGACCCTGAAATTGCACTACTGGATATTTACCCAAAAGATACAGATGTAGTGAAAAGAAGGGTCATATGTATGTACCTCAATGTTCAAGCAACAATGTCCACCGTAGCCAAACTGTGGAAAGAGCCAAGATGCTCTTCAGTAGACAAATGGATAAAGAAGATGTGGTCCATATATACAACAGAATATTACTTAGCCATCAGAAAGGATGAATCCCCAACTTTTGCATCAACATGGATGGAATTGGAGGAGATTATGCTGAGTGAAATAAGTCAAGCAGAGAAAGTCAATTATCATCTGGTTTCACTTACTTGTGGAGCATAAGGAATAACAGGGAGGACATTAGGAGAAGGAAAGGAAAAATAAAGGGGTGGGGAATCGGAGGGGGAGATGAACCGCGAGAGAATGTGGACTCTCAGAAACAAACTGAAGGTTTTAGAGGGGAGGGGTGGTGGGGTAATGGGTGAGCCTGGTGGTGGGTATTAAGGAGGGTAGGTATCACATGGAGCACTGGGTGTTATATGCAAACAATGAATCATGGAACACTACATCGAAAACTAATGATGTATTGTATGGTGACTAACATAATACAGTAAAAATTTTTTTCAAAAAGAAAAAAAAAGGAAAAAAAAGAATAAGTGATTATAAGGTTTCAGTGTAAATGGGTTCATGTCTTCTGGGTATAGAATCACTTTTGTTACATAATTGTTTCTTGAATAATTTAGGAGAGGATACTTAGGATAAGATTGTTAATAAATAAAGCACATGTTTTACACACACACACACACACACACACACACACACACACACACACACGTTTAGTTGAATCCCCTGTGAAGCCATCTGGCCCTGGACTTTTGTTTTTTGGGAGATTTTTGATTGTTGATTCAGTTTCTTTGCTGGCTATGGGTCTGTTCAAGTTTTGGTGATTTATATGTTTTTGGGGATTTATCCATTACTTCCAGGGTGTCTGATTTGTTGGCATGTAATATTTCATAACATTTTCTTGTAATTGTATTTCTATGTTGTTGGTTGTGATTTCTCCTTTCTCGCATGTGATTTTATTTATTTAGGTCCTTTCTCTTTTTGATAAGTCTGTTCTTTTTTCCTTTTATGACATTTACATTGTTGAAGTGCCCAGGTACTTGTTTTGCAAAAGTCCCTCAATTTGTATTTGTCTAAATGTTTTCTCCTGGTTAGATTCAAGATTTTGGATTGGAATACTACATGGGTTGTGTTGTGAATTAAAACACTCATATTTCTTCTGCATGTTGTCCCAGGGCTTGATAAGATTAGAAAGACTGGGACTTGGGACTCTACCTTAGTAAATATTAGGCAGGACCAAGGGCCTCTCAATCAGAGAATATGCATTGTGCTTCTATCATGTGCCTTCTTCATTGTATCCTGCCATACCTGTGAGAAGATGACCTTGTGCTCTTGATGCTTTGTAAGGCCTATCATCTGCTTCTTGGAAAACTTGTCACATTTGTGCTGAAGTACTTTTTGTTTTTTGTTTGGTTGACAGGACATGAAATTACTTGACGAGGCTATCAGTGAAAAATTTCTTAAGGGAACTTTTGTATTTTTCATATTTTTCAGTTAGCTTTTAAAATTTTTCTTGACATCTGGGTTTTCTCCTAAAATGATTCAAGTATAGTCATCACTTTTTGTAAAGTTTCACTGAAAAAATATACAATTGTAATAAATTTGAAGATTTCAGGGCTGTTAAGAAAAAAGACATGACTATGAAATGTAAGGAACACATTATGAGATTTATTTAGGTAGAGCTTTGAGAGGTTAAGGTAAGTCCCTCACAGCTGGAGACCTCCCAGAGACAGCAGTGCAGAGTCATCCCTATAACAGGAAGAGGGCATAGGAACCCCTGGGAGAGAAGGGATTTGTGTGTCTAGATTATGTTACTCATCTGACCTCAATATTTTTTTTCATGTTCAGTTTGCCAGTTATCATTAGTTTTTGATAAAGTGTTCAGTGATTCATTAGTTGCATATAACACCCAGTGCTCATCACCACACATGCCCTCCTTAGTACCCATCACCTGGTTACCCCATCCCCCCAACCCCCCTCTCTTCTGTAACCCTTAGTTTTTTACCCAGGGTCCAGAGTTTCTCATGGTTTTTCTCCCTCTGTGATTTCTTCCCATTCAGTTTTCCTTCCCTGTCCCTGTGCACTATTCCTTATATTCCACATATGAGTAAAACCGTATGATAATTGTCTTTCTCTGCTTGATTTATTTTACATAGCATAATTATGCTAAGTGAGATTATATCACTCATCTGAAAGATGAGAAATCTCTGGGTCAGAGAGCATTGTAGTACAACAGCAATTTGTGGTCTTTTTTAGTACTGGGCTTTGTCTAGCCTGTGGGTAGCAGGTTCTGAGTGCAGCTTCATTAATGTAAAATGACAACTCTAAATGGCTAAAAATAAGCTTCTTTTGGTTATACTAAAAGCAGTTGGATGTATAAAATTTTGGCACTGGTGGGCTCTGAGCTAATGGTGCTCCCTTACTCGGAAGAAGTAAATAACATAAGGCCCAATATACAGGAGGTCACTTCCACACATTTATGTAGTAACATCATTACATTATGAAACACTTATAAATATTTTTTATTTTTAAATTGTGGGAAATTAGTGTTATGATTTAAACTAGGAATAGCCAACTTCTGTAGTTTTAGGAGCTGTCAGTTTTACTGGTCACTAACTAAATTTCAGTTTAATTGAAAAATAATTGATAGGCATTAAGGAGGGCACTTGATGTAATGAGCACTGGGTGTTATGTGCAACTAATGAATTACTAAATTCTACCTCTAAAACCAATAGAACAGAAAGGAAAAAAGAAAAATGTGTCTAGGTTCAAATTATAATGGACTAAATTTATTTTAAGAGGGTGACACGAGGTATTACAGATAGGTCAGTGATATATTCCTCGTATGTTCTGTTATTTGTATTTTATTATTTTTGGGATATTGCCTCTCTGCTCTGGTTTAATGAGTCTGGTTTCAAAGTGGGGTGAGTGTGTGTGGGAGGATGCGCATAGGAGCATACATGTGTGCTGTAAGAAACCCATGAGAACATCAACTTAAGTACTAGTTAATGTGTAACATTTCTTTCCTCTGGCACTTTTGTTTCTTCTTTCTTCCCCAAAGATTTTATTTATTTACTTCAGAGAGAGGGAGCACAAGTACAAGCAGGGGGGCGGCAGGCAGAGGAAGAGGGAGAAGCAGACTCCCCGCTGAGCAGGGAGCCAGATGTAGGGCTCTGTCCCAGGACCCTGAGATCATGACCTGAGCCAAAAGCAGATATTTAACTAAGTCACCCAGGTGTCCCCTCTCTGGCACTTTTATTTTTATTTGTATATTTGCTAAAATAACTTCCGTCTTCATTGGAGAGGAACATCAAAAGTGATTTTTAAAGAATTCCTTCTTGCAATAACTTCTAAATGTTCCACTTCCCCTCTACTAGATAATTTTCATCAGCTTACAACTTTTTGAACTCATTACTTTGTTTTTTCACAGCAAAATTTTTCCAGAGTGGCTATACAACAGTGCTTATTGAATATTAATAGGTAGTATATTTGGTACATTATGTTCATTTTTACTTCTTTATGTTTTTGATTTTTAAAAACACATACATATAATTTCTGTAATGAACTTATTTATACTACTAGAGTAAAACAGGCAAAGCCTCTTCACTTGCTGATGGGAAGACTGTTAACTTGTGGATATCTCCTCAGTATTTAAGGTAAAGAGAAATGCATGTGTATACACACACTATAGATCTGTATTAAATTATGAATTAAAATTCATATTCTTTTTGCTCTGATTAAGATAATCAGTTAAGTCCCTATATAAGTATTTCTTTTGTTAGTAACATTTTGCCTTACAAATACTCAGGAGTATGAAAGTTAATTTAATGTTTGAGAAGTGCTTTAATTGAACAGATGGTTTTTGAACATTTAAGAAAGACCGTGGTTCTTGATAAGAGTCATGCATTCACCATGACTAAGTCAGGCGAGTGAAATGGATATAATGTGTTTTGGTTTCTGCAAAGCACATGACAGTCTCCCATAACATACCTATGAATATATAGGCAAGATGCTAACAAAATTAATGAACTTGGTCCAGGAATGTTCCTGTGTGTCCTCATCTTCAGCTCAGTGTCTGACAATTTGATACTAATATAGTAGGTTTCTGATGATAAGCAATGGGGCATAATCCTTATCCATAGCCATACCGAATAAAAAAGACTAGATGAGGGGTACCTGGGTGGCTCAGTTGGTTAAGTGTCTGACTCTTGATTTTGCCTCAGGTCATGATCTCAGGGTCCTGGGACCCTGCTACTATAGGGAGTCTGCTTCAAAATTATTCTCCCTTTCCCTTTGCCCTTCCCCATACTTGCATGTGCATGTACTCACTCTTTAAATTAAGTAAAAAAATAAACCAGTGGAACAGAGTAGAGAGCCCAGATATGGACCTCAACTCTATGGTCAAATAATCTTCAACAAAGCAGGAAAAAATATGCAGTGGAAAAAAGACAGTCTCTTCCATAAATGGTGCTGGGAAAATTGGACAGCTGTATGTAGAAGAATGAAACTCGACCATTCTCTTACACCGTACACAAAGATAAACTCAAAATGGATAAAAGACCTCAAAGTGAGACAGGAATCCATCAGAATCATAGAGGAGAACATAGGCAGTAACCTCTTCGATATCAGCCACAGCAACTTCTTTCAAGATATATTTCCAAAGGCAAAGGAAACAAAAGCGAAAATGAAGTTTTGGGACTTCATCAAGATCAAAAGCTTCTGCACAGCAAAGGAAATAGTCAACAAAACAAAGAGGCAACCCATGGAATGGGAGGAGATATTTGCAAATGACAGTACAGACAAAAGGCTGATATCCAGGATCTATAAAGAACTTCTCAAACTCAACACTCACCAACAGATAATCATGTCAACAAATGGGCAGAAGACGTGAACAGACACTTCTCCAATGAAGACATACAAATGGCTATCAGACACATGAAAAAATGTTCATCATCACTAGCCATCAGGGAGATTCAAATTAAAACCACATTGAGATATCACCTTACACCAGTTAGAATGGCCCAAATTAGCAAGACAGGAAACAACATGTGTTGGAGAGGATGTGGAGAAAGGGGAACCCTCTTACACTGTTGGTGGGAATGCAAGTTGGTGCAGCCTCTTTGGAGAACAGTGTGGAGATTCCTCAAGAAATTAAAAATAGAACTTCCCTATGACCCTGCAATTGCACTACTGGGTATTTACCCCAAAGATACAGATGTAGTGAAAAGAAGGGCCATCTGTACCCCAATGTTTATAGCAGCAATGGCCACGGTTGCCAAACTGTGGAAAGAACCAAGATGCCCTTCAACGGATGGATGGATAAGGAAGATGTGGTCCATATACACTATGGAGTATAATGCCTCCATCATAAAGGATGAATACCCAACTTTTGTAGCAACGTGGACGGGACTGGAAGAGATTATGCTGAGTGAAATAAGTCAAGCAGAGAGAGTCAATTATCATATGGTTTCACTTATTTGTGGAGCATAACAAATAGCATGGAGGACAAGGGGAGATGGAGAGGAGAAGGGAGTTGAGGGAAATTGGAAGGGGAGTTGAACCATGAGAGACTATGGACTCTGAAAAACAATCTGAGGGTTTTGAAGGAGCAGGGGGGTGAGAGGTTCAGGGAGCCAGGTGGTGTGTTTTATGGAGGGCACGTATTGCATGGAGCACTGGGTGTGGTGCATAAACAATGAGTTCTGTTACACTGAAAAGAAATAAAAAAAAAAAGAGTAGTTGACCTAGAAATAGAAATTAAAATAATTGCCCTTAAAAATTATTGGAAAGATTTAAGGTAGTTCACAGAATGAAAGGAAAAGCTAAGGTACCAGTTTTCTGAAAGGATAAAAGCTGGAATGGTTCTATAAATCTGGGTGCAGGACTTAATAGACATTCTCTTTTGGGTGCAACTCGTGAAGTTTTACACTGTTTTCCAAACCAGCGTTGTTCTTTTTGACATTCACATTATCATGAGAGTGGCAGAATGACAGAGGTTGGGTTGTGGGCATGCCGTAGATGTAATAGATGCAAAGAAGCATTTGATTAAATCAGTACTCATTTAAACTACCTATTTTTAAGACAGTATGAAAAGGCTTCTGGAAAATGACATTGAAATCTTTGAGGCAACATTAATATAATTGATATATCAACAATTCTACTCTAAAAGTGCTGTATCTTGGGATACATTTTTCATGGTCTTAATATTTTTAGCATACTACTTAATTTTATTTTCCTATATAATCTTTAACATTTTTGCTTCTCTGTATACATATGATATTTGTTTATGATTTTCTTTTCTTGTAATATCCTTGGCTAGTTTTGGTATAAAGATTAGTTTATAGAATGAATCTAGTAAACTTCACACTATTTCTAGACTTTGAAAAAGTTAATGTAGAGACTGAGTTTTAAAGAGCTGATAAAACTTGCTTGTAAAAATATGGACTTGAGGGGCGCCTGGGTGGCTCAGTGGGTTAAGCCGCTGCCTTCGGCTCAGGTCATGATCCCAGGTCCTGGGTTCAAGCCCCACATCGGGCTTTCTGCTCAGCAGGGAGCCTGCTTCCTGCTTTCTCTCTGCCTGCCTCTCTGCCTACTTGTGATTTCTAAAAAAAAAAAAAAAAAAAAAAAAAATGGACTTGAAGGGTGACAGGCAAAGCAGTGGAATAGGAGTTTTCTACCATCTCCTCACAGAAACATCAATCTTGACAACCAGCTATGATCAAGATTACCATTGTGGAATCTGGATGCAGGACTTACATAATGGACATTATTTTCAGGATGCTACTCTTGAAGTTTTACACTGTTTTCCATTTCTGCATTGCTGTGATTCCACTGAGTAAATGTTAGCACATTGTTGAAGCAAAAAAAAATCTGAGAATAGTTGCACTTAAGAGGGTAAGAACAATTTAACTTTACCTGTGTCATCTGTCCCAAAGGTGTCACAAGCTCATTGCCAAGAGAGATTCACTTGGTCTATAATTTCCCACAGGGGGGAATGAGAGAGCATAGTGAATGAGTACTTGGTAGGATGCTGCTCTAGAGACCCATTTTTTTTTCTCTCATCATACCTAGAATCCTGAGGTAATCAGCAAGTGGTTGAGAGAGGTGGGGAGCAGGTAAGAGATAAGGGGACTCATAGCAACCAGGGCTCAGGAATCATCAAAGGACCACAGATCTGACTAACTTTAACCACTTTAGAGACTCCTATAAAGAAGACTGCCCATGAGCTAGTGGAAACATTTTCCTACAGATTCCTCCAACTGGCCCAGGGACACTTAAAATGTTCTGCATGTCTTACCTACCCTTCCTATAACTGCATCACCTTTATCACATGTGCCCCATGAATGGTGAGTTGCAAGCCTTTGAATATGGCTTGTAATTCTGCAGAAAGCCGGATAAGCTCTGTAGGATCAGGAGAAGGCACACAACTCGAGCATTTTAGGGTATTGCTCTAAGGGAAATAAATGAGAAATTGTCAGTCAGCACCTGGCCTGGCTTTGTGACATCAAGAGAAGGCAGTCTTAATTCTCACTAAAGAGGGAATCAGAGATGTGGAGCAAGAGCATACATTGAAAAGATCTGAGAGAGCTTCAGAATTTACTCTTGGACTGACTAGTAAGGCATTTCTCTTCTGAGGGCCCTCAGTAAAGACTGGAGAAGGTAACTTCTTTGAATAAAAAACAGCAATGCAAAATTTCAGGGAATGAGAAAATCAAGGAAGTACATTAATTTTCCACTTACCATCCTAAAAGAAATAGAGATCTATAAATTGTCTGAAAAGGAATTAAACATAATTATTTTAAGGAAGCTCAGGAGAACTGCAAGAGAACATAGATGGATATTAAAATCAGGAAAAGAACAAATGAACGAAATGGGAGGTTCAACAAAGAGATAGAACTCATAAAAAAGAACCAAATCCTAGACCTGAAGTATACAGTGAACAAAATAAAAACTGTAACTGTCAACAACAGACTTGATCAAACAGAAGATCTGTGAATTCAAAGATAAGTCACTTGAAAATATCCAGTCAGAAGAGAAAAAAAAAAGAAAAATGAATGAAAAGAAATGAACACAGCCTACAGAGTTTATGGAATCATTCTCTTGGACTAATATATGCCTGCGGTAATCTCAGAAGAGAGAGAGTTAGGGGCAGAAAACTAATGGTTTGGTTTATTCTTAAGTATCTTATGGCTTTTGGTGCCATTGTAAATGGGATTGATTCCTTGATTTCTCTTTCTTCTGCTTCATTATTGGTGTATAGAAATACAGTAAATTTCTATATGTTGATTTTATATTCTACAGCTTTTACTGAATTTGTGTGTACTAGCTATTTTTTTGTGGAATATTTTGGGTTTCCTATGTATAGTATCATGTCATCTGCAAATATCGAAAACTTGACTTCTTCCCTACTGACATGGATGCCTTTTCTTTTTGTTTGACTGCTGTGGCTAGGACTTCCCACACTATGTTGAATAAAAGTGGTGAGCATGGACATGCTTCTCTCTTGTTCCTGATCTTAGGGGAAAAGTTCCCTGTTTTCCCCCATTGAGGATGATGTTAGCTACGGGTTTTCATATAAAGTCTTCCTTTATTATGTTGAGGTATATTCTCTCTAAACCTACTTTGTTGAGGGTTTTTATCATGAATAGATATTATATTTTGTTAAATGATTTTTCTGCATCTATTGAAATGATCATACAGTTTTTTATCCTTCTCTTAGTATATTTTAAACTTTTTACTGCAATTTATGATTATGTCCCTCCTTTTATACTATTATTATTTTTGTGCCTTTTAAAACAACCTGAGGGTTTTGAAGGGGCGGGGGGTGGGCAGTTGGGGGAACCAGGTGGTGGGTATTAGGCAGGGCACGTATTGCATGGAGCACTGGGTGTGGTGCAAAAACAATGAATACTGTTACGCTGAAAAGAAATAAAAAATTTATAAAATATATATAAATGAGTAAAGGTCACATTCAAATGGAACATGACTAAAGAGGACACATGATGTGATGAGTACTGAGTGTTATATTCAACTAATGAATCATTGAATATTATATCAAAAACTAGTGATGTACTATACTTTTGCTAATTGAATTTAAATAAAACAACAACAAATAAATAAATAAAAAATAAAATTTATTTTCATATTATTTCTTTCTGAAATTTGTCTGTTTTGATTTAGCAAAGAATTTATGTTGGAGAGTCTTCCTATTGTCTCTCATTGTTTTCTATTTCATTAACGTGCTTTAAATTTTCATAAATCATATTTTCTAGTTTCCATTTTTGTTGACCTCTTTTTAAAAAAATTAAACAATTTTAAAAACTTTTTGTCAGTTTGGACACTTAGTGAATTTATATTTAGTCTGTTCTAATTCTAGAATTGGAGATTCTGGAATTCCCTCTGTGTAATACGTTAGCTATATTATACAGGGTTTTATAGTTAGTATATGTTTCCAAATTGATAATCTCTAGAATATTCTCTTTTAGCTTTATAATGTTTTTGTTTTGCTTTTCTGTAATTTGTGGACTGTAGTGCAGGTTAAACCTCATCACCACACCACTCCCTTTAAAAATAGGTGAGAGGGGCGCCTGGGTGGCTCAGTGGGTTAAAGCCTCCGCCTTTGGCTCAGGTCATGGTCCCAAGGTCCTGGGATCTAGCCCCGCATCAGGCTCTCTGCTCAGCGGGGAGCCTGCTTCCTCTTCTCTCTCTGCCTGCTTCTCCACCTACTTGTGATCTCTGTCTGTCAAATAAATAAATAAAATCTTTAAAAATTTTAAAAAATAAAAATAGGTGAGAAAGGAAGAAGGAAGACAAGAATGAAGTAAAATTTATAAATATATATGATATATATATATAATAGGAATAATATATAATAGGTGATGCAGATATGTTTCTCTACCTGGTTATAGGTATTAATTTTCATTACTTAGCCCCTTTTTTTACTACTAATTTTATGATCTTTTCACTTTAGCTAGTACCGCAGCTAAGCTTTTGAGCCCTTGGTAGTTCCGTATGATGAGGGATGATATAGTTTTCTTCATTAGCTTTTACCACAGAGTATGCAGTTATTAAGATCCTCCTTGTGGATCCCCTTGGTTCCATCTGTGCCTTTTCCCACTTCTGCATGCTGCAATAAACCTGTTTCTTTGAGGACTAACAAAATTTAAACACAACAGCCAATACCTAAACAGCCTTTCCCCCACTGCCACACATGCAGTGGCAGAAAGAACCTAAAACTGAAATGGCCTCATGGTAATCTCAGATTCAGTGTAATTGAATCATGTTCTCATCTGGTTCATTCATGTTTCACTTAGATTCTAAGTCAGCAGTCAAAAGTCCTCAAGAGATTGGAACCTAAAATTTTGCAAGCGAGTCATCAGGTTTGAGAGTGAGAAGTGCCCCCTCCATCACTACCTCTTCTTTCTCAACCCATGTATTCTGTCTTTGGGAGAAACATAGGTATATTGGTTCTTGGTTTAGAGCATTTATCACATCATGTGAATAGTACCCCAGTCTTTAAAAAGAAAGATAGTGAATTCTTTTAGAGTTCACTCTAAAAAGTGAACTGTATAGAATATAGAATATATTCTACACAGTCCAGTGTTCTGGGTGATGAAGTAATTGGTAGTATCAGTGAATCCTATGGGCACCAGTCTATTATTTTACTTCTTTTGTTTCAAGTGTTGTCCTTGCTTATATTTGAATTTTATACACATTAACATGATGACAAATAAGGTATTCGGTAGTCTACTGAAGGTCATTTTTCCAGAGATAAAGAAGGTAGAGAAACAAATTCCATCCCTTTTATGATAAATGGAGTCCAGTGTAATAAACTTGCCAGATTGTGTCAGCTAATCCACTTGGATATGGTACTATATTAGAGTCTCAGCATTACCCAATGCTACTGTCGCATTCTGATTCAACAGTTGTTGTACCAGATCAGTCTTTATGAGGGAAAATCCATGGAGTTAAGCCTGTGATAGCTGCAGTGCCTTTTACCACATTCATTGTGGGAAAGCTGGGGAAGGAAACAGATTGAATTCATGGGACACTGGGGTTGGGAATAAAGGGCATTAAGAAAATTGGCTTCCTTTGGAAAGATAACTAATTTAGGTGAGCCAATCTATAAGCCTTTAAGGAAAGCAAGGACACCCTCTTCAGTAGAGAAGGAGGGCCTTTTTCTATTGCAAAGGGTTCAGTAAGGGTGACATTTAGGTCCTTTTAAGTTGTCCCATGTTATACTTTTATCTCTACTATTCTTTCCAAGTCAGTAGCCAGCCTTTTATCTTAATATTTATGAAAAGCCTCAAATTCAACTGACATTGCAATTCAGCAATCATTAGGATCAAAACTAGAGTTTGGTTTTGGGCTTTGAGTGCCAAAACTGAAAGAAAAGATTACTCTGAACACTTATTTTTTAAAAATTTATTTATTTATTTGAGCGAGAGTGAGAGCAAGCGAAAGAAAGAGAAGAGAGGAGCAGAGGGAAAGAGAGAAAGAAGCAGACTCCACGCTGAGCATGGAGCCTAATTTGGGGCTCAATCCCATGATCCTGAGATCATGACCTGAGCTGAAATCCAGAGTCAGAGGCTTAACCAACTGAACCACCAACCACCCTATCTAAAATCTTATGCAGAACATCAATAAAGTGAGCATTTAGCTTTCTGCAGCCCTGGTTTTCTGACTAGAGATGATCCTTCCAATTAGATGCTACAGAATAAATCAAATCATCTGTTCTATCCATTCCTCATCTGCTAGATTTATTTAGCTCTTAGTTTATTTAGCTCTCAGTAAGTCAGCAGTACCCAGAAGGTTTCTTGCTTTTGATCATGTAGGCCAAGACATCCTTTTATCCGTGCCCCCTCCTTTTTTTTGGCCTTTGATATCATTGTTGGTCTGTTTAGCAAACTACTCTCAGACTCAACCTCAGACTTTGCTTATAGTTGTATGGATTTCTATTGCATGTATTCTAGGAACCTTGTCATTACTGTCACTACAGCTGGTTGGGGATTTGAGGACTTGAAATGGTTAGATGAGAGAGGGAATAGGAAGGGAATCAGTAATGATGCTCATGATGGAAATATTGGAATAATTATTGATAATCAGCTGCCAAAGAACAATATGAAGGACTTGAGCATCTCAAGGTCTATGGGGTGGAGTTGTGCATTGTACAGCACTAGACAGCTGAGAGAGAGAAGGGCAAGTTTATGTCCTAACTTGTCACAGCGTGACATGGAAAAAAGTAGGGACTTTTATATGATTATGCTTTCTTTCTTGTATTACTTCAGTGTCTTCTAATTGCTCTCCCTCTTCTACCCATGTCCCTTTACAGTTTATTCTGGACGTAGCTGCCAGAGTAATTTTTAAAAAACTCATAATGTACTACTGTATGGTGACTAACATAACACAATAAAAAATAAAAATAATAAAAATTAAAAATAGAAATTAGATCATGTTACTCCTGTGTTTAAAACTTCCCAGTGGCTCCTATCTCACTCAGGGTAAAAACCAAAATTCTTAGAAAGGTTTACCAGTTTATATGACCTGGCTTCACTCCTTCTACTCTACCTATTTCTCATTTGGCTTCAATTACATTGGCTTCCTTGCTTTTATTCAAACATATGAGGTATGCTCCTGCCTTAAGGTTTTTTTCCATGCTGTTTCCTATGCTTGGAGTATTATGCCTGGCTAAGACTCTGTCACTTCCTTCAGGTCTTCTCTCAAATCTCAGTGAGATCTATCCTAACTACCATATTTAATTCTGCCTCCTCCAGTCCCTCACCATCTTAAAACTGAATGCTTCCATAGGACTGCTGCCTCAGGAAATGACTGTAATTTCCACCAAGTGGTTTCTTTGTAGTCTCTGCTGCTTTGGGTAATTGGTTTTCCTTTCTAAGTCTGGGGTAGATGGAGCTCAGGTTATAAGCCTATACCATAGTCACAGAGAGGCTGAGAAATCAAGTATCTGTTATTTTCTGCTTATGTAGTGGAAGGCAACTCTGTCTCTACATTTGAGTTTTTTTCAAATGAAGGGGATTACAATGCTGGAGAGCTAAGGAAAAGAAAATCACAATATTCTCTAACACTGCAATTCTTTTCTCCTGGGAATCCTGTTAAGAGTAGTTTAGAATTCTTTCACTTTTCCCTCATGTCTCTTAAGTACTCTTTCATACTTTGGGTTACTTTTTTGCTCTGCCCTACATTCTAGAGTGATTTTTTTCATTATTACCTTGCTACTTATTTTCTCTTGAACTCTGTCCAGCATGTATCCTTTCTGTTGAGGTTTTTTTTTTTTTAATCATTTTTTAAATTTATTTTCATCATAACAGTATTCATTGTTTTTGTACCACACCCAGTGCTCCATGCAATCCGTGCCCTCTCTAATACCCATCACCTGGTTCCCCCAACCCCCCACCCAGGTCATTAAGACTTACTCTTTTTCAGATCTGGCTTTTGCCATTGGCTTACTCTCCATCTGAGAAGTTCAATATGACTTATTGTTTTTTTAAAAAATTAAAGTAAACCATTCATTTCAAAACTATTATAGTAGTACTTGAAATAATTGGTAAAGTTGAATCTAGGAATTACTACCTCGGATGCTCTTGGCACAAGGAAAAAAATGTATCACACTTTACTCTTAACAAGCACTTGATGAAAACTTTTATTTTTTCAGATTCGAAATTTTTTTTTATTTTTTTTTTAATTTTTTTTTTCAGCATAACAGTATTCATTATTTTTGCACCACACCCAGTGCTCCATGCAATCCGTGCCCTCTACAATACCCACCACCTGGTGCCCCCAACCTCCCACCCCCCCCGCCCCTTCAAAATTCTCAGATCGTTTTTCAGAGTCCATAGTCTCTCATGGTTCACCTCCCCTTCCAATTTCCCTCAACTCCCTTCTCCTCTCCATCTCCCCTTGTCCTCCATGCTATTTGTTATGCTCCACAAATAAGGGAAACCATATGATAATTGACTCTCTCTGCTTGACTTATTTCACTCAGCATAATCTCTTCCAGTCCCGTCCATGTTGCTACAAAACTTGGGTATTCATCCTTTCTTTTTTCTTTTTCTTTTGAAAACTTTTATTTTAATCAGCTTATGAATATGATGAATATGGATAGTGCTCTGAAATCAGTCTGAGAAGATTGTTTTCATCTGCTGGAATAAAGCAGACAAAATAAAACAATAACTCTATAAAAGATCATCAAGTAACATATATTCATTGACAGTCAATATTAATGCACTGAGTCATCTCTGAATGGTGGTTTGTCAGCTTCTTCCTGTGCAAAGACATAATACATAATGCGAATTTTGTGAAATAAACTTCTTTTGCTTTCCAAGTTGTTGGCTCTGGCTAACAAATAAGAATTATTGTGTTTCAATCACTTTAGCATACCAGTATATAAATTTTTAGTCCAGAGAGTATTTCATTATCCCTCACAATTGGCATAGACATTGTAAAAATATTATTAAGTCATGCCCGTATTTTGAACAACCTTTCAATACTTTTTCATTCTATTACTTGAGTTAAGATCTGGGACATTTAGTATCATTTGAAAAGGCCCTGTGAGAGCTGGCCTCAGTGTTACCAGCCTTTTTTATTTTTTTTTAATTTATTTTTATTTTTTCAGTGTTCCAAGATTCATTGTTTATGCACCACACCCAGTGCTCCATGCAATACATGCCCTCCATAATACTCACCACCAGGCTCACCTAACCCCCCAACCCCTCCCCTCCAAAACCCTCAGTTTGTTTCTCAGAGTCCAGCCTTTTTAAAGTTCTTGTTTATGTGAAATTCTTTCCCATTTCAGTGGCTTCTTGTATACTGTTTCCTCTACAGGTGGCACCATACCTGTTTCTTTTCCTCCCTACACACATTTCTTGTCATGAACTTTTTGCATCTTTTGGACCTTAACACTTGTTTAGAGAAGATTTCACGGATCCCTTTTCTTTTTAAATCATGTCCCCCAGTTAAAATCACTGATTTTACACATTAATTTCCTTCTTAGATTCATCACTGTTCATATCTGCATGTTGTGATTATTGTTGATTCTCTGTCCAGAGCAAGAGCTCTCTGAAGATAGGGACACTGTCCACTTTTGTTCACTGATAAATCCTTGGCAGTTTACCACAGGGACTGCCACCATAGTAGATGCTGCTTATGGAGTAGACTGAGGGAATCCCTGTAACTTTCTGATCCTTAGGAGGATCAGAATTCCTCTACCAGGCCCAGAATTCCTCTACTGACACAATTTTCTAAGAAAGCACAATACTAGTATAAGGGAGAGTTTATAAAATGTTTCAAAAACCAGTGTCTGGGTTCCCTCCCTCCCCCATTTCCATTAGATCTTTTATGTCAAGATCATGAGCTAATTTGCATTACTAGTAAATGTTAAAGGACACAAATAATTTAAAAAATTAATTTAAGCAAGACATGGGTGAGATATGGTCTTTCTTTAAAGAAAAAGGCTCACAATGGTCTTTTAAAAAGTCTGTTTTAAAGACAGTATTTCTAAAAGTAAAATTAAGGACTTACATATCAAGTCCTTAATTTTTTTAAGGACTTGTTTTTTTCATGAATTCAGTTCATTTACACTATTGCACTATATTGTGGCAAAAGAATCTTCAATCAATTGGTTATAGCTCTCCTTTATGTTTGCATGAACTTTGAGTTACACACATTGAAAAGGTCAGTAGATAGGATTCTGGCATTTTATCAAAGATAATGTGGCTGTTGTTGTGGCTCTGGTTCTAGGCAGTATGAAACTGTGGTTCCACTTGAAGATTCTATTGTGACTGAGGTTACAGCAACTCTACAAGAATGGGCCAGTCTGTGGAAACAACTCTATGTGGTAAGTATTGATAATTGGCTTATTAGATCGTTAAAGTTCCATTAGAAAAGTGAAAAAAAATTATCTTACATATGCCAATTACAAATTTTTAGACTTGTGAATATTTGCAACTTTTCAAAGTATGTTCCTAATATTAACTGAAACATATTTTCAGTTATCAGTGTTGTTCAGTCTGAAGAGAGCACATTATTCATATGCCTCCAGTCCCTCTACCCTATCCCAGTCAGTAGAATAACATTAGGGATTTTAGCTGTCTTTCTCACTGCTGTCTCTTGAGAAGCTTTCATAAAACAGGTGTTTCCTGAATGAATGAACAAACTTAAAAGTTTCATTGTGAACATAAAGTTGGGTAAAGGCCAAGAAGTTTTATCAACAGATTCTTATAGTCACTAAGCTTAAAGGATATGCCATATAGGACATGGTTTGCTAAGTCTACAATTAATAGATTAATAACAATGGTCCATGTCCTCTGGAAACTTAGCGATAGGACACATAAAATCTGGGCTGGAAAAAAGTGACAAGTTTGGGGTTCTGTTATTTCATCAAGATGGAGTAGGCACATTCTGTTATACTCCTCTTACTAAGTACAACAAAAATCCTGGACAAAACTCATAAATCATCTACCAGAAAACTCTGAAAGCAAAGGAAAAGAAAGTGGAGTGACTAGGGACCTTTGAACTCAAGGACTGAATGAATTCCCAGATTGTTTTTTCTTGCCTTCCATATACTATGGCTTGGGCTCTAGAGAAGCCCACCACCTGCAAATACTAATAGGTGCAAACAAAAAAGCATCAAAAAAACCCCTTTTTCAGCAAAGGCTGGTGCAACAAGACAGAAACCTTTTTCCTCCAGACGGGGTGCCGACGTAACAAGGTTTGAGTGAGGCACGTCTCATACAACTGTGTGAACACCCTATCTTCATGCTTATGAACTACAAAAGGATCAAGATAGAAACCCTTTAAGTTATCCTTTCTGTTCTCTACAGAACATTGCCATAAAAGCTGCACTCCCTTGTGCCCACCCAAACAGGCATTACAATAGTGGAATTGGTGACCAGAACTCCCATCTTACATACCCATTTTCCTCACACCTGCAGTAACAAGATGTCCCTCTCTAGTGGAGCCTCAGGCCAAACTCTTGACTTCTACCCCTCCCCACTTCAGTAATGAGGCAGTGCCTCTCTCTTGAGTGGGGCCTGCAGGATTCTGACTGCAACTTCACCCAGCACTTGCAAGGTGGCACCTTCCCCAGCAGAGCCTGTGGGTGGGACTCTGGAGTTTACAACTACCCAGTGTTAACAAGGTGATGCCCTTATTTTGCAGAGTTCTGTGGGCTTCCTCCTGTGCTCTGAAGTAAGGAAGAAGCATTCCTCTACAGAGGATCCTGTGGTTAGAACTCTTGATTTCCACTTCCCTTGTAATAATAAGTGGGTCCCTCTCCAGCTGAACCTGTAGGCAGGATTGACTCTCACCCCCTCCCCATTAATGAGACAGTACCCCTCTCTAGCACACGATGTGAAGAGTACCCTGTTTTTCATCCTTGCCCTGCTGAAATGAGGCAGTGCTTCTCTCCACCCAAATCCATGCTGAGTATAAGTAAAGTGGAGTTCTGCTATCTCGGTAATACACTAATGGGGGAAACCAGGAGAGCACTGGAAGGACTTTATATACTAAACTGACATTTAAATTACAGCCCACAAAAGTAAGCCTACGATTGCATTCTGAACTGAAGCAGATTGCCCACCTGTTAAAGTAGAAGATTTAAATAGGAATCAGAATGTCATAGCATAATACTTAAAATGTCCAGTATACAGACCAAATTTATTTCACATATGAAAAATCAGGAAAATCTCAATTCTAATAAAATAAGATAATCAACAGATGCCAATTTTGAAATGACACAGATGTTGGAATCATCAGCAAGGATCTTAAAGCTGTTCTTGTATAATTTCTCCACCAAGCAACTAGAGACACTCTTGAAACAAATGAAAACATAGTAAACTGCAGCAATAGAAGTAGAAAACATAAAGAATCCAATGAAAATTTTAGAACTGAAAAATACAGTAACCAAAATTTAAAAATTACTGGATAGGCTTAATAGCAGCATGGAAGAAACAGAGGAAGGAATTAGCGAACTTAAAGATGGTTCAATAGAAGTTATTCAATGTGAATAATGGAAAGAAACTAAATGGAAAAGTAAGCTTAGCCTCAGAGACCTGTGGGTCAACAATAAAAGATCTAATATTTGAAGCATTAGAGCACTAGACAGAAAGGACAGAATGTGGATCTAAGAAATTTTTGAAGAATAGCTTAAATCTTCCCAAATTTGGCAAAAGACTTAAGTCTACAGACTCAAGAAGCTGAGTGAATTCCAAACAGGATAAACCTAAAGAAATCCATGCATAGTCACATTGTTGTTAAACTTCTGAAAATTAAAACAAAAGAAAAAAATCTTTATATATATGCACTATTGTATTTATGTATTTAAATACATATATGTGTTGTATATACATATATGTATTGTAAAATTTTACATATTTTTAAATTTCAATTTAATTAATATATAGTGTTAGATTGGTTTCAGATGTATAAGATAGTGGTACAACAACTCTATACATTACTCTGTGCTTATCATAAGTGCACTCTTTTTTTCGTGATTTTTAAAAATATTGTTTAAATTTTACTCAGCTAACATACAGTGCAATATTGGTTTCTGGAGTAGAATTCATCTCTTATATACAATACCTAGTGCTTATCAACACGACTGCCCTCTTTAATACCCATCACCTATCTAGCCCATCTCCTACCCACCTCTCTCCATCAATTCTCAGTTTGTTCTCTCTCATTAAGAGTCTCTTATGGCTTGTTTCCCTCCCTCTTTTTTTTCTTTTTCCCCTTCCCATATGTTCATCTGTTTTTTTTCCCCCTTAAATTCCACATATGAGTGAGGTTATATGGTATCTATCTTTCTCTGACTAACTTATTTCACTTACCATAATACACTCTAGCTCTATCCATGTCATTGCAAATGGCAAGATTTCATTCTTTGTGATGGCTGAGTAATATTCCATTGTGTGTATGTGTGTGTACACACACATACACCATATGTTCTTTATCCATTCATCATTCGATGGATGTTTGGGCTCTCTCCAAACTTTGGATATTATTGATAGTGCTGCTATAAACATCAGGGCACATGTACCCCTTTGAATCAGTATTTTTGTATCCTTTGGGTAAATACCTAGTAGTGCAGATGCTGGATCGTAGGGCATTTCTATTTTTAACTTTTTGAGGAACCTCCAAACTGTTCTCCAGAGTGGTTGTACCAGTTTGCATTCCCACCAACAATGCAAACAGGTTCCCTTTTCTCTGCATCCTTGCCAACACCTGTTGTTTCTTGTGTTGTTAATTTTTAGCCATTCTAAGAGGTGTGAGGTGGTATCTGATTATGGTTTTGATTTGTATTTTCTTTTTTTTTTAATTTAATATTATTTTTTCAGTGTTCCAAGATTCATTGTTTATGCACCACAGCCAGTGCTCCATGCAATACGTGCCCTCCTTAATAACTACCACCAGGCTCACCTAACTCCCCACCCCTCTCCCCTTCAAAACCCTCAGTTTGTTTCTCAGAGTCCACAGTCTCTCATGGTTCATCTCCCACTCCGTTTTCCCCCAATTCATTTTCCTTTCCTTCTCCTAATGTCCTTCTAGTTATTCCTTATGCTCCACAAGTAAGTGAAACCATATGATAATTGACTCTCTCTGCTTGACTTATTTCACTCAGCATAATCTCTTCCAGTCCTGTCCATGTTGATACAAAAATTGGGTATTCATCCTTTCTGATGGATGCATTATATTCCCTTGTATATATGGACCATATCTTCTCTATCCATTCATCTGTTGAAGGGCATCTTGGCTCTTTCCACAATTTGAAGATTGTGGCCATTGCTGCTATGAACATTGGGATACAGATGGCCCTTCTTTTCAGTACATCTGTATCTTTGGGGTAAATAACCAGTAATGCAATTGCTGGGTCATAGGGTAGCTCTATTTTTAATTTCTTAAGGAATCTCCACACTGGTTTTCCAAATTGGCTGCACCAACTTGCATTCCCACCAACAGTGTAACAAGACAGTAAACAACAAGTGTAGGAGAGGATGTGGAGAAAGGGGAACACTTGATTTGTATTTTCTTGATAATGAGTGATGTTGAGCATCTTTTCATGTGTCTGTTGGCCATCTGATGTCTTATTTGGAAAAGTTTCTAGATAAGTGCACTCTTAATCCTCTTTACCTATTTGACCTATCCCCCTACCCACTAAAGGAAAAAATCTTGAAAGGGAAATGACACATTACTGGTATAACTCGACAAGGAAGATTTGGTCCATATACACTATGGAGTATTATGCCTCCATCAGGAAGGATGAATACCCAACTTTTGTAGCAACATGGACAATTTGAATGACAACAGATTTCTCATAAGAAACTATGGAAGACGCAAGGAGGTGGTCCAACATTTTTTGACCGCGGAAGGAAAAAACCTGATGTTATCCCAGATTTGTGTATCCAGGAAAAATATACTTCAAGAATGAAGGAGAAATAAATATATTTTCAGATAAAGGAAAGCTAAGAAAATTTTTTGCCAGTGGATCGGTTCTAAAAATAGTAAATACAAAGGAAATTTATCAGACACAAAAGAAGAGGTAATGAAAGGACACTTGGAGAAGAGGAGTGAAGAAAGTAATAGAAAGAGTAAATTCTCTTTAGTTTTTAAAATTGTCTTTCAGGATACAAAGTAAAAATTATAACACTGATATAGTTCTCAATATATGTAGAAGTTATATTTAAGGAAGTTGTATCTAAGGTGGTGAGGGAAAGGGACATAAATTATGGTAAGAAATCTGCAATCTATTTCAAGTGGTAAAATGTTCAGACTAGTAGACTATATAAAGTTATGTATGTATGTTATAATCCCTAGAGCAATCATTAAAAATATTGCACAAAGCAATATGATAAAAATACTATAAATAAACCAAAATGGAATAGCAAAATGTTCAAGTGGCCTTGTAAGAAATTAAGAAAGGGAAACAGGAAAGTGAAACAGTGGGAACAAACAAATACTAAAAAGGTGGATATAAATCCTAACATGTGAATAATAAAAAGAGAAATTGGCAGAGTTGATAAATAAAAAGGACTTAACTGTGTGCTGTCTGTAAAAAATTCACTTCATATATAATGATACAGGGGGTAAAAAATTAGAAAAAATATATACCATGCAAACACTAATTCAAAGAAAGCTTGAATGGCTAGATTAAAAAAAGATTGTTAAACTAACTATGGATTATTTCTTCCTTAAATAAATAAAAATAAAAATAAAATTAATTATATTACTATAAATGGGGTGCCTGGGTGGTTCAGTTGGTTAAATATTTGACTTTTGATTTCAGCTCAGGTATAATGATCTCAGGGTTGTGAGATCGAGCCCTGAATTGAGCTCCATGCAGGGAGTCTACTTTTGAGATTCTTTTTCCCCCTTCTCTTCTGCCCCTCTCGCATGCTTATGCATGCTCTCTCTCTATGAAATAAACAAATAGAACTTTAAAAAATTATATCAATGTAAGAAAAATTGATATCAGTTTAAAGAAAACTACCAGGGACAAAGGGACATTATGAAGTGGTAAGAAGATCAGTTCACCAAGAAGGCATAACAATTTCAAACATGCATGCACCAAAGAACAAAGCTGCAAAATAAATGAAGTAAAACCTGAAAGGACTGAATAGAGAAAATGGAGAAATCATCCATTATATTTGGCGATTTATAACACTTTCCCCTAGTAATTGATTACAACCACTTGACAAAAGTCAGCAGGGATAGTTAAGTACTGAACAATGCCATCAACCATCAGGATCTAATTGGAAGTTTTAGAATGTTTCATCCAGTAAAGTTGGAATACAATTGTTTTCAAGCATCCATGGAACATTCACCAAGAATAACAGTATCTTGGGTCATAGAAAAACTCAACAAATTTGCGGTAACTTGTATCATACAAAGGATACTTTCACAGTAATGGAAACAAACTAGAAATCAATAACAGAAAGACAACAGGAAAATATTGAAGACTTAGAAATTAACACACTATTAAATAATCTGTGGATCAAAGAGGAAGTCTCAAGAAATAAAAATGAATATAAACGAAGATATAATTTTGAAATGAATGTAAATGAAAATACACTATATTAAAATGTGTGGGACACAGTTAAAGCAGTGTTGAGAGGGACATTTATAGCATTAAGTGTATACAATAGAAAAAAATGGTGTCAAATCAATAATTTCAGTTCCTACTTCAAGAATCTGAAAAAAAGAAGATAAACCCAAGCAAGCAGAATGCAGGAAAAAATAGAGCAGAAATTAATGAGATTAAAAATAGAAAAACAAAAGAAAAAAATCAAACCAAAAGCCAGTTTTTAAAAATATCAATAAAATTGATAAACATTTATCAAGGCTAACAAAGAAAATGAGAGAAAATAGTAATTACCAATACATTGGGAGTAGAGATATCACTGTAGATGCCGCAAATATTAAATGGATAATAAGAAAACACTATAATACGTAAGTGAGAATCTATATGAATAAAACAAGTCCTTGAAAATCACAAATCACCAAATCCACAATGAAATTGGTAATCTGAATATCCAACAGCTATTAAAGTAACTAAATATATAGAAATTCTTCCAGAAAAGAAATGATTAGGCCCAGATGGTCCCACTGGTAAATTCTACCAACACTCTAAAGAAGAAAAACCAGCAGATCATATAATTGTCAGGAAGGCATTTGAGAAAATCCAGCACTCTATCATGATGAAAACTTTCAGCAAACTAGGAATAAAGGGGACTTTTTCACCCTGAGAAAGGGCATTTATGAAAACCTACAGCAAATGTCATACTTAATGGTGAAAGTCTGCTTTGGGGAGCAAGGTGAGGATGTCTGCTTTTTAACAGTTTTACTCAGCTTAATACCGGAAGTCTTCACCAGTGCAGTAAGGCAAAGAAAAGGAAGAAGAGACATACAGATTAGAATGAAGAAAAAAGCTGGTCCCATTTGCAGACCAGACATATTTGTAGAAAATACAAATCAAAACTACAGTGAGATATCACCTCACACCGATCAGAATTGGCTACATAGGAAATCCCAAAGAATCTTCAAATAACAAAACCCACTAGAATGTACAAAAGATACTCCTAAAACAATTGAGTTTGCAGTTCCAGGATAGCAACTCAGAAAGTCTCTTTTTCTTTCAGTCAACTAATTATATTGCCATATATTAGCAACGAAAAATTGGAAACCAAAATTTTAAAACAATACTATTTGATTAAAGGACAAAATATGAGACTTGAATCCATAAAAATCCTAGAGGAGAACACAAGCAGTAACCTCTTTGACACTGGTGATAGTTACTTCTTTCTAGATATGTCTCCTGAGGTAAGAGAAACAAAAGCAAAAATAAACTATTGAGATTTCATCAAAATGAAAATCTTCTGTACAGTGAAGGAAACAATCAACAAAACTAAAAGGCAACCTATGGAATGGGAGAAGATATTTGCAAACTGCATATCTGATAAAGGATTAGTACTCAAAATGTATAAGGAACTTATAAAAATCAACACCCCCAAAATTAATAACCCAATTAAAAGATGAGCAGAAAACATGAATAGATATTTTTCTAAAGAAGACATACAGATGGGGCGCTTGGGTGGCTCTGTTGGTTAATCGACTGCTTTCAGCTCAGGTCATGATCCTGGAGTCTCGGGATCGAGTCCCGCATTGGGCTCCCAGCTCCACAGGGAGTCTGCTTCTCTCTCTGATCTTCTCCTCGCTCATACTCTCTCTCACTGTCTCTCTCTCAAATAAATAAATAAAATATTTTAAAAAAGAAGACTTACAGATGGCCAACAGACACAAAATGTTGCTCAACACCCATCATTAGGAAAATACAAATCAAAACTATAGTGAAGTATCACCTCATGCCAGTTAGAAGGGCTAAAATCAACAACACAAGAAACAACAGGTGTTGGCTAGGATGTGGAGAAAGGGAACACTTTTACACTGTTGGGTGGGAATGTAAATTGGTGCAGCCACTCTGCAAAACAGTATGGAGTTTCCTCAGTAAGTTAAAAATAGAAGTACCCTATGATCCAGCAGTTGCACTACTACAAAAATACTGATTCAGCAATTGCACTACTACAAAATACTGATTCAGAGCGGTACATGCACCCCGATGTTTACAGCATCATTATCAACAATAGCCAAACTATGGAGAGAGCCCAAATGTCCATTGAATGATGGATGGATAAAGGAGATGTAGGGTCTATATACAATGGAATATTACTCAGCCATCAGAAAAATAAAATCTTGCCATTTGCAATGACATGGATGAAGCTAAAAAGTATTATACTAAGCAAAATAAGTCAGAGAAAGACAAATACCATATGATTTCACTCATATGTGTAATTTAAGAAACAAAACTATAGAGAACAAACTGATGATTACTGGATGGGAGGTGGATGGGGGAATGGGTTAAATAGGTGATTGCACTTGTCATGAGCACCAGGTGTTGTATGAAAGTGCTGAATCACTAAATTCTACACCTGAAACCAGTATATTACACTATATGTTAACTAACCTGAATTTAAATAAAAACTTGAAAAAAAAGGAAAAATAATGATGTTTTAAACAAAATGCACATTTATTTCTTTTTCAAGTGAGCACAGACATTCTGGATTTGGTATTGCAGCTCTACAGTCATCAAAGACTCAGGATCAGAAATGTTCTGAATAATTTAGAGTTGCTATTTGATGCAGTAGCTTAGAATATTTAAAATTTGAAAAATCTTTCAGGTGTGGTTTGAGGCCAGTGTACTCACTGATTTTCTAGAGACATGGAAAAACTTGAAAGTGGGAGTCTGTGTTGGAAAGAGGACAACTGCTAACAGTATTTTTTAAACAAATATATTTTATACATAAAGTTTGAAATTGCCATGGTAATTTTTAAATTTGCCTTCTGATGAGTGGAATGTTGAAATGTTGTCTTTCTTTGCCATTTTAACAAATTGCAGTGTTTCTGGTTAATTCTTTAAAAAGTATTGTTAATATGACAACTGTCAAATGATTGATCTTATTCTGAATGCACGTAGGAGGCCAGTCATGTAGCCAGTGAAATTCAAAACAAATGAATACACATATTCTCCAAATGACTCTTTCTAGTGGAAGAGAATAAAAATTTGTTGTATTACTGAAATTAGTAAGAGAGCTAAACATTGTCCCTTTGTTTTCCCTACTTAATTTCAAGCCATATAGTTCTTCTTAATCTAACTTTACAAAAGGCAAGTAGCTAGAGACCTAGCTGTCCTCTGAGAAAGAGTATACTTAAACCAGAATGAATCTAGGTTAACAACTTTTAAAGTCTAATGGACTCTGAGAAATAAACTGAGGGTTTTGGAGGGGAGGGGTGGGGGAATGGGTTAGCCTGGTGATGGGTATTAAGGAGGGCACGTATTGCATGGAGAACTGGGTGTTACATGCAAACAGTGAGTCTTGAAACACTACATCAAAAAAACTGTAAGAGACTCAATCTCACAAAACAAACTGAGGGTTGCTGGGGGGAGGGGGATTATGGAGAGGGTGGTGGGGTTATGGACATTGGGGAGGGTATGTGATATGGTGAGTGCTGTGAAATGTGTAAGCCTGACAATTCACAGACCTGTACCCTTGGGGCAAATAATAATGTTGCATGTTAATAAAAATAATAAAAATATTTTTTAACCCTAACATAATCAAACAAATCAAGTCTAGTTTATCTGATTCTGAAAACAAAAGAAAATTAAATGATGAAGAGTAAACTGAGAAATAATTCTCAACATAGATAAAGATTAACATCTTTCTGTATAGAGTAGATAAAAATCAATAGGAAAACTAGTAAGAATACCAGAAGATAATCAGCAAAGGTACAAGCCATTCATAAAACAATACATTAAGGTAATACTCAGTCTCACTAGTAAGAGATGTAAATTAAATCAATGAGATGATGAGATAACCCTAACCATTCCCAGATATTCTCCTTCAAATTAACAGGCAAGAAAGTAAATTTATTTTTATTTTTATTTTTTATTATGTTCAGTTAGCCAAAATATGATACAACATTACTTTTTGATGTGGTGTTCAATGATTCATTAGTTGCATATAACACCCAGTGCTCATCACAACACATGCCCTCCTTAATACCCATCACCCAGTTATCCCATTCCCCCTCTTCGACCTCCCCTCTGTAACCCTCAGTTTGTTTCCCAGAGTCCAGAGTCTCTCATGGTTTCTATCCCTCTCTGATTTCTTCCCATTCAGTTTTCCCTCCCTTTCATGGTCCCCTGTGCTATTCCTTATGTTGCATATATGAGTGAAACCATGTGATAATTGTCTTTCTGTGTTTGGCTTATTTCACTTAGCATAATCCCCTCCAGTTCCATAAAAGAAAGAAAGGAAGGAAGGAAGGAAGGAAAAGAGAAAGAAAAGAAAATCATCTTCTACTATTGAATTCTATTATTGATTTTCTTCATTCTTTGCTGCTGGGTACCAAATTTTAGTTAGCACATCTGAAGAATAATTTAGGAAAAGCCTTAAAATTCTTCAGATTTTAAAGTAATAAAAGTTATTCTAATTCTGAGAATTTGTTTTAAGATAATGTTAAATATGAGAAAAGAGTGAATCTTTATTTCATAAATATTTACATAGAAGCAGTATTTGCAGTAGCAAAAACAAATTTACTTCTCCAAATGTGCCAACTGTGGTCCAGTTAAGACATAGATGAGTTAGTGCTTACATCTAAAGAGCCACAGAAAAATTTAAATAGTATATTATATAATAAAGTGAATTTATGTAGAAATTTTGTATAAATTATAATCTCACCTGTATTATGAAAATATATTTGGAAAACACATGAAGAAAATGCATCATAATTTTAATGAAGATTAATTGAGGGACCAAAATGTTAGTCTTTTTTTAATCTATTTTAAAATTTTTGAATGGTTAATATATATTATTTTTAGGAAAAAATAAAACTGTCATTTTTTAAAAAAATTTTTAAAAGATTTTATTTATTTATTTGACAGAGATCACAAGTAGGCAGAGAAGCAGGCAGAGAGAGAGGAGGAAGCAGGCTCCCTGTTGAGCAGAGAGCCCGATGTGGGGCTCAATCCCAGGACCCTGAGATCATGACCCGAGCCGAAGGCAGAGGCTTTAACCCACTGAGCTACCCAGGCGACCCGTAAAACTGTCATTTAAATAAATAATGAATGACACTGTGAAATAATTCTAACAGTGTTAATTGAATAAGATATATATGCAAGAGATTAAGGTAGGAGATTATACTAGTTAATTTGCTATGTTTATCTTTTGTCACAGGATCAGCAAGTATACATTAAATTCTAGAGAAAGGGCTTTGGACATGCTCTCAAATTTGAGCGTTTCACCTTCTCTGTTAGGTTTCTTATTAAGTCTTAGATTTATAATTACCACGTATACACAAAAAACTTCATCAGAGAGTTGTTAGAGATTAAATAAAATTGCATATAAGGCTTCAAGCACTAAATCAGTGTTGATTGTATTATCTTGTTTTTGATATTAATTATATGTCTCTCTGGGTATATGTAATTGACATCTATTTTCTGATATAGGTAATATTTAGAATGATAGCAGTTTCATCACTTAAGAAGCCTCTCTCTGTAGAGAAATAAATAGACTCAATGAAGTGGACTTCATTTGTATAATGAGGTATAATGGAGTGCTTGGATAAGACTGTATGTATACATGAGCCAGGATAGAAAAACCTCCATTCCTCTGAGGCAGTTAAAACCTTAATCTCCCATTCAAGTAGCCTTATTTTGATATGAAAACCATTATTTATGGAAAAACAGTGACATCATTACTCATTCCTGTCTAAAACAAGATTGTGAACTTTTAAGTATTTATGCTGCAAGTACTTTTTTTTTTTTTTTTAATGAAAGCACATTAGAAATCACACACAGGGGTGCCTGGGTGGCTCAGTTGCTCAGAGCATTTGCTCAGGTCATGATCCCAGGGTCCTGGGATGGAGGCCCACATGGGGGGGTACCCACTCAGTGGGGAGTCTGCTTCTTCCTCTCCCTCTGTGCATGCTCTCTCTGTCTCAAAAATAAAAAAAAATCTTAAAAAGAAATAACACACAGATCCCCAATTGCCAACGTAGCAATTGAGGTCAATTATTAATAAAACTAGAAAATAAATTTATTAGACAGAATTATCTTTATTCTTCATTTTTAAAGTTATTATAGCAATGGAAAAAGGAAAATTTTCCAACAACAAGAAATCTTCATCAAAAAAGTATATATGATTGACTTTCTCTGCTTGACTAGTTTCAGTCAGCATAATCTCTTCCACTCCCGTCCATGTTGTTACAAAAGTTGGGTATTCATCCTTTCTGATGGAGGCATAATACTCCATCGTGTATATGGACCACATCTTCCTTATCCATTCATCCATTGAAGGGCATCTTGGTTCTTCCCACAGTTTGGCGACCGTGGCCATTGCTGCTATAAACATTGGGGTACAGATGGCCCTTCTTTTCACTCCATCTGTATCTTTGGGATAAATACCCAGTAGTGTAATTGCAGGGTCATAGGGAAGCTCTATCCTGTATATTTTTTCCTGTTTTGTCGAAGATTAATTGACCATAGAGTTGAGGGTCCATATCTGGGCTCTCTACTATGTTCTACTGGTCTATGCGTCTGTTTTTATGCCAGTACCATGCTGTCTAGGTGATCACAGCTTTGTAGTAAAGCTTGAAATAGGTAACGTGATGCCCCCAGTTTTATTTTTGTTTTTCAACATTTCCTTAGCGATTTGGGGTCTCTTCTGATTCCATACAAATTTCAGGATTATTTGCTCCAGCTCTTTGAAAAATACCAGTGGAATTTTGATCAGAATGGCATTAAAAATATAGATTGCTCTAGGCAGTATAGACATTTTAACAATGTTTATTCTTCTGATCCAAGAGCATGGAATGGTCTTCCATCTTTTTGTGTCTTCTTCAATTTCTTTCATGAGTGTTCTGCAAGAAATTAAAAATAGAGCTTCCCTATGACCCTGCAATTACACTACTGGGTATTTACCCCAAAGATACAGATGTAGTGAAGAGAAGGGCCATCTGTACCCCTATGTTTATAGCAGCAATGGCCACGGTCGCCAAACTGTGGAAAGAACCAAGATGCCCTTCAATGGACGAATGGATAAGGAAGATGTGGTCCATATACACTAAGGAGTATTATGCCTCCATCAGAAAGGATGAATACCCAACTTTTGTATCAACATGGATGGGAGTGGAAGAGATTATGCTGAGTGAAATAAGTCAAGCAGAGAGAGTCAGTTGTCATATGGTTTCTCTTATTTGTGGTGCATAAGGAATAACACAGAGGACATGGGGAGATGGCAAGGAGAAGTGAGTTGGGGAAATTGGCGGGGGAGACAAACCATGAGAGACTGTGGAGTCTGAGAAACAAACTGAGGGTTTTGGAGGGAGGGGGTGGGAGGTTGGGTGAGCCTGGTGGTGGATATTATGGAGGGCATGTATCGCATGGAGCACTGGGTGTGGTGCATAAACAATGGATTCTGGAACAATGAGAAGAAATTTTAAAAAGTTTAAAAATGCTGCTATAAAAAACTACTACAAATCAAAAATAAGTAGAAAAATGAGCAGAAGGCTTAATTAGTCTTCTCACAAAACATATATTCCAGTGGCTCATAAACATTTGGAAAGATGTTTAATTTCATTCAGCAGGGAAATACAAATTAAAACCACAGTGAGATACTACAACACAGCCACTGGAATGACTAAAATTCAAGACACTGGCAATACCAAGTGCTGGTAAGGATGTAGGGCAACTATTACTTTCATAAACTGCTGGTGAGAGGCACCTGGGTGGCTCAGTCTGTTAAGCATCTGCCTTTGGCTCAGGTCATAATCCTGGGCTCCCTGCTCAGTGGGGAGCCTGCTTCTCACTCTTTCCACTGCTCATGATCTCTCTTGCTATCTCTCTTTCTGACAAATAAATAAATAAAATCTTTGAAAAAAAATTGCTGGTGGGAGAGGAAATGGGATAACCAGTTTGGAAAAGTATTTGGCACTATTAACTAAAGTTGAAAGTACATATATCTGATGATCCAGCAAATCTACTCATAGGTGTAAATCCAATAGCAAAATACATGTATGTTAGTAATAGCTTTGTTCATAATTGCTGCAAACCAAACTGGGAAAAAAGACATTCATCAGTAAAATGGATAAATAAATTATGGTGGATTCACATAATTGAATGTGTCACAAAAAGGAAGATGAATGAATGATTACATACAATAATACAGATGACTATCACAGATATACTTTATATATATATATGTGTATATATATATATATATATATATATATATATGTATTTCTTTTCAGTGTAACAGAATTCATTGTTTATGCACCACACCCAGTGCTCCATGCAATACATGCCCTCCGTAATACCCACCACCTGGCTCCCCCAACCTCCCATCCCCCAACCCTTCAAAACCCTCAGATTGTTTTTCAGAGTCCATAGTCTCTCATGGTTCACCTCCCCCTCCAATTTCCCTCAACTCCCTTCTCCTCTCCATCTCCCCTTGTCCTCCATGCTATTTGTCATGCTCCACAAAGAAGTGAAACCATATGATAATTGACTCTCTCTGCTTGACTTATTTCACTCAGCATAATCTCTTCCAGTCCTGTCCATGTTGCTACAAAAGTTGGGTATTCATCCTTTCTGATGGAGGCATAATACTCCATCGTGTATATGGACCACATCTTCCTTATCCATTCGTCCGTTGAAGGGCATCTTGGTTCTTTCCACAGTTTAGCAACCGTGGCCATTGCTGCTATAAACATTGGGGTATTTACCCCAAAGATACAGATGTAGTGAAAAGAAGGGCCATCTGTACCCCAATGTTTATAGCAGTTCCTAGATTTTACTAGAAATAAAGCACAGCTCTCTAAATTCTGCTGTATAATGTCTTTCTAATCTTTGGAAGATTAAATTTGTAAATTGAAGGTGGGATGTCATGTTGAGGTCCACTTACAGAACAGAAGATATAAAATCCATTTTTACAGTCATCCTAAGAATATTGGTTTGCCAAGGATTAAGAACATATGTGCTTACATCATAGATTTTGCGTCCATAGGAGAGGAATTCAGCAGAGAGACTTTGTATAGTGCATGTAAGTGCATGGGGTCTGGAGGGATATTCCCGAGTTCAAATCCTGATGCTGCAACATGGTAGCTTGATAGCTGAATGATTTTGTGCCTCTTAGTTTCCTTCTAGGAGATAATATTGGTGTCTACCTCCTAGGGTTGTCATGTCACTTAATGGTATAAAAGTTTAGAATGGTGCCTGGCATATTTTTAAATGATGGATTAAATGTTTACTCATTATTTCATTTTTGTTGTTTTTTAATAGGAATGATATTTACTACTGTAGGAGTTTATTCCTAAAGCAAGTCTTTATCTTTTTTAGTCCTACATTTTTACATTTACATTTTAACCTATCCACTCCACCCACTTCTCCTCTGGTAACCATTTTATTCTCTATAATTAAGAGTCTGATAGCTAAAATCAGATTCTTAATCCTTATCACCTATTTGGCCTACCCCACTGCCACCCACTTCCCCTCTGGTAACCATTTTGTTTTCTATTATTAAGAGTCTGATGTCTAAAATCAGCAACACCAGAACAACAGATGTTGGTGAGGATATGGAAAAAAAAGAGCACTTGTGCACTGCTTATGAGAATGGAAATTGGTATGGCCATTGTCGAAAACAGTGTGGAGGCTCCTCAGACAGTTAAAATAGAACTACCTTTTGATCTAGCAATTGCAATAGTAAGTATTACCCAAAGAATATAAGAACACTAATTAAAAAGGGACATGCACCCTGATGTTTATAGAAACATTATTTATAATAGCCAAGCTATGGAAGCAGCCCAAGTATCTATTGATTGATGACTGGATAAAGAAGATGTGGTATGTATTTATGTATGTATATATATGTATACACACATTATATATACACACATACAGTGGAATATTATTTAGCCATAAAAGATGAAATCTTGCCATTTATGACATGGATGGACTAGAGGGTATTGTAGTAAATAAAATAAGTCAGTCAGAGAAAGACAAATACCACATGATTTCCCTCATATGTGGAATTTAAGAAACAAAACAAGCAAAGGGAAAATAATGAGAGACAAATCAGGAATTCTTTGGTTATTTTTTAAGCCTGGTTAATTTTTATAGCCTTTTCTTCTTGCTATTTACTGTACCCATTTACTTCTTTAAGCATATTGTAGATGTCCATTTATATTCTGTATCTGATCATTTCAGTCTTCAGGGTTTTTTTTTTTTCTGATTCAGTTGTCTTTTTATTTGCTGACCCTTGTTCATATTTGCTTATTTTAATCCTGGTTTTGGTTGGTTGGTTGTTTTTTGTTTTTTGTTTTTTTTTTTTTTTTTGAGTACTTGTTCTTTGGGGCTCTAACTCTAGGAATTCTTTAAAGCTAAGGTTAAAACATTTCTCGGCAAATTTGCATTTGTTTTTTTTTTTTTTAATTTCTTTTCAGGGTAACAGAATTCATTGTTTTTGCACCACACCCAGTGCTCCATGCAATACGTGCCCTCCATAATACCCACCACTGGCTCCCCCAAACCTCCCACACCCGCCCCTTCAAAACCTTCAGATTGTTTTACAGAGTCCATAGTCTCTCATGGTTTTTGCCAGATTCTTGGGGTATTAACTATCTGGAAACATGTTAAAATTTAAATTGAGGCTTCTTGGGTAGGAATTGCATTAAATGTGTAGATTGCTTTAGGTAGTATAGCCATTTTAACAATACTTGTTCTTACAGTTGATGAGCATGGAATGTTTTCTATTTCTTTGTGTCCTCTTCCATTTCTTTCATCAGTGTTTTGTAGTTTTTAGAGTACAAACTTTTACCTCTTTGGTTAGGTTTATTCCTGGGTATCATGGTTTTCGGTTTGCTGTAGTGATCAAGACAGTCTGATACTGGCACAAAAATAGACACATGGATCAATGGAACAGAATTAGAAAACCCAGAAAGGAATCAGACTGTATGGTCAACTAATCTTGGCAAAGCAGGAAAAAGTATCCTGTGGGGAAAAGATAGTCTCTTCAACAAATGGTGTTGGGAAAACTGGGCAGCAACATGCAAAAGAATGAAAGTGGACCACTTTCTTACACCATACACAAACTAAATTCAAAATGAATGAAAGACCTAAATGTGAGACAGGAAACCATTAAAATCCTAGAGGAGACAAAATAAACTATTGGGACTTCATGAAAAGAAAAAGCTGTAGAGAGAAGGAAACAATCAACAAAACTAAAAGGCAAACCTTGGAATGCAAGAAGGTATTTGAAAATGACATACCTGATAAAGGGTTAGTATCCAAAATATATAAAGAATTTATAAAACTCAAGACCTAGAAAGCAAATAATCCAGTTAAAAAATGGGCAGAAGACATGAATAGACATTTTTTCCAAAAATGATGGCCAACAGACACATGAAAGATGCTCAACCACGCCAATCATCAGGAAAATACAAATCAAACCTACAGTGAGATATCACCTCACACCAGTCAGAATGGCTAATATTAAACAAGAAACAACAAGTGTTGGTAAGGATGCAGAGAAAGGGGAACCCTCTTTCAGTGTTGGTAGGAATGTAAGCTGGTGTGGCCACTCTGAAAAACAGTATGGAGGTTCCTCAAATAGTTAAAAATAGAACTACCCTATCACCTAGCATTTGCACTACTGTATTTACCCAAAGAATGTAAAAATACTAATTCAAAGAGATACATGAACCCTTATGTTTATTACAACAACAGCCAAATTATGAAAACAGCTCAAGTGACTGATGAATGGATAAAGATGTGGGGTATACACACACACACACACACACACTCACACACACAGGAATATTACTCAGCCATTAAAAAGAATGAAATCTTACTATTTGCAATGACATGGATGGAGCTAAAGTGTATTCTGATAAGTGAAATCAGAGAAAGATAAATATGATTTCACTCATGTGGAATTTAAGAAATGAAAGAGATGAACATAGGGAGGAAAAAAGAGAGGCAAACCATAAACACTGTTAACTATAGAGAACACACTGATGTTTACCAAAAGGGAGTTGGGTGGGGGGATGAGTAAGGAGTGCATTTGCTGTGATGACACAGGTTGCTGTATGGAAGTGCCGAACCACTATATTTTACACTAGAATCTAATATTACACTGTATGTTAACTAGCTGAAATTTAAATAAAACTTTAAAAAATTTTAGATTGAGCTTTCAACCTATGCATTAGAGTGGTTTCCCTCTTCAGACGCATGGGAGTGCTCATTTGCAGTTGCTATTCCTTTTTGCGTCTCATTGCATCCATAGCCAAGGCTGAGACACACGCCTTGTCCTGTGTCGCTCTCTACATAGTGGGATTTTTTTTCCTCCTAATTTATTCACTGAGGGTATCTGCCTTGTAGAACCCTAGCCTCCAGGATTTGATCCCACCTCCTACCTAGTTCTGGCCTAAAGATACTTGGCTAAAACCCAGATATTGGCTGGTGCCTCCAGGGTAAGTGCAGATGGAATGACAGATTCTCCATATTCCGATGTTATAGTACTTTCTGGCTTTACTTTCTTACCCACTCAGCCATATCAAAGATGTTTTACTTTCATTTTGATGTTATTTATTATTTATAGGTTTTATGTTCTGTAAAAGGGTTATCTATATCTGATTTGTGATAGTCCTACATTTTAGAGTAAGTGTTCTATGCTTCTGAAAGCTTCTGTTTCTTCTTTAAAACAGCTCTCCCCAAAGGTCCTATTCCCTTAACAAAAACTCCCCATCATTTATTGATGGTCTCTATGGACTCAGTGCTGTTTATACATTTATAACCATTTTCTACTCATAGCAGCCTTGTAAAATGGCATTAACATTCTCACTTTATACTCCGGTGAATCCCACAGCTAGGAAGTAACTTAAGGTGACTTGGTAACACACTACCTCCCTTTCTTCTTCCTCTCCCAGATTTTACTAGGTAGGAATTGATGGGTGAACAAACTTGAGGTGTCTTTTTTGCCTCAAACCTTGTCTCTAACCAAGTCCCAGAAAGATTCACTGTATTTTTTACATTGTAAAGTAATCTTCATTACTTCTCCATATTTGACTTCATGTGAGTTCACAAATAAAAAACCAGTATCTTCTTCCAATATGAATTCTTTATGGAGTACGTAATGGCTTTACTTTAACTTTAAACCAATTTAGGGCAATATGAGAGTAAAAATGACACTGTCATATTGATCCACTGGTAAGCATTTGGTCCTGATCTATGTCAGTAGAACAATGGATGTAAAAGAATAAAGATGTATTATTTTGTCTAATCTGCAGTTAGAGCTTTTCCTTCATTTGTATTAGGATCACTAAGGCTGTTTGGGTTGTTATATAATTCTCTAATAGTAATAATCCGTAATTTTAATAATGTTTTAAACTTTTGCCCTGGTTTAAAACAATCTTGAGAAAGAACAATGTATGAAAACTACAGGGGGTTACACAGTTCCAAAATAAGACTGAGAAAAATGAAAACTAGGATCTCATTACTGCTGTGATGCCTTAACACTTGATTCCACCATACTTACTCTCAGATACCATTATGAACTGTGGCAGTTATATCACAGCATTCATTCCTAACATTCTGGAAAAATGAAGTTTCTGTGAGAAAGGGCATTCGCCTGTTTAAGTGTAGTTTGGGCTGAGTTACTAGGCTTCATTAAAGCATGCTTTCAATAGGAATGCATTTACTATTTCAGTCAACCAATGATGGATTGGCTGGGAAGCTTGAGTTCTCTCAGAGGTAGCTGCAGTGGGGTTGTATGTCCTCCTTGCAGAGCATTGGGCAGGCAAGTTATACCCAAGGACATTCTTTCAATGAGACATAACCCTCTCTGAGGCTTGCTTTGTAAATTTGAGTTGCAACAGCAGCATATTTTGAAGTCTTAAAATATTATAATATTTCCCTAATTCCTGAGAAATGTTTTTACCTAACAGGAGCTGAAAGTGATTATTACAGATATGAAATGTTCTAAAGTAAGGATCAAAAACTTGGAGGAACACAGCAGTTTTAGAGCTAGTTCAAAGGTTATAAATCTTTGTTTCTTTCTCAAAAGACTAAATTGGGGACCAAGAAATTCTGTTATTATTGTATTTCTAAAAGTATTTCTAAGAGTATTTCTAAGAAAGCAGATTTTTGCTTTTCTCAAAATTCTCTCCTAGAGAAGGACCCATTTTTTTAATGCTGCTTTTAGAAGCTGCATATATTTTCTTGTTGTTATCCTTACTACCAGTTCTAAATGATGACTCTGATGTGTGTGCTCTTAGCTTCTCCTTGCCCTCTGAAGATGATGACAGTTGTGCTGCAAATTATCATTTCAAATCAGTATTTACTCATTTGTGATACTTCACCCAACCCATAGCTAAGCCTGCCTTGACTGTGATTCTGACTTTTTACTGAGGACAGCTGCATATATCCTATGCACTACTTCTTTTTTTTAAGCTCATCAGTTCATCAGCCACTGTTCTATTAGCATTTTGTACCGAATTAAAATTTTTTTTTAAAAGCAGAACACGATTATATTTCAATATACAACTTCTGTACAATGGAAAAGTAAAACATCACAGCAGAATATTGGCAAGAAAATATAGTATTTCATTTGCAATGTATGGCAAATGGTTAATATCCTTAGTCGTAAAGATCTCTTAGAAACCAGTAACAAAGACACTATTTGAAAACAACAACAAATTGCCTTTTACAGAAGATGTTTTAGGGAAATATGTGAAAATAAGAAAAAGTCCATGATTTGAGAGCAACTGCAATAAAAAGTAAGAAATTTTAGTACCCATACACTAGCTGTAACAAGATTGTATTGGTGCATACAGATATTTTAAGAATCACATATTGTCAAAGGAAGATTCCCTGAGTATTCAGTATAACTTCTTGTATAACTAGATTTTTTTTTATCTTTACCTTTATGAGTCAGAGTTGGGTTTAATTCATTTTGACTATTTGTGATATAAAATTGAATAAAAACAACTAAGCTCATATTGATTTTTTGAAATACAGGTTAAATTTTGATAGGATTATACTGCCATGTATTTTGTTGTATATTGCAGCTTAAGTGCTTGACATCCATCTTTCCATTTTATCTTTACTACCTTCAAGAAGTTGGGCAAGGAAGATTCCTTTTTTCCCCCTTGCCTTTGTTTTATAGATAAGGAAACAGAATTAGAGTTAAGAATATCATAACCAAGGGGCGCCTGGGTGGCTCAGTAGGTTAAAGCCTTTGCCTTCGGCTTGGGTCATGATCGAGCCCCACATCGGGCTCTCTGCTCAGCGGGGACCCTGCTTCCTCCTCTCTCTCTCTCTCTGCCTGCCTCTCTGCCTACTTGTGATCTCTGTCAAATAAATAAATAAAATCTTTTAAAAAAAAGAATATCATAACCAAGCAGAAGGAAATAAATTTTTGGTGGTGGGTATTGTGGAGGGCATGTATTACATGGAACACTGGGTATAGTGCATAAACAATGAATTCTAGTACATTGAAAAGTAACTAAAAATATAAAAAATTTTTGAAAAAGGAAATAAATTTTGCCTAGAGAGTAGGCAAAATGGAACGAAAATCTAGGTTTCCTGCTTTGACTCCAAGTTTTCCATGCTAAGAGATTTAGACTCAATTAAATTGAATGAATCCACAGTACTTGCTAACCATTAGTTGTAAAGATTTTAAAATGAAAAAGTTAACAATAAATCTTGGAACACTGAAAAAATTAAATTTAAAAATAAATTTTATTTATTAATATTTATTAATTTTATTAATTTATTAATAGTGCACTAAGCCTTTTCCCTTAATATTTATATATTTGTCTCAAATGTTTCTTGGTGCTATAGTAAATGGAATCGATTCTCTAATTTCCCTTTCTGAATTTTCATTGTTAGTGTATAAGAAAGCAACTGATTTCTGTACATTGACTTTGTATCCTGCCACATTACTGAATTGCTGTATAAGTTCTAGTAGTTTGGGGCTGGAGTCTTTTGGGTTTTCCATATAAAGTCATGTCATCTGTGAAGAGAAAGAGTTTGATTTCTTCTTTGCCAATTTGAATACATTTTATTATTTTTTTATTTTTATTTTTAAAAAAGATTTTATTAATTTATTTAACAGAGATCACAAGTAGGCAGAGAAGCAGGCAGAGAGACAGGAGGAAGCAGGCTCCCCACTGAGCAGAGCGCCTGATGCGGGGCTCGATCCCAGGACACTGGGATCAAGACCTGAGCCGAAGGCAGAGGCTTTAACCCACTGAACCACCCAGGCGCCCCTGAATACATTTTATTTCTCTTTGTTGTCTGATTGCTGTTGCTAGGACTTCTAATAATATGTTGAACAAGAGTGGTGAGAGTGGCCATCCTTGTGTTCCTGATCTCAACAGGAAGGCTGTGAGCTTTTCCCCATTGAGGATGTTTGCCATGGGTTTTTCATAGATAGGTTTTATGAAGTTGAGGAATGTTCCCTCTATCCCTATACGTTGAAGCGTTTTAATCAGGAACAGATGCTAGATTTTGTCAAATGCTTTTTCTGCATCAATTGAGGGGACCATGTGGTTTTTCTCTCTTCTCTTATTGATTTGTTCTATCACATTGATTGATTTGTGAATGTTGAACCATCCTTGAATCCCAGGGGTGAATCCCATCTGGTCATGGTGGATAATCTTTTTTTTTTTTTTAATTTCTTTTAATTCATTGTGTTTGCACCACACCCAGTGCTCCATGCAATGCGTTCCCTCCATAATACCCACCACCTGGCTCCCCCAACCTCCCATCCCCCGCCCCTTCAAAACCCTCAGGTTGTTTTTCAGAGTCCATAGTCTCTCATGGTTCATCTCCCCCTCCAATTTCCCTCAACTCCCTTCTCCTCTCTACCTCCCCTTGTCCTCTGTGTTATTTGTTATGCTCCGCAAATAAGTGAAACTATATGATAATTGACTCTCTCTGCTTGACTTATTTCACTCAGCATAATCTCTTCCAGTCCCGTCCATGCTGCTACAAAAGTTGGGTATTCATCCTTTCTGATGGAGGCATAATACTCCATAGTGTATATGGACCACATCGTCCTATCCATTCGTCCGTTGAAGGGCATCTTGGTTCTTTCCACAGTTTGGCGACTGTGGCCATTGCTGCTATAAACATTGGGGTGCAAATGGCCCTTCTTTTCACTCCATCTGTATCTTTGGGGTAGATACCCAGTAGTGCAATTGCAGGGTCATTGGGAAGTTCTATTTTTAATTTCTTAAGGAATCTCCACACTGTTCTCCAAAGTGGCTGCACCAACTTGCATTCCCACCAACAGTGTAAGAGGGTTCCCCTTTCTGGTAGATAATCTTTTTAATGTGTTATTGGATCCCATTTGCTAGGATCTTGTTGAGAATCTTACCATCCATATTCATCAGGGATATTGGTCTGAAATTCTCAAATGTTTAAAATTTTAGGAAAATTTTGATCCATAATATTGCAAATAAATAGCTATTGTTTAAATCTGGAAAAAGAACCTTTCTGCAATAAGGAAGAAAATATTTGTAGCTAGGTATTGACACTCAAATTATTTTGGGTTCACATTGAAACTTTTTATTAAGTTAGCCAACATTTAGTACATCATTAGTTTTTAATGTAGTGTTCACTGAGTCATTAGTTGTGTATAACATCCAGTTCTCATCACATCATGTGCCTTCCTTAATACGCAATACCCAGTTACCCCATCCCCCTGTCCCCCTCCCTTCTGTTATCCTCAGTTTGTTTCCCAGAGTCCAGAATCTCTCATGGCAAAACTTAATATAAAATAATGTTCTTTTAAAAACTGACATTTATTATATGAGCATTAAGTTTCATTTCTAATTACTCCTTTAGCCTCTGTAATCTAAAATTACCTAGTTGGCGTTTCAAATCTTGGATGATTTTAGGACTGCCTTATTCTGAAAATAACTCTGCTAATCTGTCAGAACCAAATGCTGGGACACTTTTCCATTGGGTGTTACTAAAAACAGAGTGCGTGCTTCTTTTTATCTCCTCATTTTGAGCACTTCCATAGCAACACATTGTTAAAGTAGAACAATGTATTTCAGGGAGGGTTTATTTTTTATTTTTTATTTTTTTTTAAACAGTTAGTATTTCTGTTTACCAGATCTGTGGCACTCAGGTAAATATTTTAAGGAATGCTTACATTGTTAAACACCAGACAGAATATCAGAATACAACAGATGGTTACTTTCAAGTTTACATCCAGAAACCTTCTGATACATGACAGATTGTTTGTATTATTCACTAAGTATCTTTATTAAATTTTAAATATTTTTATTAAAACATGTAACTGAACCATGTGTGAGAATAATTCTGGGTCTTTTCATTTGTTCTCTTACTTCATTAGGTAAATTTAGAAGGAAGCTTTTCTAATATACTTGTTATGTAACATAACCAGATCTTCACTTATTAGTTTCCTCACTTTATTCTCTTTTTGTCTCTCTGAAAGTTTATTTGCAACTTAATTTTTGGTTTTTGTTTTTTTGTTTTTATCGTGTGACCTCTCAGGTTTTTTTCTTTTCTTTTCTTTAGATTGTTCTTCTCTTTCTCTCCTACCCTACAGGCATCATTTATTTTCTCACCTGTAGCAATTCTTCCTTTGATATGACTTTCAGTTTCTCCTCTTTCTACCCAGTCCCACTCCTGTCATCTGAAAATTCATCCTCTCTGTTAAGATTCAGTTTGTTTCTTCATCTAACTATTCATGTCACTCTTCTTTTATTATGCTATTCCTCTACTCATAAGGTGTCCTTGACTAGGTTGTCTTCTGCAGGAAAGACAGTGGCACATTATTTTTTTCTACATGCACTTTCTCTGCTCACTCAGACTCGTGATTTCACAAAAATGATGATTCTCAAGATGTACTGGACCAGATCACTTCACTAAACAACATCCCTTTATTTCCAGCTGGCTATGGCTTGCTAGTCATATCTGCAAGATGTACTATGGGTAACTCAAAACCAACATGTCCATTCTAGCCTCTGTGCTCTCTCTTCTTTTTTTGTGTCCTCAGGCTCTTGTGAGGACCAACTATGATACATGTATAAGTCTCAGATAATTATTGTTCAGGGTACACTTGTAGAAGGGTATGTGATTAATCGTGTCATACATGTTTGACATTCTTTTTTTTTAATTAATTATTTATTTATTTAACAGACAGAGATCACAAGTAGGCAGAGAGAGAGGAGGAAGCAGGCTCCCTGCCAAGCAGAGAGCCTGATGCAGGGCTCGATCCCAGGACCCTGAGATCATGACCTGAACCAAAGGCAGAGGCTTTAACCCACTGAGCCACCCAGGCACCCCAACATGTTTGACATTCTTATCAGAGGAAAACAATAATTCATGTAGTCAGTCATGCAATGAATATTGAATGCTCAATATATTTCAATGTATTGTTCAGTGTTCAGTACATTACAGTGTGCCCTACCTTGCTGCTGGGGATTCAGCAGTTAATAGAAAATATAAAGTCCCTGCCCTTTCAGAGCTCACTTTCTAGAGTGGGAAACACATAATGGACAAACAAACATATAATATGTTCTGAGATACAAGGTGTTTCATATTTTTGATTTATATCAAGTTGTGAAGCATCTTTTAAAATAGTTTTGTAATTTACATATCTTAAAGGTCATCCATTTTATGTATATACAGTTAGATGATTTTCAGTAAATTTACAGAGTAGTGCAAACATCATCATATCCAGCTTTAGAATATTTCCATTACTCCAAAAAGGTCCCTCGTGTGCATTTGCAATCAGTTCACATTCCCACATGGCCCCAACTGACCATTTATCTGGTTTCGTTCTCTGTAGATTTGCCCTTTCTGGACATTTCATTTAAATGGTATGATGTGATATATAGTCTTTTGTATCTGGCTTCTTTTATTTAGTATAAGTGTTTTGGGGGGTTAACCATGTTGTGGCTTGCATCAATAGTTCATTCCCTTTTAGCCTGAAATTGATCCCATTCTATGTGTATATGTTTTGTTATCCATTCACTAGTTGGTGGACATTTGGAGTGTTTGTATTTTTTGGTTATTATGAATAATACTGCTGTGAACATTTGTTTGCAAGTCTCTGTGTGGAATGTTTCATTTGGGGTGGGAGTCGATACCTAAGAGTAGAACTTCTGGGTCACAGGGTAAATTTGTGTTTAACTTTTTAAGAAACTGCCAAACTTTCCCACACTATCTGTATAATTTTCCATTATTTTACCAGCAGTGTGTGAGAGTTTCATTTTCTCTGTCTTTCTAGCAACACTTGTTATTGTCTGCCTTTTTTTTTTTTTTAATCATAGCCATTCTGGTGGTTGAAAAATAGTATCTTACTGTAGTGGGGTGTGTTTTTTTTAACTGTTTTTAAAAAATTGAGTATAGTTGACACATAATGTTACATTAGTTTCAGGTGTACAATGTAGTGATTCAACATCTCTATACATTTTGTTATGCTCACCACAAGTGTAGCTACCATCTGTCACCATACAATGCTATTACACTACCATTGACTGTATTCCCTATGCCATACCTTTTATTCCTGTGAGTGATTCATTCCATAACTGTACACTTTATCTCCCACTCCCCTTCCCCTACTTTGCCCATCCTCCACCCCTCTCCCCTCTGACAACCATCAGTTTGTTCTCTGTATTTAGATTTGTTCTGCTGTTTATTATTTATTTATTTTTTTAGATTTTTTAAAAAATATTTATTTGAGGGAGAGAGCGTAAGCTTGAGTGGCAGAATGGGCAGAGGGAGAGGGAGAAGCAGACTCCCCATTGAGCTGGGAGCCCAACCAGGGCTTGATCCCAGGACCCTGAGATCATGACTTGAGCTGAAGGCAGCTGCTTAACAGACTGAGCCCTGTTTTTTAGATTCTACATATAAATGAAATTATATGTTATTTGTATTTCTCTGTCTAACTTACTTCACTTAACATAATAACCTCTAGGTCCACCTATGTTGCAAATGGCATATTTTGTAGTTTTACATTTCCCTATTGGCTAATGCTATTTGGCATCTTTTCAAATGCTTATTGGCCATTCATGTATCTTCTTTGGTAAAATGTACGTTCAGATCTTTAGCTCAGTTTTTATTGGATTATTTGGCATCTTACTGATTTGAAAAATTTCTTTATAAGGCATCCCCATGGTTAAAGAAGTAAAACTGTCACCATTTGCTGATGATATGATACTATACATAGAAAACCCTAAAGACTCCACCAAAAATTTATAGAAATTTAGTCCAGGAATTCAGTAAAGTGGCAGGACACAAAGTTAATATCCAGAAATCTGTTGCACTTCTCTACACTAATAACAAAGTAGCAGAAAGAAAAATCAAGAAAACAATTTCATTTATAGTGGCACTGAAAAGAGTAAAATACCTAAGGACAAATTTAACCAAGAAGATGAAAGGCTTGTACTCCAAAAACTATAAAACACTTATGAAAGAAATTGAGAACAATATAAACAAATGGAGGGGCACCTGGGTGGCTCAGTGGGTTAAGCCTCTGCCTTTAGCTCAGGTCATGATCTCAGGATCCTGGGATTGAGCCCTGTGTCGGGCTCTCCGCTCCATGGGGGGCCTGCTTCCCCTCCTCTACCCACCTCTCTGATTACATGTGATATCTCTCTCTCTCTCTCTGTCAAATAAATAAATAAAATCTTTTTTAAAAATATATAAACAAATGGAAAGATATTCCATGCTCATAGATTAGGAGAATTAATATTTTAAGTGTATATACTACCCCCAACAATCTATAGATTTAATGTAATTCCTTTCAATATACCAATAGCATTTCTCACAGAACAAGAACAAATAATTTTGAAATTTGTATGGAACCACAGAAGACACCCAAATAGCCAAAACAGTCTTGAGAAAGAAGAACAAAGCTGAACGTATCAAAATTTCAGATTTCACCACATCTGGGTGGCTCACCTGATTAAGTGTCTGACTCTTGATTTCATCTCAGGTCATGATCTCTCAGAGTGGTGGGAATCAAGCCCTCATGGGTCTCCATGCTCAGTGGGGAGTCTACTTGAGACTCTCTCTCCTTCTTTCTCTGCCCCTCCCCCTGCTCTGTCTCTTGCTCTCAAATAAATAAATCTTTTTAAAAAATTCAGATTTTAATATGTACTACAAAGCTATAGTAATCAAAACAGCATGGTACTGGCACAAAAACAGATCAATAGAACAGAACAGACAGTCCAGAAATAAACTCATGCTTATATGGTCACTTAATCTATGACAAAGAGGCAAGAATATACAATGAGGAAGACATCTCTTCAATAGAAGATTCTGGGAAAACTAGAGAGAGAGTGCACATGTGTGAGAGCTAGGAGGGGGACAAAGGAAGAGGGAGAAGGAGAATCTCAAGCTGATGCCATGCTGAGTGCCAAGCCCAACCTGGGGCTCATTCTCACCACCCTGAGACCATAGCCTGAGCTGAAACCAAGAGTCAGAGACCCAACCAACTGAGTTAGCCAGGTGCCCCTGCACCCATATGTTTTGCAGTATTATTTACAATAGCCAAGATATGAAAGCAACACAAATGTCCATCAATAGATGAATGGATAAAGAGGTAGTGTATGTGTGTTTATACACATGCACATGTGCACACACACAGGAATATTACTTCAGCCATAAAAAACAATGAGATCTTTCCATTCATGACAACATGGATGGACCTTGAGAGTATTATGCTAAGTAAACTAAGTCAAAGACAAATGTCATATGATTTCACTTAACACGTGTAATCTAAAAAATAAAGCCGAAACAGACCCATAAATACAGAGAACAAACATGATTGCCAGAGGCAAGGGGAGTGGGGAGCTGGAGGAAAAGGCGTGAAGGGTAATGCAGGCACCAGCTTCTGGTTATGGGATGAATAAGTCACAGGAATGAAGGGTCCAGCATGAAGAATATTGTCAATGGTATTGTAATAGTGTTGTATGGTGACAGATGGTAGTTAAACTGTGGTGAGAATAGCATAAAATATAGAGTTGTCAAATCCATATGCTGTACATCTGAAACTAATGTAATCTGTATGTCAACTATACTCCAATTAAAAAAATACAATTTAAAAAAAAGTTCTTTAAATATTCTGCATATAAGGTTTTTTTTAATCATATATATGATTTACAGATATTTTCTCACAGTGTGTGGTTCTGTTGATTTTCTTAAAATGTCCTTTGAAGTGGAGAAATTTTTTTAAAGATTTTATTTATTTATTTATTTGAGAGAGAGAGTGAGAGCACAAGCAGAGGAGAGGGAGGAGCAGGCTACCCACTGAGCAGGGAGCCTGATGCAGGACTCCATCCCAGGACCTTGGGATCATGACCTCAGCCAAAGGCAGATGCTTAACCGACTGAGCCACCCAGGTGCCCCATGAAGTGGGGAAATTTTTAATTTTAATATTCAATTTATCCTTTTTTGTTTGTTTGGGGCTTGTTCTTTGGTGTCATACTTAAGAACTCTTTACCTAACCCAGAGTTACTATATATTTGGGTATTTTTTTTTTCACTGTATGTTTTCTTCTAAGAGTTTTTAAAATTTAGACCTTATATTCAGACCAATCACCCATTTTGAATTAATATTTTGTTTGGTATATTGTAAAAGTCTAATCTTTTTGCATGTAGATATGCATTTGTTTCAACGTTTGTTGAAAAGACTGACATTTCTTCCATAGTCAAAAATTAATATAAGAAAGGTATAAAGGAAAACTTTTGGATTCTCAATTCTGTTACATTGTTTTATATTCCTGCCTGTATTCCAACAGCACATTGTCTTGGTTACAATAGTTTAATAGTAAGTTTTACAATTTGGAAGTGTGTGTCCTTTACTTTTGTTCTTTTTCAAAACTGTTTTGGCTATTCTGGGTCTGTTGCATTTCCATATAAATTTTCAGGTTAACTTAAAGAAACTAGGAAACAACTTAAAATTAATGACCTCTTAAAATGTGCAGTCTTTTTCTTTCATAGTGATGTTATTAACACTGAATCATATCTTAGATTCAAGGAAATATGGCAAAATATCAAATGATGTTACATGCAAAGGAAAGAAATAATGCAGTGAGAGAAATAGGAAGTTTGGGTGTAATGTTGCATTTATAAACAGTGGTGGAAGAAGGCCTTCTGGATAAGGTAACTTTTGAACAGAAATGTGAAGAAGTGAGGAAAGGAGCCATGTCAATATCTGGAAAGTGGGCTTGTCAGAGGAAGAACAAGTTCAAAAACTCTGAGTTTCCCAACTCAGGAACACATTGAGTTTTTTCCAGAGACCAAAGATGAATCATAGTTTTATTGCTTTAACTAAACTTTACTAGATCTTACTTACCTGAAGCTTAAATGAAATGAGGGTCCATTAACCTTTATTTTGGGGTGAATATGATTCTTCCAAAGGAAGTACAAGCATTACATGATACAATTTATCCTCTTAACATCTTGGCTCATTTTTTGGTTCTTATTACACCTCTGATCCATTCAGCATAATCTGTATGAAATGGTCTCAGAACTTTAATAGAAAGGTACTAGATCTTTGAAACTTTTCCCCATCCTCATTTCTTATGGGGAAAAATCTCAAGCATAACTTTGCTTATTCCATAGTATGTAACTACTAGAAATCATTGAAATAATCCACATAACAAGAATCATGTTAAAAAAAGACTTCAAGTTATATTTTGTAAAAGCTTATGATGTGTGCTTGAGTAAAGGTTCCTCAGCTGATATCTAAAGACTGTTATATAGTTTCCTGATCTTAATATTGAAGTGACTCTTGCCACTCTTCACACCAGGGTGAATCCTGTAGCATTCTTTTCTGTGAGATTTTAGTTCTCACTTTCTGATTTCCATGGGGTCTTAGAAACAGCCATGAGAAACAGCTATATTCCTCAATAGATGTAGATAATATCCAGTTTACTCTAAGAACAAGAATGGCTTATACTACCTTTCTTTCCCAGATCTCAAATAAATCCACATATGCTATCAATACTTAAGCCAGATTTTTAAATTTTTATTTTATTTTATTTTTTAAATTTCTTTTCAGTGTACCAGAATTCATTGTTTATGCACCACACCCAGTGTTCCATGCAATACATGCGCTCATTAATACCCACCACCAAGCCAGATTTTTATTAAAACTCAATAGGCAAAAACCCAGTAGGGGAGGTAAACCATGAGAGACTATGGACTCTGAAAAACAACCTGAGTGTTTTGAAGGGACGGGGGGTGGGAGGCTGGGGGAACCAGGTGGTGGGTATTAGGGAGGGCATGGATTGCATGGAGCACTGGGTGTGGTGCAAAAACAATGAATACTGTTACGCAGAAAAGAAATAAAAAAATTTTTAAAAACCCCAGTAGTGCAATTGCCAGGTCATAGGGTAGCTCTATTTTTAACATTTTGAGGAATCTCCATACTGTTTTCCAAAGTGGCCGTACCAGCTTCCATTCTCACCAACAGTGTAAGAGGGTTCCCCTTTCTCCACAACTTCTCCAACATTTGTTGTTTCTTGTCTTGTCGATTCTTGCCATTCTAACTGGTGTAAGGTGGTATCTCAGTGATTTTATTTTATTATTTTTTATTCTCTCAGTGTTCCAAGATTCATTGTTTATGCACCACATGGTTTTGATATGAATTTCCCTGATGGCTAATGATGATGAACATTTTTTCATGTGTCTGTTAGCCATTCATATGTCTTCTTTGGAGAAGTGTCTGCTCATGTCTTCTGTCCATTTTCTGACTTGATTATCTGTTTTTTGGGTGTTAAGTTTGAGAAGTTCTTTGTAGATCTTGGATACCAGTCCTTTATCTGTAGTGTCATTTGCAAATATCTTCTCCCATTCTGTGGGTTGTCTGTTTTGTTGACTGTTTCCTTTGCTGTGCAGGAGCTTTTTATCTTAATAAAGTCCCAGAAATTCACTTTCACTTTTGTTTCCTTTGTCTTTGGAGATGAGTTTTTGAAAAGAAGGACCATATACATCCCAATGTTCATAGCAGCAATGTCCACAATAGTCAAACTGTGGAAGGAGCTGAGATGCCCTTCAGCAGATGAATGGATGAAGAAGATATGTTCCATGTACACAATGGAATATCACTCAGCCATCAGAAAGGATGAATACCCAATATTTGCATCAACATGGATGGAACTGGAGGAGATTATGCTGAGTAAAATAAGTCAAACAGAGAAAGACAATTATATGATTTCACTTATTTGTGGAACATAAGGAATAGCATGGAGGACATTAAGAGAAGGAAGGGGAGGGACGCCTGGGTGGCTCAGTTGGTTAAGCAGCTGCCTTCGGCTCAGGTCATGATCCCAGCATCCTGGGATTGAGTCCCTCATCCGGCTCCTTGCTCCGCAGGGAGCCTGCTTCTCCCTCTGCCACTCTGTCTGCCTGTGCTCACTCTCTCTCTCTCTCTGACAAATAAATAAAATCTTTTTAAAAAAAGAGAGAGAGAGAAGGAAGGGGAAAATGAAGGGGGGGATAGTCAGAGGGGGAGATGACCCATGAGAGACTATGGACTCTGGGAATCAAACTGAGGGTTTTGGGGGGTGGTGAGCCCAGTGATGGGTATTAAGGAGGGGTACGTGTTGCATGGAGTGCTGGGTGTTATATGCAATGAATCATGGAACATGACATCAAAAACTAATGATGTATTCACCGACCTTTATCCCTGGGGCTAATAATACACTATATGTTAATAAAAAATAAAAAATTAATTTAAAAAATGATGTACTGTATGGTGACTAACATTAAAAAAAAATAAAAATCAATGTAGTCTTCTACTCCTGTCCAAGATGGAGTAACTGGAACTGTATATAACTTTTCACTTGAACAACAACACAAAATACAAAAAAACTGGACATCAAGCAACAATGGATTGTGACTTTTGAGAGACAGGGTATAAGTTGAGCCCTATGATTGTCTCAGCATCCTACCTTAAAAGAGTTTCCACACTGCATCCCAGGCAGATGAAATTCAAGTGGAGCCCATGGACTCCAGGAACTGAGAAGACAGAACTAGATTCTGATGAGAAGAAGGCAGCCAAAGTTTTCAGTAGTTATACTGAAGAGGAGAGAACTATAGGGAGAGAGGAGAAGAGGGAAGGGAAGGAGAGAGAAGAAATCCTAGAGAGCTGCTGAGGGTCCCGTCAGAGCCGTCAGAGTATTCAGTAAGGTGATGATCAGTTCATACACGTAAGAAAACTACTCAAGACTGGAGAAAAAAAATCATTAGAATGGATTATAGTACAGTACCTGACACAATGTACTGGTAATAGTGCCTATTTTCACTAACCACACTGAAGAAAACTTAAAATTCACGGAGCATTAGATAGACTATTCAGGAGGGTCTTACCTCAGGTGTGGGGAATTATTGTCTGTAGGTTGAGCTCGGAAAATCACAAAACAAATCTTAAAAACAAGACCTGAAAAGATCATTTCCAAATGGCTTAACTGTCCTATGATAAAACTCAAGAATATTTATAGGAGTGTAAAAATTCCCAGGGCACCTGGGTGGCTCAGTCAGTTGAGCATCTGACTCTAGGTTTCGGGTCAGGTTATGATCTCAGGGTTGTGGTATTGAGCCCTGTGTTGGGTTTTGCATTCAGCATGGAGTCTGCTTGAGATTTTTCTCTCTCCCTCTGCCCCTCCCCAGTTCTGCATGCGTGCATGGGTGCACCCATGTACTCTCTCTCAAATAAATCTTAAAAAAAAAAGAAATGTAGAAATTCTCAGCTTCCAAATATGATCTATAAAAGAGGAGAATAATTAATCATGTGAAATCAACCCTGAACTGGCATAGATGTTAGGATTTGAAGACAAGGGCATTAAATTGGTTGTTATAATTATATTCAGTATATTCAAAAACTATAGTGGTACATGAAAGATATAATAAAACACTTAAATTGAATTTCTAGAAATGAAACTTTAGTGTTTGGGGTGAAATTGACTCTAGATGGGATTAACAGACTCAAGATGGAAAAGAATTAGTGAATTTGAAACAGCAATTTAATTACTTAAATAAATGTCTTTAAGTGATAACTGATAGTTTGAATTAAAATGTTGTTAATGTATTGTGAGGTTTATAATATATGTGTAAGTAAAATGAATAACAGTAGTAGCATAAAGGCTGGGAAGGGAGAAATAGAAGTGTACTACTATACTTTTATAAGGTTTTATACTTTACATGAAGTGGTATAATATCACTTGAAGGTAGGCTGTCATAAATTAATGATGTGTGCTATAAAACCTAAATCAGGGGCACCTGGGTGGCTCAGTCAGTTAAGCACCTGATACTTGGTTTTGGCTCAGATGGTGATCCTATGGACCACCATGAGATGGTGATCTCATGACCCATGAGACTGGGCCCATGTGGGACTCCATGCTCTGCAGGGAGTCTCCTTGTCTGCTTGAAGACTGTCTCCCTCATTTGTGCTCGAGTGCTGTCTTTCTGTCAAACAAACACATCTTTATAAAGCCTAAAGCAACCACTAAAATAATAAATCAGGGCACCTGACGGCTCAGTTGTTTAAGTGTCTGACTCTTGATTTCAGTTCAGGTCATGATCTCAGGGTCGTGAGATCAAGCCCTGCGTTAGGCTTCTGGCTTAGTGGGGAGTCAGGGAGTCTGCTTGAGATTTTCTTCCTTCCTCTCCTTCTGCCTCTCCCTCCCTGCTCTCTCTCTCTCTAAAACAAACAAATTAATCTTTTAAAAAATAAGATAACAGAGTTATGACTAATTAGCCAGTAAAGGAGATAAAATGAAGTCATAAATATTTCCCAATTAATCCAAACTAGGCCAAAGAAGAGGAAAGGCAAATCATAGACTAGATGGAAGAAATAAAAAAACAAATAGCAAGATGGTAATTTTCACCACAACCCTATTAATAATCCTACTAAATGTAAATGGTCTAAACACTCAATTTAAATGGCAGAGGTTTAAATGGTCTAAACACCCCAATTAAAAAATGTTGATTGTCAAACCGAATTAAAAAAAAAAAAAAAACCTTCCTTATGACCCTGCAATTGCACTACTGGGTATTTACCCCAAAGATACAGATGTAGTGAAAAGAAGGGCCATCTGTACCCCAATGTTTATAGCAGCAATGGCCACAGTCGCCAAACTGTGGAAAGAACCAAGATGCCCTTCAATGGACGAATGGATAAGGAAGATGTGGTCCATATACACTATGGAGTATTATGCCTCCATCAGAAAGGATGAATACCCAACTTTTGTAGCAACATGGACGGGACTGGAAGAGATTATGCTGAGTGAAATAAGTCAAGCAGAGAGAGTCAATTATCATATGGTTTCACTTATTTGTGGAGCATAGCAAATAGCATGGAGGACATGGGGAGTTAGGAGAAGGGAGTTGGGGGAAATTGGAAGGGGAGGTGAACAATGAGACTGTGGACTCTGAAAAACAATCTGAAGGTTTTGAAGAGGTGTGTGGGTGGGAGGTTGGGGGAACCAGGTTGGTGGATATTAGAGAGGGCACGGACTGCATGGAGCACTGGGTGTGGTACAAAAACAATGAATACTGTTATGCTGAAAATAAATTTAAAAAATGATTTAAAAAAAATAAAAAATAAAAAAATAAAAAAAAAAGATGAAAACAGAGAGGGAGACAAGCCATAAGAGATATTTAACTATAGGGAACAGACTGAGGGTTGCTGAAGGGGAAGCGGGTGGGAAAATGGGGAAAGTGGGTGATGGGCATTAAAGAGGACACTTGTTACAATGAGCACTCAGTGTTACATGCAAGTGAAGAATCACTGAATTCTACTCCTGAAGTTAATACTACACTATATGTTGACCAACCTGAATTTAAATAAAATCTTGAAAGAAAAGTAAAAAAGCCCAACTGTTTGTGGAGCATAACAAATAGCATGGAGGACATGGGGAGTTACGAGAAGGCAGTTGGGGGAAATTGGAAGGGGAGGTGAACAATGAGAGACTGTGGACTCTGAAAAACAATCTGAAGGGTTTGAAGAGGTGGGGGGTGGGAGGTTGGGGGAACCAGGTGGTGGGTATTAGAGAGGGCACGGATTGCATGGAGCACTGGGTGTGGTACAAAAACAATGAATACTGTTATTCTGAAAATAAATTTAAAAAATGATTAAATTTTAAAAAGCCCAACTGTATGATGCCTATAACAAATCCACTTATATTTTTTTTCTTTTCAGCGTAACAGTATTTATTGTTTTTGCACCACACCCAGTGCTTCATGCAATCCATGCCCTATCTAATACCCACCACCTGGTTCCCCCAACCTCTTTATTTTTTACTTTTATTTATTTATTTTCTTTTTTGAGAGAGAGAGAGAGAGCATATGTATGAACTGGGGGAGGAGCAAAGAGAGAGGGAGAGAAAGAATCTTAATCAGGCTCCCTGCACAGCATGGAGCCCAATGTGGGGCTTGATCTCACAACCCTGAGATCATGACCTGAGCCAAAATCAAGAGTCAGATGCTTAACCAACTGAGACACCCAGGCACCCCAACAGTTCCACTTTAAATAGATTAAAAGCAAAAGGATAGAAAAAGATATTCTGATTAATGCAAACATTAATCAGAATAAAACTGGAATGGCCATATTAGTATCAAACAAAGTAGATTACAGAGCAAAGAATATTACCAGGGATAATGAGAGTCATTTTATTATATCAAGGGATCAATTCATCAAGAGGATGTAAGAGTCCTACCCAGCCATTCTTGTACCTAAAAATAGAGCTTCAAAATACATGAAGGAAATCATAGAACTAAAAGGAGAAATAAATCTGCAGTTATAATGACAGAATTCAATACCTCTCTCTTTTTCAATCAGTGATATAATGAGACAGAAAACTAATGAGAATTATAGAAGACTTGAATAACTATATTAACCAACTTTGATCTAATGGTATTTATAGAATACTCTATTCAACAACACCAGGATATTCATTCAAGTACACGCAGAACACTTACCAAGGTAGGCCATATTTTGGGTTACAAAACAAGTCTTAATGAAATGGAAAGATTTTACATTACACAGAGTATGTTCTTTAGACTACCGTGGGGTTAGTTAGAAGCTAATGATAAAACATATCTGAAAAACCACAAAATATTTGAAGAAACACACATACTTCTAAATAATCCATGAGTCAAAAAAGAAAGAAAAAAGGAAACAAGGCATGGGGTTGCTGGTAACAGTCTCAGAAGAGGGAGATGCAGGTCCTATCAGGACACAGTTCTGTGATTACTGATTTATGAACCTGAATAAACAGGACATCTGACTAAAATTTTTTTTGTAAATATTAAAAAAAGGAAATGAGAAGATAAATGACCTGAATAAAAAAATAAAACACAATATACTAGTATTTGCAGGATGCAGCTAAACCAATACTTAGAGGGAAACTTATACAATTAGTGTCTATTTTAGAAAAGAATGACCTCAATAATCTCAGAATCAATTTTAAGAAAATGGAAAAAGAAGAGCATATGAGTGTAAAGTAAATAGAAGAAAGGAAATAATGAGGATCAGAGCAGGAATCAATAAAGTGGAAAACTAGAGAAAATCCACAAAATCAAAGCTTATCCTTTGAGAAGAGCAGTAAAACTGATAGAACTCTTAAGTCAAATGATCAGGAGAAGATAAAAATTTATGTTATCAGGAAAGAGGTGACTACAGATTTTACAGCTATTAAAAGGATAATCAAATGATGTTGAGAATAACTTTGTCAGTGATTTGACAACTTAGAAAAAATATACAAATTCCTTGAAAGACATTACCAAGGTTTCACTTACTTGTGGAATATAAGGAATAACATGGAGGACATTAGGAGAAGGAAAGGAAAAGTGAAGGGGGGAGATTGGAGGGAGAGATGAACCATGAGAGACTGTGGACTCTGAGAAACAAACTGAGGATGTTAGAGGGGAGGGGGGGATGGGTGAGCCTGGTGGTGTGTATTAAAGAGGCTGGATGTTATATGTAAACAATGAATCTTGGAACACCCATCAAAAACTAATGATGTATAGCATGGTGACTAACATAATGCAATAATATATATATATGAAGAAGAAGAACTCTAAATAGCCCTGTATCTATTGAATAAATCTAACTTGTATCTGAACATGTTCCCAGAAAGACAACTTTAGTCCCAGGTGGCTTCACTAGTAAGTTTTATATAACATTAAAGGATGAGATTGTACCAAATCTATACAGATGTTTCTGAAAATTGAAGACAGACTCAAATTGGGAAGTGTCTCTTCATCAGATTACTTTAATTTAATAAATGAAGAAATGATAGAAGTAGAACAGAATATTATAACATCAACATTTGCAACTGGCACTGATAGATTGAGGTATTAAACATAAACAGCTGCTGAGATCTCACACACATGAAAGATTCAGCCAGACATAATGTGTTTCTTCTAATTTTGCCAAATAGTATCCATAGTCTTGCCAAAAGGATCAAACCTGAATATGATACAGCCTCTAAACCCAGCTACCAATTTGCAATAAATATTGGTGTGTTGAAGTGAACCAATAATATGCAGTCAACAAAATCCAGATTGTGGAAAACTGTAAATAAGATGAACAAGCTTTTTAAATAGATAAACTTAAAAGAAATGAAGGGATTGTGGTGAAGTGAGAATCTATGGATTAGGAGAGACTTGAGAGACATCAATTTTTTTAGATACGGTAGATTAAACTATAGTGTCTAAGAATGTACACATGGGTGTTAAAACTAAAGGAACTGATTATTATAAACATTAGAAAAATGAATAGTGGTGGTGGGAGGGGCAAGGGCTGTGGTTGGATGAATGTCTCGGCTGGTAGCAAAGTTCTACTTCTCTACCTGGGAAGTGGTAACCTTATAATAATTTATAAGCCATACAATTGGTTTGTGTGGTCTTCTGTATCTGTGTTTTAGTTTACAATTAAAATGTTTTTCTTTGTTTGTTTGTTTTTGACCATTTTTAAAATTTACATATAATGTATTATTAGCCCCAGGGGTATAGGTCTGTGAATTGCCAGGTTTACACAGTTCACAGACACCATAGCACATACAATCCCCAATGTCCATAACCCCACCACCCTCTCCCTACCCTCCTTCCCCCAGTCCCCCTCAGTTTGTTTTGTAACTCTTATGGTTTGTCTCCCTCCCAATCCCATCTTGTTTCATTTATTCTTTTCCTACCCCTCAAGCCCCCCATGTTGCATCTCCACTTCCTCATATCAGGGAGATCATATGATAGTTGTCTTTCTCCGATTGACTTATTTCGCTAAGCTTAATACCCTCTAGTTCCATCCACGTCGTCGCAAATGGCAAGATTTCATTTCTTTGGATGGCTGCATGGTATTCCATTGTATATATATACCACATCTTCTTTATCCATTCATCTGTTGGGCAACATAGTCATTTTAACGATGTTTATTCTTCCAATCCATGAGCCTGGAATGTTTTTCCATCTTTTTGTGTCTTCTTCAATTTCTTTCATGAGTGTTTTGTAAAAACTTATCACAGCAGCTGAATAGCAGGTTGGATATAACCAAAGAATAAATTAGAAATCTGCAAACTAATATCAAGGAAAATCACTCACAACATACAACAAAAATACAGATAGAAATTATTAGAGAATTATTAGAAAATACAGAGGATATTCAGGGGATCTAATATCTGTTTAGTAGGAAATGAAAATATATAGCTAGAAATAATAGCGAGGCAGAATTCCTGTCCTATAAATTTCAGACTGAAAGGGTCCCCTGAGTGTCAGATGAAACAACTGTATCTGTCCATCCATCCATCCATCCATCCATATACATATACATAAACAGAAATGTAACTACATATACATATTAATGTATAGGTCTTAAATATACATGTAAATTGAATCACATTATATACATATATTTTTATGAGACTTGCTTTTTTCACTTTTGTACTAAATTTTCAGAATATTTACTAATCTTATTATTTTAAAAATATTAAATATGAACCTTGTGTTTTCTCAATCACTAACAGTTTCAGACTAAATGAACAGTTCTGTTTCATCATACGGATACATATTAACTTTTACTATATTGGACATATGCTCTTAATTTTTAATTACTATTAAAAGCCCCTAGAAAACATCTTTATATACTAATTTTCATCTGCGTCTTCAGTTGTCCTTTTAAGTAGATTTGTTGAAAAGGAAATTTTGCTTTTCAACAATATTTTTTCTTTTACACTCTTACCAATATGTTAGATAAATCTGATTTTCTTTCCACATCTTCACTAATATTAAATGTTAATAATTTTTGCTTTTCACTTAATAGATGATAAAGGTCTCTAATGATTTGAACAGGGGCATCATAGAAATAGTTTATTTTAACTTGTTTTGATTGTAAAGCTATCACATTTTTGGACTTTTGAGAGGATGTATTTATTTATTGGACTGACATACATTGTCAGTTTAAAGTGACTGACATTTAGGGACGCCTGGGTGGCTCAGTTGGTTAAGCGGCTGCCTTCGGCTCAGGTCATGATCCCAGTGTCCTGGGATCGAGTCCCACATCGGGCTCCTAGCTCGGCAGGGAACCTGCTTCTCCCTCTGCCTCTGCCTGCCTCTCTGTCTGCCTGTGCTCGCTTGCTCTCTCTCCCTCTGTCCCTGACAAATAAATAAATAAAATCTTAAAAAAAAAAAATAAAGTGACTGACATTTAAAGTGACAACTTTTTAAGTGACATTCTGTGTCATTTAAAGTGACAACTCTGCCTATTGTCAGTTCAACCAATATATATTAAGTACCTACTATGATGTGTCAGGCATTGTACTGGGCACCAGAACATACAAAAATGATTAAGACAGGTTACTGAACCTAGAAACCTCTATAATACTTATTTTTTATAGTATTTTCCCACTAAAAACTAGCATTTTTCCCACTATGAATGTGTTTTTAGAGGCATTGAAGCAGACTTATTTTAAATTCATTTAGTAAACCAGGAATGTGTTGTTTCTGTAACATACCCATATGTTCCTCTTCCAATATTTTTTGTTAATCTTTTTAAAATGATGATGTTTTTTTACCCGAAGCCAGTGTGGCATGTTTTTGTCTTCTGCGCAATCTTATCTTGTGCTTACTTTTACTAAATATCTACTATGCTATATGTTGTTACTACTCACTTTCCAAATATTTGGACTCTGAACCTTTGAGCATATTTACTTGAATAACATTCTGAATCAGTCTGTCATATTCAAGTAATATTTATTGAGACTCTACCCTAGACTTTCCGTGTATTAGGACCTGAGAATACAAAGATAAATGGCCTATGATCTTTTTCCTGAAGAGTGGTAGGAGAAATAGATGAATAAATTGATCTTAAAAAACTATGCAAATTGAAAACTATGTCCACACAAAAACCTGTACTTAGATGTTTATAGAAATTTTATTCATAATTGTGATAACTTGTAATCAACCAAGATGTCCATCAATAACTGAAAAGGTTAATGAACTATGGTATACTTGTGGTAAGCATAACATAATGTATATTATGTTAAATCACTATATTGTACATTAAATCAACATTGTATGTGAACTATGCTAAAAAATTTTTTAATGAAAGTAATACATATTAATACTGAAAAATCTTCCACTAGGCCAAAATAAAAACATAGAATCTTAAACAAACAAACTGTGGTACAGGTAATGGAATATTATCCAGCACTAAGAAGAAATGAGCTATCAAGCCATGAAAAGACAAGGAAGAGACTTAAGTTCATATTACTAAGTGAGAAAAGTCAGTATGAAAACACAACGTACTGACTGATTCCACATATATGACATTTTAAAAAAGGCAAATCTATGGAGACAGTGAAAAAAGATCAGTGGTGGTTAGTGGATTGGGGGGAGGGAGAGAAGAATAGGCAGAGCACAGAGGATTTAAGGCAGTGAAACTACTCTGACACTATAATGATGGATACATGTCATTATGCATTTATCCAAACCCATAGAATGTAAAAGACCAAATGTGAACCTTGATGTAAACTGTGGACTTTGAAAGATAATGATGTGTAAATGTAGGTTCATCAGTTGTAATGAATGTACCACTCCAGCGTGGGCTTTGATAATGGGGAAGGCTGCGCAATTGGAGGAAGGAAATATGTGGGAAATCTCTACCTTCCTCTTAATTTTGCTGTGAAGTTAAAACTTATTAAAAAGTCTTTATTTTAAAAACTATGCAAGCGTGGAGTAACCATCGAAAACAAAACCCAATTATATATATTTTTTGTCTTTTTTTTTTTAATAAACATATATTTTTATCCCCAGGGGTACAGGTCTGTGAATCGCCAGGTTTACACACTTCACAGCACTCACCATAGCACATACCCTCCCCAGTGTCCATAATCCCACCCCCCTCACAACCCCCCTCCCCCCATCAACCCTCAGTTTGTTTTGTGAGATTAAGAGTCACTTATGGTTTGTCTCCCTCCCAATTCCATCTTGTTTCATTTACTCTTCTCCTACCCCCTTAACCCCACATGTTGCATCTCCTCTCCCTCATATCAGGGAGATCACATGATAGTTGTCTTTCTCCAATTGAGTTATTTCGCTAAGCATGATACCCTCTAGTTCCATCCACGTCGTCGCAAATGGCAAGATTTCATTTCTTTTGATGGCTACATAGTATTCCATTGTGTATATATACCACATCTTCTTTATCCATTCGTCTGTTGATGGACATCTAGGTTCTTTCCATAGTTTGGCTATTGTAGACATTGCTGCTATAAACATTCGGGTGCACATGCCCCTTCGGATCACTACGTTTGTATCTTTAGGGTAAATACCCAGCAGTGCAATTGCTGGGTCATAGGGTAGTTCTATTTTCAACATTTTGAGGAACCTCCATGCTGTTTTCCAGAGTGGTTGCACCAGCTTGCATTCCCACCAACAGTGTAGGAGGGTTCCCCTTTCTCCGCATCCTCGCCAGCATCTGTCATTTCCTGACTTGTTAATTTTAGCCATTCTGACTGGTGTGAGGTGATATCTCATTGTAAAACCCAATTATATTATGTCCATTGTTCCTCCTTATCATAAACACCTTTAATACTCTTTGATTTTGTTTGATTTTGTCTGTGACATGTATCTTCAAGAATGACAAATTCCATATTCAACTGTTAAGATGAGTTTGACTACTATAAATGCCATGTTCAGTATGCAAATGTGACTAATTCACACACATACACGCTACTCTGTCCCCACCCAATTGCACAATGACATGATCTTGGTACAATCTTTCTTAGGCTTGTTCTCATTCTTACTAGAATATGTTTGGGATTTCAAAATGAGCCTATTACAGTTTGCATTGCCTTTCTGGGTGTTTTGAATAATCATGTTCTTTTGGGTTTTCTCTCTTGACATTATGCTAGATCTGTTCTTTCTGCCTTACACCTGGCATGTTTTATATTTTATTTTATTTTTTTTTAATTTTATTTATTTATTTGTCAGAGAGAGAGAGGGAGAGAGAGCAAGCACAGGCAGACAGAATGGCAGGCAGAGGCAGAGGGAGAAGCAGGCTCCCTGATGAGCAAGGAGCCCGATGCGGGACTCGATCCCAGGACGCTGGGATCATGACCTGAGCCGAAGGCAGCTGCTTAACCAACTGAGCCACCCAGGCGTCCTGGCATGTTTTATATTTTAAAAGAATAACATTAAAAATCTTTATGAGAGCAAATTAAATTACATAGCATAAAAACAGCATATATTTTTATAACTCTGTATGTCATCAATTTATGCTCAGGCTTATTTCTTACAAGAAAGTGTGTTATGGAAGGATCCTAAAGTTGTTCAAGCATAGTGCTTTGATTTGTGGGGAAAATATCATTTATAGAAACACACTGTGCAATCCTAAAGTGCTGGAACCTGGAAACTCATTGCTAAGCAACTACATACTAACTTTGTCCATTTTCTAGGCAACATTCTCTAATTTCCAGTCTTTTTTTTTTTTTTAGTACACAATGTTGCATTAGTTTCAGGTGTAAAACACAGTAATTGAACAACTATAAACCTTATGCTATGCTCATGTAACTCTATTAAAATACCACATATTCTTTATGCATTGCTTTTTACTTCCGTGATTTATCTATATTATCTATACTTCCATGATATATCTATATATCTATATATCATTCTATAACTGGAAGCTTGTTTTATCTCCCATTCCCCTTCACCCATTTTGCCTCTCCCCCCAGCCTCTTTCCTTTAAGCAAAATCGATTTGCTCTCTATATTTGTTTATTCACCAGTCCATTTTGAATGTCTTGATGTTTCGTCTTTTTCAGCCATAGACATTTTAATGTTTTAACAAAGATTGCTTCTTCTTTCTATGATTACCCCATAAGTGTCATATGTCAAAGAATGTGTGCATTCCTAATTGCTTTTGTTTCCTTATACTCTTTTTATCACAATACTGATTTTCTGCTCTAAAACACACATTGGTGGGATTGATATATTGAATCCATAACAAGTGCGTATTATTATTATTTCCTTCCAAGAGTTTGTTTAAATTTAAATTAGTTAACATATAATGTAGTATTGGTTTCAGGAGTAGAATTTAGTGATTCATCACTTACATATAACAGCCAGTGCTCATCATAACAAGTGCACTCCTTAATGTTCATCACCCATTTAGCTCATATCCCACCAACCTCCCCTTCAGCAACCCTTAGTTTGTTCTCTAGTTAAGAGTCTTTTATGGTTTGCTTCCCTCTGTTTTTATCTTATTTTATTTTTCTTTCCCTTGCCCTATGTTCATCTGTTTTGTTTCTTAAATTCCATATATGAGTGAAATCATATGATATTTATCTTTCTCTGACTGACTTATATCACTTAGCACAATACATGCTAGCTCCATCCATGTCATTGTAAATGGCAAGGTTTCGTTTTCTGATGGCTGAGTAACATTCCGTGTGTGTGTGTGTGTGTGTGTGTGTGTGTGTGTGTGTACACACGCCACATCTTTATTCATCAGTCAGTGGACATTTGGGCTCTTTCTATAATTTGGCTGTTGTTGATAGTGCTGCTATAAACATTGGGGTACAGGTGACCCTTTGAATCAGCGTTTTTATATCCTTTGGATAAATACCTAGTAGTGAAATGGGTGCGTCATAGGGTGGTTCCATTTTTTACTTTTTGAGGAACCTCCATACTATTTTTGCAGAGTGGCTGCACCAATTTGCATTCCCACCAACAAGAGGATTCCCCTTTTCCACATCCTCACCAACATCCATTGTTTCCTTAGTTGTTAATTTTAGCTATTCTGACAGGTGTGATGTGGTATCTCATTGTGGTTTTGATTTGTACTTCCCTGATGATCAGCAATGTTGACCATTTTTTCGTGTATTTGTTAGCTATTTGTATGTCTCTTTGGAGAAATGTCTATTTAGGTTCTCTACCCATATTTTTAAAAGATTTTATTTATTTGAGAGAGAGAGTGAGTGAGAGAAAGAAGAAGCCAGGGGAGTGGCAGAGGGAGAAGCAGGCTCATCACTGAGCAAGGAGCCAGATGCAGGACTCCATCCTGGGATCATGACCTGAGCCGAAGACAGATGCTTAACTGACTGAGCCACCCAGGTGCCCCATCCCCTGCCCATTTTTAACCAGATTACTTGTTTTTGTGGTATCAAGTGACTTTAAAATTTTTGGATCCAACCCAAAATTAGAAATACACTTTATGGGGTGCCAGGGTGGCTCAGTCAATTGAGTGGGTGATCTTCATTTTGGTTCAGGTCATGGTCTTGGGGTCCTGGGATAGAGCCCCACATTGGGCTCCATGCTCACTGGGGAGTCTACTCACAAATTCTCTCTCTCCCTCTCCCCTTTCCCTCCTCTCTCAAATAAATAAATCTTAAAAAAAGAAACATATTTTACATAGTAACCCAATATACACGTATTAAAAAATGTATATGTAGATATATATCTACAAAAACATACACAGACACAACCAGAGATATACTGAAACAAGTATAAAGTAATAAAACAATACTTATTCTATACATTGCACTCTATTATGTTTATTTATTTATTTTTCTTTCTATTTATTTACATTTTTCTGGTTTATTTTAAAGTAGTTTCTTATCCCAACCCTCGAGGTAGATTTTATGACTGATTAATAGGATGCAATCCATAGTATAAAGAGTACTGACTTGCAGAGTACTGTTAATTACATTATTTAATTATAGTTATTTAATTATAGTAAAAAAAATTGTATAGTAAAAAAATTGACAGGTAAAAGAAATACGGCTTTGGCAGAAAAGTCTTTCTTCGAGGCCACATAGTGATTACTTTATGAATCCAAGCCTTCCAACTCTGCCTAAGTCCCATGTTCTTATTTTTCCTCCATTCTACCCACTATCTCCAGCTGAAGGGAAAATAACTTTATATTATGGCTTATTTGTGCAAGAAAACACCAGGAAAATATTTAAGAGTCTTACAATTAAATTTAATTTTTATGATGGTAAGGTTAAATAGAAGAAATATACTAATTTATGGTGTGCTGTCCAGTTGCTTTTCTGAGTAAGTGGACTAAAGTTCTAATGTTTCAAAATTGAGCTTTTTCAAAGTGATTTTTATTATCTTGCTGTAATAGGAGTAACCTCATTCACTTAATATACTTAACTCTCATATTCAGAAACCAGAAAATAATGAATTTTTTCATAAGCTTTTGTTAACTAGAATCTTGTATTTAGGTGAGATATATTATCATTATCCATACTCATGACCATCAAAATAATGACAATTACTGACAGTTTATCCATAACTTCTTTTTCTTGGACATTTTACAAATTAAGGTTTTCATTGTGTCTGTGTGTAGCCACCAAATACTAGAATCACGGATATTTAGAATCTAAACAATAAAGTCATACATATCACTGATATGTAGATATAATTTGATCTGGATGTTTATGCAATCATATTTTATTCAGTGACAAAAATGATACTTAAGTGGGAATGAAGATTAAAAGCAACTTCATAAATGGGATTAATTTTAGTGTTATCTGAAAGTTTTCTGTTTTACTACTTTTGGTAACTAATAAGCTTACTGCACATTTCACCCACTATTTGAGCCGCTACTCTTTGTAGATAACTTACATGTAGTCCTTGCCTTCAGGAAGCCCATAGTCCTACTAGAGAGACCAGTACACAGACAATAGTGCTCTGTGATAAAAGCTGTAAAAGAAATACGAGGAAAGAACTCTAAGAAGTAGAGGTGGAGGAATTTTACTGTTTGGAGGTGATAAAAAAAGGATGCCAAAAGGGAGCAGAATCATGAACTGTCTCATTAATAATTAGAATTCTCATTAGTAGAGAAAATGGGAAGTTTTCCAAGCAGAAGGAACACGAGGATGTGAAAGTACATGGATATTCAGAAGATTGTAGATGGTTTTGTGTAGCATTATATTTGATATATGAAAGGAAACCAAAGTTCTTTATACTATTTAGGTTTTCTGTTTGTCAGGAATAGACTTTCTCATTTACTATTATAAGTAATGTTAGTTTATGCTGAGTGAAATAAATCAAGCAGAGAGAGTCAATTATCATATGGTTTCACTTATTTGTGGAGCATAACAAATAGCATGGAGGACAAGGGGAGTTAGAGAGGAGAAGGGAGTTGAGGGAAATTGGAAGGGGAGGTGAACCATGAGAGACTATGGACTCTGAAAAACAACCTGAGGGTCTTGAAGGGGCGGGGGGGTGGGAGGTTGGGAGAACCAGGTGGTGGGTATTAGAGAGGGCACGGATTGCATGGAGCACTGGGTGTGGTGCAAAAACAATAAATACTGTTATGCTGAAAATTTTTAAAAAATGGACATAAAGGAACAAGGTAAATCACAACCACCCCAACTAAGAATATTCTAAATAATCAAATGCTTTTTTTTTTTTGCAGTTTAAAAGAGCCCGTGAATAGCATTTTAAATTAAAACTTTTTCTCATAAAACTAATTTTATTTTTCCTCTGAATTTCATCTTAAAAACATTTACTTTGATATAGCTATTTTATATTGCCTGAAAACATGAGTAATATAAGTAGACAGATACAGAGGTAGATATAGATAAGATATACATATGGATATAGACAGATAAAGATGTAAATAGATAACATATTTCCTAGAAAAAGAACCAAGTTCAGAGATGATGTGGAAAAATTATAATGAGGTCCAAGGAAAGCTTAAGAAACAGATAAAATTAAAAAAAATACTGTATTTGAAAAATAAATACATACATACATACATACATACATACATACTGAATTTGAGAACACTGTAAAAAAAATAAGTAATGTTAGTTTATTACACAGGAACCCAGTAAAATCTTAAGTCCTTAGGCCTCAAAAAAAATTGGGAATTGGGTATTGATTTGGATCCAAAGTGTTTCTGTGAACTCCAGTGGCTTTAAATGTTGGCATTCCTTAAGGCTCAGTCCTATACTCCCTTTTCTTCTCCTCTTTATTCTCTTCCTAGGTCATACCCCCAGCTTCAGTTATCTATCTACCAATGTCTACCAGAAATGTATTTCTGGTCTTGACTTCTCTTCTGATATTTAGAACCCTATATCCAACTGCCTACTTGCCACCTCTAAATAAAATAAGCATAGTTGTTTTAAAGTCTGTCTGATAATTCCAATTACTTAGGTCTAATCCTGATGTTAGATGTTCTACTATTGGTTTACTCCTGTACCTTGGGTACTTGGATATCTGGCTATGTTGTTTATTGTTTTGAAATTTTATTTATAGTAGTACTTTGAGAACTAAGGTAGAAGAGCCTTCCTCTGGGGAGAATTTGCATTTACTTCTGCTAAATCTAGGAATGCTAGCCTGGAATCACTTTTAAAACAGAAATAAAATCGAGATTTTTTTTGGACTACAGGATGCACATTGAACATCAAATTCACAGAAAGTCACTGAAGTGGTGATTACAGCCTTTAGGGGAAAGTTCCCTACTCCATCTGCTTTAGCAGTAGACAATCTCCTCAGTCCTGTGCATTAATGTGATTTACTTCTAGTTTCTTTATATCCAGAGTGTAGCCTTTTGAGGTCCTAGTTTAATGTGAAAGTACCTCGCACATTAATGTGGAAGACTCTGCACTTGGGTTCTTGAGTTCTCACATGTGTCTCTAGCCTGAACAGGCTGTCAAATAGGTTTTCCCTAGATTAGCAATTTTCCTTGGGGGAAATGCAGTTTAGGTTGTTTAGCTTCTTTCTTTGGGTTTTTACTTTCTTACAAAATTTGGCTTAATAATTCTTTATCATACTGTTGGCTCTTTGATACTTTTAAGAAACTGGGTTTTTTAAATATTTTATGCAGTAATTTTAGATATTTTCAGCATGAAGATTTCAGTAACTCAGCCTGGAATAACTGGAATTGGAAACCTTCCTACTTATCTTCTCCCTGGGATTATCTCAAGGCACCTCAAACCTGGCACTTCCAAAACAAGACTCCCAGCCTCTTTTGCTCTTCTAGTTTGGTCTTTCTCCATTGCATATCAGCTTATCCAGGCATATGAAAAATCCATGTGAATGCATTGCCTAGTTTTCCATGTTTTAGCTACTACATATCTTTTTTAATCTCTTCGCCTCCATTGCTTCCATTCTGATCCATCATCTCTCACCAGTTAAACTGTAGTAGAATGTACACTTCCATTTTTAGGCTTCTATATTGTGGTCTTCATAGCATAGCCAAAATTACCTTTTAAAAATTGATGTAAGCAAACAAAACAAAACCAAGCTTCTAATACATAAAACAGATTGATGGTTGCTAGAGGGGAGGGGGGTTGGGGAAGAGTGCAATGGTGAAGGGAGTTCAGAGTTACAAACTTCCAGTTATAAAATAAGTCATGTGGATATAATGTACAACATGGTGACTATAGTAAGTAATATTGTTTTGCATACTTGACAGTTGCTAACAGGGTAAAGCTTAAAAGTTTGCATCACAAGAAAAGATTTTTGTAAGTTTGTATACTGACAGACGGTAATTAGATCTACTGCAGTGATTATTTTGTTATGTATACAAATACTGAATCATTGTGTTATATATCTGAAACTAACATAATGTATGTCAGTTATACTTCAGTTTTAGAAAATTGATTTGATCATGACATTGCCCAGCTTAAAATCCTTTAATGGCTTACCCTGATTTTCAGAACAAACACCAAAATCCTTATTGTTATTGATCAGGCCTTATAAGGTCTGATCTATGCTGCCCCTAGCCAGAGGGCCTGGATGGTAGATCTATAGGTCCCAGGTTATGAAGTTGTTTTTTATCTTTTAAGGTTCTGGGAAGCCACAAAAAATTTTTAAGCAATGGAAGAGTATAATAATACCTGCTTTTGCAGCATTGATGATGGAGGGGTGTGGAGTGGCAAGGCTGAGGAATCTGTAAAGGTGAGAAATACTGTGAGCCTGGGCTAGAAGAATGGCAGAGGTTGCATATAAGAAAAAAAATTTATACTGGAATTAGTGAGATCTAGCAACTTCCTGTATGTGGTTGGTAAGGGAAAAGGAGAAGTCAAAGAAAAGTAAAATATTTCACATGTAAATTTATCAATCATTATATATTAGATACAATTATAAACATTTTAGTATACTCCCTTTTATTCTTCATAACTACCCTATGACATAGGTATTATTAATATCTTCAGTTTTTCAGTAAAGGAAACTCTGACATGAAAAGATTAAGTACTTTTCCCACTTGGCATGGCTGTCAAGTGATTGAGATATTTCAAATGCGGGCAATGTGATTTTTAAACCTGTACTGAGAAATCCAGTGGGCTATAGTTGTATTAGCTAAATATAAAACATAAGAAGGGGAGCGGACTTTGAGGAACAAGTGTGTATATGTCTGAAAATGAGGAAGATGAGGAAGAAAGTGGGAAAATAGATAAGTTTGTTTCTGGACATCAGGAAATCTCTATAAACACTTGGAAATGTGGGTGTGGATTTTCAAAGGGAGAGTGGAATTGGAGGATGAGGTTATATACAATTGTTAGTGATGTTTAGAACCATAGAAGTTCCCAAAATTATCTACAGAAAATGTGTGAGGATTCAGTTAGATTACACATGTGATTGAGACAGTGTAAGTAAATATTGGGGCTTTGTGTTTGCTGAGCCCCCTCATATTGGTCAAATACTTTTTTTTTTAATTTTTAAAATTTATTTTCAGCATAACAGTATTCATTGTTTTTGCACCACACCCAGTGCTCTATGCAATCCGTGCCCTCTCCAGTACCCACCACCTGGTTCCCCCAACCTCCCACCCCCCGCCCCTTCAAAACTCTCAGATTGTTTTTCAGAGTCCATAGTCTCTCATGGTTCACCTCCCCTTCCAATTTCCCTCAACTCCCTTCTCCTCTCTAACTCCCCTTGTCCTCCATGCTATTTGTTATGCTCCACAAATAAGTGAAACCATATGATAATTGACTCTCTCTGCTTGACTTATTTCACTCAGCATAATCTCTTCCAGTCCCGTCCATGTTGCTACAAAATTGGGTACTCCATCCTTTCTGATGGAGGCATAATACTCCATAGTGTATATGGACCACATCTTCCTTATCCATTCGTCCGTTGAAGGGCATCTTGGTTCTTTCCACAGTTTGGCGACCGTGGCCATTGCTGCTATAAACATTGGGGTACAGATGGCCCTTCTTTTCACTCCATCTGTATCTTTGGGGTAAATACCCAGTAGTGCAATTGCAGGGTCATAGGGAAGTTCTATTTTTAATCCCACACAGATACTTTTGACACTACTTCCTGAAGTAAATGAATGTGTTAATCAAGTAAAAAAAAAAGATTACACAGGTGAAGAGTGCTTAACACAGTATCTGGAGCATTGAGTGGTCAAAGAATGTTGCCTGTTATCATTATTATTGTGTAGCAGATAAAAGAAAGTAAGGATGAGAAGCAACAAAATTTTTGACATTTTATCAAATACATATAGTGTGATTTACTTGAATTATGATGGTATATTAGGTACACTGTTAAAGATAAGGAATTCCATAGGCTATAAGTGACTCTGTATTCCTGAAACAGCAAAAAGGTTTGGATTGTCATCTTTAGGATTATTTTTTATATAGCATTCTGTATTGATGTACACAGCTGTTACTGTCACTGGTTAAAACATTCTCAGTGAAGAAATATGCTTGTTCAGGTGATTAAATTAATCTGAAAGAGCCAGGTGACTTAAATAACCTCTGACATCTGTAATAAAGACCCTAATTATAACTGTCTGACAGAGGAGCGACTGCTGCTAGTTTTTGTCTTAAGCAGATTCAGGTATGGAAGTTTTTTTAGCAGTTTAATCAGTACCACCTACAAAACTTATTTAATATTTAATTAAGAGGCACAGTTCTTAGCAATAAGACTCTGAAATGTCACTTGTGCTCTGAAGTGCTGTTCATCATTCACATAGCTTTGTTCAGTTTAACATGTGCTGAAAAGGTGGAGGCCTGGTTACCTAAGAAACAACCAAAGAGCTGTCGTTGAGCCATTTATGACTGTGAAGCAACAGCAGGAAACAAACCAGTAGGTCTACAGCAAAAAAATAATTTATGGTCAGCCAATATTTCATGAGCTCTTCCTACTCTGAAGTCTGTGTTTTGCAGTTGGGGAAAAGGGGTAGGGTATAGGGAATACACTTAAGTATAAAATATGGCCCTAGATTTCCAGATATTTACAGACCTTGCGGGAAGAAAAGGTTCACAGAGGAGAGATGATAAAGGGCAACTAAAAATTCTACCTACTCTCTAATGAGTAATAAAGGCAGTGTGTACTACAGGTCTTGAAATTTGGAGATAAACAAAGACAGTTCAGGAAGGATGATCAAGAAAAAAAAAGTAAATTGAAAATACAGGAAGATTACTAGATGGTAGGAGCATAATAAGTGTTCCAACCTAAAGAAAGTGAGCAGAGTCTCCGGATGTCGGGCATTGGTCTTAGGAATAAGACCAATATGGTGTGCCAATTTATTTAGCTATTTGTTCTCTCATTAAGTATTGTCAAACTTCTGTTTGCAAGATCATATGCAGGATGTTGAGACCACACCTAATGTCTGTTAACAGTGGTAGTTAGTTTTGGATATCAATTCCGATATAGGTATCTTTATAAGGAATTTATTTTAATAACATTGCTATAGTTACCAGAAATGTAAAGGGCAATCAAAATTTCTTATTTACAACTCATGGAAGGCAGTTTTGTATAGGTCAGGTTTGAGAAGTGGGCATATAAATAATATCAGCCTGAAACTTAGATTTAACACTGCTGACAACACCCATGTATTGCCATCCCAAGTATAAACAGGGATGTGGGGGGAGGGTTATTGTAGCTTTTAATATCTTCTTCACTTGAAGGTACCAATTTCTTCTTTTCTACGTTCTCAAGAGAGCTCTGTGTTGTCTCTCCTTTGGTGATGGTATCATTATGTCTTTTCTTCTTTGAGAATGAGTAGACTCTAGTAGACACTAGGCTGGTTAGCTAGTAGACCAGGAGCTCAATCTAAAACTTTCAGGCAACTAACTGGCAAACATACCCTGAAAGAGGTAGAGTGTGGCTGGCATCTGTGTAGACCCAGAGGATCTTCAGCCAGTTTTTGCCATGTTCACATTTGTATATACAGACTCACAAACATTTATGCCCACAAATGTTAGTTTCCTTAGCTTTTCCACATTCTGCCATTGTCCTGGTCTATAAATGAGTGAGTTATTGGCCTATCTTTTCTGTATCACAGCAGTTACCTTTTCTAAAACAAACACAGCTCCATGTCTTAAAGATTGTTTAACAGAATGATTTTAAAGTTCCTGGAAGAATTTTGGCCAGAACCAAAAGCAGTACTAAATAATAGCCATTGATGGTATTTTTCTAAATGCCAGTAGCAAGATGTTTATGTAGACATTTCAATAAAAAGGAAGTACAGGGCGCCTGGGTGGCTCAGTCACCAGGTGGGAGGAGGGAAGGTGGTTAAGTGTCTGCCTTCAGCTCAGGTCATGATCTCAGGGTCCTGGGATAGAGTCACACATTGAGCTCCCTGGTCAGCAGGGAGTCTGCTTCTCCCTCTGCCTCTGTCCTCCCCCCTGCTTGTGCTTTCTCTTTCATGCTCTCTCTCTAAAATAAATAAAATCTTTAAAAAAAAATAAAAGGAGGTACAAACTACCAATAAATATGTGAATAAATATGTGAAAACATACCCAATCATACATAGAAGTAAATAAAAATTAAGAGGAGATATGAACTTTACTTATCAGATTGACAAAACTAAAAACATTGACAATACCCAGTATTTGATATTGATGTAGATGTAGCCATTTTAGAGTATAGTTTGACAATACCTATCAGTCTGTAAAATGTGCACACCCTTCCTTAAAGCAGTTCCACTTCTATGACTATGGCACAGATAAGCCTTCCCTGGTCACTAAGATATCAGTATAAGAAAATCTGTTTCACCATCTTTGCTAATTGTAGAAGACAGGAGGGACACCTGGGTGGCTCAGTTGGTTAAGCGGTTGCCTTTGGCTTAGGTCATGAGCCCAGGGTTCTGGGATCGATTCCAGCATTGGGCTCCTTGCTTGGTGGAGAGCCTGCTTCTCTCTCTGCCGGCCACTCTGCCTGTTTGTCCTCTCGCACTCTCTCTTTCTCTTTCACTCTCTCTCTCTCTCTCTGTGTCAAATAAATAAATAAAATCTTTAAAAAAAAAAAAAGGACAGGAATAACCAAAAAGTCTTCAGGAGGAACTAGTTTTTAAAAAAAATTACAGTGTATTCATTCATTTGATAAAGTTAAAAAAAATCTCATATGCCGTCTCCGAAATTTTCCTCCCAGTCTTCCCCGCCCCGCCCCCCCCCCCCCCCCCGCCAATCTGTAATTACATTAAGGGGGCACATGACGTAATGAACACTGAGTATTATACTGAACTGATGAATCATTGAACGTTATATCAAAAACCGATGATGTACTATACCTTGGCTAATTGAATTTAAATTTAAGAAAATAAATCTGTAATTGCTTTTTCTTCCTCATTCTCTAAGATGTAGATAATCTTTCAATTGCCCCATTATTTCTGTCTTCATAATTTATCTTGAGTCTCTCAATTTCTGTCCATCTCTGCTTCTTTTCTTACTGATTTGATTCTGAGGGGTGGAAACTGTATATAACATTGGCCTAAATTTTAAAAGCAGTGAAAGGAGGAAGTGGGATGTGTGTGGCATTTTTATTTTCTTTTCCCTTTGTTCCTCTCTCCACACTACAGGAACCATAATCTCTTTAAAATGCATGTGGGATCATTGTGTCCCTTCATTGGTCAGCCTTTCAGTGGTTCCCATTGCATTTAGAATAAATGCCAACCCCTGGCTGTGATCCCTGCCTGCATCTCTATTTCCCTGTCCCATTTTCCAAAGCACTAAACAGTTTCTCACCTGGGATCTTGCTTTTGCCTGTTCTTCTTCCTGGAATGTTCATCCCCACCCTCTTCGCTTTCTGACTCTTCCTTATTCTTTGGTTTCTACTTAAATGTTGCTTCCTCTGAGAGGCTTTCCCTAGCAGTTGACAGAAAGTAGATCCCCTGGCTATTTGTTATCACACTGCAATGTGGATTACCTTCAGTGACTTTTTCTGTTTATAATTAAGCTTTCATTGTTTCCCCTACTAATCTGTAAATTCCCTGAAGATAAGCACTTGTTTTATCTTTGTGTCACCTATGTGTACACATATGTTTGTTCATTTTCATAATAAATATTCATTTGGCCTAACATAAAAATACACAGTAGCTATTAAATAAGTGAATGAATGTATTTCTATTGAACTGAACAGACATTATGACTTCTTTTTTACTTTAAAAAAAATTTTCCCGGGACGCCTGGGTGGCTCAGTTGGTTAAGCGGCTGCCTTCAGCTCAGGTCATGATCCTGGCGTCCTGGGATCGAGTCCAGCATCGGGCTCCTTGCTCGGCAGGAGCCTGCTTCTCCCTCTGCCTCTGCTGCCACTCTGCCTGCCTATGCTCGCTCTCTCTCTCTCTGGCAAATAAATAAATAAAATCTTCAAAAAAAATTTTTTTTTCCCAAGCTTCTATTTAAATTCCAGCTAGTTAATATACAGTACAATATTAGTTCAGGTATAGAATTTAGTGATTTATCACTTACAAACAGAATAGAAAGCCCATCGCTTCTCGGCCTTTTGGCTAAGATCAAGTGCAGAATAGAAAGCCCAGAATTGAACCCACAGCTATAACAGCAATTAATCTTTGACAAAGCAGGAAAGAATGTCCAATGGAAAAGACAGTACCTTCAACAAATTGGTTAAACTGAACAGCAGCATGCAAAAGAATGAAACTGGACCACTTTCTTATACCATATACAAAAATAAACTCTAAATGGACTAAAGATCTGAATGTGAGACAGGAAACCATTAAAATCCCAGAGAAGAACACAGGCAGTAACCTCTTTGACGTGGTCCATACCAACTTCTACTAGATATTTCTCTGAGGAAAGGAAAACAAAAGCAAAAATAAACCGTTGGGACTCATCAAAATACAAGGTTTCTGCACAGCAAGGGAAACAATCAACAAAACTAAAAGGCAACATTTTGGATGGGAGAATATATTTGCAAATGATATATCTGATATTTTGGATACTAACCCTTTAGTTAGTTTAGATATGTAGTTAGATTTTTAGTTTATTATTATTTAGTTAGGGTTAACTAAAGGGTCAGTATCCACAATATCTAAAGAACTTACAAAACTGAACATTATGACTTCTTTGTAAACAGATTACCCAAATATAATATAGAAAGCAATAAATCAGGAGAATAAGTTAAGCTAGAGAGAGTCAATTATCATATGGTTTCACTTATTTGTGGAACATAACAAATAGCATGGAGGACATGGGGAGTTAGGAGAAGGCAGTTGGGGGAAATTGGAAGGGGAGGTGAACAATGAGCGACTATGGACTCTGAGAAACAATCTGAAGGGTTTCAAGAGGTGGGGGGTGGGAGGTTGGGGGAACCAGGTGGTGGGTATTAGAGAGGGCATGGATTGCATGGAGCACTGGGTGTGGTACAAAAACAATGAATACTGTTATGCTGACAATAAATTTAAAAAATGATTAAAAAATAAAAAAAATAAATAAATTACCTACGAAATGTGTATATAATGAAAAAAAGAAAGAAAGAAATCAGAAGTTAGTTTAAAGATCTTTATTTTATAAACAAAAAACTATCATTCATATAAGAAATAGATTTAAATGCTAATCCTGGAGTTTGTTTAAATAGATTATATAATTTTTTTTCTTTTGGACATTGTTTTGATTCATTTCAAACCTTGAAACAGTCATCCCAAAATGTTGGCTTGAAATGTTATCATTAATTTGTATTTAAGTAATGTTCATCTCATTTTTTTTTTTGAGAGAGAGAGAGTGAGGGGAGGGGCATACAGAGAGGGTAAAAGAGAGAATGTCAAGCAGGGTCCATGCCCAGAATGAAGCCCCATGTGGGCCCTATTTCATGACCCTGAGATCATGACCCCAGCCAAAATCAAGTCTGACACTCAACAGCCTGAGCCACCCAGAGGCCCCTCATTTAATTTTTACTGAATTTTAAGTTCATATAACCAATAGTAAGGTCTGTTCAAGATGCCCTTCAACAGACGAATGGATAAGGAAGATGTGGTCCATATACACTATGGAGTATTATGCCTCCATCAGAAAGGATGAATACCCAACTTTTGTAGCAACATGGACGGGACTGGAAGAGATTATGCTGAGTGAAATAAGTCAAGCAGAGAGAGTCAATTATCATATGGTTTCACTTCTTTGTGGAGCATAAGGAATAACATGGAGGACATGGGGAGATGGAGAGGGGAAGTGAGTTGGGGGAAATTGGAGGTGGAGACAAACCATGAGAGACTGGACTCTGAGAAACAAACTGAGGGTTTTGGAGGGGAGGGGGTAGGGGGTTGGGTGAGCCTGGTGGTGGGTATTATGGAGGGCATGTATTGCATGGAGCACTGGGTGTGGTGTGTAAACAATGAATTCTGGAACACTGAAAAGAAATTTTAAAAAATAAAAAGATTTATTGATATATAATTCATATACCACAAGTCATCCTTTTATTTATTTTATTTTTAATTTATAAATTCTATTATTTTTTAACATACAATGTTATTTTAGCTTCAGATATACAATATAGTGATTCAACAACTACACTTTACTCAGTGCTTGTTACAGTAAGTGTACTCTTAATCCCCTTCCTCTGTTTCACTTATTCCCCTTCCCTACCTCTCCTCTGTAGCCATCAGTTTATTCTTCTCTATATTTGATTCTGTTTTTTGTTTGTCTCTTTTTTTCTTTGTTCATTTGTTTTGTTTCTTAAATTCCGTATATGTGTGAGTTCATATGGTATTTGTCTTTCTCTTTCTTATTTCACTTAGCATTATACTCTCTAGATCCATCCATGTAATTGCAAATGGCAAAACTCTTTTATCTTTTTTATGGTTGAGTAATACACACCCACTTCATATTTCCTTTATCCATTCACCTATCTATGGACACTTGGGTTGCTTCCATAATTTTGCTATTGTAAGTAATGCTGCAATAAACACAGATGTGCATTTGTGTTTTTGAATTAGTGTTTTCATATTTTTTTAGTAAATACCCAGTAGTGGAGTTACTAGATCAGGTGGTAATTATATCTTTAACTCTTTGAGGAACCTCCCTCTGTTTTCCACAGTGGCTGCACCACTTTGCATTACTACCAACAGTGCAGTAGGGTTCCTTTTTCTCCACATCCTCAAAAACACTTATCATTTCTCCTGTTGATTTTAGCCATTCTGACAGGTGTGCTGTGATCTTTCATTGTCATTTTGATTTGTATTTCCCTGATGATAAGTGAAGTTGAGCATCTCTCCATGTACCTGTCGGCCATCTGTATGTCTTTTTTGGAGAAATATCGGTTCATGTCTTCTGCACATTTTTTAAAAAGATTTTTATTTATTTGACAGAGATCACAAGTAGGCAGAAAGTCAGGCAGAGAGAGAGGGGGAAGCAGGCTCCCTGCTGAGCAGAGAGCCTGATGCGGGGCTCCATCCCAGGACCCTGGGATCATGACCTGAGCTGAAGGCAGCGACTTTAACCCGATGAGCCACCCAGGCGCCCCGTCTGCACATTTTTAATTGGATTATTCGGGTTTTTTTGGTGTTGAGTTGTGTAAGATATTTTTGTATTTGGATGCTAACCCTTTATTGAATCTGTCATTTGTAAATATCATATCCTATTTAGTAAGTTTATTTTGGTTTTGTGGGTGCAGAAGCTTGTGCAGAAGCTTTTTAAATTTAATTTAATTTAATTTTATTTTATTTTATTATTTCTTTTCAGCGAAACAGTATTCATTGTTTTTGCACCACACCCAGTGCTCCCATGTAATCCCGTGCCCTCTCTAATACCCACCACCTTGTTCCTCCAACCTCCCACCCCCGGCCCCTTCAAGACCCTCAGGTTGTTTTTCAGAGTCCATAGTCTCTCATGGTTCACCTCCCCTTCCAATTTCCCTCAACTCCCTTCTCCTCTCTAACTCCCCTTGTCCTCCATGCTATTTGTTATGTTCCACAAAGAAGTGAAACCATATGATAATTGACTCTCTCTGCTTGACTTATTTCACTCAGCATAATCTCTTCCAGTCCCGTCCATGTTGCTACAAAAGTTGGGTATTCATCCTTTCTGATGGAGGCATAATACTCCATCGTGTATATGGACCACATCGTCCTTATCCATTCGTCCGTTGAAGGACATCTTGGTTCTTCCCATAGTTTGGCGACCATGGCCATTGGTGCTATAAACATTGGGGTACAGATGGCCCTTCTTTTCACTCCATCTGTATCTTTGGGGTAAATACCCAGTAGTGCAATTGTTGGGTCATAGGGAAGCTTTATGTTTAATTTCTTGAGGAATCTCCACACTGTTCTCCAAAGTGGCTGCACCAACTTGCATTCCCACCAACAGTGTAAGAGGATTCCCCTTTCTCCACATCCTCTCCTACACACGTTGTTTCCTGTCTTGCTAATTTTGACCATTCTAAGTGGTGTAAGGTGGTATCTCAATGTGGTTTTAATTTGAATCTTCCTGATGGCTAGTGATGATGAACATTTTTTCACGTGTCTGATAGCCATTTGTATGTCTTCATTGGAGAAGTGTCTGTTCATATCTTCTGCCCATTTTTTGATATGATTATCTGTTTTGTGTGTGTTGAATTTGAGGAGTTCTTTATAGATCCTGCATATCAACCTTTTGTCTGTACTGTCATTGTGCAGAAGCTTTTTTATTTTGATATTGTTCTAATAGTTTAGTTTTGCTTGTTTCCTTTGCCTCGGGAGACATAGCTAGACAAATGTAGTTATGGCTGATATCAGAAAAATTACTGCCTATGTTCTCTTCTAGGATTTTAAGTGTCTCACATTTAGGTCTTTAAATCCATTTTGAGTTTATTTTTATATATGGTGTGAGAAAGTGGTCCAGTTTCACTTTTTTGCATGTTGCTGTCCACCTTTCCCAACACAATTTGTTGAAGACTTTTTTCCCCATGATATATTCTTGCTTCTTTTGTCATAAATAAATTGACCACGTAAGCATAAATTTATTTCTGGCCTCCCTATTCTGTTCCATTGATCCATGTGTGTTTTTGTGCCAGTACCTTACTGTTTTGATTACTACAACTTTGCAGTATATCTTGAAATCTGGGATTTTGATATCTCCTTATTGTTCTTTTTCAAGATTGCTGTAGCTATTCGGGGTCTTTTGTGGTTCCATGTGAATTTTAGGATTATTTGTTCTAGTTCTGTGAAAATTATTATTGGTAGTTTGATAGGGATTGCATTTAATTTGTAGATTTCTTTGGGTAGTATGGACATTTTAACAATATTTGTTCTTCCAGTCTCTGAGCATGGATATCTTTCTGTTTGTGTCATCTTCAATTTCTTTCATCAGCATTTTTAGTTTTCAGAGTATAGGACTTTCACTTTCTTGATTAAGTTTACTCCTAAGTATTTTATTATTCTTGGTGGTATTATAAATGGAACTATTTTCTTAATTTCTCTCTCTGCTACTCCATCATTAGTATATAGAAATGTAACATATTTCCATATATTGACTTTATATCCTGTGACCTTACTGAATTTATTTATCAGTTTTAGTAGTTTTTTTGATAGTGTCTTTAGAGGTCTCTATTTATAGTATCATATCATCCATATATAGTGAAGGTTTGACTTCTTCCTTACCATTTGGATGCCTTTTATTTCTTTTTGTTGTCTAATTGCTGTGGCTTGGACTTCCAGTACTAGGTTGAATAAAAGTGGTGAGAGTGAACCTTTTTGTCTTGTTCCTGATCTTAGGGAAAAAGCTCTCAGTTTTCCCCCATTGAGTATGATGTTAGCTATGCGTTTTTCATATGAGGCCTTTATTATGTTGAGGTGTGTTCTCTCTAAACCTACTTTGTTGAGGACTTTTTATCGTGAATTGTACTTTCTCAAATGGTTTTCTCTATCTGTTGAAATGATCCTATGGTTTTTGTCCTTATTCTTGTTGATGTGGTATATGACATTGATTGTGAATATCGAACCACTCTTGCATCTTGGGAATAAATCCCATTTGGTTGTGATGAATGATTTTTTTTACATATCATTGGATTCAGTTTGCTAATATTTTGTCAAAGATTTTTGCATCTGTGTTCATTAGAGATAATTGCCTGTAGTTCTCTTTTCTTGTAGTGTCTTTATCTGGCTTTGGTATCAGGGTAATTCTGGGCTCAGAATTTGGAAACTTCCCTTCTTCTTCTGTTTTTTTAATAGTTTTGAGAAGAGGTATTAACTCTTTAAACGTTTGGGACAATTCATCTATGAAGCCATGTGGTCCTGGTTTTTGTTTGTTAGGAGTTTTTGGTTATTGATGCAATTTCATTGTTGGTAATTGGTCTGTTCAAATTTTCAGTTTCTTCCTGATTAAGTTTTGGGGATTATATGCTTCTAGGAATTTATCCATTCCTTCTAGATTCCTCAATTTGTTGGCATATAATTTTTCATAATCTCTTATAATTTCTGTGGTGTCAGTTTTTTCTGTGGGATTGGTTGACCTCTTTCATTTCTGATTTTGTTTATTTGAGTCCTCTATCTTCTTTTTGTTGAGTCTGGATAAAGATTTATCATGTTGATCTTTTCAAAGAAACATTTCCTGGATTCATTGATCTGTTCTATTGTTTTTTTTTTTTAAGTTTCTATTTTATTTATGTCTTCTTTTTAATTATTGCTTTTTTCTTTTCAAGTTTTTATTTAAATTCTAGCTAGTTAACATATATGGTAAAGCTGGTTTCAGATGTAGAATTTAGTGATTTATCACTTACATATAACACCCAGTGCTCTTCACAACAAATGTCTTCCTTAATAACCATCATGCATTTAGCCCATCCCCCACCCACTCCTACCATCTACCCTCAGTTTGTTCTCTGTAGTTAAGAGTTTCTTATGGTTTGCTTCCCTCCTCTCTATTTTTCTCTTCCCATATGTTCATCTGTTTCTGATAAAGGTTAGTATCTAAAATCTATAAAGAGCGTATCAAATTCAACACCCAAAAATAATAATCCAATTAAGAAATCGGCAGAAGACATGAACAGACATTTTTCTGAAGATGACATATAGATGGCCAACACATGAAAAGATGCTCAGCTTCACTTGTCTTCAGGGAAATACAAATCAAAACCATGATACCACCTCACACCTGCCAGAGTGGCTAAAATTAACAACTCAGGAAACAACAGCTGTTGGTAAGAATGTGGAGAAAGGGGAACCCTCTTACACTGTTGCGAATGCAAACTGGTGTAGCCACTCTGGAAAACAATATGGAGGTTCCTCAAAAAGTTAAAAATAGAACTACTCTATAATCGAGCAATTGTACTACTAGGTATTTACCCAGAAGATACAAAAATACAGATTCAAAGGGGCACATGCATTCTAATGTTTGTAGCAGCATTATCAACAATAGCCAAACTATAGAAAGAGCCCATATGTCCAGTGATTGATGAATGGATAAAGGAAATGTGGTATCTATATACAGTGGAATATTACTCCACCATCAAAAACAATGAAATCTTGCCATTTGCAACAACATCGATGGAGCTAGAGAGTATTATGCTAAGCAAAATTAAGTCAGAGAAAAACGATTTGATTTCACTCACATGTAGGATTTCAGAAACAAAACAGATGAACTATTTCATTTATTACTTTTTTTTTCTATTTCATTTATTTCTGCTCTAATCTTTATTATTTCCTTCTTTCTACTGGTTTGGGGTTTTGTTTATTCTTCTTTTTCTAGCTCCTTCAAGTGTAAGGTTGTTTACTTGAAATTTTTCTTACTTCTTGAGGTAAGCCTGTATTGCTATAAACCTCCTTATTAGAACAGCTTTTGCTGCATCCTCAAGATTTTGAACTGTTGTGTTTTCATTTTCCATTTCTCTTCGTGTATTTTTTAATTTCCTCTTTGATTTCTCAGTTGACTCATTCATTGTTTACTAGCATCTTATTTAACCTCCATGTGTTTGTGGTCTTCTCAGATTTTTTCCTGTGGTTGATTTCTAGTTTCATAGCATCAGAAAGAAGGTATGGTATGACTTCAGTCTTTTAAAGTTTGTTTAGACTTGTTTTGTAGCCTAACATGTGATCTGTTTGGAAAACATTCCATGTGTACTTGTAAAGAAATGTGTAATCCACTGCTTTAGGATGGAATATTTTGAATATATCTGTTAGATCCTTCTCCAATGTGTCATTCAAAGTCATTGTTCCTTGCTCATTTTCTGTTTGGATGATTTAATCCATTGGTATAAGTGGCGTGTTAAAGTGCCCTACTATTATTGTATTACATTGATTATTTCTTTTATGTTTGTTATTGGCTGCATTTTGGTCCTCTTATGTTGAGTGCATAAAGATTTACAATTGTTATATGTTCTTGTTGGATTGTTCCCTATATGATTACTTAGTGCCCTTCTTTATTTCTTGTTATAGTCTTTATTTTAAAATTCATTTTGTCTGATATAAGTATTGCTACCCCAGCTTTCTTTTTACTTCATTTGCATGATAAATGCCATCCTTTCACTTTCAATCTATATGTCTTTAGGTCTAAATGAGTCTCTTATAGGCAGCATGTAGACAAGTCTTGCATTTTTCCCTTTCTGTCACCCTGTATTTCTTGATTGGAGTGTTTAGATAATTTACACTCAAAATAATTCTTTCTAGGTATGTATTTATTACCATTTTGTTCACTGTTTTATGGTTGTTTCATAGTTTTTCTCTGTTCCTTTCTTCTTTTATTCTGTTCTCTCATGTTTTGCTGGCTTTCTTTAGTGATATACTTAGAGTCCTTTCTGTTTTGTGCTTATTTATTCCTGGTTTGTTTTTTCTAAGATTTTATTTATTTATTTGAGAGAGAGACAGTGAGAGAGAGCATGAGCGAGGAGAAGGTCAGAGGGAGAAGCAGACTCCCCATGGAGCTGGGAGCCCAATGTGGGACTCGATCCTGGAACCCTGGGATCATGACCTGAGCTGAAGACAGTCGTCCAACCAAGTGAGCCACCCAGGCGTCCCTATTCCTGGTTTTTTATTTGTGGTTATATGCCATCTTATGTTATGCACATAGCAGTCTATGTTACATTGATGATTGCTTAAATTTGAACCCATTCTAAAAGCTAAAGTTTTACCCTTCTACCATGTTTTAGATATATGGTGCCATACTTTACATTTTTCTATTTTGTGAATCCCTTGACTGATTTTTATAGATACACTTAGTTTTATTGCTTTTTTTAAAAAAAAGATTGTATTTATTTATTTGACAGAGAGAAAGAGAGAGAGAGAATGTGTGTGCACAGGCAAGGGGAGTTGCAGGCAGAGGGGGAAAGAAAAGCCAGCTCCCCACCAGGCAGGGATCCCAGTGTAGGGCTTGATTCCAGGACCCTGGGATCATGACCTGAGCTGAAGGCAGATGCTCAATGGACTGAGACACCCAGGCACCCCAATTTTACGGCTTTGAAGCCACTTTTAAAAAGTATATGATACAGTGTCTTTTAGGGTATTCCCAAAGTTATACAGCCATCATCACTAATATCGTACTATTCACAAAGTTGTACAGCCATCATCACTAATATCATACTATTTTATTACCCTCCCAACAAAAATCCCATGGAACCATACAATATTTGACTTTTTTGTCTGGCTTCTTCTGCTTTACAGGGTTTCAAAGTTCATTTATATTGTGGCATATGTCATTACTTCATTCCTTTTTATGGCCAACTAATATCCCATTGTGTAGATATACCACATTAGGTTTATCTGTTCAAATATTGATAGACATTGGGTTATTTCCACTTTTTGACAAGAATGAATTATGCTAAAAAAAAAGAATGAATTATGCTGCTATCAACTTTCATGTACAAGATTTTGCATGGACATATGTATTCCTTTCTTTTTTTTTTCTTTTTTTTTTAAATTTTTTTATTTTTTCAGCATAACAATATTCATTATTTTTGCACCACACCCAGTGCTCCATGCAATCCGTGCCCTCTACAATACCCACCACCTGGTGCCCCCAACCTCCCACCCCCCCACCCCTTCAGAATTCTCAGATCGTTTTTCAGAGTCCATAGTCTCTCATGGTTCACCTGTATTCCTTTCTTTTGGTTGTATACCTACAAATGGAATTTCTGGGTCATATGGTAATTCTATTTTCAACATTTTGAGGAATTACAAAACTATTTTCCAACATAGCTGCACCATTTTATATTCCCACCAGCAGTTTATGAGGTTATGATTTCTCCACATACCCTTTTCAATCTGTGGCATAGCTATTGCAATAGAGTTCTGTGGTGTTTTTTTCTTATACTTTATGTATTCTTTCATGGGGAAGAGTTAGGTCAAGATGCTGGGCTGCTGTCTCTGATGGAGACTCATATGGTAGACTGTCAAGGGCAGGAGATAGTAGCCAGCCCTTGCTTTCATTCAGGGGTTTACAGCAAGCATTTCTCCAAATAGAAACCCAGTTATGTACTGTGCAGTAGACAACCTCTGATCTCTAACCTTGGAGTACCAGAGGGTCATTCCTCCAGCTTCTCCTTATATCTTAGGTTTTTTTCAATTTTGTGGCTTTAAATACTGATTTTCGTACTAATGACTCACAAATTTATATCTCTAGCCAGACATTTCCCTAGTATTCCAGACCCAGATATACACTGTCTATCTAACATCTTCACTTAGATGTCTAATAAAAATCTGAAACTGAGCATGTACGAAACAAACTCTTACACCCTGTCCTCCACTGTGGTCTCCCCCATCTTGCTAAATGGCAATTGTATTGTCCTACTAACTTGGGTTAAACATTAAAGTCTCTTGACTTTTCCAATCTTAAAACAAAACAAAACCAACCAACCAACCAAACAAAAACAAACTATATTCCTTGTCATGTGTGGTCGCTGAACTTGCTATTCCTTTAGTATGGTGCAACTGTGATTTTGAGAGAGATTTCTTCGAATGCTAGTTGTAAAATGGCAATAAAATAGCACACAAAAAAACCAAACACCTTTTCTTGTTTTTCCATATTGATTCTGTGCTGGGTGTTTCTTTAAAACTTAGCTAGTCTTACATTGAGCCTAGGAATCAGCCCAAGGTAAAAGCTGAGGGTCTTCTCTGGTCTTCTCATAGCATGAGTACTTTTGAATATGATAATTTCAAAAATACCTCTCCCATATTTTCTTTCCAGACTTAAGTTATCTATTATATGTCTTGAACCATAATTTTTGGTCCCAAGTGTCTATGGTGTGTTAGTTTTACCTTGTATCATTTTTAAAAATAGATTTTACTTATTTATTTGACAGAGACACAGCAAGAGAGGGAACACAAGCAGGGGGGTGGTGGGAGAGGGAGAAGCAGGCTCCCCACTGAGCAGAGAGCCTGATGCAGGACTCTATCTCAGGACCCCAGGATCATCCACATGCCCCAACCTTATATCATTTTCTAACAAAATCTGCTTTTTTAATCTGTGTCCAAATTAAGCTAATGAGAGACAAGTGCCTTCCATCAGCCCTTCAAGTATCCTCCAGACAAGTTAGAGCATACACACACAATGTATATTGGCTAACTGAATATAATAATCTTTTAAAAAATTAAAAAAAAGAAAAATAGAATCTTACAAAGAAGAGAAAAACGAAATTTAAAAAATAAAATAAATAAGCTCTGCATCCAGTGTGGGGGTTGAACACACAATACTAAGATCAAGAATTACAAGCTCTACCAACTGAGTCAGCCAGGTACCTCTATATCACATTATGTTTATCTATTCATCTGTTAATGAGCAATGGCTTGTTCAAACTTTTTTGGCTACTGTAAACAATGCTGCTATAAATATTAATATACGAGTTTTTATATGGAAAAAAAGAACACACACACAGTTATTTCTGAGTAAAGTCTGCTCTGCTCCCTTTAGAACCAATGACCAGTGTCCCTTACTTGAAACAGACTGCTGCCACTTTAAGACTGCCACTGTTTTAGAACTGTGACATGCTAGAAAGCATCTTGGGCAAGGGCAAGTAAAAACACCACAAAACTTTCTTACCATTTTTAAGTTGCATTTTTCTTGGTCCAACATTCCGTTGGTTTCTGTAATCCTTTGACTGTTTTCCAGAGTTCTGACAATGTTGGTTTTGATAGTTTTGGCTTGTTTTGTTGATCAGTATTTCTATGAGAAAACAAATGCTTGGAACTCCCTAATGTGCCATTTCCTTTGGGGGGGATTCAATGTTTTATTTAAATTCTAGTTGGTTAACATACAGTGCAATATTGGTTTCAGGAATAGAATTCAGTGATTCATCACTTACCTACAATAGCCAGTGTTCATCATAACAAGTGCCCTCCTTAATACCCATCACCCACTTAACCCATCCCCCCAACCTCTCTCTCCATCAACCCTCACTTTCTTCTATTGTTAAGAGCATACTGTGCCATTTTCTAATGTCACACAATGCATTTCTTTTTATCCTGAGCAGTATTCCATTGTAAAGATATATAACAAGTTGTTTACATGTTTGTAAACATTTGGGTTGTTACCAACTTGGGGCTATAATGAATAAGGCAGTTGTGATGGTTAATTTTATGTGTCAACCTGATTAGGCCACAGAATGTCCAGATAATTTAGTTGAACATTATTCTATGTGTGTCTGTGAGGGTGTTTTGAATGAGATGAACAGATGACTTTGTAAAGCAGATTGCTCTCCCTAATGTGGTTGGCTCTCATCTAAGCAATTGATTAGATGAGGCCTGAGTAGAACAAAAGACTGACCCTTCCATGAGTAAGGGGAAAACCTCCTGCCTCGCTGCAACTAGGACACTGGTCTTTTCCTACTTTTGGACTCAAATTGTACCGTCAACTCTCTTGAGTCCCCCAGCTTGTTGACTGCAGATTTTGAGACTTTTCAGACTCCATAATTGTGTGAGCCAATTCCTTATAATAAGTCTTTCTTCATATATTTACACACCCTGTTGGTTCTGTTTCTCTGCAGAACCATTGCTAATAAGAGTCATGAATGTCATGTACACATATTATGTATATGTCTTTTCATTTATTTTGGGTATATATGTGGGAGTAGAATTACAAGATCATATAGCATTGGTCTAGAAATATAAGAGACAAACTTGTGAAGGTTTTTTCCCAACATAAAATAATATTTCTGACATCCAGAGTTTCTCCATAGCTCTCTTCAGTGTTTTGAATTTTTCTATGGAGTCATTAAAAAAACAGTAATAAAAAGAAAATGAGAAGAAAACCTCAAATAGATCTTAGTGGCTTTTTACATTTCTTAAAGGGTCAGTTATCTGTTTTAGCAGAAAACTATGTGTTCAACCTAAGTAATATATTATTATACTCTAATCTATAGATTAGTTGGGAATGGGAGCAGAGGGTCAGATATCAAAACATAAGAGACAGGGTTTCTTTATAAGTGAAAGTCTAGAATCTCTATCTTCCACATTTTCTTTTTTTTTTTATTGGTTAAATTTTAAAACATGTAAGACACATTTATAAATACAGTTTGCCATTAACAGAACAATTCACAATGTTGCAAAGGAAGCTCTATTTCTAATTTCTTGAGGAATCCCCACACTGTTTTCCAAAGTGGCTGCACCAACATGCATTCCCACCAACAGATAAGAGGGTTCCCCTTTCTCCACATCCTCTCCAACACATGTTGTTTCCTGTCTTGCTAATTTTGGCCATTCTAACTGGTGTTAAGGTGGTATCTCAATGTGGGTTTTTTTTTAAATTAATCTTTTTTTTTAATTTATTTTCAGCATAACAGTATTCATTGTTTTTGTACCACACCCAGTGCTCCATGCAATCCGTGCCCTCTCTAATACCCACCACCTGGTTCCCTCAACCTCCCACCCCCCCCACCTCTTCCAACCCTTCAGATTGTTTTTCAGAGTCCATAGTCTCTCATTGTTCACCTCCCCTTCCAATTTCCCTCAACTCCCCTCTCCTAACTCCCCATGTCTTCTCAATGTGGTTTTAATTTGAATCTCCCTGATGGCTAGTGATGACGAACATTTTTTCATGTGTCTGATAGCCATTTGTATGTCTTCATTGGAGAAGTGTCTGTTCATATCTTCTGCCCATTTTTTGATATGATTATCTGTTTTGTGTGTGTTGAGTTTGAGGAGTTCTTTATAGATCCTGGATATCTACATGCACCTTAAGAATTTATGTGTGGTAGGTCTTACTGAAACTACTTCTTAATTTTTGACTCTACTAGCTGTTAGAGTATTACAAAAAATTAACATGTTTCATGTAAAAATAGCCTACCTTCCTAAAGATCAAGAAATTTTATTTTATTTTTTTTAAGATTTTATTTATTTATTTGTCAGAGAACAAGCAGGGAGAACAGGAGGCAGAGGGAGAAGTGGATTCCCCACTGGGCAAGGAGCCCAATGTGGGACTCAATCCCAAGACCCTGGGATCATGACCTGAGCCAAAGGCAGAAGCTTAACTGATGGAGCCACCCAGGTGTCCCAAGAAATTTTAAATATATAAATATCTGGCAAAGGTGGTTTTGGTAGGCAGCCTCTAAAATGTCCCCCTGTGATCCTTGCCCCATCTTTTGGTATTCCCATGCTTGTGAAATCGCCACTTGAGTTTGGGCTGGACATAAATGACTTGCTTGTAATGAATTGAATACAACATAAGTGATCACTTCTGAGATTAGATTTTAGAAAGATTAAAATTTCCATCTTGGGTTCTCTCTGTCTTTCTTCCTATCTATCTGTCTCTGTCTCTTGGATCACTTTGTGGGAAGCTAGCTGTCATATTTCTTTTTTAAGTTTTTATTTTAATGCCAGTTAATTAGCATACAGTATTATATTGGTTTCAGATATACAATTTAATAATTCATCACTTCCATAAATCATCACCCTGTGCTCATCATAACAAATGCATTCCTTAATCCCCATTACCTATCTAGCCTATCCCTCAATTCCCTCACTGCTCTGGTAACCATCAAATTGTTCTGTATAATTAAGATTCTGTTTCTTGCTTTATCTTTCTCTCATTTTTCCCCTTTGCTTATTTGTTTTGTTTTATCTCAAGGCAGAATATTCAGAGGCTCACCTAGTGAGTTTGGAAGCACATTTTATTTTAGCCAGGTCTTGAGATGACTGAAGCCCTGGTTAATAAATTTCTTGTTATCCTTATGAAAGATCCTGAGCCAGAATCACTCAACTAAGCCATTCCCAGATTCTTGTTCCATTAAAAACTGTGAGATCATGTTTTTAATTTACAACAGGTTGTAAGGTATTTTGTTATGTAGCAATGGATAGGTAACTAAAACATTTAATAGATGACAAACACTTAAGCCTTCTCTCACCATGACTATACTAGAAATTATGATTATACCCATGCTAATGAAAACAGAATTTTGGAACAAGTAAGGGCCTGACATGATTGATTAACCCTGAGATACTATATTTTCTACCTACTTAGTTAAATATTTTCTCTCCTTTTTCTACCAAGATGTAAGCTTCATGAGAGAAGGATTTTTTTTTTTAAATTGTTTTGTGCTTTCTCATCCCCTTCAGGGATTCCAATAATTCTGACGTTGGAACGTTTCATGGCGTCATTTATTTCCCTGATTCTGTTTTCATGGTTTCTAAGCTGTTTGTTCCAGGCTTCCTCTTGATCCTTTCTCTCTATCTGTTTGTCCTCCAGATCACTAATTCTATCTTCTGTCTCAGTTAAACTAGCTTTGAGAGAATTTAGATTAGACTGGAACTCATTGAGAGCATTGTGAACCTCAGCCCTGGTAGCTTTTAGCTCTGCCCTAACATTGTGAACATCCTGTCTGGTCGCTTTCAGCTTGGCCCTAATCAATTCCGTTTGGTCATCCATGGCTTTCTCCAACCTAGCTATTGCCTGGATAATTGTTAGCCTGAATTCTCTTTCCGACATATTGTCTATGTTGATAGCCGTTGGCTCTGTTGCAGAAGGTCCATCCTCTGTATTTTTCTTCTGTTGGGCATTCCTCCTCCTAGTCATTTTGGTGAGAGATAACTGAACAGATGTAGCTGGTTGTATCGACCATGGTGCAGTCTGGGTGCATCCTGGAACACTTCTGAGCAATCAGGATTCCCCACCCAAATGAGAAAAAAAAGAAAAGAAAAAGAAAAAAAGAGAGAGAGAGAGAGGGAGGGAGGGAGAGACAGGAAAGAAAGGAAAGATGAAAGAGAAGGTTCAGCCCAAATGAGCCCCAAGGTAAGATTTATGAGGTATACAAACAAAAACAGACAAACAAAAAGACTGATAAAAGTATATAACAAGAGGGGCGCCTGGGTGGCTCAGTGGGTTAAAGCCGCTGCCTTTGGCTCAGGTCATGATCCCAGGGTCCTGGGATCGAGCCCCGCATCGGGCTCTCTGCTCAGCAGGGAGCCTGCTTCCCTTCCTCTCTCTCTCTGCCTGCCTCTCTGCCTACTTGTGATCTCTGTCTGTCAAATAAAATAAATAAAATCTTTAAAAAAAAAGTATATAACAAGAGAAATATATATATATATATATATATATATATATATATATATATATATATGCAAATAAAGGAAGAACCTTGTCGAAAAGAACCCCAAGTGTAAGATTTACATACTATCAGGACAAACACAAAAACACAGAAAAACTGGTGGAAGAAAAAGATGGGAGAGTGGTTATAAATTCTCAGTGTGGGCGAGGAAGGTTGTTTTGATTCTTCCTAGATGTATCTTAATATCTTTGTTAAAGGACTCAACTTTCCTAGGCTAAAGGGGGATTAAAAATTGGTTTACCTATAGGGGTAGTATTGATTGGGGAAAGAGGATTACTTTGAAGTTTAACTCTATATGAATATTAGAAAATAAAAATAAAAAGGAATAAACCAGACTAAACTAAACTAAAATTTAAAAAAATTTCAAAAAATAGAAATGCAAAAGAAAAACACAGGTGTATGTATCAAAAAGTTCAGGAGTTGGGGGTAATTGGAAGGGGAGGTGAACAATGAGAGACTATGGATTCTGAAAAACAATCTGAAGGGTTTGAAGAGGTGGGGGGGTGGGAGGTTGGGGGAACCAGGTGGTGGGTATTAGAGAGGGCACGGATTGCATGGAGCACTGGGTGTGGTACAAAAACAATGAATACTGTTATGCTGAAAATATAATAAATGATTAAAAAATTGTTTTGTGCATTGATATAACCCCAGTCTGTAAAATAGTTAAATGTACACTTCCTGTACCATCTCTCAATAGATGGTCATACTTTCCATATTCTGTGGAATATTCTATAGAATATTCTGTAGAATAATGATGATCACAGTGACTTGATTTAAAGATATAGCTTACTTAAATGGAAAAGATTTTCCAAAGTCTTTCTGTTTTTAAGCCATATTGGTCATTTAGGCCTATATATATATATATGTTTTTTTTATATTCTAATGCTTTATTGTAGAGTATAATTCAGGGGCAGCAAAAATAAAGGGAAATAAGAAATGAGGCAAGGACAAAGAAGAAGCAAATATAATATGATGTGTTGTTGAAGTGGCCATAGCTTCAAAAGAAAACACAGACAATAACTAAGTCTTTTTTCTTTTTTCTTTTCTTTTTTTTTTCAGCGTAACAGTATTCATTATTTTTGTACCACACCCAGTGCTCCATGCCATCCGTGCCCTCTACAATACCCACCACCTGTAACCCCCAACCTCCCACCCCCCGCCCCTTCAAAACCCTCAGGTTGTTTTTCAGAGTCCATAGTCTCTCATGGTTCAACTCCCCTTCCAATTTCCCTCAACTCCCTTCTCCTCTCCATCTCCCCTTGTCCTCCATGTTATTTGTCATGCTCCACAAATAAGTGAAACCATATGATAATTGACTCTCTCTGCTTGACTTATTTCACTCAGCATAATCTCTTCCAGTCCTGTCCATGTTGCTACAAAAGTTGGGTATTCATCCTTTCTGATGGAGGCATGATTCTCCATAGTGTATATGGACCACATCTTCCTTATCCATCCGTCCGTTGAAGGGCATCTTGGTTCTTTCCACAGTTTGGCGACCATGGCCATTGCTGCTATAAACATTGGGGTACAGATGGCCCTTCTTTTCACTCCATCTGTATCTTTGAGGTAAATACCCAGTAGTGCAATGACAGGGTCATAGGGAAGCTCTATGTTTAATTTCTTGAGGAATCTCCACACTGTTCTCCAAAGTGGCTGCACCAACTTGCATTCCCACCAACAGTGTAAGAGGGTTCCCCTTTCTCCACATCCTCTCCAACACACGTTGTTTCCTGTCTTGCTAATTTTGGCTATTCTAACTGGTGTAAGGTTGTATCTCAATGTGGTTTTAATTTGAATCTTCCTGATGGCTAGTTGATGAACATTTTTTCATGTGTCTGATAGCCATTTGTATGTCTTCATTGGAGAAGTGTCTGTTCATATCTTCTGCCCATTTTTTGATGTGATTATCTGTTTTGTGTGTGTTGAGTTTGAGGAGTTCTTTATAGATCCTGGATATCAGTCTTTTGTCTGTACTGTCATTTGCAAATATCTTCTCCCATTCTGTGGGTTGCCTCTTTGTTTTGTTGAATGTTTCCTTTGCTGTGCAGAAGCTTTTGATCTTGATGAAGTCCCAAAACTTCATTTTCACTTTTGTTTCCTTTGCCTTTGGAGATATATCTTGAAAGAAGTTGCTGTGGCTGATATCGAAGAGATTACTGCCTATGTTCTCCTCTATGATTCTGATGGATTCCTGTCTCACGTTGAGGTCTTTTATCCATTTTGAGTTTATCTTTGTGTACGGTGTAAGAGAATGGTCAAGTTTCATTCTTCTACATATAGCTGCCCAGTTTTCCCAGCACCATTTATTGAAGAGACTGTCTTTTTCCACTGTATATTTTTTCCTGTTTTGTCGAAGATTAACTGACCATAGATTTGAGGGTCCATATCTGGGCTCTCTACTCTGTTCCACTGGTCTATGTGTCTGTTTTTATGCCAGTACCATGCTGTCTTGGTGATCATAGCTTTGTAGTAAAGCTTGAAATCAGATAACGTGATGCCCCCAGTTTTATTTTTGTTTTTCCAACATTTCCTTAGCAATTCGGGGTCTCTTCTGGTTCCTTACAAATTTTTGGATTATTTACTCCTGCTCTTTGAAGAATACCGGTAGAATTTTGATTGGAATGGCATTAAAAGTATAGATTGCTCTAGGCAGTATAGACATTTTAACAATGTTTATTCTTCTGATCCAAGAACATGGAGTGGTCTTCCATCTTTTTGTGTCTTCTTCAATTTCTTTCATGAGTGTTCTGTAGTTCCTCGAGTACAGTTACTTTACCTCTTGTTTAGGTTTATTCCCAGGTATCTTATGGTTCTTAGTGCTATAGTAAATGGAATAGATTCTCTAATTTCCCTTTCTGTATTTTCATTGTTAGTGTATAAAAAAGCCACTGATTTCTATACATTGACTTTGTATCCTGCCACGTTACTGAATTGCTGTATGAGTTCTAGTAGTTTTGGGGTGGAGTCTTTTGGATTTTCCATATAAAGAATCATGTCATTTGCGAAGAGAGAGAGTTTGACTTCTTCATTGCCAATTTGGATACCTTTTATTTCTCTTTGTTGTCTGATTGCTGTTGCTAGGACTTCTAATACTATGTTGAACAAGAGTGGTGAGAGTGGGCATCCTTGTCGTGTTCCTGATCTCAGCGGGAAGGCTGCAAGCTTTTTCCCATTGAGGATGATATTTGCTGTGGGTTTTTCATAGATAGATTTGATGAAGTTCAGGAATGTTCCCTCTATCCCTATACTTTGAAGCATTTTAATCAGGAGCGGATGCTGATTTTGTCAAAAGCTTTTTCTGCATCAATTGAGAGGACCATGTGGTTCTTCTCTCTTCTTTTATTGATTTGTTCTATCACATTGATTGATTTGGGAATGTTGAACCATCCTTGTAGCCCAGGAATGAATCCCACCTGGTCATGGTGGATAATCTTTTTAATGTGCTGTTGGATCCTGTTTGCTAGGGTCTTGTTGAGAATCTTAGCATCCATATTCATCAGTGATATTGGTCTGAAATTCTCCTTTTTGGTAGGGTCTTTGCCTGGTTTGGGGATCAGGGTAATGCTGGCTTCATAGAAAGAGTCTGGAAGTTTTCCTTCTGCTTCAATTTTTGAAACAGCTTCAGGAGAATAGGTGTTATTTCTTCTTTGAAAGTTTGGTAGAATTCCCCAGGGAATCCGCCAGGTCCTGGACTCTTGTTTTTTGGGAAGTTTTTGATCACTGCTTCAATCTCGTTACTAGATATCGGTCTATTCAGGTTGTCGATTTCTTCCTGGTTCAATTTTGGGAGTTTATAGTTTTCCAGGAATGCATCCATTTCATCTAGGTTGCATAGCTTATTGGAATATAACTGTTGATAATAACTTCTGATGATTGCTTCTACTTCCTTGGTGTTAGTTGTGATCGCTCCCTTTTCATTAATAATTTTATGAATTTGGGCTTTTTCTCTTTTCTTTTGGATTAGTGTGGCCAATGGTTTATCGATCTTATTGATTCTTTCAAAAAACCAGCTTCTAGTTTCATTGATACGTTCTACTGTATCTCTGGTTTCTACCTCATTGATCTCAGCTCTAATCTTGATGATTTCCCTTATTATGTGTGGAGTTGGTTTAATTTGTTGTTGATTCTCCAGTTCTTTAAGGTGTAGAGACAGCTGCTGTGTTCTGGATTTTTCAATTTTTTGAGGGAGGCTTGGATGGCTATGTATTTCCCCCTTAGGACTGCCTTTGCTGTATCCCATAGGTTTTGGACTGAACTGTCTTCATTCTCACTGGTTTCCATGAATTGTTTCAGTTCTTCTTTGATCTCCTGGTTGATCCAAGCATTCTTAAGCAAGGTGGCCTTTCGCTTCTAGGTGCTTGAGTTTCTTCCGAACTTTTCCTTGTGATTGAGCTCCAGTTTCAAAGCATTGTGATCTGAGAATATGCAGGAAATAATCTCAGTCTTTTGGTATCAGTTGAGTCCTGATTTGTGACCCAGAACGTGGTCTCTTCTGGAGAAGGTTCCATGTGCACTTGAGAAGAATGAGTATTTTGTTGTTTTAGGGTGGAATGTTCTGTATATATCTATGAGGTCCATCTGGTCCAGTGTGTCATTCAATGCTCTTGTTTCTTTATTGATTTTCTGCTTCGATGATCTGTCTATTTCTGAGAGAGGCGTGTTAAGATCTCCTACTATTAATGTATTCATATCAATATGACTCTTTATCTTTATTAACAGTTTTCTTATATAATTGGCTGCTCCCATATTGGGGGCATAGACATTTATAATTTTTAGATCATCTTGGTGGATAGTCCCTTTAAGAGTTATGTAGTGTTAGGGCGCCTGGGTGGCTCAGTGGGTTAAAGCCTCTGCTTTCTGCTCAGGTCATGATCCCAGGGTCCTCCGATCGAGCCCTGCATTGGGCTCTCTGCTCAGTGGGGAGCCTGCTTCCTCCTCTCTGCTTGCTTCTCTGCCTACTTGTGATCTCTGTCTGTCAAATAAATAAAATATTTAAAAAAAAAGTTTTATGTAGTGTCCTTCTGTATCTCTGACTACAGTCTTTAGTTTAAAATCTAATTTGTCTGATATGAGAATCGCTATCCCGGCCTTCTTTTGAGTCCCATTGGCATGAAAGATGCTTTTCCATCCCTTCACTTTCAGTCTGGGTGTATCTTTAGGTTCAAAATGGGTCTCCTGTAGACAACATATGGATGGGTCCTGTCGTTTTATCCAATCTGCAACCCTGTGTCATTTTTTTTTAAAGATTTTATTAATTTATTTGAAACAGAGAGAGAGATCACAAGTATGCAGAGAGGCAGGCATAGAGAGAGAGAGGAGAAAGCAGGCTCCCCGCTGAACAGAGAGCCCGATGCGGGCCTCGATCCCAGGACCCTGAGATCATGACCTGAGCCGAAGGCAGAGGCTTAACCCACTGAGCCACCCGGGCGCCCAACCCTGTGTCATTTTATGGGCGCATTTAGGCCATTCACATTGAGAGTGATTATTGATAGATACGTTTTTATTGACATCGTGTTACCTTTGAAGTCTTTCTTTCTGTAGATTGTCTCTATATTTCTGTTCAATGATATTCTTAAGATTTTTCCTCTTTTATAGTACCCCCCTTAATATTTCCTGCAGTGTCAGCTTGGTGGTTGCATAGTCTTTTAAGCCTTGCCCGTCTTAGAAACTCTTTATCTCGCCATCCGTTTTGAATGTCAGTCTTGCTGGATAAAGTATTCTTGGCTGCATGTTCTTCTCATTTAGTGCCCTTAATATATCTTGCCAGCCCTTTCTGGCTTGCCAGGTCTCTGTCGACAGGTCTGACGTTATTCTGATGGGCTTTCCTCTGTAAGTAAGGAGCCTCTTTGTCCTAGCGGCTTTCAAGAGATTATATCTACAATTATGCTTCCTCAATTTGACTATCAGGTGCCTTGATGTTTTTCTGGAATCTATAATCTTGGGTGGAGACCGTTCGGCCTCTAGTACATGAACGCTGGTTCCATTCGCGAGATTGGGAAAATTTTCATGAAGAACTTGTTCCACTGTATCTTCTAGACTTCTTTCTTTCTCCAACCCTTCAGGGATTCCAATAATTCTGACGTTGGAACGTTTCATGGCATCATTTATTTCCCTGATTCTGTTTTCGTGGCTTCTAAACTGTTTGTTCCAGGCTTCCTCCTGATTCTTTCTCTCTATTTGTTTGTCCTCCAGATCACTAATTCTGTCTTCTGTCTCAGTTACCCTGGCTTTGAGAGAATTTAGATTAGATTGGAACTCATTGAAAGCTTTGTGAACCTCTTCCCTGGTAGCTTTCAGCTCTGCCCTAACATTGTGAACATCTTCCCTGGTTGCTTTCAGTTGGCCCTAATCAATTCCGTTTGATCATCCATGGCTTTCTCCAACCTAGCTATTGCCTGGATAATTGTTAGCCTGAATTCTCTTTCTGGCATACTGTCTATGTTGATAGCCATTAACTTTGTTGCAGAAGGCCCATCCTCTGTATTTTTCTTCTGTTGGGCATTCCTCCTCCTAGACATTTTGGTGAGAGATGGCTGAGCGGATGTAGCTGGATGTATTTACCCTGGTGCAGTCAAGGTGCACCCTGGAACTCTTCTGAGCAATCAGGATTCCCCACCCAAACGAGAGAAAAAAGAAAAGAAAAAGAAAAAAAGAGAGAGAGAGAGAGAGAAAGACAGGAAAAAAAGGGAAGATAAAAGAGAAGGTTCAGCCCAAATGGGCCCCAAGGTAAGATTTAGGAAGTATACAAACAAAAACAGACAAACAAAAAGACTGATAAAAGTGTATGATAAGAGAGGAAAAAATATATATATATACACATATATTTATTTATTTATTTATTTATAAGCAAATAAAGGAAGAACCTCGTCAAAAAGAACCCCAAGTATAAGATTTATATACTATCAGGACAAACACAAAAACACAGAAACACTGGTGGAAGAAAAAGATGGGAGAGTTGTAATAAATTCTCAGTGTGGGCGAGGAAGGTTGTTTTAATTCTTCCTGGATGTATCTTGATATCTTTGTTAAAGGACTCAACTTTCCTAAGATAAAGGGGTGTTAAAATTGGTTTACCTCTAGGGATAGTATTGATTGGGGAAAGGGGATTACTTTGAAGTTTAACTCTATATGAATATTAGAAAATAAAAATAAAGGAATAAGCTAGACTAAACTAAACTAAAATTTAAAAAAAAATTTTAAAATAGCAATGCAAAAGAAAAACACAGGTGTATGAATCAAAGAGTTCAGGTTAGAAGGTTATTATGGAGTTTGATGTACTGGACATCTCAATGTGATGGTAAGTAGGTTAAAAAATTATGTATATAAAAAAAAATGAACCAGAATAGTGGGAACGAGTTAAAAATAAAAGTTGTCCTATGAAGTAGTGGTAGCTGTTCTCTTGTCTTTTTTTTTTTTTTTTTTTCTCTTTCCTGGTTGGTTTTCTGGGGGAGGGGCCTGCCACGTGGGTTTTCAGTCAATGATGTTCCCTGAGTTAAGTCCTCCCGCCCCCCTCAAGGGGGTGGGCTCTGAGGAAACCGGTTTTTTCAGGCTTTTGTTCTCTTGCGGTTTTTATGTTTGTTCATTTTTTTTTCCTTGCCTTGACCGCTTTTGATGGTTTTTGTAGGTTTAGAGGAAAGCAAACTGCACCCTGACCTCCCTCTGAGAGAGAAGCCTCAGTCTGGCTGCAGAGCCCAAATAAATTCCCCCTTGGCTGCTGGCAGAGCAGGTTCCGAGCCATGGTCCCTGGGGACGCAGGATCTTCTGTTGTACCCAAAACCATGGCAGTGGCAGCTGTCTGGGCAGCTCCAGAAGAGATCCCAAGTAGCGATCGCACGCTGAGATTTTCCCTCTGGCCCGGGCTGGGAGTGCCTGGTCTTTCTGGGTCTAAGAGCGCCGAGCTTGCGCGCACCTCTCTCGAGAGTGTGTGGGGCACGTGCGCGCGCCTCAGGCTCTGGTGGAATGGCGCGGTGGAATGGGGGTATGCATCTCAGGCTCTGTAGCACCTGCCCTTTGGCTCTGGAGCCTCTGCCTTCTGGCGAGGCTCCCAGCCCCTCACAGGAGCCGGACCCCACGCGATCTCGGGTGCGCTGGTGGCTCAGGACCAAGACCTGGTTTCTCCGCCGCACTATCTCCTGCTCAGCGCCAGGGGAGGCTGTCCTGGGTCCCTGTCCCTAGCCGCCCCATTCCCGCAATTCCCTCCCCCCCCACACCCTCCCCTTTGCTCTCTTTGAGTGCTTTCAACCAGACTCCAAGTTAATGCTGGTCCCCAGATGCAGGGCACTCTCGGATTGGGGTATTACTTTCCAATCGGTTGCCTCTGGTGGCTCCCTCCCCCTTTTGTTTATCTTCCGATATCAGTCCAAAGTTCCCACTCCACTTTACCTGCCCACTGGCATCTTCTGCCCCTGTAGAGATCCAGACTTGTATAATTCTAGTCTCAGGCTATTTTCATGGGTGATTGGAATTCTTTGGTAGGTAATCAGCTCACTTTAGGGTACAGGTTGAAAAGACGCCTCCTCCTACTTCCCCACCATCTTGTCTCTAGGCCTATATATTTTTAATGTTTCATATTTCATTTAAGAGCAGTGCCTTGTAGAGATGGAGATAATCTGACTTTAAAAGTCCTTCATTACTTCATTTAAGAGTTATGACCTTCTTTATAGGTCACTATGTCTTACCCTTCATGTCTCTGCTGATGTTATAATCTCAGTTGCAGTCTCCTGGTAACCATATTTAAAAATATAAATGTTCTCTCTCATACTCCTTATTTCCCAATCCTGCTTTTTCCCTCTAGCATTTATCACCTCTGGGTTACTATATATTCTACTTATGTAATATTTTTTCTTTATACTGTAATGGAAGTTTCATGAGAGAAGGGAATTTTTTTGCAGTTTCTTTTGTTTTGTTTTGTTTTTGTTTTTCTTATTTATTTATTTATTTTCAGCGTAACAGTATTCATTGTTTTTGTACCACACCCCATGCTCCATACCATAGGTGCCCTCCCTAATACCCACCACCTGCTTTCCCCAGCCTCCCACCCCCCCGCCCCTTCAAGACCCTCAGGTTGTTTTTCAGGGTCCATAGTCTCTCATGGTTCACCTCCCCTTCCAATTTCCCTCAACTCCCTTCTCCTCTCCATCTCCCCTTGTCCTCCATGTTATTTGTCATGCTCCACAAATAAGTGAAACCATATGATAATTGACTCTCTCTGCTTGACTTATTTCACTCAGCATAATCTCTTCCAGTCCTGTCCATGTTGCTACAAAAGTTGGGTATTCATCCTTTCTGATGGAGGCATGATTCTCCATAGTGTATATGGACCACATCTTCCTTATCCATCCGTCCGTTGAAGGGCATCTTGGTTCTTCCCATAGTTTGGCGACCGTGGCCATTGCTGCTATAAACATTGGGGTACAGATGGCCCTTCTTTTCACTCCATCTGTATCTTTGGGGTAAATACCCAGTAGTGCAATGACAGGGTCATAGGGAAGCTCTATGTTTACTTTCTTGAGGAATCTCCACACTGTTCTCCAAAGTGGCTGCACCAACTTGCATTCCCACCTACAGTGTAAGAGGGTTCCCCTTTCTCCACATCCTCTACAACACACGTTGTTTCCTGTCTTGCTAATTTTGGCCATTCTCACTGGTGTAAGGTGGTATCTCAATGTGGTTTTAATTTGAACCTCCCTGATGGCTAGTGATGATGAACATTTTTTCATGTGTCTGATAGCCATTTGTATGTCTTCATTGGAGAAGTGTCTGTTCATATCTTCTGCCCATTTTTTGACATGATTATCTGTTTTGTGAGGAGTTCTTTATAGATCCTGGATATCAACCTTTTGTCTGTACTGTCATTTGCAAATATCTTCTCCCAGTCCATGGGTTGCCTCTTTGTTTTGTTGACTGTTTCCTTTGCTGTGCAGAAGCTTTTGATCTTGATGAAGTCCCAAAAGTTCATTTTCGCTTTTGTTTCCTTTGCTTTTGGAGACATATCTTGAAAGAATTTGCTGTGGCTGATATCGAAGAGGTTACTGGTTCTCCTCTATGATTCTGATTGATTCCTGTCTCAGGTTGAGGTCTTTTATCCATTTCGAGTTTATCTTTGTGTACAGTGTAAGAGAATGGTTGAGTTTCATTCTTCTACATATAGCTGTCCAATTTTCCCAGCACAGTTTATTGAAGAGACTGTCTTTTTTCCACTGTATATTTTTTCCTGTTTTGTCGAAGATTATTTGACCATAGAGTTGAGGGTCCATATCTGGGCTCTCTACTCTGTTCCACTGGTCTATACTTTTAATGCCATTCCGATCAAAATTCCACTGGTATTTTTCAAAGAGCTGGAACAAATAATCCTGAAATTTGTATGGAATCAGAAGAGACCCCGAATTGCTAAGGAAAGGTTGAAAAACAAAAATAAAACTGGTGGCATCACGTTACCTGATTTCAAGCTTTACTACAAAGCTGTGATCACCAAGACAGCATGGTACTGGCATAAAAACAGACACATAGACCAGTGGAACAGAGAGAAGGGAATAAAAAAAAAATTGTTTTGTGCATTGCTATAACCCCAGTATCTAAAATGGTGCCTAGCACACTGTGATGAGTTAATGAATATTTGATGAGTTGATGAATACCTTTGTTGTCAGATTTCTCAGAGAAGCATCTATTTTGAAACTGTTAATTAAAAGTCATGTAAAATTCCTGGTATTTGATCTATTTGGACTGAATAAAATGGCAGTTTCTTATTCAACTTAATAAAATAGCTGGTAATTTGGCTACCCACATGAAATATCACTAAATAAGAATTTTTCTAAGACAATTTATGCAGTTTATTTATTATCAATAACAGAATTACATGATGGTAGTATATAGATGCACTCTTGATATGAATATGATTTTGAGATTTTTAAGAGCACTATTAATAGGATTCTTTTACTATTTATGTTTTTTTTTGTCACTTAAAATTTTTTCTCATTTCTTCCATACACAATATAAGGAATATATTGAAATTGTGACAGGTGCATTCTACCGTTTCACTGCCATTGCTTAGAGACACTGTTGCTAACTCAATCTCAGGAGTACTTCTGAGTGATAAATAGTAGACTGGATCTTAACTGCCTTGTCAGTACTTGTTGAAGAATGAATGTTCAAGAAGTACACTTGACCCTTGAACAACATAGGGGCTAGGGATCCTGACTCCCTACACAGTGGAAAATGCATGTATAACTTTTGTTCCCTAAAAACTTTACTACTATCAGCCTATTATTGTTGACTGGAAGCCTTACCGATAACATAAACAGTTGGTTAACTCATATTTTATATGTTATATGTACTATATACTGTGTTCTTACAATAAAGTAAGCTACAGAAAAGAAAATGTTATTAAGAAAATCATAAGGAAGAGAAAATACATTTACCGTACTGTATTTATCAGGAAAAAAAAAAAAACTATGTATAAGTGGGCCTGTGTAGTTCAAGCCCATGTTTTTCAAGAGTCAGCTACAGTCACAGAGTACATTGAGTTTAACAGAAGGCAAAGTTGTCCTTTCCACTCAGTATTGAGGAAGGGGGCCTGCGGGGTGCTCTTTTTGAGAGGCTTCTGTGATGACAGGCCCAGAGCACTCAAAAAGATGGCTCCTTGCACTTCCACTGCCATCATCCAAAAGACAAACGGCTATCTCTGTGGAACCCAGTCCAGGACCTGCAGTCTTGTTATACATTTCAGTTTCTTACTTTCCTTATTTTCAAAAGGAAAAAAGAAGAAGAAGAAGCCCATGGTCTGACAGAGGATTTTTCTGCTGCCTTTAGATGATGACAGTCTAGGAGAAGAAATACTAGAATTGCATGAATATTTTGTTACCCTATGGCAAAAATAGTACTGATTGGGAATGCTGCAGAAAATCTAGCTTATTTGATAGCCTTATCTATGTCTCACATTCTTCAGTGTTCATCTACTCATTGTATGTGCATTTTGCTGACTAAAGTGTAAAAATATGAGGAGTTAAGAGTACCAAATATTCTATATCTGGGTATATAAAATACAATTATGTGAGAGTCTTGCTTCATTGGTTTCTCTTTTTCTGCCTACCCCTCTTAAATGTCGTTAGCCATGTTTTCTTGTCCATCTGTATAATATCCTTGGGTGTTCTCATAAATACCCACTATGGTATGTATTAAATTAAATTTCTATCGCTCCATCCTGAACTTCTGCCATGAATTTCTGACTCATATAGCCAAGTGTTCACTGTACTTATCTACTAAGTCAACTCAACATGTTTGAAAAAGCTCTCCCAATGCCCCCCAGTACACTCCCCTCAACCGCCTCATGAAGAAACCTGGGAGTCCTCATTCCCCCCTCCCTTTTCTTCACCCACTTTGAAGGATCAAGTTTCATCAATTGTTTCCTCTGTACTTCCCAAATCTATCACTTCCTCTCTAGCTGTACCTCCACAACCTTCATCCTTTCTTACCTGGACTTCCTACCTAGTTTTATTGTTTGAAACTCATTCCCTCTTGCACTTTCCCTCTCCCTCATCACTTATATCCAACATTCTTCACACCACTTCCAGAGTCACCTCCTATATCATAAGTATGATCATATTATTTCTGATTAAATGCCTTCAGTATCTTGCTGTCATGTACAGAATGCAGCCTAGGCTCTGTACCATGGTGTACAAGGCCTTTTGTGATTTAGCTCTCCTTCCCTCTCTAGCTTAATATTTTCTTATTTCCCCATGATCACTCAGTGCTCTAAGCCATTCAGAAGATTCCAGTTCTCAGAAGGTGCTAGTTCTTCCATACCTCTAGTATCTTTTTCTTCATCCAGTTAATCTCTACTCTAACATACCCACCTCTGAGAAACCTTCCCAGGGTTCAGTGCCCAGCTCCCAGAGCTGCTTGTCTGAAATAGCACTCATTTGATTATATCCCAAGTTTTTTTTTCCATTTGTCTGGCCTTGTCACCAACCCTTCTGGACTTTAAGCTTCTATTTTTTTTAAGATTTTATTTATTTAGGGGTGCCTGGGTGGCTCAGTCGTTGGGCTTCTGCCTTCGGCTCAGGTCATGATCCTAGGGTCCTGGGATCGAGCCCCGAACTGGGCTCTCTACTCAGCGGGGAGCCTCCTTCCCCCTCTCCCACTCCTCCTGCTTGTGTTCCTTCTCTCTCTGTACCTCTCTCTGTCAAATAAATTTTTTTAAAAGATTTTATTTATTTATTTGACAGAAATCACAAATAGGCAGAGAGGCAGGCAGAGAGAGAGGGGGAGGCAGGCTCCCTGCTAAGCAGAGAGCCCGATGTGGGGCTCTATCCCAGGACCCTGAGATCATGACCTGAGCCGAAGGCAAAGGCTTTAGCCCACTGAGCCACCCCGGTGCCCCTGGACTTTGAGCTTCTAAAGTCAAGGACTTATTTTCATCTTTTTATCTACAGTGTTTACCATGGGGTTTGGCACACAAATAGGCATTTGGTAAATGTGTGACTTAATGGATAGGCATAATGAAAAAGCAACTGATGAAGTCAGTCATGAGCTCTCTCCTGAACAGTTTACTTACCACTACATGGAGATGTTAGTATTCTCTCGCAGTGCTGCTGTAATGGTTCAGTGCATTAGGGAACTCATTTGAGCTCTCAGTCTTACCCCTGCTGCATCTAAGCAGTGACCCTGGGTGAGTCATTTAGCTCTTCCAAACCTCTTATTCTTCATCTGTCAAGTGGAGAAGAGTACAGCAATATCTGCCTTCCAGGTTTGTGGTGAAGATGATAAGAGATGTGTTTTGCAAGAACTTAGCAATGTCCGAAATATAATTTCAGTAGCTTTGTATATTTTGCTTACTTCATGTTCTGTGTTATTTAACTACTACTTTCTTTCTCCGTTTTGGCATTTGCTCTTGAGAATGCTGAAATCTTTCATTTTCAGTCCATGTAAGTACTTGAAAAAATTAGATTCTTTTCAGGAAAGGTATCTCTGCTTCATCTCTAGCTTTTACAGACCCTTTTGAAATTTTTTTTTTTCTGCAAGGAAATATTTTACTTTATCCTCATAAAGCTCATGATTCTTTTATACCACTCTATACCATATTTATTTCCCTGGGCATTTCTCTGGGTTTACAATATTTGTGTGCTTTTAAAGGCTGAGCCCATTTCAAGGCTTACATTCTCCAAACTAAAAATGGAAGTGTTTGAAAATCGGATTGTGATGATGCTTGCCCAACTCTAAAAATTTACTTTTAAAAATCATTGAAATGTATGCTTAAAAAGTTTGCATTCACTCTTTACAGTCATAAAATTACCTTCACCTATGCCACACAGAAATGTATTCTAGGAATAAACACACAGTAGAAAAAATTGTTAGTTTTTTTCAACTTGGTCTTCTGCACTGTGTTCTCTCTAAACTGGAAGTCTGTCCTCCTTTTGAACAGAGGGCATATGGCGTATATAATTCAGCAATTGATTCTTTTACGGGATTTGTTTCCTTAGCAGTCATACCAACCACTTTCTAATCCTTTCCACCAAACTCCTGCTGCTCCGGAGTGAATTCCAAGTGGCCTGCTTGGGAAGACTTAAAAAAGACTATCCTGCATCATCTGTTTATCAGTCTCTTCGTGTAAAAGGAGATCATTAAGTAACTTTAGTCCTTTGAGGGATTTGATAATTTATGAAACCCAGATAATTTTTGAAGGTGGAAATATGAATAGAAGAGAAACAGTAGTCCCTTCTCATGAATACCTTATATATCCCAAGAAATGACAGTGCTTTAATTTCCCAAATACCCCTATTATCCAAGACAGTAAAAGAAATATAAATAGAATAGAGCCTTTCCAGAAAGACTGGATAATGATGATCTGGAATTAAATTGGGTGGACTATGAGTTCATAGGTTGATTCACACCCGTTTTTCAGGATTATGTCATACATTTCCATAAAAGTATTAAAGGCTTTTGCAAAAATGTGGCAATATAATGATTGCAAGATGGAATGGAACTGCTGGGTTATTACCTATAAAGTAGGCAGATGTCTAACTTTAATAGACACTGCCAAACAACTTTCTAAATAGAGCAGTTACTTTCCTAGCAACAATGTATGACAATTTCAGTTGTTTCATGTCCTTTATTTCCATCAAAACTCTTAGCTTTGTCAGTCTTTTTAATTTTAGTGATTATGTTGAGCATATATCAGTATTTTGTGGTGATTTTATTTATTTATTATTTTTTGTTTGCTTATTTGTTTGTTTTCCTACTGAAGTTGAATGTCTCTTCATCCTATAACTATCTGGCCATTTCAGTTTCAAAAAGGTTTTTTTTTTAAATTTTCTGATAAATTAAAATTTTTTATTGGAGAAAGGAGTTGGGAGAAATTGGAGGGGGAGACAAACCATGAGAGACTGAACTCTGAGGAATTAACTGAGAGATTTGGAGGGGAGAGGGGTGGGAGGTTGAGTGAGCCTGGTGGTGGGTATTGTGGAGGGCACGTATTGCATGGAGCACTGGGTGTGGTGCATAAACAATGAATTCTGGAACACTGAAAAGAAATTTTAAAAATAAATAAAAAAATTTTTTAAAAAGAAAAAAAATAAATGGAGATTAAAAAGACAATAGAAAATATTTTAAAAATTTTTATTGGAGTGCCTGAATGGTTCAGTTGGTTAAGCATTGGGCTCTTGATTTCAGCTCAGGTCATGATTTTGGGGTTGTGGGATCGAGCCGTCTGTTGGGCTCTACACCTGCTTGGGATTCTCTCTCTCTCCTGCCCCTTCCCCCTTCATGCTTCCTCTCTCTCTCTCTTTCTCTCTTTCTCCCTCTCTTAAAAAAAAAGAAACATTTTTATTGATTTGTAGACATTTTAATTTATCCTGCATAGGAATCTTTTATTGTATATATTGTTAGAAATATATTACCCTACACAACAGCCTGTATTTTAAATTTCTTAATGGTGTCTTTTATTTTTTTTTAAGATTTTTATTTATTTATTTGACAGAGAGAGATCACAAGTAGACAGAGAGGCAGGCAGAGAGAGAGAGAGAGAGAGAGAGAGAGAGAGGGAAGCAGGCTCCCTGCTGAGCAGAGAGCCCGACGCGGGACTCGATCCCAGGACCCTGAGATCATGACCTGAGCCAAAGGCAGCGGCTTAACCCACTGAGCCACCCAGGCGCCCTTAATGGTGTCTTTTAATGAACAGAAGTTCTTCACTTCAGCAAAGTTTAATTTATTAGTCTTTTCCTTTATACTTAGCACTTTTTGTGTCCTGTTTAAGTAATTGTTGTCTAACAGAAATTCATGACTGTGTTATAATCTAGAACTTTCCTGCTTACTTGTTACATTTAAATCTTTGTATCTGGAATTGAATTTTGGTCATAGAAATATGAGGTCAGTTGATCAGTTGACCCAGCACTGCATATCAAAAAGAAAATACTTTCTCACTATATTGTAGTGTTACCTTTGTCACCAATCTAATGACCATACACGTTTGAGTCTGTTTATAAATTCTGTTTTATTCTGTTGCTTTATTTATTTATTCTTGTACCAATAGCATGTCTTAATTAATATGGACTTAAAAGTCTTGATTTCTGCTAGTATAAATTCTCCAGAGTCTTTAAGATTTAAGGAATATTTATTTATTTATATACTTACTTATTCATTCATTCATTTTTTATTATATTCAGTTAGCCAACATATAGTACATCATTCATTTTTGATGTAGTGTTTAAGGAATATTTAAAAGATTTTCATGGCTCTTGTTGGCCCTTGACATTTCTGCCTAAATTTTAAAATAAGCATTTCTTAAATTTAAAGAAATGTTAAATTTATTCTCCCCCCTCTTCATTAAATCCCTTCTGCAATTTTGATTGGAATTGTTTGAACTTGTAGATCATTTCTGGGAGAATTGACATTTTAACTATATTAGGTTTTCCAATCAATGAACACGGTCTATACCTCTTTCATTTATGCCTTTAATTTTTCCCACAATGTTTTGTAGTTTTCACTTTAGAGCTCTTACTTGTATTTCATTAATTTTATCCTTAGAAATATGTGCTTGTTGTTCCTAGTATAAGTTTAAAAATTTGTTATTTATTTCTCAGTTGTTTGTTAAACTCCATGTGTTTTTGGTAGATTCACTTTGTATTTAATGACCTCATTAAAGTTATTAGTTGTAATGGTTTACATGTAGATTCTTTTGGAAGTTCTGTGCATATATAATAAATCATGTCATTCATGGATAATAACAATACAAAATATTTTCTCTTCATGTTTATTTCAGTACTTTTACTGTAATGTGCTTAGGTCCAGTTTTCTTTGTTTCATACAGATTGGTGTTCTTACCACTAGTTGAATCTATGGCTTGATGTCTTTTTTTTTTTTTTAAGATTTTATTTATTTATTTGACAGAGAGAAATCACAAGTAGGCAGAGAGGCAGGCAGAGAGAGAGGAGGAAGCAGGCTCCCTGCTGAGCAGAAAGCCCGATGCAGGGCTCGAACCCAGGACCTGGGATCATGACCCGAGCCGAAGGCAGCGGTTTAACCCACCGAGCCACTCAGGCGCCCCTATGGCTTGATGTCTTTAATTGGCTTTGAAAAATTCTAAGTTTTCAAATATTGCTTCTGTTCCATACTTTTTCTTGCCCATCATGGACTCCAGTTACATGTACTTTACTTTTTTAAAATATTTTATTTATTTGAGAGTGAGTGAGAGAGAGCATGAGAAAGGGGAGGTTCAGAGGGAGAAGCAGACTCCCTGATCAGCAGGGAACCTGATGTGGTACTTGATCTTGGGACTCCAGGATCATGACCTGAGCCAAAAGCAGACACTTAACTGAGTGAGCCACCCAGAAGCCCCTCCAGTTACATGTGCTTTAGGTACTTGCATCATCTAGTTAAGTGTGTGCTACTAATGTGTATGGTAGCAATGTGTATTTTACGTGTATGAAAGATGCACTGTATCTATATAGTGTTTCCCATTTCCTTTTTTTCCCCTCCTCTCCATGTTCAGCTTGGATGTTTTCTACTGATCTGTCTTCTAAATTAACTAATAATTTCTTTTGCTTTACCTGTTGAGTTCTTAAATTCACCTATTTTTCAGTTTTAGAATTTTATATGATTTTTTAGATTCCGGTTCCATAGTGAAATTATTATTCTCCTCAGATATTTTATTAAATATACTAATTGTAGTTAATGTAAGGGCATGTCTCATAATAATCCCATATTAGACATGTCTCCTGTGGTTCTGTTTCTTTTTTTTTATTTAATTTCTTTTCAGTGTAACAGAATTCATTGTTTATACACCACACACAGTGCTCCATGCAATACATGCCCTCCATAATACCCACCACCTGGCTCCCCCAACCTCCCACCCCCTGCCCCTTCAAAACCCTCAGATTGTTTTTCATAGTCTCTCATGGTTCATCTCCTTTTCCAATTACCCTCAACTCCCTTCTCCTCTCCATCTCCCCTTGTCCTCCATGCTATTTGTTATGCTCCACAAATAAGTGAAACCATATGGTAATTGACTCTCTCTGCTTGACTTATTTCACTCAGCATAATCTCTTCCAGTCCCGTCCATGTTGCTACAAAAGTTGGGTATTCATCCTTTCTGATGGAGGCATAATACTCCATAGTGTATATGGACCACATCTTCCTTATCCATTCATCCGTTGAAGGGCATCTTGGTTCTTTCCACAGTTTAGCGACCGTGGCCATTGGTGCTATGAACTTTGGGGTACAGATGGCCCTTCTTTTCACTCCATCTGTATCTTTGGGGTAAATACCCAGCAGTGCAATTGCAGGTCATAGGGAAGTTCTATTTTTAATTTCTTTTTTTTATAATTTCTTTTCAGCATAACAGTATTCATTGTTTTTTGCACCACACCCAGTGCTCCATGCAATCCGTGCCCTCCTTAATACCCACCACCTGGCTCCCCCAACCTCCCACCCCCCTACCTCTTCAAACCCTTCAGATTGTTTTTCACAGTCCATAGTGTCTCATGGTTCACCTCCCCTTCCAATTTCCCTCAACTCCCTTCTCCTCTCTAACTCTCCTTGTCCTCCATGCTATTTGTTATGCTCCACAAAGAAGTGAAACCATATGATAATTGACTCTCTCTGCTTGACTTATTTCACTCAGCATAATCTCTTCCAGTCCCGTCCATGTTGCTACAAAAGTTGGGTATTCAACCTTTCTGATGGAGGCATAATACTCCATCGTGTATATGGACCACATCTTCCTTATCCATTTGTCCGTTGAAGGGCATCTTGGTTCTTTCCACAGTTTGGCGACTGTGGCCATTGCTGCTATAAACATTGGGGTACAGATGGCCCTTCTTTTCACTCCATCTGTATCTTTGGGGTAAATACCCAGTAGTGCAATGGCAGGGTCATAGGGAAGCTCTATGTTTAATTTCTTGAGGAATCTCCACACTGTTCTCCAAAATGGCTGCACCAACTTGCATTCCCACCAACAGTGTAATACTCATTCTTCTCAAGTGCACATGGAACCTTCTCAAGAATAGACCACATACTGAGTCACAAATCAGGACTCAACTGATGCCAAAAGACTAAGATGATTCCCTGCATATTCTCAGATCACAATGCTTTGAAACTGGAGCTCAATCACAAGGAAGTTTGGAAGGAACTCAAACACCTGGAAACTAAAGACCACCTTGCTTAAGAATGCTTGGATCAACCAGGAGATCAAAGAAGAACTGAAACAATTCATGGAAACCAATGAGAATGAAGACACTTCAGTCCAAAACCTATGGGATACAGCAAAGGCGGTCCTAAGGGGGAAATACATAGCCATCCAAGCCTTCCTCAAAAAAATTGAAAAATCCAGAATACACCAGCTGTCTCTACACCTTAAAGAACTGGAGAATTAACAACAAATCAAACCAACTCCACACATAAGAAGGGAAATAATCAAGATTAGAGCAGAGATCAGTGAGGTAGAAACTAGAGATACAGTAGAACGTATCAAGGAAACTAGAAGCTGTTTTTGTGAAAGAATCAATAAGATTGATAAACCATTGGCCACACTAATCCAAAAGAAAAGAGAGAAAGCTCAAATTAATAAAATTATGAACGAAAAGGGAGAGATCACAACTAACACATTATTTTTAATTTCTTAAGGAATCTCCACACTGTTCTCCAAAGTGGCTGCACCAACTTGCATTCCCACCTACAGTGTAAGAGGGTTCCCCTTTCTCCACATCCTCTACAACACACGTTGTTTCCTGTCTTGCTAATTTTGGCCATTCTCATTGGTGTTAAGGTGGTATCTCAATGTGGTTTTAATTTGAATCTCCCTGATGGCTAGTGATGATGAACATTTTTTCATGTGTCTGATAGCCATTTGTATGTCTTCATTGGAGAAGTGTCTGTTCATATCTTACTGCCCATTTTTTGATATGATTGTCTGTTTTGTGTGTGTGTGTTGAGTTTGAGGAGTTCTTTATAGATCCTGGTTATCAACCTTTCGTCTGTACTGTCATTTGCAAATATCTTCTCCCAGTCCATGGGTTGCCTCTTTGTTTTGTTGACTGTTTCCTTTGCTGTGCAGAAGCTTTTGATCTTGATGAAGTCCCAAAAGTTCATTTTCGCTTTTGTTTCCTTTGCTTTTGGAGACATATCTTGAAAGAATTTGCTGTGGCTGATATCGAAGAGGTTACTGGTTCTCCTCTATGATTCTGATTGATTCCTGTCTCAGGTTGAGGTCTTTTATCCATTTCGAGTTTATCTTTGTGTACAGTGTAAGAGAATGGTTGAGTTTCATTCTTCTACATATAGCTGTCCAATTTTCCCAGCACCATTTATTGAAGAGACTGTCTTTTTTCCACTGTATATTTTTTCGTGTTTTGTTGAAGATTATTTGAATATAGAGTTGAGGTCCACATCTGGCCTCTCTACTCTGTTCCACTGGTCTATGTGTCTGTTTTTATGCCAGTACCATGCTGTCTTGGTGATCACAGCTTTGTAGTAAAGCTTGAAATCAGGTAACGTGATGCCCCCAGTTTTATTTTTGTTTTTCAATATTTCCTTAGCTATTTGGGGTCTCTTCTGATTCCATACAAATTTCAGGATTATTTGCTCCAGCTCTTTGAAAAATACTGGTGGAATTTTGATCGGAATGGCATTAAAAGTATAGATTGCTCTAGGCAGTATAAACATTTTAACAATGTTTATTCTTCTGATCCAAGAGCATGGAATGGTCTTCCATCTTTTTGTGTCTTCTTCAGTTTCTTTCATGAGTGTTCTGTAGTTCCTCAAGTACAGATCCTTTACCTGTTTGGTTAGGTTTATTCCCAGGTATCTTATGGTTCTTGGTGCTATAATAAATGGAATCGATTATCTAATTTCCCTTTCTGTATTTTCATTGTTAGTGTATAAGAAAGCAATTTGTTTCTGTACCTTAACTTTGTATCCTGCCACATTACTGAATTGCTGTATGAATTCTAGTAGTTTGGGGGTGGAGACTTTTGGGTTTTCCATATACAATATCATGTCATCTGCGAAAAGAGAGAGTTTGACTTCTTCATTGCCAATTTGGATACCTTTTATTTCTCTTTGTTGTCTGATCTGGTTTTTTTTTTTTTATTGTCTTTCCCATGGTCATATTTCTTTGGAAGTCTGGTAATTTTTTATTGAATGCCAGATACTGTATATAAAAAATCTTAGAGGCTTTTCCCTCTTCTCCCAGAGAGGATTTATTTTATTCCCTAGAAGCAGTTCCAGTAGGGGCAGGTTATCTGGTGAGGCTGTATTAAAGTCTTGGTAAGGTGTGGTCTACCTCTGATTCATGTGCATTCTTAGGATATTTCCTCTAGTCGTTCCTGTTGAGAGACAAGGTTGCTTGCTATGGCCTCTCCTTCTTGTCAAATCCTGAATCCAACTTTTGTCTCTAAAACCCTGCTATATTTGTGCTTTACTTTTAGATTGCTTTTTATTCATCTTTTTCACACTGAAGAATAAGCATTTTAAGAATAAGCAAATGTATAAATTGGAAAAGTAGCTTGAAGAGTAGTAGGCACACTTCAGTGAGCTCCTGTTTTCTTTTTAGAACTTAGCACCTCAAGTCCTGGCATCTTTGGCAGCACAAACTTCAATTTTTATCTCCCCAGTCCTGTGTGACTGAGGAAAGCTTTCAATTGGCTTCTTTACCTCTTAGTAGCCATCCTCTGTCTGGCTTTTATTACATTTTCTTTCCAACTCAAAAATAATTAAATATCTGAGTGAGAAAGTGGCATGCAGAATATAGAGCACACCTCATTGTTTTCCTTCTTTCCTGGATCTTGGCCTTGTAAGGTCTGGCTGTTTTGAAAACTCTCAGCTTCAAAAAGATGCACTTTGTACATTACCAGCATTTTTAGCTATAGTCACAGGAACATTGGACTGCCACCAGCTACTCCATCATTACTAGAAGACAGAAGTTTTCATACTTTTCAGTGTGCTATGTCTTTAATTAGTTATTCTTTTTTATTCACAGGTTTTATGCTTTGTTTATTTTCATCCTTTTTTTCTTGATCATGTATGCTGTTGGTGATATATCTTGTAATGAATTAGAGCTGAAATCTAGGCTTTATTGCCTGTTTGTCCTGGTCAGTTTTAAGGGACGAACCTTAGGAAGGAAAATACAAGAACCACAAAACCATGTTGATCACTCCAGTTTGCATTACTTTTCCAGGCAACCTTTGGTCATTGTATCTTTAAATTCTTAAGGAGGAGCAACATTGGATTGAAGCTGTTTTATGTTTTAATTCACAAGCCTTGGGGCCTGTGAATGAAGGAACAAGAGAAAGTAGGTGTTTGTGCCAACACTCATTTTCAGCAGTACTTTTTTCCAGCAAAGTTTGTTCTTTACCTTGATTTTTATCCTGCTGATAGGACAACCCTAATTGTTACTGCTGCATTTATAGTAAACCAACAATAATGTTCTCGATGTTTGAGAAAGATAGAAAAATTATTGAAAATGAAGCCCTATGCTAAAGTTACCCACCCTCCACACACATCAGTTTAAGATCATCTTCAGTGTCTCTGATTGTTTCTCAAGTTGTCTCTCTATTCCCATCCTCCTAACCCTCCCTCTTCTCTTCCCCCTCCCCTTGTGTGTGTTAGTTCCTGGAATCTTCAATTCTCACTTTAATAGTTTTTCCAGAGTTTATTTTGGGAGAGGTAGCTGGCATCCCAAACTACTTTGTAATTTCAACAAAACAGGAAATTGCATTTAGCCATAATATGTTTTAGTCCCTCAGCCACAGTCTCATGTTAATATTCCAAACCCCTAAATGATGTTGTTTCCATAAGTGCTTATTAATGATACTGTATTACTTTAAATTTTTTTTATTGAGGAATAATTTACATATAATATAGTGCATCCATTTAAGGGGTAAAATTTTATTAATTTTGACAATGATATTCTTGAAGTTTATTTTATCTTATGTTAATATAGTCACTCCAGCCTTTTTATTCTTATTGTTTGCATGAAATATTTTTCTTCCATTTACTTTTAATCTCTTTGTGTCTTTATATTTAAAATACATTTCTTGGGGCACCTGGGTGGCTCAGTGGGTTAAGCCTCTGCCTTCGGCTCGGGTCATGATCCCAGGTCCTGGGATCGAGCCCCACATCGGGCTCTCTGCTCTACAGGGAGCCTGCTTTCTCCTCTCTCTCTGCCTGCCTCTCTGCCTGCTTGTGATCTCTCTCTGTCAAATAAATAAATAAAATCTTTAAAAAAATAAAATAAAATACATTTCTTGTAGGTGGCATTTAGTTGGGTCTTGCATTTTATCCACTATGATATTCTGTGCCTTTTGCTTAGAGTGTTGATACTCCAGTAGGTTTAATGTAATCATTGATACTGATTTACATCTGCTATTTTTTGTTTTTCTCATCTTTTTTTTTTCTTCTTTTTCCCTTTTCCATATTTTTGGGGGATTATTTGAATACTTATAGGAAATCCATTATAATTTATGTATTGGCTTATTTCTCTACTTCTTTGCATGTTTTGGTTATTTCTCTAGGAATTATACACATAGTGTATATATACACTATATACACATATATAGATTTTTATAGTCTTGTAGAGTTAACATTGTTTTACTTAGGAAATGTAAATACCTTTATATTTATATTACATATACATATATGTATACAATATGTATATATATTATATATTAAAGGTATACCTTATGTATAATATTATATATTATAGGTATACCTTACAAAGACCTTACAACTGTATACGTATATGTATATTTACAAACACACACCCCACTGCCATTCTTTGTTATACTTGTCATCTGTATTACATCTTTATATATTATGACTCACTTAAGACAGTATTAGACCATTATCTTACACCACTCACAAAGATAAACTCGAAATGGATGAAAGACCTCAACATGAGGCAGGAATCTATCAAAATCCTAGAGGAGAACATAGGCAGTAACCTCTTTGACATCGGCCACAGCAATTTTTTCAAGACATATCTCCAAAGGCAAAGGAAACAAAAGCAAAAATAAACTTTGGGGACTTCATCAAGATCAAAAGCTTCTGCACAGCAAAAGAAACAGTCAACAAAACAAAGAAGCAACCCATGGAATGGGAGAAGATATTGCAAATGACACTACAGACAAAGGGCTGATATCCAAGATCTATAAAGAACTCCTCAAACTCAACCCTCAGAAAACAGATAATCACACCAAAAATGAGCAGAAGACATGAACAGACACTTCTCCAAAGAAGACATACAAATGGAAAAAAATGTTCATCATCATTAGCTATCAGGAAGATTCATATCAAAACCACATTGAGATATCACCTTACACCAGCTAGAATAGCTAAAATCAGTAAGACAGTAAACAACAAGTGTTGGAGAGGATATGGAGAAAGGGAAACCCTCTTACACTGTTGGCGGGAATGCAAGTTGGTGCAGCCACTTTGGAAAACAGTGTGGAGATTTCTCAAGAAATTAAAAATAGAGCTACCCTATGACCCAGCAATTGTACTACTGGGTATTTACCCCAAAGATACAGATGTAGTGAAAAGAAGGGCCATCTGTACCCCAATGTTCATAGCAGCAATGGCCACAATTGCCAAACTATGGAAAGAGCCAGGGTGCCCTTTAACAGATGAATGTATAAGGAAGATATGGTCTGTATATACAATGGAATATTATGCCTCCATCAGAAAGGATGAATACCCAACTTTTTTATCAACATGGACGGGACTGGAAGAGATTATGCTGAGTGAAATAATTCAAGGAGAGAGAGTCAGTTATCTAATGGTTTCACTTACTTGTGGGGCATAAGGAATAACATAGAGGACAAATTAGGAGAAGGAAAGGAAAAGTGAATTGGGGAAAATCGGAGGGGGGGGATAAAGCATGAGAGACTATGGACTCTTAGAAACAAACTGAGGGTTTGAAAGGGGGGGTGTGGGGATGGGTGAGGCTGGTGGTGGGTATTAAGGAAGGCACGTACTGAATGGAGCATTGGGTGTGGTGCATAAACAATGCATCTTGGAATACTGAAAAAATAAAAATATTTATAAAGTGTAATTTTTTAATCAATCAGATTTTAAAGAAATTAAGAGCTATAATATCCTTTCATGATAAAAAGTCCTTTACAAGGATTCGGGTATAGAAGGAGCATACTTCAACATAATAAAGGCCATATATGACAAACCCATAGCTTACATTATACTCAATGGATAGAAATTGAAAGGATTTTCTCTAAGGTTAGGAACAAAGCAAAGATACCCACTGTTACTATTCCTATTCAATATAGTACTGGAAGTCCTAGCTGAAGCACTTAGGTAAGACAAAGAAATAAAAGCATCCAAATTGGAAAAAAAAGTAAAGTTTTCATTATTCACTGATAATATGATCCTATATATAGAAAATCCCAAAGAATCCATTTAAAAACTATTGGAATTAATCAATGATTTCAGTGAAATGGCAGAATACAAAATAAGCATACAGAAATCAATTGCATTTCTCTACTAATGATCAAGCATCTGAAAAAGAAATAAAACAGTGGCATCAAAACAATAAAATACTTAGGAATAAATCTAACCAAGGTTCTATACAATGAAAACCACAAAACTTTGCTGAAAGAAATAAATGACACAAACAAGTGGAAAGACATCTGTTTATGGATCAGAAGAGTTAATATTGTTAAAATGACTGTATTACCCAAAGTTACCTACAGATTCAATGTAACCCCTACCAAAAACAAAGGCATTTCTCACAGAAATAGAAGAAATGATCCTAAAATTTCTTGTGGAACCACAAGGATAGCTTAAGTAATCTTGAAAAAAATAGAACAAAGCCAGAGATGTCATGCTTCTTTACTTAAAATTATACTGCAAAGCCATAGTAATAAAAATACTATGATCCTAAAAATAGACATATTGATTAATGGAACAGAATAGAGAGCCCAGAATTAATTCCTGGCATATATGGTTAACTGATACTTGACAACAAAGCCAGGAATATTCAATGGGGAAGAATAGTCTCTTCAACAAATGGTGCTGGGAAAACTAGAAAAACACCTGCAAAATAATGAAATTGGATCCCTCTCTCACAAAAACTAACTTGGAAGGGATCAAAGATTTAAACATAAGACCTGATGCCTTTAAACTTCTAGAAGAAATATTAGGGAAGAAATTCATCAGTTTTGGTCTTGGCAGTAATTTTGGGGGCATAACACCAAAAGTACAAGCAACAAAAGAGAAAATCAACAGAAGGGACAACATCAAACTCAAAAGCTTCTTTGCAGTGGAAAAAACAATTAACAAAAGAGAACCTACGTCAAAAACTAGTGATGTACTGTATGGTGACTAACATAACATAATAATAAAAATAAAAGACAATGTACAGAATGAGAGAAAATGTTTGCAAACCATGTATCAGATAAGGGGTTACTATCCAAAATACATAAAGAACTTAATCCAATAAAACAATCTATTTTAAAAATGGGCAGAAGAACTGAATAGACATTTCTCCAAAGAATATATCAAAATGGCCAATGGATACATGAAAAGATGCTCAACATCACTAATCACCAGTAAAATGAAAATCAAAACCAAATGAGATATCACTTCACACCTGTTAGAATGGCTATTATCAAGAAGACAAAAAACAACAGGTGTTAATGAAGACGTGGTGAAAAGGGAGCCTTTATATCTTGTTGGTAGGAATGTAAACTGGTCCAACCATTAAGGAAAACAATATGAAGTTTCCTCAAAAAATTAAAAATAAATTTATCATATCCAGTAATTGCACTTATGGGTATATACCCAAAGAAAATAAAAACAGAATTTCAATGAGATCTATGCACTCCTGTATTTTATTGCCGCATTATTCACAAATAGCAAAGGTACAGCCCCAAAACCCATCAACAGATAAGTAGATAAAAAAACATGTGGGACATATACACAATGCAATCCTATTCAGCCACAATAAAGGAGGATATCCTTTTATTTATGACAATGTGAATGGACTTTAAGAACATTATGCTAAGCAAGATAAGTCAGATAGAAAGATAATTGCTGTACAATATCAGTGATATGAGAATCTAAGAGTTAAACCTGTAAAAAACAAAGTAAAATGGTGGTTACCAGGATGAAGGGCAGGGATAAGAGTGATGGCGTTTAAAGCTACAAACTTGTAATTAGTAATAAATGGCCATAGAGATTGAATGCATAGAATAATGAATATAGACAATAATATTGTACTATAATTATGTAATGTGATAAATATTGCTATATCAGCAATCATATTACAATATACAAATGTATTAACATAATATTCTGTGTACCTTAAATGTACAGAATGCTACACATCAAATTCATCTAATGAAAAAAATTAAGAGCAAAAATATTCTTTAATATTTACCCATATATTTACCATTTCCAATGTTATTCATTTATGAAGATCCAGGAGTTTCCCTTTGGTGTCCTTTCCCTTCAGCATAAAGAGCTCTCTTTAATATCTCGTCTTGTGAGTTTAGTGACAATGTTGTCACCAAATTTTAATTTTACTTTTTCTTCTTTTAATTTTTCTTCTTTTTAAATTTTTTTGAAAGAGGGCTTCTTTATTATTTAAATTCAATTAGCCAAGGTATAGTACTTTATTAGTTTTTGATCTAATGTTCAAGTTATTTATTTATTTGAGAGAGAGAGAGAGCACAAGAAGGGGAGGGACAGAGGGAAAGGGGATCTGATGTGGGACTTGATTCCAGGACTCTGGGATCATGACCTGAGCTGAAGGCAGACACATAACCAATTGAGCCACCGAGATGCCCCATTTTCCTTTTTCTTAAAATGTCTTTATTTCATCTTCAATTCTTGAATGATATTTTTCTGTAGATAGAATTTTGAATTGCCTTTTTCTGGTACAGTAAATATACTGTTCCACTGTGATCTGGCTATAGTTTCTGATGAAAAATCAGTATAAATGTGAATCATTATTATATTGTATATAATTTACTCTTTTTCTCTGACTGCATTTAAGATCTTTTCTTTATCTTTGGTGTTTCATAGTTTGTCTATTTAATACCTACACATGGATTCCATTAGTTTGCAAGTTTGCTAAGCTTATTGAACTTCTAAAATTATGTTCTTCACCAGTATTGGTAAGATTTTTTGCCATTACTTCTACAGATATTTTTTCTGCCTCATTCTCTCTCTTCTCTCTCTTTCTGGGATTCTGATTATGTTAGAAATTTTAAAATTGTTCCACTTTTAAACTTTGAGGTTCTACATTTTTGTTCAAATTTATTTTCTCTTTTCAGATTAGATTTACTCTGTTCTTTTGTCTTCAAGTTCATTGATGCTTTCATCTGTCATTTTTATTCTGCCATTAAGCTCATTCAGTGAATTTTAAAATTTTCTCATATTTTCTGTTCTAAAGTTTCTGAAATTTTTTTGTTTTCCATTTTTCTGTTGAGATTTCTTATTTTGTCATTTATTAATAGTATATTTTCTTTTATCACACTGAGTGTAGTTATAATAGCTCCTTTCAAGTGTTTGATAATCCCAACATCTTGACCATCTCAAGCTTGGCATCTGTTGATTGTCTTTTCCCTTGAGACTAAGTAACATTTTCTAGCCTCATGAGATTCAGATCAAATAACTCTGGATTTTAAAAAAATAATAACAACTTTTGATTGTGTCCTGGACATGGTGAATGTTATGTCGGAGAATCCAGATTCTCTTACCTTGTTCCTAAGAGTGTTGAGGTTTTGGTTTTAGCAGTCAATTTGGCTAGATGCAAACTGCATGCTGTTATGCCTGTGGCAGTAATGGCTCAGAATTTGGTTGAGTTCTTTAAGCCTCAGTACAAGCTGCTTTCAGTTTGCCCCCATGCAGGTATGGTATTTAAACACGTAACTCAGGGTTACCCTTATCAGGCTGTCTCCCTATTAGTGTTTTCTTTTCCCTTTCTAGTGCCCTGGTTACCCAGGATCTTTTGCTGTTTCCTTTTAGCCATAAAGATGACTGCCTTTTTATTAGACTTTTAGGAGCTCTGAAGACTGTAGCTTCCATTAAGGCAAAATCTTTTTTTTTTTTAAGTATGGGGAGAATGTTGCTTACTTCATGTTAATTGCTTCACATTTGACTTCATCCCAAAATCTGCTTGCCTTCATTCAGTCTCCTAAACTGTCAGATATAGTTAGGTTTTGTTTGTTTGTTTGTTTGTTTGTTTGTTTTTTGCTCAGAGCTGAGAGTTGTGGTTTGTGGAAGGATTGGTTTGTTTGATAATCACTCTTTTCTTTTGGAAGTGGAACTTCAATACTGTATTCCTTCTTGAGAGACTGGAATGAATTAGAGCTGTATCTGCCAAGCCCTGAAACTTGGCATCCTATGTTTATAATACAATGAACATTTCACAAAATTATCTTTCTTGTTTACCACTTCTAAGTCTAGAGACAAAAATATTCTTTGCATAGCAATCTGAGAGGTAATCAACATAAGTAGATGAACATTTTACCTTCAGGTAGTTTCTCTTATGCTAAAGTCTCATACCTGTTACTCTGCCATGGTCATGCACACCTTTTGGGTTACTTTTTATTTAAATACTTTCTAGAAGACATACAAATAGAGAACAGACAGTAAAAAGATTCTCAATATCATTAATCATCAGGGAAATGCAAATCTAAATCACAATGAGATATCACCTTATACCTGTCAGGATGGCTGAAATCAAAATGACAAGAAATAACAAGTGTTGGGGAGGATGTAAAGAAAAGGGAACCCTTGTGCACTGTTGGTGGGAATGTAAATTGGCACAGCCACCATGGAAAACAGTATGGACTTTCCTTAAAAAATTAAAAATAGAAATGCCATATGATCCAATAATTCCACTACTGTTTAGAAAACAAAACAAAACACTAATTTAATTTAGAAAGCAAAAACACTAATTCAAAAAGACATACACATTCTATGTTTATTATAGTATTATTTACAATAGCCAAGATATGGAAGCAACACAAGTGTCCATGGATATACAGATGGATAAGGAATATATGTACACATGCACAAATGAGCACATGTGTGCTTACACGTGCACACACACAGGAATATTACAGAGCCCCCGTGACCCCCCTTCTGCTGAAATCACCATTATCTTGACTTTTGTGATAGTCATTTCCTTCTTTTTCTCTATGTGAGGATTTTGTGAGCTTTTCATTTACTTCTTCATTCTAAAATAACTATCATTTATTGCTTCTCGGCCTTTTGGCTAAGATCAAGTGTAAAATGACTATCATTTATTTATTTTTTATTTTTTTAATGAATTTTATTTATTTTTATTTGACAGACAGAGATCACAAGTAGGCAGAGAGGCAGGCAGAGAGAGAGAGGGGGAAGCAGGCTCCCTGCTGAGCAGAGAGCCCGATGCGGTGCTTGATCCCAGGACTCCGGGATCATGACCTGAGCTGAAGGCAGAGGCTTTAACCCACTGAGCCACCCAGGCACCCCTGAATCACTATTTTTGTATCCTTTGGGTAAATAGCTAGTGGTACAATTGCTGGGTTTTAGGGTAGTTCTATTTTTAACTTTTTGAAGAAACTCCATACTGTCTTCCAGAGTTTGCATTCCCAGCAACAGTGTAAGAGAGTTCCCGCTTCTCCACTTCCTCGCCAACATCTGTTGTTTTCTGAGTTAATAATTTTAGCCATTCTGACCAGTGGGAAGTGGTATCTTTGTGGCATAGTGTTCTTTTTAACATGAGAAAGAAGAGTAGTTTAGCATAAATCTCTTGAACGTTTGTTTCTCTTAACAAATATCTGAGGGGTGCTAAGAAGTTGGGCACATGTTGATTCATTGTTAATTATACAGTATGGTAATAACAGGTTTGAGTATTAGTCATGTTCTCCTAGTGTTTGACAATAGGTCTTAATGCAGGAAGAAAAGGATTTTTTTTTTTTAAATTTTTAATTTTTTTATTTTTTTTAAGCATAACAGTATTCATTATTTTTGCACCACACCCAGTGCTCCATGCAATCCGTGCCCTCTACAATACCCACCACCTGGTGCCCCCAACCTCCCACCCCCCACCCCTTCAAAATTCTCAGATCGTTTTTCAGAGTCCATAGTCTCTCATGGTTCACCTCCCCTTCCAATTTCCCTCAACTCCCTTCTCCTCTCCATCTCCCCTTGTCCTCCATGCTATTTGTTATGCTCCACAAATAAGTGAAACCATATGATAATTGACTCTCTCTGCTTGACTTATTTCACTCAGCATAATCTCTTCCAGTCCCGTCCATGTTGCTACAAAACTTGTGGATTCATCCTTTCTTTCTTTTTTTTTTTTTTTTTTTTTTACAGCTTTATAAACATATATTTTTATCCCCAGGGGTACAGGTCTGCGAATCGCCAGGTTTACACACTTCACAACACTCACCATAGCACATACCCTCCCCGATATCCATAACCCCACCCCCTCTCCCAACCCCCTCCCCCCATCAACCCTCAGTTTGTTTTGTGAGATTAAGAGTCACTTATGGTTAGGGTTAGGGTTAGGGATTGGGAGGGAAAAGGATTTTTTTTAAAAAAAATTAAGAGCATTTCCAGTATTGTTTCTTTGCATATGTCATTTCCTTGGATTTGAGCCTTGAAAATAGTTTTACCTGGGTATAATTCCAAAATAAACTTTTATTTATTTGCCTTAGTATTTGAAAGTGATACTGCTGATCAATTAAACTTACTTTTTATAGATAGTCATAACATGACATGGTTTCTTTTTCCTAAGATGCAAGTAGATTGATTCTGTCATTAAAATAAGGACCAATACTGGGTGCCTGGGTGGCTCAGTTGGTTGAGCAACTGCCTTCGGCTCACGTCATGATCCCGGACTTCCAGGATCAAGTCCCACATCAGGCTTCCAGCTCCTTGGGGAGTCTGCTTCTCCCTCTGACCTTCTCCTCTCTCATGCTCTCTCTCACTCATTCTCCCTCAAATAAATAAATAAAATCTTTAAAAAAAATAATAAGGACCAATACCGACAGTAATTCAAAGCTTATTATTATCTGTTGTATTGTTCCTTACCTAATAGCAATGTTGTTAAGTTGACAACTTCATGTCCTTTAATATCATTTCTTTAGGTCCCAAACTATTTTAAACTTTCAACTAAAGGGGAACTCTGATTTTCTGCTCATGATCCTTGAACTGTGACATAAAGCTGCCGTAAGTTTAACAAATGTTAATCACAGTCAAAGGTCTCATAAAAAATGTATACTAAGGATTAAGAGAAAAATCTTGAATGGGGGAGGATTGCATCAAGTAAGTCAGGACTCTAGGGAATGTCAGTAAGAGGCAATTTAAAGGCTAGGTCTTACTTTATTGATGGATCTGGCTTGAAAGGCAGTAAAAGAAGGTAAAAATGAGGATGAGGTTATCATTCCCAAGAACTTTTGAAATAAGAAAATAAGTTTTCCCACTGAGAGTAAATGACAAAAGCAATATATAATTCTTCATAGCATACTTGGAATTACCTTAGAAAAATAATGTAGCCTACCAGACTTTTTAGGAACTAGTATGAATTTATCTAAAGAAAAATTGTTAGCCAGAAAAGTGATTTTTAAATGATAGAAACTTGGGCGGGGGGAGGAGTATCACAGAGTCAAATATTAGTACTCCTCATCCAGATACTTTAATAAGGAAAAGGGAATTCTGTTAGGGTGCCCTACCCCTTCCCTTCTTGAAGCACATTTCATCTGGTAAGCTGGGGTGTATATGCTATGGATTGGCAAGGTTCCAGAATCCAGGCAAGAGATAATTGATTTCAGGAGTCAGCTATAAAATAAAGTAGAATTTTAGATTTGAGCCAAAGAGAAGTAAAAACCCAGGTATTGCAGGAGAAACTAATTGTTCAGAAAAATCAGTACCTGTGGAAATTTCATAATTAGTCTACAGAAGCAGATAGGCATTTATACAGCAGAGAGATCGTGTTTCATTATATTGTGGAGATGCATGAATGAGACCACCAGACTATCCTTCCAATATCCAAATAACACATTTCCCATTGTTAGAGTCCATTCCGGGTATGTAACCTTCGGATGTTTTGACTGTTTATGTACAGTGTTGCCAAGGCCAGTGCTAACTAACATCAAGCTCTCTTAATGTTTCTCATTGTCAAGTGATAACTCGACATATTGTTTTGTTTATTATATTTTCTTTTGAATTGTTTTGTTTATTATATTTTCTTTTGAACCTCAAATAAGGTTTGAGATATTCAGACTTCCTGGTTTATGGCACACTACTGTCATCTGTCCACTTAAGTCTCCTCCCTTGTTTATTTCTGTATGTTTTCCCATTATTCTCTATCTTTACTCCTATTCTCCCACCACCACCACTATGAGCAATTATTCTAATATATTTAATGTATGTTCTCAGATATGTTATTCTCCCCAAATTTTATGTGTTTTTAATTTTGTGTAAGTTATTGAAATTTGTATTTCCCCAAACAATATAATGTTGCTCTGTGGATGTTTATATTATTATTTCTTTTTTTCACTGATTTTTTATTTTGAAAAATACAGTTATTTTTTATTAAAAACACGTGATATATGTTAAAATGTTTTTGCATTTATTGATTTTTAAGTTAATAATTAGGGGTTTTAAATTTTTCCTTTTTTGTTTTTTGAAGATTTAATTATTTTAGAGACAAAGAGTGCATGAACAGGGAGAAGGATACGGGCAGGGAGAGGAGGAGGGAGAGAATCTTCAGTGTACTTCATGTAAAGCTTGACATGAGGCTCCTGACAGGAGGCTGGATCTCATGACCTGGAGATCATGGCCTCAGCCAAAATCAAGAGTGAGCCACTTAACTGACTGAGCCACCCAGGCGCTTCTTAAATTTCTCCATTTAATTCTAACAGGGTAACTATTGCTTGTTAAAAAAATTATTATTATTATTATTTGTCTTTCTGTCTGGTTTATTTCACTTAGCATAATGTGTTGCAGGTTCATCCATGTTGTCACAATGGCAAGATTTCCTTCTCTTAGTTTATTATTTCTTGCTATTTCTCCTAGTTTGCCTCCAACTTCCTGATGCTACAGATAGTTCTGTAATAAATATCCTATAAAAATTTCCTCAAGGACCTATATCAGAGTTTCTTTGGGATATCACTGGGTGTAAAATTGCTGCATTGTAGTATATATGCCTATCTTTTCCAGATTTTGGGGGGTACAATTGGCAAATAAAATTGTATATATTTAAAGTATACAAGATGATTTGATATAAATATATATTGTGAAATGTTTTGCCACAATCAAGTTAATTAACACATCCATTCCATCACATAGTTTTTTTTTTTTTTTTCTGTGTGTAAGGTGAGAATCCCTAATCTGGTTTAGCAAATTTTTTCATTAACATATAATGTATTATTTATTTCAGGGATACAGGTCTGTAAGTCATTAGTCTTACACAATTCACAGTGCTCACCATAGCACATACTCTCCCCAAATGTCCGTCACCCAGTCACCCCATCCCTTCCACCCCTCTCCATTCCAGCAACCCTCAGTTTGTTTCCTGAGATTAAGAGTCTCTTATGGTTTGTCTCCCTTTCTGGTTTCATCTTGTTTTTCATTCTTCCCTCCCTTCCCCTATGATCCCCCATCTTGTTTCTCAAATTCCTCATATCAGTGAGATCATATGATAATTGTCTTCCTCTGACTTATTTCACTAAGCATAATAGCCTCTAGTCCCATCCATGTCATTGCAAATGGCAAGATTTGGGGGTGTTTTTTTCATGGCTACATAGTATTCCTGTGTGTATACTACATCTTCTTTATCCATTCATCTGTTGATGGACATCAAGATTCTTTCCATAGTTTGGCTGTTGTGGACATTGCTGCTATAAATATTCAAGTCATATGCCCCTTTGGATCACTACATTTGTATCTCTGGGGTAAATACTCAGTAGTGCAATTGCTGGGTCTTAGGGTAGCTCTATTTTCAACTTTTTGAGGAACTGCCATGCTGTTTTCCAGAGTGGCTTCACCAGCTTGCATTCCCACCAACAGTATAGGAGGGTTCCCCTTTCTCTACATCCTTGCCAACACCTGTCATTTACTGACTTGTTAATTTTAGCCATTTTGTCTGGTGTGAGGTAGTATCTCACTGAGGTTTTGATTTGTATTTCCCTGATGCCGAGTGATGTGGGGCACTTTTTCATGTGTCTGTTAGCCATCTGGATGTCTTCTTTGCAGAAATGTCTGTTCATGTCTTCTGCCCAATTCTTGATAGGGTGATTTGTTCTTTGGGTATTGAGCTTGATAAGTTCTTTATAGATTTTGGATACTAGCCCTTTATCTAATATGTCATTTGCAAATATCTTCTCCTGTTCTGTCAGCTGTCTTTTGGTTTTATTGACTGCTTCCTTTGCTGTGCAAAAGCTTTTGATCTTGATGAAGTCCCAATAGTTCATTTTTGCCCTTGCTTCCCTTGTCTTAGGCAGTGTTTCTAGGAAGAAATTGCTGTGACTGAGGGGGGAGAGGTTGCTGCCTGTGTTCTCCTCAAGGCTTTTGATAGATTCCTTTCTCACATTGAGGTCCTTCATGCATTTTGAGTCTACTTTTGTGTATGGTGTAAGGAAATGGTCCAGTTTCAGTCTTCTTCATGTGGCTGTCCAATATTCCCAACACCATTTGTTGAAGAGACTTTTTTCCATTGGACTTCTTTCCTGCTTTTTCAAAGATTAGTTGACCATAGGGTTTAAGGTCCATTTCTGGGCTCTCTACTCTGTTCCACTGATCTATGTATTTGTGCCAATTCCATATTGTCTTGGTGACTACAGCTTTATAATAGAGCTTGAAGTCCAGAATTGTGATGCAACCAACTTTGGTTTTCTTTTTCAACATTCCTCTGGCTATTCAGGGTCTTTTCTGGTTCCATATAAATTTTAGGTTTATTTGTTCCATTTATTTGAAAAAAAGTTGATGGTATTTTGATAGGGATTGCATTAAATGTGTAGATTTCTCTAGATAGTGTGAACATTTTCACCATATTTGTTCTTCCAATCCATGCACATGGAACGTTTTTCCATTTCTTTGTGTCTTCCTCAATTGCTTTCATGAGTATTCTATAGTTTTCTGAGTACATATTCTTTGCCTCTTTGGTTACATTTATTCTTAGATATATTATGGTTTTGGGTGCAGTTGTAAATGGGATCGACTCCTTAATTTCTCTTTCTTCTGTCTTATTGTTGGTGTATAGAAATGCAACAGATTTCTGTGCATTAATTTTATGTCTTAACACTTTACTGAATTCCTGTTTGAGTTCTCACAGTTTGGGGGTGGAGTTTTTTGGGTTTTCCACATAAAGTATCATATCATCTGCAAAGAGTAAGAGTTTGACTTCTTCTTTGCTGATTCACATGCTTTTTATTTCTTTTTGTTGTCTGATTGATGAGACTAGGACTTCTAGTACTATGTAGAATAGCAGTGGTGATAGTGGACATCCCTGCCATGTTCCTGACCTTAGGGGAAAAGCTGGCTTAGCAAATTTTAAATATACAATACAGTATTACCAACTATAGGCATCATGCTGTATATTAGATCTCCAGAACTTATTCATCTTATAAGTAAATTTGGGCCCTATGTTCAACATCTCCCCATGTTCCCCACCCACTCCACCAAGCAATGATCAACTCTTTTTCTGAGATTGACTTTTTAAAATATAATATATAAGAACTTTCTTTTTTTTTTTCAATTTAAATTCAAGTTAGTTAACATGTAGTATATTATTGATTTCAGGAGTAGAATTTAGTGATTGATCACTTACATGTAACACCCAGTGCTCATCCCAAAAAGTACCTTCTGTAATACCCATCACCTCTTTAGCCCATCTTCCTACTCACCTCCCCTCTAGCAACCCTCAGTTTGTTTTCTTAACTTTAGAGTCTCTATGGTTTGCCTCCCTCTCTATTTTTATCTTATTTTTCCTTCCTTTCCCCTGTGTTCATCTGTTTTGTTTCTTAAATCCCAGATCTGAAAGAAATTACATAATATTTGTCTTTCTGTGACTGTTTACTTTGCTTAGCATAATACACTCTAGTTCCATTTATGTTATTGCAAATGGCCAGAATACATTCTTTTTGATGGCTGAGAAATATTCCATTTTATATATATATATATATATATATATATATATATATATATATATATATGTATATATATGTATATATGCATGTGTATATATAACATCTTCTTTATCCATTTATCAGTCAATGGACATTTGAGCTCTTTCCATAATTTGGCTATTGTTAATAATACTGCCATAAACATTGGGGTGCATGTGGCCCTTCACATCAGCACTTTTTTATCCTTTGGATAAATATCTAGTAGTACAATTGTTGGGTCATAGGATACTTCTATTTTTAACTTTTTGAGGAACTTCTGTATTGTTTTCCAGAGTGGCTGTACCAGTTTCCATTCCCACCAGCAATGTGAAAGGGTTCCCCTTTCTCTACATCTTTGTCAACACCTGTTGTTTTCTGAGCTGTTAATTTTAGTTATTCTGACTGGTGTGAGGCAGTATCTCATTGTGGTTTTAATTTGTATTTTGCTGATGTCAAATGATGTTGAGTATTTTTTCATGTATCTGTTAGCCATTTGTATGTCTTCTTTGGAGAAATGTCCATTCATGTCTTCTTCCCATTTCTTTTTTTTTTTTAAAGATTTTATTTATTTATTTGACAGAGAGAGAGAGAGAGAGAGAGAAATCACAAGTAGGCAGAGAGGCAGACAGAGAGAGGGGGAAGCAGGCTCACTGCTGAGCAGAGAGCCCGATGCGGGGCTCGATCCCAGGACCCTGAGACCATGACCTGAGCTGAAGGCAGAGGCTTAACCCACTGAGCCACCCAGGCGCCCCCTTCTTCCCATTTCTTAGCTAGATTATTTATTTTGGGGGGTGTTGATTTTGATGAATATGGATACAAAAGTTCTCAATAAGATACTAGCTAATTGAATCCAACAGTGCATTAAAAGGATTATTCACCATGATCAAGTGGGTTTATTCCTGGGCTTCAGGAGTGGTTCAGTATCTATCAAACAATTAACAGGATGCATCACATTAATAAGAGAAAGAATAAGAACTATATGATCCTCTCAATAGATGTAGAAAAAACATTTGACAAAATACAGCATCATTTCTTGATAAAAAGAAAACTCTTAAGAATGTAGGGATAGAAAGAACATACCTCAACATTATAAGGCCACATAAAAAAGACTCACAGCTAGTATCATCCTCAATGGGGAAAAACAGCTTTTCCCCTAAGGTCAGGAACACATCAGGGATGTCCACTCTCACCACTCTTGTTCAACAGAGTACTGGAAGTCCTAGCTTCAGCAATCAGAGAACTAAAAGAAATAAAAGGCAGCCTAATTGTCAAGGAAGAAATCAAACTTTCCCTTTTCACAGACAACATGATACTCTATGTAGAAAACCTGAAAGACTTCATAAAAAAAATTGCTAGATTATGGAAGCATGTACTACATGGAGCACTGGATGTGGTGCATAAACAATGAATTGTGGAACACTGAAAAGAAATTTTAAAAAATCAAACATCAAAAAAATTGCTAGAACTGATACATGAATTCAGTAAAATCACAGGTTATAAAATCAATGAAATATGTTGCATTTCTATACACCAATAATGAAGCAGCAGAAAGAGAAATCAAGAAATTGATTTCATTTACAATTGCACCAAAACTATAAGATACCTAAGAATAAACCTAACCAAAGAGGTGAAAGATCTATATGCTGAAAACTATAGAACACTTATGAAAGAAATTGAGGAAGACACAAAGAAATGGAAAAATAGTCCATGCTCATGGATTGGGAGAACAAATATTGTTAAAATATCTATACTACCCAAAGCAATCTACACATTCAATGCAATCCTTATCAAAATAACACCAGCATTTTTCACAGAGATAGAACAAATAATCCTAAAATTTATATGGAACCAGAAATGATCCTGAATAGCCAAAGAAATGTTTAAAAAGCAAAGCAAGAGGTATCACAATACCAGACTTCAAGTGGCATTACAAAGTTATAATCACTAGGACATTATGGTACTGGCATAAAAACAGACACATAGATTGATGAAACAGAACAGAGAACCCAGAAACAGTCCCATAACTATATGGTCAACTAATCTTTGACAAAGCAGGAAAGAATATCCAATGGAAAGAAGACAGTCTCTTCAACAAATGGTGCTGGGAAAACTGGAGGCCACATTCAGACTGCATGGAGCATTGGCTGTTATATTGCAAACAATGAATCATGGAACACTACATCAAAAACTAAAGATGTACTGTGTGGTGACTAACATAACATAATAAAAAATAAATAATAAAAAAGTGGACCATTTTCTTACACCAAGCACAAAAATAAATTTAAAATGGATGAAAGACCTAAATGTGAGACAGGAATCCATCAGAATTCTAGAGGAAAACACAGGCAGCAATCTCTTTGACCTCAACTGCAGCAACTTCTAACTTAGATACATCTATGAAGGCAAGGGAAACAAAGCAAAAATGAATTATTGGGACCTCATCAAAATAAAAAGCTTCTGCATAGTGAAGGAAACAATCAATAATACTAAAATTCCATCTATGGAATAGGCAAAGGTATTTGCAAAGGACACCTGATAAAGGACTAGTATCCAGAATCTATAATATGTAAGAACTTTTATTTAAGAACCTTACACTAGAATATGCTGCATGTATTGACATACAATTTATGCACACTGTATCAGAACCCTATATAAGACACTTACATCAGAATACATTTAATATTCCCTTCTAATTTTTCTATTATTGTTGTATATTTTACTTTTTTCATTTCATTTTATTTTATTTTTATTTCTTTTCAGTGTTCCAGAATTCATTGTTTATGCACCACACCCAGTGTTTTTTGTTCTGTTTTGTTTTACAGCTTCATTGAGGTATGATTGACTGATTGACAAAGCTGTAAGGTATTTAAAGTGTACAAAGTGAAAATTGATAATTTTTTTAAAGTTTATTATAATTGACACACAATGTTACATTAGTTTCAGGTGTACAACATAGTAATTCAACTTTTTAATTCAACTTTATGGCACTGGAAGAGATTATGCTGAGTGAAATAAGTCAAGCAGAGAGAGTCAATTATCATATGGTTTCACTTATTTGTGGAGCATAACAAATAGCATGGAGGACAAGGAGAGTTAGAGAGGAGAAGGGAGTTGAGGGAAATTGGAAGGGGAGGTGAACCATGAGACACTATGGACTGTGAAAAACAATCTGAAGGTTTTGAAGGGGCGGGGGGTGGGAGGTTGGGGGAGCCAGGTGGTGGGTATTAAGGAGGGCACGGATTGCATGGAGCACTGGGTGTGGTGCAAAAACAATGAATTCTGTTATGCTGAAAAGAAATTTAAAAAAATATACTCAATATCACTGATTATCAGGGAAATGCAAATCAAAATCACAATGAGATATCACCTCACACCTGTCAGAGTAGCTAAAATGAAAAAGACAAGATGTAACAAGTGTTGGCAAGGATACAGAGGGAAGGGAAACCTCCTATACTGTTGGTGAGAATGTAAATTGATGCACTCATTATGGAAAACAGTATGGAGGTTTCTCAAAAAATTAAAAATAAAAATACCATATGAACCAATAATTCCACTATTGGTTATTTACTCAAAGAATATGACAACACTCATTCAAAAAAGATATGTGCAACCCTGTGTTTATAGCAACATTATTTTTTTTAATTTTTTTCAATGTTCCAAAATTCGTTCCTTATAGCTGTCCAGTTTTCCCAGCACCATTTATTGAAGAGACTGTCTTTTTCCACTGTATATTTTTTCCTGTTTTGTCGAAGATTATTTGACCATAGAGTTCAGGGTCCGTATCTGGGCTCTCTATTCTGTTCCACTGGTCTATGTGTCTGTTTTTATGCCAGTACCATGCTGTCTTGGTGATCACAGCTTTGTAGTAAAGCTTGAAATCAGGTAACATGATGCCCCCAGTTTTTTTGTTTTTCAACATTTCCTTAGCGATTCGGGGTCTCTTCTGATTCCATACAAATTTCAGGATTATTTGCTCTAGCTCTTTGAAAAATACCGGTGGAATTTTGATCGGAATGGCATTAAAAGTATAGATTGCTCTAGGCAGTATAGACATTTTAACAATGTTTATTCTTCCGATCCAAGAGCATGGAATGGTCTTCCATCTTTTTGTGTCTTCTTCAATTTCTTTCAAAAGACTCCACCCCCAAACTATTAGAACTCATACAGCAATTCAGCAACATGGCAGGATACAAAGTCAAAGTACAGAAATCAGTGGCTTTCTTATATACTAACAATGAAAATATAGAAGGGGAAATTAGAGAATCGATTCCATTTACTATAGCACCAAGAACCATAAGATACCTAGGAATAAACCTAACCAAAAAGGTAAAGGAACTGTACTCGAGGAACTACAGAACTACAGAAGTTTTTAAAACGTTCCTTCATTATTTTTTAGCTTCCAGTGTTGTTTTTTGACAAGTCCAATGTCATTCTAGTTCCAGACTCTTTTATTGACCAAGCTGTTTTTCAGGAAAGATTCTAGGATCATTTCTTTGTTCCCATTGTTCTGCAGTTTTACAATAGTTTGTCTTAGATCTTTTCCCCTTGATTATGCTGACTACTCAGTGAGTTCTATCATCATAGAAACTCATTTCCTTCAGTCCTGGAACATGTATTGTATTAGTTCCTTGATAGTTTCTTCCCATCTGTTTCTGTAGTTTTGCTTTCTATAATTCTTTTATTAGAATTGGACATCCTGAAATTGTTCATTAATTTTCTCCCCAATTTATCCATTGTATTGCTTTTTTTGTTCTATTTTCTGGCAGAATTCCCCAACTTTCTAATCTATCACTTTTACTGAGTTTTGCTTTAAATTACACCAATATTATCTTTAACTTCCAAAAGTTCTTTTGGGCTCTGGATCTTTTTCTCCTTTTCCATTAAATCCTCTTCTCATTTCAGGGATGTACTGTAATCTCTATGCTCTCTGAAAATACTAATTATTGCTTTTTTGAAATTTTATTTTACTTCTCACATTGTTTCTGTTTCTCCAGTTTCCATTTTTCTGATTGTTTTGGTCTCTTCATGTTGTAAGTTTAGTTCATTATATGCTATTCTTTTCTATTTATATTTAAGAATGAGGCATTAAAGAGTTACCAGAAAGCTCTGTGAATGGTGCTAGTATTGACTAACTAGTGGACATTACTATAGGTGATCAAAGAGGAGCTGAATATTTGTGGGAGAAGGAGAGCAACTATCAGTATTTCTGAGTCATTTCCTCTGGGCCAAATTTTTTCCTAGTGAGAAATATTGCATATTCCTTCCTAGGAAGGTATAAGCCTGGCTGTCAGCATTTTGGGACTTCATTTGGGAAGGGCACCAGGGGTCCCATTGTTTACTACATAATCTTTACTTAATTTCCCTACATTGAACATCATCAGTTCTATTTGGTGCCTCCAATGTATAGACATTGCTTCAACCTCTGTAGAGAGTAAACTATCACATGGAGAAAGGTATTCAACAAATCAAAACCACAATGAGATACCTCCTCACACCAATCAGAATGGCTAAAGTTAACAAGTCAGGAAATGACAGATGCTGGTGAGGATGCGGAGAAAGGGGAACCGTCCTACACTGTTGGTGGGAATGCAAGCTGGTGCAACCACTCTGGAAAACGTCATGGAGTTTCCTCAAAAATTTGAAAATAGAGCTACCTTACGACCCAGCAATTGCACTACTCGGTATTTACCCTAAAGGTACAAACATAGTGATCTGAAGGGGCACGTGCACCCGAATGTTTATAGCAACAATGTCCACAATAGTCAAAAGTCAAAATATGGAAAGAACCTAGATGTCCATCAACAGATGAATGGATAAAGAAGATGTGGTATATATATACAATGGAATACTATGCAGCCATCAAAAGAAATGAAATCTTGCCATTTGTGACGATGTGGGTGGAACTAGAGGGTATTATGCTTAGCGAAATAAGTCAATCGGAGAAAGACAACTATCATATGATCTCCCTGATATGAGGAAGTGGAGATGCAACATAGGGGATTTGGTGGGGTAGAAAAAGAATAAATGAAACAAGATGGGATTGGGAGGGAGACAAACCATAAGAGACTCTTACTGTCACAAAACAAACTGAGGGTGACTGGGGGTAGGGGGGTAGGGAGAGGGTGGTGAGATTATAGACATTGGGGAGGGTATGTGATATGTTGAGTACTATGAAGTGTGTAAATCTGGTGATTCACAGACCTGTACCCCTGGGGCTAATAATACATTATGTTTATTAAAAATTTTAAAAATTAAAAAAAAAGAAAAAGAAAATGAAAAAGGTATTCAGAGGAGAAAGCCTGGCAGAATAGAGTTGGGGATAAGGAAGTGAAGGTCTTACAGACTTTTTTTTTTTTTAATAGAAAAAAACAGACTCTTTAATTTTTTTACTTTAGAAAACTCTATTTCATCTTTTTATTTGTTTTTAATTTTTTATTGAAATTCCAGATAGTTAACATACAGTGTAATATTAGTTTTATTTGTACAATTTAGTGATTCAACACTTCCATAACAGCACCGGGTGCTTATCACAGCAAGTACACTTCTTAATCCCCATCACCTATTTCACCCATCCCCCACCCACTTCCCCTCTGGTAACCATCAGTTTGTTCTCTATAGTTAAGAGTCTTAAAGACTTTCAAAAGACTTATAACCAGTTCTGTTTCCATTCCCCAGGTACACACTTCAGACCCACCACACACACACACACACGCACACAAACACACACTTTCAGGGGTTCCTGGGACCTCCAATCCCCGAGTCTCTCTGTATAGATAATAGACTTGGTTCTTACTGATTTCCCTCCAACCCTCTCACCCTCCCCAACTGTATTCCCCCCTCCTTGTCCCCAGGCCTCAGTTTTCAGTCTTTTATTTTCTGCCAACTTGCCTACTTTGCAGCTTTTATCTTCAGCATTTGAAGGAAGGAATAATTGTACATGGGGAGGACTGGGGCTGGTTTATTATTGGTCTCTATATGTAAGAAGAGGTGTCTCCAGGGGACAGATTAAAAGCTGTCTTTAAGCAGAGGTTTGTTCTGTCTTGTGTAGAATGGCTACCTGTGAGCTTGAGAATGCCTGAGCTGTCCCCAGCCCACTGTCAGGTAAATTCACCCTGTTCAGCATTGTGAATGGGTGCCCTTGATATCAGCAACTGCCATCTCTGTTTTTGGTATCACTAATAATTTCTTTACCTTTCACTTGACTTTGTTCCCTTCTTATCAAGATTCTTACCTGCTCTAGGGAAAGAATATGATCAGCTTATTTAAACTAAAGTAGAAAGAATTTTCTAAAGTCTTAGCTCTCCTGCAAATACTTGTGTTATGAAAGAAGATTGACACTACAAAGGGTGTTATTTTGGTTATCTTTAAGTCTGTGAGGGAGGATATGTTTGGGTTGAGAACGGATTGGGTTGAGAAAGATATCCTGGCCCCTCAGAGGTGGAGGAATAAACACATATGCCAGGCAAATAGATTGTATTAGATACACCCCCATATTTGTGAACAGTTTAAAAAGAAATTCCACATTGCTGCTTTGCATTTTTATTTCTTTCAAATATGTACTTCAAGATCATTGTGAAATAGCTTGGACTTAGATACTGTTTTGTTTCACAGAAATTTCTTTTGAACTCAATTTCAAGCTTTGCCCAGCTATGTTGTGGAACAACCTTAAATGACAGTCTAAATTCCTGGGCTTAAAGATATTTTTGGCAGAGGAGTCATTGGGGTTGCAAGTACTGCATTTTAGATATTTTTATATTATACTGGGATGAGTTCTAGAGCTCCAGTGTATAATGTAAACAGTTTGAGTAGGATTAGAGGTTACTTCATGATAAGAGACTTTATTTAGCAGGGATAAAAAAAATACTGGAGTTTTTTTTTTTTTTTCAAGATTGTTAATGTATTTATTTGAGAGAGAGAGTGAGAGAGCAGGATTGGGTAGAGAGGCAGAAGGAGAGGGAGAAGCAGACTCCCCGCTGAGCAAGGAGCCTCATGCAGAGCTCCAATCCCAGGACCCTAGGCTCATGTCCTAAGGCGAAGGCAGACACTTAACCAACTGAGCCACCCAGGTGTCCCTAAACTCAAGTTCTTAATAATTAGTTTGTTTTCAAACAATAAAGTGAGAAAACAAGCCATCTCCCCGTATATAAATAAAAGAATGTGTAAGAAATAAAACAAAATGGAAAGAGATGGGGAATCTGCTCTTAACAACTTGAGCTTTAGATGCAGTGTTTAACTTCCATTAAATTGGTCTGGACTCTAGGAATCAAACTGAGGGTTACAGAAAGGAGAGGGTGATGGGATAGGGTAACTGGGTGATGAGTATTAAGGAGAGCATGTGTTGTGATAAGCGCTGGGTGTCGCACACAACTAATGAATCACTGAACACTACATCAAAAACTAATGATTGGAAGGGGAGATGAACCATGAAAGACTGTGGACTCTGAAAAACAGCCTGAGGATTTTGAAGGGGCGGTGGGTGGGAGGCTGGGGGAACCAGGTGGTGGGTATTAGGGAGGGCACGTATTGCATGGAGCAGTGGATGTGGTGCAAAAACAATGAATACTGTTACGCTGAGAAGAAATAATTTAAAAAAGAACTAATGACGGTTAACTGAACATAATAAAAAATTTTTAAAAATTTAAAATTGGTTTTCAAAATTTTCCTAAATTTTTTAGTACTCATGGCAGGACACTTGTTCTTTTTTTTTTTTTTTTTTTTTTTAGTTAAGACGTTTTATTCTAGTTGCTATAATTACAGTGCAAGGACACTTGTTCTTTTTGAGGATAGTAGTACTTTTGATGTAATTTTTAAATTTGATTTTCATAATCTTTCATTAGCATGTATTAACCAGTCTTTGTACAGGTGTAATTTTAACATAAAGCTAGCATACTTGGTGATGGGCACTCAACAGCTTTGCTCCTTTGCTAACTGAGAAGCTTCATTGCGGCACAGCCTTTCTTTCCACATTGAGCTACAAGCAGTTTAATAAAAATAATTCTAAGGGGTGCCTGGGTGGCTCAGTGGGTTAAGCCGCTGCCTTCGGCTCAGGTCATGATCCCAGGTCCTGGGTTCGAGCCCCACATCGGGCTTTCTGCTCAGCAGGGAGCCTGCTTCCTCCTCTCTCTCTGCCTGCCTCTCTGCCTACTTGTGATTTCTCTCTGTCAAATAAATAAATAAAATCTTTAAAAAATAATAATAATAATTCTAAAATCAGGACTATTATGGAGCACCTGGGTAGCTAAGTTGGTTAAGCATCTTTTCTTCGGTTCAGATCATGATCTCAGTGTCCTGGGATTGAGCCCCTTATTGTGTCAAGCTCCCTGATCAGTGGGAAGTCTGTTTCTCCTTCTCCCCTCCCCTCATGTTCTCTCTCTTTCTCTCAAATGAATAAATAAAATCTTTAAAAATAGTAAAATAAAATCTTAAAAAAATAAAATCAGGAGAATTAAAACTTACATTTTTTTCCTAAAGAGTTCCAGAGATTCTTTCACAGTGGTGAGGCAAATTCTGCTTGGCATGTGGTTGCAGAGTAGTTTAATTATTCTAAATTTATAGTTTCTGCTGACTGTTCAATATACTTCCCAAACATTCTCTGACTGTTCTTGATAAATATTAGACTATAGAGCTTTTGGAGAGGCTGAGCATGTTGCTAAGATGGACTATAGATTTCTTTTTTCTTTTTGTTCTTTTTCTTTTTAAGTTTTCCTGCTTTTATTTTAGCTTGACAGGAACTAGGAATGATTGTGCAGGAAAGCTAAACCTTACCACCAACCTAATTGTACTGTTATTTTAATCTACTGAGGAGCAGGATCCCCAATAGAATAGGATTGTTCAGCCTGAGGGGGGCATTCAGCTATCCTGTGGTGTCGGGTGATCCTAGGTAAATTGTGTGCTCTGCGGCCGGTTGCTCCAGATTGCTCCCCTTGATTGGTGTGTGTCTGCTGGTAGCAGATACAAGAGGGTAGTGTGGTGTCATAGCGGCGCTGGTGGAGCAACCTTGAGTGCTAAGGCCTCTGGTCAAAGAGGTTGTTAGGTTGGACTGGAGAAAGAAATTAACACCACATTGATTGTAGTAATTGTTCTACTTTCTAATTATGTGACCCATTTCATTCTTTTTTTTAAATTTATTTATTTTTTTATCATTTTTTTTAAGATGTGGTCCATATACACTATGGAGTATTATGCCTCCATCAGAAAGGATGAATACCCAACTTTTGTAGCAACATGGACGGGACTGGAAGAGATTATGCTGAGTGAAATAAGTCAAGCAGAGAGAGTCAATTATCATATGGTTTCACTTATTTGTGGAGCATAACAAATAGCATGGAGGACATGGGGAGTTAGGAGAAGGGAGTTGGGGGAAATTGGAAGGGGAGGTGAACAATGAGAGACTATGGACTCTGAAAAACAATCTGAAGGGTTTGAAGAGGTGCAGGGGTGGGAGGTTGGGGGAACCAGGTGGTGGGTATTAGAGAGGGCACGGATTGCATGGAGTACTGGGTGTGGTACAAAAACAATGAATACTTTTATGACCCATTTCATTCTTAGTTCAGGGTTAGCATTCCCGGCTTCATATAATTAGAAATAATAACTGATTTTTCTATTTGGAAAAAATACTGTACAGTTTTTCTGATTATCTACATGACATACTATCCCAAACCTTAGTAGCTTACAGCACTTATTTATTATATTTCATTCTTCTTTGGATAGAATGAGCACAGTGGGGTAGATTTCACATAGGGTTTCTCATTCTGTTGCAGTCAGATTTGGGTAGGAGCTGCAGTCCCCTGAAGGCTCTACTGGGCAGCTAAGATGCCTCACTCATACAGCTGGGACGGCTTACACTCCAGTGAGTGTCTCCTTGTGGCCTCTCCATGCAGCATTTGCTTTTCACAGCAGGATAGCTGGATTCTGAGAGCAAACCTCCCAGAAAGAGTGTGTATTCCAAGGGTTAGGAGGCTGAAGCTGCCAGACAAGTGAAGGACTGCTTATAGCACTACCTTTAGCTCCCTGGGCTTGTGTTCGATAGGCTAGAGCATTCCCAGGGACTGCCCAGATTCAAAAGTGTGAAGAAACAGATTCCATCTCATACTGGAGGAGTGTGAGGGTCACATTTTTGCAGAATAGTACATGGGAGGAATTGTAGTCATCTTTAGACAGTATAATCTGTTAAAAACTCTTGGTTAATAAATGACTGTTTAATTCTTTAAAAGACTATATTAGTATATTCTGGCATCATTATTGTATATGTGTGCATATCTATGTTACATAAATATTTTGTGTATGTGCATGTGTGTATTTGTGCATAGATATACATGCATACACATACATATACCTACATACATACTTATATTTTGGTATCAATATACATCATTATACTTGGCTTTAAAAAATACACATAACCACACTTTTAATTAGTGTTCACAAATCTCAAAACCATCTGTCAGTTGAACTACCTATCTCCTGCTGAGATTGTGTTACTACTCCCTCTGAAACTGTTTTACATCTTCTCTATTCTCAAATCTCCAACAACCCCTCCCACCGTATTCACTCTCAGCTGATGAACTTACTTCTTATTTCCTTGAGAATAAGGCACCCAGAGGAAAAATTTAGTTCTCCTGTCATCCAATATCCCAAATGCCTGTGTCGTTATCTGAATTCTTTGTGTTTCCTCTAGGACAATATATAGACTATTCAGCCTAAACAGAGCCTCCCTTTTGACCTGGGACCCATCTCTTCTTGGCTACTAAAGGACTTAACACCTGCATCATCAAATTTTTCCCTTTATTAAATCATTCCCTTCAGCATAAAAATAGCCAGAAATTTTGTCTCATTAAAAAAAAAAAAAACCTCCCGTGATTGCACAACACTGTTCTACTACCTCATTTCTGTGCTTCCAGTTAGCGAAAATTCTACAAAAGAGCTGTCTGTACTCTATTCCCATTCCCTTCTCTCCCATTACTCTTGAATTAAAAACTGCCCTTATAGAAGTCAAGGATGGCCACCACAATGCCAGATACAGTGGCTAACTCTCAGTAATAAATATAAATAAATTAAATAGAGATTTTATTTAACCTCTCAGTGCATTTGACAGTCTTCCCTAAAACTCTATTATATTCAATACACTACTGCTTTTCCTGTCATCTCACTGCTTTTTCCTTCTTAAGTTTCCTGTGCTAGATACTCGTCGCTTTTCTGGCCTGTAAATGTTGGAACTCAATGTCAAACCTAGCATGTCCAAATTGAACCTTGTTTCCCTCCTCCAGACATGTTCCCCAGGCCAGGAAAAAAGAGTAATCCCTGTCTCCATTCATATCCCACATCTAATCCATTAGCAGGTCCCAACAGCTCTACATACAAAACATGTCTAATCTCCAAGTCCTCAAAGTTTTACATTACCATTCTTACCTTTCTCTAATCAACTGTCATCCTGTTGGTTGTTGTAATAAATAGCTTTCTGACTGGAACCCCTGCTTTCCTCTTTGCTTTTTCATGGTCTATTTTCACTCAGAGTGATGGTTTCAAGCTTTAAGTCCTATCACATCAGTCTTCTGCTCCCTATCTCCAGTGGCTTCCTATCTTGCTTGGAATGAAAGCCTAACTCTTTCACATGGCTTACATAAAGGTCCTGCCTAATCTGGTCCCTGTTGTCTCTCTGACTGAATCACCACCACTCTCCCCCCTTGTTCACTTTGCTGCAGGTGCACTGACCTCTCTGTTTTCCATGAACATGCCAAGTTCACTTCCACAGCAGGGCATTTGTTCTTGCTGTTTCTTATGCCTCTAAAATTTCCCTTTTTTTTTCAAGTTTTCATTTGAATTCCAGTTAGTTAACAGTGCAATAAACTCCCCAGTTTTCCCAAATGCTGTCCCCTTATTTCATTCAGGTTCCTACTTAAAGTTCTACTTCTAAAGAAGCCTTTCCCTGACCACCCTACCTGAAGCAGTACCTTCCCCCATGCCCCAGCGAATCCACAACTGGCCACCTTCTGACCCCACTCTGCTTTAATTTTCTTTGTGGAACTTAACACCACCATTATGTATTTGTCTCTGGTCCATCTCTGCTCTCTAGAATGAAACCACAGAAGTAGGGTCTTTGGATCATAACAAAGTGATAGCGCCCATCAGGTGCTCCATAAGCATTTGTAAATCAAGTGAATGAATAAATGCTTATGTGTGTATGCAATAGATTACTGTGTATGATTTGATGGGAAAATAACTTTCTATTTTAAACTTAGATAGGTGGCCCTGTTTTATCAAAAATGCATGTCCTGAAAGCAAAGACCACATTGCCTTTATTGCTTACCTTAAGATCTCAATTTTCCAGATGATATAATTTGCTTAGGCCTTGTTACTTGAACTGGCAAGAATTTGTGAGTTCTGCCCTTCTGCCAGCATTGTGTGCCATCAAGGTACTTAATTTTTCTCCGTGTGATCATCAAGTGGAGAAAGGACCGCATGCTATTTGAAATGATGTCATTAGAGTGCATGATTCCTAAGGTCTTCTACTTAAAAATAATTTCTCTATGAGATGGGCCTTTAAAGGTCTCATGCTCCATTAGATGATTTCTAAGTAGCATGATGTCCTGAATGTTTTAATTATAAGATCACTGCCACCTAAGAATATTAGCTAATTCTGCTAGTTTGTAGTTTACTTTATTATTAATTTTATTTATATTTACTTCACTTAAGCTTATTTTGGCAAGGGTCTTTTTAGGGGTATTTCCAGATAGAGGCTTTCCTAACCCTATGGTACACATTGATCTGACCTCAAAGAGCATTCTTTATAATTAAATTACATCCCAAGACTTTTAATTATCATATAAAATCATGCTTCTCTATAACAGAAACAGAAACCTAACATTTCTAAATCAAGATTGCACTTGTGAAAATAAGACTTTAGTTTTAAAATCTATATTCTTAAGTAAATCTTTTTTCTCAAGCATCTACTGTCATGGCGTTTACATTTTTTACCTATAAAGTTTGAAACCCCTATGATAGCCATAATTAAGTTCATTAAGATGTTTCTACTTAACTCTTATAAGGTGACACTTTTTATTAAACTTAAAAGAGTAGACATCTGTGACACTAGGGACACATATTGTTTACAAAAGCTAATTAAAACTAGATGAGGCCTGGAAACCTGGAGTGAATGTTACTCCAGAGACTGTGGCTTTTTATTGAAACCTTTGTTACTTCAAAGTAGGGCAAGGGATTCTCTCTCTGCCCTTCCCAACTTGAGTATCCCTTTTAGAGAAATCAGAGATGTTATACATAGGAACTTCTGATAGAGGAAACAGCTCTAGGTCCCTGTTTAACTTTCTGTTTGTTTACATTTAGTAACTCTGATTTACTGGAAAATGAATTGTCCAGAATGGAGTAGAGATAAATGGTACTTTGCATGATCCAGATCAATTATATTACTCATTATATGTCATTATATAGAGATTTTTACATAGTAGAAACTAAGGACTTTGTTTTAAGATTCTTAAATATGCTCCTCTTTACATTGCCTTTTTTAGAAGTTTAGAGAAATGAACACTTTTCATAGTTTAACTATTTCTCTTTCTTTTTTCATTCTCTTTCCATATCCCTTTTTCATTTCATCCAACACCAAAAATGCCCTTTCAGAAACACAAAGTAGATCTTTTCTACAAGCTACGTCATGTGATGAATGAACTTATTGACCTTCGAAGACAGCTACTGTCTGGTCACCTTACTCAGGATCAGGTGCGGGAGGTTAAGCGGCATATCACCGTGCGCCTGGACTGGGGTAATGAGTAAGTATGAATATCATTTGGGCATTTCAGTTACATTTATGTTAACTCAATTCTTACAGAGTTTATACCTGATCAAAGCTTCTCTTTAGTGATGAAAAGACATTGTTATATTCTCCATCAAGCTTTGATCGTTTTTACTGAGTAGTTTCTTTTAGTTTAGCAAAGGACATTCACTGGCTCTATACATTGAAACTCTCTCAGTCTTTATTTTCACTTCTGGAAAATTAAATAATTGGGCTGCATTATCATCTGAGGTCTCTTCCAGCTCAAAATCCTTGATTCCAGATCTCAGTAATCAGAGTATACTTCTGTTTCATCTTTTGGTATCTTTATTTTTTCATGTGAACTCTGTGTCTTTTACATTTTATAGCCATACAATTAATCTGAATAAACTACAAATGAGACCTATCTACATCAGTACTTCAAAATATTCTTAACTAATTTGTCATTCAAAAATAGTCCTGCATTTATGCAGTAAGTATGATTCTTTGCTGTTTTCATAGTATTCTAAGACTTTGGCATAGGAAGCTAGAGCAGATAGTATTCAAATTTTATTTCTTCCTATATATAAAACTGATATAATTCTCAAGGGATTTTGTTTCATTATCTTAAAATCAAGTTCAATGAACTTTGAAGTGACTAGGTCACTTCCTATTTAAGATATACATACATCTTAAATATATTTTGGTACAAGTCTTTATTTCCTCCCCCTCTCAAGACATCACTGAAATGATAAAAATAAAAAGAATGGTAGGGGGGGGGCCCAGTAATAAATAGGATATATAAAATCATTGCTAGAAGCCAGAAAGTATTTAGAGTATTTAGTCATGGAGGAAGCCCAGTATATGTGAAAGAAAGTTTAGCTAATGAAAGAGCTGTTCTGTCCTGCAGTTTGCAGAACCATGGAGGATAGGAATGTGCCTCAGTACTTAAAAAGGGGGACTTGCTTAAAATTATATAAAAGGACTAACCCACTGCCATGAGTAGAAAGACTGGCATCCAGGTATTTGTTTCCCCTTCAGATAAACAAATACAAAGACAGACTGTCTGGGGAGAATTGGGCAACAAGAGTGTGCACTGGAACCTTATTGCAAAGCTCTCCATATTGTGCCATTTAAGGGTTCCAAAGTATGATCAGATCCCTTCTACTTACTGCAAAGAGAAGCTTGCTATTCACCCACTGTATGCAAGAACTCCCCATGTTTCTAGTGTTTTTTAAATTGGGACAGACAATTCAGTATCACCAGGTGTTTAAAAAAAATCTTTCAACAGGGAAGAGAGACCAGGATAATCAAAAATACTTTGCCCCCAGGAAATAACCTGGCTCCAAAGACACCTAGAGATTAGTAAAAAACTTCTTAAAAAAAAAAAAAAACCCTCTGTGCATCCTCAAAGAGAATTAAGACCCATTATGTAGAATAATATACGCCAAAAAGGTAATGGAGAATGGGATTTCCAAAATAAAACATTCAAGATGAGACCAGTAAGACAATTTTATGTTATCTCTGGGAAAATAAAGGAAAAGATGGGAAAGGTTGAAGAAAGAACAATACAGAGGTTTAATCGGGGCGGGAGGGCAGTTGTCTCACATCAGATATTATAATTTCTGGGAAAAGAGCAAAGACAATAAAGAAGAAATTCTAAAGAAATGATAGAAGAGAATTTTCCAGAGCCAAAGAGCCAGGAGTCTTAGTTTGAAGAGCCCACCAAATACCTAGTATAATGAATAGGGGGAAAAACCCAAAACCCACATCAAGGCCTTTTAAGATATTTCAGTATTCAGGGATGAAGAAAAGATCCTAAAAGGTTTTCAGGCAGTTAAACAAGTCTTTTTTTTTTTTTTAAGATTTTATTTATTTACTTGACAGAGAGAGAGAGAGAGAGATCACAAGTAAGCAGAGAGGCAGGCAGAGAGAGAGGAGAAGCAGTCTTCAAGCAGAGAGCTTGACACAGGGCTTGATCCCAGGACCTGAAATCATGACCTGAAGGCAGAGGCTTAACTCACTGAGCCACCCAGGGACCCTAAAAACAAGTCTTCTTACAAAAGAATAAGAATTACACCAACCTTAAAAGTTGTTTCGGTCACAGTGGATGCTAGAATATAGTGAAGTAAAATATTCAAGATTCTGTTGGGAAATGGTTTGCCAGCCAGGATTTTATGAAGAGCCAAACTGTCTAGTCAAGTGGAAGGGCCAGCCAAAGCCATTTTAAAGTATTCATGGATGTGGAAGTTACTTTTGATGGCCTGTTTCTAAAGGGACTTGAGAATGTGTTCTTGCAAAAGTGGAAGAGGAAATTGGAAGAGGAAACACAATATCTTATCAAGTCAATCCAACCAAGAGTGGGTGCTGTTCATCTTTAGAAAAGAAAAAAAAAATACAACCCTAAATTAGCTATTTGTGGTCTTTTTGAAGTGACAGCATCCTATCCTTGTTTGTTTCATTAAATTACACCCTTTCTTGACTGCCAGTAGGATTGCTTGGCACACACCACAGACTCCTTGTATAATATAAGGTGACTTCAGGTGTACCATAAATCAGATAGTATTCTCTAAATCTAACTCTGGGCAATAAAAATCGGGCAAAATACTGGATGTTAGCTCACAGCATAGCTACTGATTCTGTCTCCTCAGCCACAAAGAGTACCATGTTGTAAAATGGTATTATCCCATTTGTTTAATAAATTAATGATAGTAATAATTGCAAGAATAACATTACTATGTGCCAAGCAAATTTTAAACTTGAAATGATGATACTAAGTTGTATGTAAGTCATTATGTTGCAGTTTCACTGCAGTTGTGCCTACCTGTAAATGAAGAAGAGAAATATTCAAGAAATATCAATATCTCTTTGTAATAAAACTTGGAGAACAGACTAATCAGATTTTGCAATCAAATCTGAAAACTTAAAGTTGATGGCTTAGAAATGGTTCAAATTATATTTGAAAAAGGCAAAGACCATAATAAATATCTATCAAGTAAACTGCAGAGTTATCCCACATTCATTAATAACTTTTTCTCAGGAAAATGTATATGTATGTTGAGGGGGAGTATTTATATGTCCATTGTAATAAGTATAAAAATCAGGGATGTTGTTCCATTCCCTTCCCTTCTTTCCCTTCTCCATCTCCTCTCTCCTGTTCCTCCTCTCGCAGCTTCTCTGTATCATTTTCCCTCTTTTCTCTCCTCTACTCCACTTCTCTCCTCTCCTATTCCTCCTCTTCTTTCCATTTTTCCCTCTATTACCAGTGGAAAATATAAAAACTTGAATAAGAACTTTGTACATCTATCATTATTAAAGAAAAAAGACCTATTGCCCCCCAAATTGATAGGACTGTTCTCTGGTTCTCACTTGAACTAACCCTTTAAAAAATTTTCCTTCTTACTTTAAGAGATGGTATACTGTAGAAATAAAGCTACTTTGTACATTAGGTTATGTAAAGGAGACTTGTTCCATACGGTAGCCCAGCACTGATAACTGTATCCATTGTTCTGTTTTATGCCCTGAGAGTTCCACTCTTCTTATCTCACTGCACTTCTGTAAGTGCCATAAAACACTGAAGCTTAGCATATGTTGGCATGTGGGAGATGAACAATCAGTGTTTGTGGAATTATTTTCATGTTTTAATTGATGTAAGTAAATATTAATCATATATTATTTTAAACTTTTATGCCTTTTCAATAACCCCTTACACAGACATGATAGCTCTGCCTTGTCAGGACCTATTTCAGAAGCTATTAATAACAGTTATTAATTATTGAGTACATCTTCTTGTGTAACTGTGGCAAGTGCATGACCTAACATATGCATTTTTTTTTCAAAGATTTATTTAGTAAAGAGAGGGAGAAGCACATGTGCAACTTGAGGGAGGGGCCAGAGGAGAGAAGCTTCAAGCAGATTCCCCACAGAACACTATGTGAGGGTACCACAACCCATATGATCATGACCTGAGCTGAAGCAAAAAGTCAGATGCTTAATGCATTGAGCCACCCAGGTACCCTAACATATGCATTGTTATAATGAAATGCTATTATGCTTCTCCAAGACAAGAGTTCTCTTTTACCTGATGAGGACACTGAGCCTCCAAAGTACTTTTTTCCATTGTTGCATAGTGAGTGGCAGAACTGGTTTTTATACCCAGACTGATTCCAAAGTCTATATACTTTCGGCAGGACCTTACCATCTCTCTGATTATTTTTAAGTGTGAGTCTTAAAACCAAGCAAATTATTGCCAGTATTTCTAGTCTATGGGTTATTTGATCTTTGTTCTATTCTCCTAGTGTGAACACTGTATGTCCCATAGTATATATCTGATTTAACACTGAACTAGAACTTTAATTTTCTAAGGATAGAAAGTAAACTGGTATTATACTCTTTTATTTAAAGTTTAAATTAAATGCAGCGCTCTCCACGTCTATATACAACAATTTTTTTGTTTTCTGAGATTAAGAATTCATAATTAATTAATTAATTAATTAATAATAAAAAACCTGAAGGCCAGGAGTCAAACAGAATCATGTGCACCAATGTTCATAGCATTATTCACAATAGCCAAAAAGGTGGACACAATCCTGGTGTTGATTGAACAGATGAATGAGTAAATAAAATATGGTATATACCTACAATGGAATATTATTGAGCCAGACACAAAAGATGTGTTCCACTTATATGAGGGACCTACCCTAGGCAAAATCACAGAGACAGAAAGTAGAATAGAGGTTATGAGGAGGGGGGCAGAAATAGGAGTAATTGTTCAATAGGTACAGAGTTTCTGTTTGAAATAATGAAAATGTTCTGGAAATAGTGATGAAGGTTGCACAATATTCTGGATACAATTAACACCAATGAATTGTACACTTAAAAAATGGTTAAAATGGCAATTAAAAAATAGTAAAAATTTTTTTTAAAAAGAAGCAATGTCCTCCAGAGCTTGACTCTGAGCACACAGACAGGCTTCCAAAAATAAAGAAAGAAAGAAAGAAATCACCTGCCCCCCCCCCTCCAAAAAGGTAACTTTGTATTATACATATTTTACCACAGTTTTCTAAAAGCTAAAAACAAAGAATTGTTGCAGAATTTTAATTATAACTCAAAATCTGTTCAGTACAAACTAGGTTTGCTTCGTTTTTAAGTAAATGTCCTCAATTAGACCTTTAATTAAACGTGTACTAGTAAATGTTTACCATTAGCTGTTTAAAAAAAGAATTCTTATTTATTTGACCAAAAATACTGAAGAGCCCAGAATTAAATTTATATGGCTTATACTTGTTGGCCTGTTTACATATGTGCACATTCATTCCATAAGTAAAAATTTAAAAATTATATCATGTAAAAATCAGCACTTAAAATGTTATGTTCTTATATTTTTAGAAGCTGAAATATGGGAAGGGCATAAAACAAAGTCATACTCAAATGAACTAGCCATTATCTCTGTATAAGTCTCCCATTCAAAGAATAAGTCAGTTAATTACATCCTCACCAATGGAGTTTTTTTTTAATTTATTTTTTTAGTGTTCCAAGATTTATTGTTTATGCACCACACCCACTGCTCCATGCAATATGTGCCCTCCTTAATACCCACCACCAGACTCACCTAAAATCCCTCCAAAACCCTCAGTTTGTTTCTCATAGTCCATAGTCTCTCATGGTTCATCTCCCACTCTGATTTCTCCCAACTCACTTTTCCTTTCCTTCTCCTAATGTCCTCCATGTTATTCCTTATGCTCCACAAGTAAGTGAAACCATATCATAATTGATTCTCTGCTTGACTTATTTCACTCAGCATAATCTCTTCCAGTCCCGTTCATGTCGATACAAAAGTTGGGTATTCATCCTTTCTGATGGAGGTATAATATTCCATTGTATATATGGACCATATCTTCTTTTTTAAAATATTTTATTTATTTATTTGACAGAGATCACAAGTAGGCAGAGAGGCAGGCAGAGAGAGAGAGGAGGAAGCAGGCTCCCTGCTAAGCAGAGAGCCCAGTGCGGGGCTTGATCCCAGTCCCCTGGGTTCATGACCAGAGCCAAAGGCAGAGGCTATAACCCACTGAGCCACCAAGGCGCCCCAAGACCATATCTTCTTTATCCATTTGTCTGTTGAAGGGCATCTTGACTCCTTCCACAGTTTGGCAATTGTGGCCACTGCTGCTATGAACATTGGGGTACAGATGGCCCTTCTTTTCACTACATCTGTATCTTTGGGGTAAATACCCAGTAGTGCAATTGCAGGGTCATAGGATGGCTCTATTTTTAATTTCTTAAGGTTTCTCCACACTGTTTTCCAAATTGGCTGCACCAACTTGCATTCCCACCGACAGTGTAAAAGGGGTCCTCTTTCTCCACAACCTCTCCAGCACACGTTGTTTACTGTCTTGTTGATTTTTGCCATTCTAACTGGTGTAAGGTGGCATCTCAATGTGGTTTTGATTTGAATCTCTCTGATGGCTAGTGATGATGAACATTTTTTCCTGTGTCTGTTAGCCATTTGTATGTCTTCTTTGGAGAAGTGTCTGTTCATGTCTTCTGCCCATTTTTGGCATATTATCTGTTTTCTGAGGGTTGAGTTGGAGGAGTTCTTTATAGATCTTGGATATCAGCCCTTTGTCTGTAGTGTCATTTGCAAATATCTTCTCCATTCCATGGGTTGCCTCTTTGTTTTGTTGACTGTTTCCTTTGTTGTGCAGAAGCTTTTGATCTTGGAGAAGTCCAAAAAGTTCATTTTCGCTTTAATTTCCTTTGTCTTTAAAGACACGTCTTGAAAGAAATTGCTGTGGCCGATGTCAAAGAGGTTACTGCCAATGTTCTCCTCTAGGATTTTGATAGATTCCTGCCTCACATTGAGATCTTTTATCCTTTTTGAGTTTATCTTTGTGTATGGTGTAAGAGATTGGTTAAGTTTCATTCTTCTATACATAGCTGTCCAATTTTCCCAGCACCATTTATTGAAGAGACTTTTTTCCACTGGATATTTTTTCCTACTTTGTCAAGCTTTTAAAACAATTTGTCAGCAATATAATTTCAATGTGTTAATATTTTCAACACCTTCCATAAAAATGTTTCTAAAAGTTTCTTCTCATTCTAATCTCATCACTACTATAGCATACCTACTAAATTAAACTTGTGTTAACCTAGGACCAACAAAGCTTAATTGATCTTAGAAACTAAGAGATTGCCTTAGAAAAATACCCAAGTAAGAAAGGCTTTATTCATAGAATAATTTATAAGATTTTTGTATTTCATCTTTAGTAAGAAAATACAGATTTGAATATGGTGTAAACATTTTACAAGTTTTTATTGAATTAGAATGATGTTTCTATAGATTAAGGGTCAAATGAAATAATTCATATCTTTTTATTCTGAAGTTTCAACATTAAAGACAAATCATCAATATATAATTTATAGTTCTTATATTGTCTTTCTCTCCCTCTATCATAGTCTCTCTACTCCCCCTCTCTTTTGTACCCTCTCCCTCAGATTTTCATATATCCTAACCCACCCATGTCCCTTTATTCCCCCATAGTCTATATCCTTCCCCAAGGGAATTGCTTTTAGAGGAAGCAGCACAAGCAGAAGTTTGGGTTATAAAATGCAGAAAATACTGCCACCCCCTCCTTCACACCAACAAGTTTCCTCTGAGTAGATTTTTAGCTAGGACTCAGAAGGCCTTATGGCTCAGTACTTTCCCTTTAAGGACATGGTGATATTTTCCAGCTTTGGGACACCTGAAATTACCAGAAGTTTCCAACAAATTCTTCTTAGAGTTATTCTGATACAGGGTTTTGTGGCCATCAATTAGTACATTGCTATATCCAAGAAGTCTGAGATAATGATGTTTAAAGTGTGCATGTGTCAAAATCCTTCCATGAAGTTATGTTGAGATGAGTAAATTTCTCTCTCTCTCTCTCTCTCTCTCACTCTCACTCACTCTTTGTGCATTTGTTTTGCTCATCATCATACCCTGCACTTAGCACAATGTCTGCACTTGGCAGGCACTACGTGAATGTGAATCTAGGTAATAAAATAGGTTTGTTCTTATGACTAGGGGCCACTCATTCACCAATCCATATGTTTCCTTCTGTATTAATATATCTGCACAAAATCATCCCTCAAACTATTATTATTTAATTATTATAGTCACTTATTAGTATTTAACTTTCATGGTTATTAGTAGAAAGATAGCAGGTACGTTGGAAATACCATAGGCTCAGAGTAAGACAGACATAGTTTGAGATAAGCCCACCTCTGCCCCCTTTTAATTCCTTAAGAAATTAAAAATAGAGTCCACTTCATTAACCTCTCTGGACCTCAGTTTTCTCAAATATAAAATGGATCTAATACTACCTACTTCCCATGTTGCTTAAAGATGATATTCTGCACAACAAAGGAAACAGTCAACAAAACAAAGAGGCAACCTATGGAATGGGAGAAAATATTTGCAAATGACAGTACAGACAAAGGCTGATATCCAGGATCTATAAAGAACTTCTCTAACTCAACACACACCAAACAGATAATCATGTCAACAAATGGGCAGAAGACATAAACAGACACTTCTCCAATGAAGACATGCAAATGGCTATCAAACACATGAAAAAATGTTCATCATCACTAGCCATCAGAGAGATTCAAATCAAAACCACATTGAGATGCCACCTTACACCAGTTAGAATGGCAAAAATTAGCAAGACAGGAAACAACATGTGTTGGAGGGGATGTGGAGAAAGGGGAACCCTCTTACACTGTTGGTGGGAATGCAAGTTGGTGCAGCCACTTTGGAGAACAGTGTGGAGATTCCTCAAGAAATTAAACATAGAGCTTCCCTATGACCCTGCCATTGCACTACTGGGTATTTACCCCAAAGATACAGATGTAGTGAAAAGAAGGGCCATCTGTACCCCAATGTTCATAGCAGCAGTGGCCACAATTGCCAAACTGTGGAAAGAGCCAAGAGGCCCTTCAACGGATTAATGGATAAGGAAGATGTGGTCCATAAACATTATGGAGTATTATGCCTCCATCAGAAAGGATGAATACCCAACTTTTGTATCAACATGGACGGGACTGGAAGAGATTATGCTGAGTGAAATAAGTCAAGCAGAGAGATTCAATTATCATATGGTTTCACTTGTTTGTGGAGCATAAGAAATAACACGGAGGGCATGGGGAGAAGGAGAGGAGAAGGGAGTTGAGGGAAATTGGAGGGGAAGATGAATCATGAGAGACTGGACTCTGAAAAACAATCTGAGGGGATGGGAGGTTGGGGGAGCCTGATTGTGGGTATTATGGAGGGCACATATTGCATGGCACACTGGGTGTGATGCATAAACAATGAATTCTGTTACACTGAAAAGAAATTAAATTAATTTTAAAAAGGGAAAAAAAGATGATATATATAAAATGCCTATCCCAAGTAAATGTTCAGTAAAGTGTAGCTATTATTATTTATGTCTTATTACATTACTGTATAAATATAAATAAGGCATGCTTTCATTAGTATAGTTATTATCTATATGCTCTTTTTACTCTATTAGGAAAAGCCAGTACATATAGGAAAACTTTTTGTTGTTGTTTTTTAAATTCAGTTAGCCAACAGATAGTACATCATTAGTTTTTGGTGTAGTGTTCAATGATTCATTAGGTGCATAAAGGAAATAATATCTCTAGCCATTGAACCAATTTTGGGGGAGATCCAAATCCTGCTAACTTAAAATATCCATTGTTTATAATTAATTAACTTCATATTATTTTCTATGTTCTGTGGTTCAGATGAGGAACCACAGAAGAACAAGATACAAAGGAAAATAGAATAGAATATAGAATATTCTAAAGAAATATAAAAGTCAAAGAATTTGATATAGAGATCCAGGACCTTTAAAGAGGTGCACCTGAAAGAATGTAGGACCAGGAGTATCTCTTATTCAATGTTGTATCACTAAGTTCAGCATGAACTAGCACAGAGTAGGTGTTAATAAATATTTACTGAATTATTGGAATGAGTGAGTGAGTGATCAATGGCTGGTGGTGAGACAACACTAAATGTTTTTGTGAAGACTGTTCACCTAAACAATTAGTAAGATCACTTTTGAAGACTCGGCTCTATACTTCATCTGTATATAGATATGCATAGATGTATACCTCCTGCTTGTGTCCATCTGTTCAAGAGCCTCTTTTCCAGACATTGTATCTCTTTGATCACAGTCCTTGTACCTTAGGTCATATTTTGGCTAATGATGTAACACATAATTATGATAATTATAACAGCAGTAACAGTTTACAATGCCAGACAGTGTGCTAAATGCTTTCCATGGATTGATCTTTGCAACAGCCTGTTAGAATAGATAAGACAGTGTAGCATGGTGGAAGAGCCAGAATCCAAACCAGGCAGTTTGACATCAGAGCCCATGCCCCTCAGTACTCTGCTGCCCTGTCTCCCTGTGCTGGGAAAACAGAGAAAAGACCAAATTAACCACTCTCTGCACTTGCTGTTCACTATTCTTAAACCACAGGGATAAATAACCAGAAGCTTCTTTTCCAGAATGAAATTTGTAACAAATGTGTGTGGCTTCTCACCATATAGCATCTCTGCCTTTGTCCAGTGAGGTCAGTGCTCCAATTTAGGTTTTGAAAACTACTCTCCCTCCTTTGAAGACTATCTCAGTAGAAGGAACTTAGTCTTTATTTTATCAGATCACCCACTAATAATTTTATTTCCTAAAATGATGAAATCCAGAAACTAAAAGGTACTGTGCTCCAATGACTTCTAGGAGATAGAAAACACTGCTTCCGTACTCCATGAGTATGAATATTTGCTTGCTCAAAACTGCTGTGGTCCCTGTGTCCAGGACCACTGATGGGAAATGATAGGTCCTCAGAGAGTACCTGTGGGGTGAGTGGATGGGTAAATGCATGGATTGATGAATGGATAAGCAAGCTAAGGGTGTCATAATGCAAAGACAGAGTTTGCAAAAGTGCCAGGCTAGACAGCTCATAGCTCTGTGTGGCACACAACCACAAAGCATGTACACTCAATCCCAGCCCTATTGACTTAGGTCCACTGGAATTTTTTTCTAATGCTGTTGTCTTGAAAATATGTGTTCTGTATATATGCCTCCATCAGAAAGGATGAATACCCAACATTTGTATCAACATGGAGGGCACTTGGGGAGCCAGGGTGGCTCAGTGGGTTAAGCCGCTGCCTTCGGCTCAGGTCATGATCTCAGGGTCCTGGGATCGAGTCCCGCATCGGGCTCTCTGCTCAGCAGGGAGCCTGCTTCCCTCTCTCTCTCTCTCTCTTTCTCTCTCTGCCTGCCTCTCTGTCTACTTGTGATCTCTCTCTGTCGAATAAATAAGTAAAAATCTTTAAAAAATAAATAAATAAATAAATAAATAAATAAATAAACATGGAGGGCACTGGAGGAGATTATGCTGAGTGAAACAAGTCAAGCAGAGAGAGTCAATTATCATATGGTCTCACTTACTTGTGGAGCATTAAGGAATAACACAGAGGACATTGGGTGATGGAGAGGAGAAGGGAGTTGGGAGAAATCGGAGGGGGAGACGAAGCATGAGAGACTGTGGACTCTGAGAAACAAACTGAGGGTTTTGGAGGGGAGGGGGTTGGGGGGTTATGTGAGCCTGGTGGTGGGTATTAAGGAGGGCACATATTGCATGGAGCACTGGGTGGGATGCATAAATAATGAATCTTGGAACACTGAAAAAATGAAGTTCAAATTTAAAAAAAAAATCTGTTTTGATTGGAATATTCACTCAGTCCTTTTTGTTACTTAATTGTAATATTTAAACTATTGTATATTTTATGAGCACTAATGGTTAAAGAATATGTATAGAATTTTGGTTCTTCATCGTTGTATTTTAGAAAGTTTCAATAGCTGCCTATAGAAAATTGGAAAATATTTTTTAGTGATCAAATGTATGATTCCATTTCCCTAATATAAATACTAATGTCATTTTTTATCTTTCCACTGTTTTTTACATGCATATAAAAGTATCTTAAGTACTTTGAAGTCATATCTGAAAAATTATCTTTATGATATAAATTGATTTTTATGACAAGAGAGGTAGAAAGGATGTGCTTCATCTTTCTCTTGCTTTCCATGACATCGTTGCCTTTACCAGTCAGTGTTGGAAGCCAGAGACCTGAAATTATATCAGAGAAATTAATAATAGCTAACATGAAGTGACTAAATGCAGTATGTTTTTATATAAGAAGACAGGATCCCAGTGGTAGAAAAATTATATTTCTTATCAATTTAAGTACATTAACTTCAATAATGAGATTCAATGGCATGGTTTTGCCATTAAACTGTAAACTATCAAAGTTAAGGCCAACAGTGTACTTTTTTCTGCACCTAATTCCAAAAGTTATTTCTTCTTTAAAAATTCATATTTCTCTCTCTCTCGTCCTCTTTTGAGAGAGAGAGAGAGAGAGAGAGAGAGCACATAAGCTGGGTGGGGGGGAGGGACAGAGGAAGAGGGAGAGAGAATCCTAAGCAAGCTCATTGATATCCAACACAGAGCCCAACATGGACCTAGATCTCAAAACCCTGAGATCATGACTTGAGCCAAAATCAAGAGTTGGATGCTTAACCAATGAGCCACCCAGGAGCCCTATAGAAATACATGGGTTTTGGGGCGCCTGGGTGGCTCAGTGGGTTAAAGCCTCTGCCTTCAGCTCAGGTCATGATCTCAGGGTCCTGGGATCGAGCCCCGCATCGGGCTCTCTGCTTGGCAGGGAGCCTGCTTCCCCCTCTCTCTCTGCCTGCCTCTCTGCCTACTTGTGATCTCTCTCTCTCTGTCAAATAAAAAAAAAAAAAAAATACATGGGTTTTTTGTTTGTTTGTTTGTTTGTTTTTTTATTGTGTTATGTTAGTCACCATACAGTACATCATTAGTTTTTTATATAGTGTTCCATGCTTCATTGTTTGCATGTAACATGCAGTGCTTCATGCAATCTGTGCCCTCCTTAATACCAGTTACCAGGATCACCCATCCCCCACCCCTCCCTTCTAAAACCCTCTGTTCATTTCTGGAGTCTATAGCCTCTCATGGTTTGTCTCCCACAAGGATTTTTCTCCCTTCATTTTACCTTCTCCTAATGTCCTCCATGCTATGTATTAATGGATGATGTAAGTTATATAATAGAAAAACTTGAGTTTTTATCTTTTAGTATAAAAACAGGTTTTTCCTTTCTTCTTGCCTGCTAAAAAGTACCAATCTGAATTTTGATTCTGAATCGTGGTTATCATAGTAGCCTATGAGATTAGCACATTTGCTTCTACCATTTTCAAATAGGTTTGATTTTCTATTTTTATTTTAGTAATCTTTTTGCAACTTCTTTAACCTCTTTATATCTCTTCCTATAAGTAGGTTATAAATTATAAATAAATGCATTTTGGGTGTACACATGGTTTTTAAATTTATTTTTTCACATGGTTTTATTTTATTTTTATTTATTTTTTTTTAAGATTTTATTTATTTATTGGACAGACAGAGATCACAAGTAAGCAGAGAGGCAGGCAGAGAGAGTGGAGGAAGCAGGCTCCCCACAGAGCAGAGAGCCAGATGTGGGGCTCGATCCCAGGACCCCGGGATCATGACCTGAGCTGAAGGCAGAGGCTTTACCCCACTGAGCCACCCAGGCGCCCCCACATGGTTTTATTTTAAATGAGTGTAGTTTTATGCACAGAAAGAGCCTGCAGAATTAGTTTTGTTAATAGTGATTCACAGCCTAGTTGAGGAGGAAAAAACACATACTTCTCCTTTCATTGCCTATGAAATACTTTTCCCAGATACAATAATTTATAGCCCTTGTGTTGGAGTATAGGGTGGTCACAGAGCAGCTCTGAAAACCTGATGGGAGTTATAGACCCTCTCTTCAGAAAAAAATCATATGTGAACACACACACACATACTGTTGCAAGCAATTTCGAGGTCCACAACCCCCTCACTCCATTTGACTCCAGGTTTAGAGAGTGAGAAAAGAGCTAACACTTACTGAACATAAATTATGTGCCATATTTGAATGCAAGAGTTCTGGCTGTCTGGAGTTATTTACACTGCTTCATACTGCCTGCCATAGTTAATCAATCATTAACCACCATCTCTTATTCTTCCCTCTGCAAGTTATACCAGATCTTCCAGATACTGGAGTATTTTTTAGGAGTAATACTCCTTGATTAAATTTTCATATGAAGTTTCTTAAAATAGTGGTTAATCTTCAGAGATTCAAAAATTGACAGTTGTAGATCTTTTGGTGTTTTACACAAATGATGTTTCCAGTTAGAAAATAATGTTATTAGCTTCCTTTTGTCTGTGAACTTAAGGAGGGACAGAGCATCTAAGATTTCTTCTTAGAAGTAAAACCCTCCATCATCACCTATGAGAGAAGAAAACAAGGAACTTAAAATGTATCAGGAATAATAACCAGTTCCACGAGTATGCTGGCTATACAAAGAAACACACATTGGTAAGCTGAAAAAAAAAAAAAAAGATATGGCTCATGTATGGTAAGGTCTTCACTATAACCAGTGTCAGTATTAATTAAATTTAAAATGAGATTAAAACATACATTTCTTAATGCGCCTGGGTGGCTCAGTGGGTTAAAGCCTCTGCCTTCGGCTCCAGTCATGATCCCAGGGTCCTGGGATCGAGCCCCACATCGGGCTCTCTGCTCAGCAAGGAGCCTGGTTCCTCCTCTCTCTCTCTGCCTGCCTCTCTGCCTACTTGTGATCTCTATCTTTCAAATAAATAAATAAAATCTTTAAAACATACATTTCTTTGAGTTCAATATATTTTGGAGGGTGATTTTTTTAATGTGTTTGAATTACAAATCTACTTGGTCCAAGTACATTTGTAATTCAAACACATTAAAAAAATTGAATTGAATATATATATATATATATTGAATTTTAAAAATTGAATTGAATATATATATATTGAATTAAAAAAACACATTACATGAAAGTAATGCATGACTGAGCCTTGAACGCACTTGTAGGATTGGGAGGAAGAGAAAAATAAAACATGCCTTATTAATAATCTATAGAAAATGCATCCTTAAGGAACTCAAGTAGACTCTTTTTTTTTTTTAGAAGCAAATCCCTTGGGCCACCTCCCCATCCTTTAATATTAGCATTATTTTTTTAAATTTAAATCAATTAGCCAACATAGTATACATCATTAGTTTCAGATGTAGTGTTCAGTACTAACATTAGCACTATTAACTGACTTATTAATACACAGTTGTGTTCACACAATGGTTTCTCTTGCAACTAAAAAAAAATCAGTATCTTAACAATGAGATGCTGATAATCAAGTGAGAAAAGGCATATTATATCAATGTTCATTGAAAACTACAGGGTCAAGATGGGATCCTAATACTTTTAGTAGAGTAGTGCATGGAACAAAAGGTGGAAATAAATTTGCCCAAATGTGAAGAGTGGAGTTACCCAAGGACAGTAGAATTGAGTACTTCTTTTGTTATGATTTATATTTTTCTTGAAGACATGATGCTGAATGAATACTTGTTACCATCACAAGGGAGAACTGCTTGGTGATTAAAATTGTCAGTTTTAAAATTCCCAGCCTCATTTATTTACCTTAAGGTGAGAACAATTAGGTGTTACTGGACAAAAGCCTGTCCCTGGCAGGGTAATGTCTCAGTCTCTGGCCACAAAGTCATGGCCATGACAAGCTTCTAGGCACATAAGGAGAGATGAGTAATCTGAGGACGTGGCATGCTGAGTGTGTTCTTTCTCTTTACTAGACATTTGGGCCTGGACTTGGTGCCTCGAAAGGACTTTGAAGTAGTGGATTCAGACCAGATTAGTGTCTCAGATCTCTATAAAATGGTAAGAAATCTAATACAGGGTAAGCTTGCTCCCGCACGCCTCATTTTTTCTCCTTTATTATCCCTAGTAACATTATGAAACAATATTGCTGAAGTTGTTCCTTTGTCTTTGCCCCAATGTGTGTAAGGGGTATTCCTTATTCTGACACTATATACCGCCTTTGCTTTCTAAATGGAACTACTGTGTAAGGCTGTACCATAATATCCAGGGATCATTTATCTGTTGGTTTCACTGGTGAATGAAGCTCCTTCAGCCTGCAGCAGTTACCAAAATTCTGTCTCTCCCGCCTCTTAAAAAAAAAAGCTAGTTGAATCTGTAAAGAGCCAATTTATTGGTTAATGTAATGATTAAACCTGGAAATAATGTGCCAGTATTTCTAAGAGAGACCTGATATATCCTTAGTTGTCTATTGGCTCTTATTAAAATGTACTGAATTAATTGACGACCAAGATTACATTTTACAGGCTGAATGAGAAGTAACTAAAAGAAAGGTAAAAAAATTTTTGAGGTAAAACAAACATCAGAAACCTCAGGTGACTATTAAGCTTAGACTAAAGGGCTGGGTAAAACCTCACTTTGAGGAGTTATATATTTGAGAAGTATTTATTGGTGATAATTACAGGTTTTAGAAAGAAATACAAGTCTCTCTTTAAGAAAAATGTAATTTTTATAGGGAAGTTCAAAGATAGGATGTTGCCTGGTTGAGGATCTTTGAAATTTGCCTAAATAATATACTAGTAACATATCAATTGCTTATGTGTATTTGCTAGTGTTTAAAAACATTCGTGTATATTTACCCTAACTCTGTGATAAGCATGGGATATAATGATTAAAAATGAGCAAGACTTGAGGAGTCAAGATGGCGGAGAAGTAGCAGGCTGAGACTACTTCAGGTAGCGGGAGATCAGCTAAATAGCTTATCTAAAGATTGCAAACACCTACAAATCCAACGGGAGATTGAAGAGAAGAAGAACAGCAATTCTAGAAACAGAAAATCAACCACTATCTGAAAGGTAGGACTGGTGGAGAAGTGAATCCAAAGCGACTGGAAGATAGACCGCGGGGGGAGGGGCCGGCTCCCGGCGAGCGGCGGAGCAACAGAGCACAAAATCAGGACTTTTAAAAGTCTGTTCCGCTGAGGGACATTGCTCCAGAGGCTTGGCTGGGGTGAAGCCCAGGTGGGGTCAGCGCGGCCTCAGGTCCCGCAGGGTCACAGAAGGATCAGGGGTGTCTGAGTGTCGCAGAGCTTACCGGTATTAGAACGGTGAAGCCGGCTACAGAGACAGAGCCGAGGAGTGAGCTCTATGCTCGGGGTTACCTTGAACCAGTCGCAGGCTCGGTCAGCTCAGAGCGCAGCCAGAGGCCAGGGTGACAGGAGTAATTGGGCGCTGTTCTCTGAGGGCGCACTGAGGAGTGGGGCCCCGGGCTCTCGGCTCCTCCGGGCCGGAGACTGGGAGGCCGCCATCTTCATTCCCGTCTTCCAGAACTCTACAGAAAGCGCTCAGGGAACAAAAGCTCCCGAAAGCAAACCCAGCAAACCCGAGCGGATTACTCAGCCCAGCCCCGGGTAAGGGCGGTGCAACTCTGCCTGGGGCAAAGATGCTTGAGAATCACTACAACAGCCCCCCCCCCCAGAAGATCAACGACAAACCCAGCCAGGACCAAGTTCACCTACCAAGGAGTGCAGTTTCAATACCAAGGAGAGCGGCGGAATTCCAGAGGAGAAGAAAGCAAAGCTTGGAACTCATGGCTTTCTCCCCATGATTCTTTAGCCTTGCAGTTAATTTAATTTTTTTTTCTTTTTCAATTTTTTTTTCTCTTCTTCTGCTAAATTTTTTTAACTTTTACCGTTTTCTTTTTTAACGTTTTTTAAATAGTTTATCTAATATATATATTTTTTTCCTTTTTATATTTTTTATCGGCTTTCTTTTTTTAATAGTTTCTTTTTTTTTTTTCTTTCTGAACCCCTTTTTATCCCCTTTCTCCCCCCTCACGATTTGGGATCTCTTCTGATTTGGCTAAAGCATATTTTCCTGGGGTTGTTGCCACCCTTTTAGTATTTTACTTGCTCCTTCATATACTCTTTTCTGGACAAAATGACAAGGCGGAAAAATTCACAACAAAAAAAAGAACAAGAAGCAGTACCAAAGGCTAGGGACCTAATCAATACAGACATTGGTAATATGTCAGATATAGAGTTCAGAATGATGATTCTCAAGGTTCTAGCCGGGCTTGAAAAAGGCATGGAAGATATTAAAGCAACCCTCTCAGGAGATATAAAAGCCCTTTCTGGAGAAATAAAAGAACTAAAATCTAACCAAGTTGAAATTTAAAAAGCTATTAATGAGGTGCAATCAAAAATGGAGGCTCTCACTGCTAGGATAAATGAGGCAGAAGAAAGAATTAGCAATATAGAAGACCAAATGACAGAGAATAAAGAAGCTGAGCAAAAGAGGGACAAACAGCTACTGGACCACGAGGGGAGAATTCGAGAGATAAGTGACAACATAAGACGAAACAACATTAGAATAATTGGGATTCCAGAAGAAGAGGAAACAGAGAGGGGAGCAGAAGGTATGTTGGAGAGAATTATTGGAGAGAATTTCCCCAATGTGGCAAAGGGAACAAGCATCAAAATCCAGGAGGTTCAGAGAACCCCCCTCAAAATCAATAAGAATAGGTCCACACCCCGTCACCTAATAGTAAAATTTACAAGTCTTAGTGACAAAGAAAAGATCCTGAAAGCAGCCCAGGAAAAGAAGTCTGTAACGTACAATGGTAAAAATATTAGATTGGCAGCAGACTTATCCACAGAGACCTGGCAGGCCAGAAAGAGCTGGCATAATATATTCAGAGTACTAAATGAGAAAAACATGCAGCCAAGAATACTATATCCAGCTAGGCTATCATTGAAAATAGAAGGAGAGATTAAAAGCTTCCAGGACAAACAAAAACTGAAAGAATTTGCAAATACCAAACCAGCTCTACAGGAAATATTGAAAGGGGTCCTCTAAGCAAAGAGAGACCCTCAAAGTAGTAGATCAGAAAGAAACAGAGACAATATACAATAACAGTCACCTTACAGGCAATACAATGGCACTAAATTCATATCTCTCAATACTTACCCAGAATGTTAATGGGCTAAATGCCCCAATCAAAAGACACAGGGTATCAGAATGGATAAAAAAAAAACAAAACCCATCTATATGTTGCCTACAAGAAACTCATCTTAAACCCGAAGACACCTCCAGGTTTAAAGTGAGGGGGTGGAAAAGAATTTACCATGCTAATGGACATCAGAAGAAAGCAGGAGTGGCAATCCTTATATCAGATCAATTAGATTTTAAGCCAAAGACTATAATAAGAGATGAGGAAGGACACTATATCATACTCAAAGGAACTGTCCAACAAGAAGATCTAACAATTTTAAATATCTATGCCCCTAACGTGGGAGCAGCCAACTATATAAACCAATTAACAACAAAATCAAAGAAACACATCGACAAGAATACAATAATAGTAGGGGATTTTAACACTCCCCTCACTGAAATGGACAGATCATCCAAGCAAAAGATCAACAAGGAAATCAAGGCCTTAAATGACACACTGGACCAGATGGACATCACAGATATATTCAGAACATTTCATCCCCAAGCAACAGAATACACATTCTTCTCTAGTGCACATGGAACATTCTCCAGAATAGATCACATCCTCGGTCCTATATCAGGTCTCAACTGGTATCAAAAGATTGGGATCATTCCCTGCATATTTTCAGACCACAATGCTCTGAAGCTAGAACTCAATCACAAGAGGAAATTTGGAAAGAACCCAAATACATGGAGACTAAACAGCATCCTTCTAAAGAATGAATGGGTCAACCAGGAAATTAAAGAAGAATTGAAAAAATTCATGGAAACAAATGATAATGAAAACACAACAGTTCAGAATCTGTGGGACACAACAAAGGCAGTCCTGAGAGGAAAATATATAGCGGTACAAGCCTTTCTCAAGAAACAAGAAAGGTCTCAGGTACACAACCTAACCCTACACCTAAAGGAGCTGGAGAAAGAACAAGAAAGAAACCCTAAACCCAGCAGGAGAAGAGAAATCATAAAGATCAGAGCAGAAATCAATGAAATAGAAACCAAAAAAACAATAGAACAAATCAACGAAACTAGGAGCTGGTTCTTTGAAAGAATAAGATTGATAAACCCCTGGCCAGACTTATCAAAAAGAAAAGAGAAAGGACCCAAATAAATAAAATCATGAATGAAAGAGGAGAGATCACAACGAACACCAAAGAAATACAGACAATTCTAAGAACATACTATGAGCAACTCTACGCCAACAAATTTGACAATCTGGAAGAAATGGATGCATTCCTAGAGACATATAAACTACCACAACTGAACCAGGAAGAAATGGAAAGCCTGAACAGACCCATAACCAGTAAGGAGATTGAAACAGTCATCAAAAATCTCCAAACAAACAAAAGCCCAGGGCCAGATGGCTTCCCGGGGGAATTCTACCAAATATTTAAAGAAGAACTAATTCCTATTCTCCTGAAACTGTTCCAAAAAATAGAAATAGAAGGAAAACTTCCAAACTCATTTTATGAGGCCAGCATCACCTCGATCCCAAAACCAGACAAGGATCCCATCAAAAACTACAGACCAATTTCCTTGATGAACTACAGACCAATTTCCTTGATGAACACAAATGCAAAAATTCTCACCAAAATACTAGCCAATAGGATTCAACAGTACATTAAAAGGATTATTCACCACGACCAAGTGGGATTTATTCCAGGGCTGCAAGGCTGGTTCAACATCCGCAAATCAATCAATGTGATACAACACATTAATAAAAGAAAGAACAAGAACCATATGATACTCTCCATAGATGCTGAAAAAGCATTTGACAAAGTACAGCATCCCTTCCTGATCAAAACTCTTCAAAGTGTAGGGATAGATGGCACATACCTCAATATTATCAAAGCCATCTATGAAAAACCCACCGCAAATATCATTCTCAATGGAGAAAAACTGAAAGCTTTTCCGCTAAGGTCAGGAACACGGGAGGGATGTCCGTTATCACGCCTGCTATTCAACATAGTACTAGAAGTCCTAGCCTCAGCAATCAGACAACAAAAGGAAATTAAAGGCATCCAAATCGGCAAAGAAGAAGTCAAACTATCACTCTTTGCAGATGATATGATACTATATGTGGAAAACCCAAAAGACTCCTCTCCAAAACTGCTAGAACTTGTACAGGGATTCAGTAAAGTGTCAGGATATAAAATCAATGCACAGAAATCAGTTGCATTTCTCTACACCAACAACAAGACAGAAGAAAGAGAAATTAAGGAGTCCATCCCGTTTACAATTGCACCCAAAACTATAAGATACCTAGGAATAAACCTAACCAAAGAGACTAAGAATCTATACACAGAAAACTATGAAGTACTCATGAAAGAAATTGAGGAAGACACAAAGAAATGGAAAAATGTTCCATGCTCCTGGATTGGAAGAATAAATATTGTGAAAATGTCTATGCTACCTAAAGCAATCTACACATTTAATGCAATTCCTATCAAAGTACCATCCATTTTTTTCAAAGAAATGGAACAAATAATCCTAAAATTTATATGGAACCAGAAAAGACCTCGAATAGCCAAAGGAATATTGAAAAAGAAAGCCAAAGTTGGTGGCATCACAATTCCGGACTTCAAGCTCTATTACAAAGCTGTCATCATCAAGACAGCATGGTACTGGCACAAAAATAGACACATAGATCAATGGAACAGAATAGAGAGCCCAGAAATGGACCCTCAACTCTATGGTCAACTAATCTTCGACAAAGCAGGAAAGAATGTCCAATGGAAAAAAGACAGCCTCTTCAATAAATGGTGTTGGGACAATTGGACAGCCACATGCAGAAAAATGAAATTGGATCATTTCCTTACACCACACACGAAAATAGACTCAAAATGGATGAAGGATCTCAATGTGAGAAAGGAATCCATCAAAATCCTTGAGGAGAACACAGGCAGCAACCTCTTCGACCTCAGCTGCAGCAACATCTTCCTAGGAACATCACCAAAGGCAAGGGAAGCAAGGGCAAAAATGAACTATTGGGATTTTATCAAGATCAAAAGCTTTTGCACAGCAAAGGAAACAGTGAACAAAACCAAAAGACAACTGACAGAATGGGAGAAGATATTTGCAAACGACATATCAGATAAAGGGCTAGTGTCCAAAATCTATAAAGAACTTAGCAAACTCAACACCCAAAGAACAAATAATCCAATCAAGAAATGGGCAGAGGACATGAACAGACATTTCTGCAAAGAAGACATCCAGATGGCCAACAGACACATGAAAAAGTGCCCCAAATCACTCGGCATCAGGGAAATACAAATCAAAACCACAATGAGATATCACCTCACACCAGTCAGAATGGCTAAAATTAACAAGTCAGGAAATGACAGATGCTGGCAAGGATGCGGAGAAAGGGGAACCCTCCTACACTGTTGGTGGGAATGCAAGCTGGTGCAACCACTCTGGAAAACAGCATGGAGGTTCCTCAAAATGTTGAAAATAGAACTACCCTATGACCCAGCAATTGCACTGCTGGGTATTTACCCTAAAGATACAAACGTAGTGATCCGAAGGGGCACGTGCACCCGAATGTTTATAGCAGCAATGTCTACAATAGCCAAACTATGGAAAGAACCTAGATGTCCATCAACAGACGAATGGATAAAGAAGATGTGGTATATATACACAATGGAATACTATGCAGCCATCAAAAGAAATGAAATCTTGCCATTTGCGATGACGTGGATGGAACTAGAGGGTATCATGCTTAGCGAAATAAGTCAATCGGAGAAAGACAACTATCATATGATCTCCCTGATATGAGGGAGAGGAGATGCAAAATGGGGGGTTAAGGGGGTAGGAGAAGAGTAAATGAAACAAGATGGGATTGGGAGGAGACAAACCATAAGTGACTCTTAATCTCACAAAACAAACTGAGGGTTGATGGGGGAGGGGGGTTGGGAGAGGGGGGGTGGGGTTATGGATATTGGGGAGGGTATGTGCTATGGTGAGAGCTGTGAAGTGTGTAAACTTGGCGATTCGCAGACCTGCACCCCTGGGGATAAAAATATATGTTTATAAAAAATAAAATTAAAAAAAGTGTCTATAGAGCACTTAGCTCATGGCCTGGCAAGGAGTCATCAATAAAAAACTGCATTCATCCAAAAAAAAAAAAAAAAAGATGAGCAAGACTTATCCCTACCCTCAAGAATATCACCATCTGGGGTATTGGTTCTTAACCCTTTCTGGGTCATGAAGATCAGATAGAATTTCTTCCCAGGACAGTGCAAGTGTGGTTTTGCATACAAAGTTTTACACTGAATTTTAGGGAATTGACAGTTCCTTCTGGTGATTGCCCATGGAGTCTATACATGGCCCTCATGTTTAGAAACTATTCTAGTGGGATCAAATAGACCACAAGCAAACCATTGCCATATATGTGCTGCATATTCACTGATGTTAGAGAGAGTGATGGATTACTTGGGGCTGGAAAAAATCAGTGAAAGCTTCCAGTGGCAGTAATACTCAAGGTGAGCCTTGAGGGGTGGACAGGGGTTCACCCAGAGGACAAGCAAGAAGGAGAGATGTTCCAAAATGGCACAATTGCATAGGGAAGTGGTAGTTCCAGGAAACTATAAGGTATTTGGTAACTTTGGCATGTAAGTATGTGTTAATATTTGGGACAGTAAGGTGCAGAAGGAGGCAAGTGTCAGATCATGAAGAGTTTTGTAAGGCCCAAAATTCCCCTCCAGCAGTCTGACGTAAGTATAGGAGTAACATGATTGGATAAGGATATGGGTGTTTTGTTTGGTTGGTTTTTTCTAAGAGAGAGAATCTCAAGCAGGCTCCCTGTCCAACACGGAGCCCAATACAGGGCTCAGTCTCACAATCCTGAGATCATGACCTGAGCTGAAATCAGAGTCAGACACTAACTGAGAGAGCCACCCAGGCACCCCTAGATATGGGTTTTAAATGCTGTCTCTGTCTATAGGAAATGTAAAGTACAGAAGACCAGAATCAGGGAGGAAGGGGATGACAGAAGTGATTTAGACAATAGTGACTAGACAACAATAGGAATGATGAAGAAATGCAGTGGAGTATATAGATGTTAGTAAATAAAAATCAATTTGATGATCAATTAGATGTGGAAAGTGAAGGGTGATTGAGAGATTGAGGCTAAGAACTTTCCTCACAATGGTGGCTTAGAGGATGCTATTTTTGGTGAGGATTTTCCATTTTATTCTAAAGCCTGTGAAGGTGTTTAAGCAGGGGAATCACATTATCTGTCTTACATTTTAAAAGGATCCCTCCAGTTGCAGAAGGACTGGAGCGGGGCAATAATGGAATCAGGGAGCAGTCATTCAAGCAAAACAATGTTAATTTCAGTATTTGGGCTAGAGTTGGAGCAAAGAAAGTAGTAAGAAATTGTTGGATTATGAATGTGTGTTTGAAGATAAATTCACTTGGAGTTTTGATAGATTGATTTGGTATGTGTGTACAAAAAAGGGAAAGACCAGAGAAGAATGACTCTATGTTTTGATCTTCCCAACTTTAACCTTATAAAAGTAGAATAGGAAACAATGTGGGAGAAGCAGGTTTGGGAGTACAGCAGTGGGGATCAATATATTGGTCTGGTTTTTCTTTTCAAGTTTGAGATGCCTTTTAAAATGCCAAACTGAGTTGTTGAAAGTCTGGACCTCAGAAGTGAAGTTCAGATATAACAACTTTAGAGTTATCAAAGTATGTGTTGTGTTTAAAGCTGTTGGATGAGATGACCACTCCTTTCCCCAGACCTACATACAGTGAAACTCAGTGTTCAGCAGATTCTACCCAGAACTTCCAGACAGCTAAACATCAGTATGGAGGAAATCTCCCATGAAAGTTAGAGACCAGAACAAATACATGTGAAAGAACTTGGAAGAAACAGACAAATCAATAGAAGAAAATGGTGGTTGCTACCTGCAAAGAGAAATGAGGAAACAACAGGGAGACAGAGTAGAGCAATCTAAGAAGCAATCAAAGGAGCTCTAGAAAATTACAAACAAGATAACAGGGATAAACTTGACATAAAGATTAGAAAATAGGACAACAGCAACAAAAAGTTATCAACAGGAGAGAAATGTTAGAAGTTTGACCCAAGAAGTCCAATATCCAAATAATGGAGTTTCAGAAGAGAGAACAGAAAATAAGAAAGAAAATTACTGAAGAAATCGTATTAAAAACTTTTCCAGGTTGATGTTATCACCAAGATGATGGAATCAGAGTTTTCCATCCTCTGTCCCCCATGAAGATCAACAATTAGATAAGCATGAATGAAAAATAGCTCTGGGAGAGCTCAGAAGAAACTATCACTTAAGAAGCTTCAGTAACACAGTAGAGCAAAACCTCAGAATAACCATACATAAAGCGTAGGAAAAACAGTTTCATTTTGCTGCATCATTCCATACCCCAGGCTGACACTGCTCAGCACCAAGAAAGAACTCCCTGGCCTAAAAAGCATTCCCCTCTCCAAAAAGAGGAGAGGGGAATGAGTAACCAGCTTACCCAGCCCTTCAGGCCACTATACAAAGGACCCACTTTAGTTTTACCACACCCAGAGACTGGCAAGGCTGAGACATCTAGAAATAGTTAGGAACAAGGAAAAGGGCAGGGACTACCCATGTCAGCCATGCCGTGAGAGTGACCATGGTTCCCACTGCCTGCTCTGCATAGGATCCCGGCAGCCTTCACTGCTGAGGACTTCAACTACCCTTACAGATGTCGCAAACCCCCTCAGCTTTTGTCACAGAGGACCTTTCATCATAGACCCCAGCAGACTGTTCACAGAGGACCCCAGCATCTTCTACCTTTGAAGAAACGAGTAGAAGTAGAAGCTGACACAGAATGCCTGCAGATTTTTTTCACCAAGTTTTTCACCCCACGGGTATTTGAATTCACAGATGCCAGCCCCTTGAGCACCTCTTGCTTTCTCCCCACCCCTTGCTGGGACATGAAATGTGCAGCAGCCAATCCCTGTCTCTGTGGCTAGGCACATGTAACATGCCAGCCTAGATTCCCATGGCTGACCTCCACAGTTGTGCATGTGTTCATGCCTAGCCCCTGAAGCTGTGTACCTGCACAATGCTGGCCTGACTTCTGCCACTGGCCTCCACTGCCGAGCGTGCTGCCATGCTGAACTCCTAGAGACTCAGGAGTATATGCTAGAAACCAAGGCCCTGACAGCTTATGGGTCCATATTTGCCCTTGACACTTGTCAGTGGCCTATATTCCTGGGCTCATCTAAAGCTCCTGAAGCTATGCACCTGCATATTGCCAACCCAACTCCTGTCCCAGTCTCCATTGCCTCTACAGCTATACAAATTCATGCCAATAACCAGGGCCTCTGCAGTTGCTAGTGTATGTGCAACTGGCATTAGCCTCTTCTGCTGATTCCAGCCCTTACCATTGCCTCTGTGTCTGCAGCTTTACCCTGACATTTTGCAGGTATCTGCAGCTGGGGGGTACACACACCACCAGCTCTGGCCACCACTGCTATCTGCCCACATTCCTAGCTGCTGGACTTGGAAGAGCCACTGCGGTCCCCAACAACCATTGTAGACACCGTGGACCCTTTGCAGGTCTCCACAAGGATCACATGGTTGTTGGTGTTGTGGACGCATGTGGCCTAAACCAATGAGGTATACATTCCTGGGCCCAGAGCTGCCACATGCACTTAGCAACCTGCACCACTAGACCCAGAGTCATAGCATTCTCTGGCATGCTTCCATCCACTGGTGAAGGTCTTCCCTCTATCTAACTCAGTTAATACAGTCTGGAAGAAGTGACTGCTCTTCACAGGGCACATACAACTATTCAAGAGTACAGGAATTGTGAAAATCAAGGAAACATGATACTACCAAGGAACCCAATAAACTTTCAGTGACCCTAAAGAAATGGAAATACACAAATTGTCTGATAAATAATTCAAAATAATTGTTCTAAAGATGCTTAGAGAGCTTATAGCTCTCACAGAAAAACAGTTCAACAAAGTCAGGTAAATAATACAAAAAAAATGAAAAGTTCAACAAAAAAAATTAGAAAACATAAAAAATAACCAAATAAATTTTGGAGCTGAAGAATACAAACACTGAAGAACTCAATAGAGAAAAACTAAGAGATAGCCCATGGAATGGGAGAAGATTTTTTGCAAATGACAATACAGATAAAGGGCTGATATCCAAGATACACAAAGAGCTTCTCAAATTCAACACTCAAAAAATTACTAATAACCCTGTCAAAAATGGGCAGAAGGTATAGACACACACTTCTCCAAAAAAGACCTACAGACAGCTAACAGACACATGAAAAAATGCTCAACATCACTAGCCATCAGGGAAGTACAAATCAAAACCACACTGAGATACCACCTTACACAAGTTAGAATGACAAAAATTAACAAAACAGGAAACAACAGATGTTGGCGAGGATGTGGAGAAAGGGGAACTTTCTTAACTGTTGGTGGGAATGCAAGCTGATACAGCCATTCTGGGAAAACAATGTGAAGTTTCCTCAAGATGTCAGGAATAGAGCTACCCTAAGACTTGGCAATTGCACTACTAGATATTTACCCCAAAGATATAGATGTAGTGAAAAGAAGGGGCACATGCACACGATGTTCATAGCGGCAATGTCCACAAAGGCCAAAGTGTGGAAGGAGCCAAGATGCCCTTCAGCAGATGAATGGATAAAGAAGATGTGGTACATACACACAATAGAGTATTATTCAGCCATCAGAGACAATGAATACCTACCATTTCCATTGACATGGATAGAACTGGAGATTATGTTAAGTGAAGTAATCAAGCAGAGAAAGACAATTATCATATGGTTTCACTCATATGTGGAATATAAGCAATGGCACGGAGGACCATAGAGGAAGGGAGGGAAATCCAAAAGGGGAGAAATCAGAGAGGGAGATGAACCATGAGAGACTATGGACCCCAAAAAACAATCTGAGGGTTTCAGAGGGGAGGAGCGAGGAGGAGGGGATAACGGGGTGATAGTATTGAGGAGGTCACGTGCTATGATGAGCACTGGGTGTTATATATAACAATAAATCATTGAACACTACATCAAAAACTAATTATGTGTCTGATAGCCATTTGTATGTCTTCATTGGAGAAGTGTATGTTCATATCTTCTGCCCATTTTTTTATATGCACTACTGGGTATTTACCCCAAAGATACAGATGGAGTGAAAAGAAGGGCCATCTGTACCCCAATGTTTATAGCAGCAATGGCCACAGTCGCCAAACTGTGGAAAGAACCAAGATGCCCTTCAACGGACGAATGGATAAGGAAGATGTGGTCCATATATACGATGGAGTATTATGCCTCCATCAGAAAGGATGAATACCCAACTTTTGTAGCAACATGGACGGGACTGGAAGAGATTATGCTGAGTGAAATAAGTCAAGCAGAGAGAGTCAATTATCATATGGTTTCACTTCTTTGTGGAGCATAACAAATAACATGGAGGACAAGGGGAGGTAGAGAGGAGAAGGGAGTTGAGCGAAATTGGAAGAGGAGGTGAACCATGAGAGACTATGGACTCTGAAAAACAATCTGAGGGTTTTGAAGGGGCGGGGGGCGGGAGGTTGGGGGAACCAGGTGGTGGGTATTAGAGAGGGCACAGATTGCATGGAGCACTGGGTGTGGTGCAAAAACAATGAATACTATTAGGCTGAAAAGAAATGTGAAAAAACTAATTATGTACCATACAGTGGTTAACTGAACATAATTAAAAAAAATTTTTTTTCAGTAAAGAGCTTGAATAACAGAAATGGACCAAGCAGGAGAATGAGTGAACTCAAAGACAGATAAATTGAAATTATCCAGTCAAATGATCAAAAAGAAAAGAGAATGAAAAAATTCTGTGGGACTTCTAGGACACCATTAAAAGAATTAATCTACACATTATTAGAGTACCAAAGAAGAGAAGGAGAAAAGGGCAGAAAGCTTATTTAAGGTGATAATGGCTGAGAACTTTCAAAATCCAGGGAGAGATTTGGACATCCAAATTCATGATATTTGTAATTCTCCAAACAATTTCAATCCTCAACGAGATCTTCTCCAAGGCTTTACAATAAAACTGTTTAAAAATGAAAGAATCTTGTATCCATTTTGAGTTTATCATTGTGTACAGTGTAAGAGAATGGTCGAGTTTCATTCTTCTACATATGGCTGCCCAGTTTTCCCAGCACCATTTATTGAAGAGACTGTCTTTTTTCCACTGTATATTTTTTCCTGTTTTGTCGAAGATTAACTGACCATAGATTTGAGGGTCCATATCTGGGCTCTCTACTCTGTTCCACTGGTCTATGTGTCTGTTTTTATGCCAGTACCATGCTGTCTTGGTGATCACAGCTTTGTAGTAAAGCTTGAAATCAGGTAACATGTTGCCCCCAGTTTTATTTTTGTTTTTCAACATTTCCTTAGCAATTCGGGGTCTCTTCTGGTTCCATACAAATTTTTGGATTATTTGCTCCAGCTCTTTGAAGAATACCGGTGGAATTTTGATTGGAATGGCATTAAAAGTATAGGTTGCTCTAGGCAGTATAGACATTTTAACAATGTTTATTCTTCCGATCCAAGAACATGGAATGGTCTTCCATCTTTTTGTGTCTTCTTCAATTTCTTTCATGAGTGTTCTGTAGTTCCTCGAGTACAAATCCTTTACCGGCTTGGTTAGGTTTATTCCCAGGTATCTTATGGTTCTGGTGCTATAGTAAATGGAATCAATTCTCTAATTTCCTTTCTGTATTTTCATTGTTAGTGTATAAAAAAGCCACTGATTTCTGTACATTGACTTTGTATCCTGCCACGTTACTGAATTGCTATATGAGTTCTAGTAGTTTTGGGGTGGAGTCTTTTGGGTTTTCCATATAAAGAATCATGTCATTTGCGAAGAGAGAGAGTTTGACTTCTTCATTGCCAATTTGGATACCTTTTATTTCTCTATGTTGTCTGATTGCTGTTGCTAGGACTTCTAATACTATGTTGAACAAGAGTGGTGAGAGTGGGCATCCTTGTCGTGTTCCTGATCTCAACGGGAAGGCTGCAAGCTTTTTCCCATTGAGGATGATATTTGCTGTGGGTTTTTCATAGATAGATTTGATGAAGTTCAGGAATGTTCCCTCTATCCCTATACTTTGAAGCATTTTAATCAGGAGCGGATGCTGATTTTGTCAAATGCTTTTTCTGCATCAATTGAGAGGACCATGTGGTTCTTCTCTCTTCTTTTATTGATTTGTTCTATCACATTGATTGATTTGGGAATGTTGAACCATCCTTGTAGCCCAGGAATGAATCCCACCTGGTCATGGTGGATAATCTTTTTAATGTGCTGTTGGATCCTGTTTGCTAGGATCTTGTTGAGAATCTTAGCATCCATATTCATCAGTGATATTGGTCTGAAATTCTCCTTTTTGGTAAGGTCTTTGCCTGGTTTGGGGATCAGGGTAATGCTGGCTTCATAGAAAGAGTCTGGAAGTTTTCCTTCTGCTTCAATTTTTTGAAACAGCTTCAGGAGAATAGGTGTTATTTCTTCTTTGAAAGTTTGGTAGAATTCCCCAGGGAATCCGCCAGGTCCTGGGCTCTTGTTTTTTGGGAGGTGTTTGATCACTGCTTCAATCTCGTTACTAGATATCGGTCTATTTAGGTTGTCGATTTCTTCCTGGTTCAATTTTGGGAGTTTACAGTTTTCCAGGAATGCATCCATTTCATCTAGGTTGCTTAGCTTATTGGAATATAACTGTTGATAATAACTTCTGATGATTGCCTCTACTTCCTTGGTGTTAGTTGTGATCTCTCCCTTTTCATTCATAATTTTATGAATTTGGGCTTTTTCTCTTTTCTTTTGGATTAGTGTGGCCAATGGTTTATCGATCTTATTGATTCTTCAAAAAACCAACTTCTAGTTTCATTGATACGTTCTACTGTATCTCTGGTTTCTACCTCATTGATCTCAGCTCTAATCTTGACTATTTCCCTTTTTATGTGTGGAGTTGGTTTGATTTGTTGTTGATTCTCCAGTTCTTTAAGGTGTAGAGACAGCTGCTGTGTTCTGGATTTTTCAATTTTTTTGAGGAAGGCTTGGATGGCTATGTATTTCCCACTTAGGACCACCTTTGCTGTATCCCATAGGTTTTGGACCAAAGTGTCTTCATTCTCACTGGTTTCCATGAATTGTTTCAGTTCTTCTTTGATCTCCTGGTTGATCCAAGCATTCTTAAGCAAGGTGGTCTTTAGCTTCCAGGTGTTTGAGTTCCTTCTGAACTTCTCCTTGTGATTGAGCTCCAGTTTCAAAGCATTGTGATCTGAGAATAATCTCAGTCTTTTGGTATCGGTTGAGTCCTGATTTGTGACCCAGTATGTGGTCTATTCTTGAGAAGTTCCATGTGCACTTGAGAAGAATGAGTATTCTGTTGTTTTAGGGTGGAATGTTCTGTATATATCTATGAGGTCCATCTGGTCCAATGTGTCATTCAATGCTCTTGTTTCTTTATTGATTTTCTGCTTCGATGATCTATTTCTGAGAGAGGCATGTTAAGATCTCTTACTATTAATGTATTCATATCAATATGACTCTTTATCTTGACCTCAATGTGAGACAGGAATCCATCAGAATCCTAGAGGAGAACATAGGCAGTAACCTCTTCGATATCAGCCACAGCAACTTCTTTTAAGATATGTCTCCAAAAGCAAAGGAAACAAAAGCCTAAATAAACTTTTGGGACTTCATCAAAATCAAAAGCTTCTGCACAGCAAAGGAAACAGTCAACAAAACAAAGAGGCAACCCACGGAATGGGAGAAGATATTTGCAAATGACAGTACAGACAAAAGATTGATATCCAGGATCTATAAAGAACTCCTCAAAGTCAACACACACAAAACAAATAATCACATCAAAAAATGGGCAGAAGATATGAACAGACACTTCTCCAATGAAGACATACAAATGGCTATCAGACACATGAAAAAATGTTCATCATCACTAGCTGTCAGGGAGATTCAAATTAAAATCACATTGAGATATCACCTTATACCAGTTAGAATGGCCAAAATTAGCAAGACAGGAAACAACATGTGTTGGAGGGGATGTGGAGAAAGGGGAACCCTCTTACACTGTTGGTGGGAATGCAAGTTGGTGCAGCCACTTTGGAGAACAGTGTGGAGATTCCTCAAGAAATTAAACATAGAACTTCTCTATGACCCTGCAATTGCACTACCGGGTATTTACCCCAAAGACACAGATGTAGTGAAAAGAAGGGCCATCTGTACCCCAATGTTTATAGCAGCAATGGCCATGGTTGCCAAACTATGGAAAGAACCAAGATGCCCTTCAACGGACGAATGGATAAGGAAGATGTGGTCCATATACACGATGGAGTATTATGCCTCCATCAGAAAGGATGAATACCCAACTTTTGTAGCAACATGGACGGGACTGGAGGAGATTATGCTGAGTGAAATAAGTCAAGCAGAGAGAGTCAATTTTCATATGGTTTCACTTATTTGTGGAGCATAACAAATAGCATGGGGGACATGGGGAGTTAGGAGAAGGGAGTTGGGGGAAATTGGAAGGGGAGGTGAACAATGAGAGACTATGGACTCTGAAAAACAATCTGAAGGGTTTGAAGAGGTGCAGGGGTGGGAGGTTGGGGGAACCAGGTGGTGGGTATTAGAGAGGGCATGGACTGCATGGAGCACTGGGTGTGGTACAAAAACAATGAATACTGTTATGCTAAAAATAAATTTTAAAAAATGATAATTTAAAAAGAAAGAAAGAAAGAAAGAATCTTGGGCATCTGGGTGGCTCAGTCATTAAGCATCGGCCTTCGGCCCAGGTCTTGATCCCAGTGTCCTGCGATCCAGCCCCACATTGGGCTCCCTGCTAGGCAGGAAGGCTGCTTCTTCCTCTCCCATAACCCCTGCTTTGTTCCTGCTGCTGTCTCTCTGTGTCAAATAAATAAAATCTTTAAAAAAAATCAAAGAATCTTGAAAGCAACAATAAAAAAGAAGCTTGTCACTTACAAGGCAACCCTCATAGGGCTATGAGCATATTTCTTAGAAGAAATCTTGCAGGCCAGGAGAGAAGGGGATGATATGTTCAAAGTACTGAAAGAAAAAAAAAGACATGCCAACCAATAATACTTTGCTCAGGAAAGTTGTCCTTCAGAAGTAAATAAAGGAAATATAAAGATTTTCCCAGACAAATCTGAGGGAGTTCAAAATTACTAGTCCTGCCTTACAAGAAGCACTGCAAGTTCTTCAAGCTGAGATGAAAAAAAGAAAAAGGTTAATTAATGGCATGAAAATGCAGGAAAATATAAAACACATGGTAAAGATAAGTATATAGTCAAATTCAGAATACTCTAGTACTATAATATGATGGTCTATAACTCTAGTAAAGGTTAAAGGACAGAAAATTTTAAAATAACTATAGCTAACACAAAAACAGACACATAGATCAGTGGAACAGAATAGATAACCCAGAAATGGATCCACAACTATATGATTAACTAATCTTTGACAAACCAAGATATCCAGTGGAAAAGAGTCAGTCTCTTCAACAAATGGTATTAGGAAAACTGGACAGCAACATGCAGAATAATGAAACTAGGCCACTTTTTTACACCATACACAAATATAAGTTCAAAATGGATGATAGACCTGGACAGGAAACCACTAAAATCCTAGAGGACAACACCAACAGAAATCTCTTTGAGATCAGTCTTGGCAGTTTCTTACTAGATACATTTCTGGAGGCAAGGGGAACAGAAGCAATAATGAAGTACTGAGGCTTCATCAAGTTAAAAAGCTTCTGCACAGTGAAGGAAACAATCAACAAAACTAAAAGGCAGCCTTCAGAATGGGAGAAGATATTTGCAAATGACATATCTGATAAAGGGTTAGTATCTAAAATCTATAAAGAACTTAGCAAACTCAACACCCAAAAAATGAATAATCCAGTTAAGAAATGGGCAGAAGACATGAACAGACATTTTTCCAAAGAAGACATCTAAATGGTCAACAGACACATGAAAAGATGCACATCCTCACTCATCATCAGGGAAGTATAAATAAAAACTACAAATGAGATATCACCTCAAACCAGTCAGAATGGCTAAAATTGGCAACACAAGAAACAACAGGTGTTGGCTAAGATGTGGAGGAAGGGGAACACTCTTAACATTATTGGTGGGAATACAAACCTGTGCAGCCACTCTGCAACAGTATGGAATTTCCTCAAAAAGTTAAAAATAGAACTACCCTATGACCCAGCAATTGCATTACTAGGTTTTTACCCAGAGGATACAAAAATACTGATTCAAAGGGGCACATGCACCCTGATGTTTATAGCAGCATTATCAACAATAGCCAAATTATGGAAAGAACCTAAATGTCCATTGACTGATGAATGGATAAATATATGCAATGGAATATTATTCAGCCATAAAAAGGAATAAAGTCTTGCCATTTGCAACAACATGGGTGGAGCTAGACTGTGTTGTGCTAAATTAAGTAAGTCAATCAGAGGAAGACAAATACCTATTGACTTCATCCAGATGTGGAATTTAAGAAAACAAAACAGATAAACATAAGGGGAAAAAATAGAGAGGGAGGTAAACCATAAGACTCTTAACCATAAAGAACAATCTAAGGGTTGCTGGAGGAGAGGTGGGTAGGTTGTGGGCTAAATGGGTGATGGATATTAAGGAGGGCACTTGTGATGAGTACTGGATGTTATATGTAAATAATGAGTCATTAAATTTTACTCCTGAAACTAATATTACACTCTATGTTAACTAACTAGAATTTAAATAGAAAAACTTGAAACATGAAAAAAGTCACTATTGCTAATATAATTGGCTAATGGATATACAATATAAAAACATATAAATTAGAACATCTAAAACATAAAGGGGGAGGTGTTGAGTAAAAGGGTAGAGATTTTGTATGGGGTTGCAGTTAAGTTCTAATTATCCTAAAATAGATTGTTACAGCTATAAGATGTTTTATGTAACATCTTATAACATCTCATGTAACCAGAAAGCAAAAACCTACAGTAAATACATGTGAAATAAAGAGAAGGGAATCAAAGCATACCACTGTGGAAAATCATCAATTCACAAAGAAAGACAGCAAGAGAGGACAAGAATGAAGGAACTACAAAAAGAGCCAGAAAACAAACTTTTTTTCAGAAAACAGTTTTTGTAAGTGGTACTAATGAATCCTTCCCTATCAATAATTACTTTTAAGGTAAATGGATTAAATTCTCAATCAAGGACATAGAGTGGCTAAATAGATTAAGAAATGATCCAAGAATATGTTACTTACAACAGACTTACTTTAGTTTTGAGGACACACATAGGATGAGAGTAAACGCATAGGAAAAAAGATACTTCATTCAAATGGAAACCAAAAGACAGCAGTGGTAGGTATTCTTTATCAGACAAAATAGACTTTCAGTCAAAAGCTGTAATGAGACAAATAATGTGATTATATAATGACAAAAGGGTCAGTTCATTAAGAGCATAAGACAGATATAAATGTATATGCCCCTAGCTTCAGAGCACCTAAATATAGAAAGCAAATATTAACAAAACTAAAGGGAGAAATAGACAGCAATACAATAATAGTAGGGTCATCAGTGGCCCACTTTCAACACTGGATAGATAATCCAGACAGAAAAATCAATAAAGACACATTAGACTTGACTTAGGTCCCTATACTTAGGACCTAAGGGACCTAACACACATACAGAATATCCCATCCTAAAGCAGAGTAAGACATATATTGCACATGGACAATCTCCAGGATAGATCAACATTAGGCCACAAGATAAGTATAAACAAATTTAAGATTAAAATAATATTAAATATTTTTTTCTTATGACAATGATTTAAAACTAGAAATCAATAATAGGAAGAAAGCTGGAAAATACACAAATATGTGAAAATTAAACACCACACTCCTGAATAACCAGTGGGGCACGGAAGAAATCAAAAGGGAAATTTAAAAAAAAAAAATCTTGAGACAAAAAATGGAAACACAACATACTAAAACTTATCAAACATTAAATAAATTTAAAAATAAAGCAGTTCTAAGAGGAAAGTTTATAGTAATAAATGCTTACATTAAGAAAAATCTCAAGTAACTGATCTTTGTACCTCAAAGAACTAGAAAAATAACAAACTAAGTCCAAATTTAGCAGAAGGAAGGAGATAAAGTTCAGTCTAAATTTAGCAGAAGGAAGGAGATAAAGCTCTGCTAAAAATATAGAAAATGAACATAAAAGCAATAGAAAAGATCAAGGAAGGAAACTAAGAGTTGGGTTTTAAAAAAAGATAAACAGAATTGAAAAACCTTTAGCTAGACTTGCCAAGAAAAGAGAACTCAAGTAAATGAAATTATAGATGAAAGAGGACATTACAACTGATACAACAAATATAAATGATAATAAGAGACTAGTGTGAATAATTATATGTCAACAAATTGGGCAACCTAGATGAAACATACAACCTACCAAGACTAAATCAAGAAGAAATAGAAAGGCTGAACAGACTATTAACAAGTAAGGAGGGTGACTCAGTAACCAAAAACTTCCCAACAAAGAAAAGCTGAAGATAAAATGGCTTCATGGGTGACGTTTGTTGAACATTTAAGAAGAATGAATACTAGTGCTTCTCAGAGTCTTCTAAAAAATTGAAGAGGAGGGAATATTCCCAGACTTGTTTTACAAGGCCAGCATTTTCCTGATACCAAAAGTCAGCTAAGGACACAAAACTGGAGGATTACTGAAGGAAGGGGTGGGGGTTGGGGTAACTGGATAATTGTTATTAAGGAGGGCATGTGTTGTGATGAGCACTGGATGTTATAGGCAATTAATGAATTGCTTATAACAATTAATGAATCATTGAACATCAAAAGCTAATGATTACTATATGTTGACTAACTGAACATAATTAAAAAAAAAAACAAGAAATCTACAGACCAATATTTCTGATGAATAGAGATGCAAAATTCTCAACAAAATACTAGCAAATCAAATTAAATAGCTCATTAGAGGTATCATACACCATGAACAAGTGGGATTTATTTCCGAATTTCAAGGATTGTTCAGCATAAAGGTGATAATACATCATATTAATGGAATGATAAATTGAAATCATATGATCATTTCAATAGATGCAGAAAAGCACTTGTCAGAATTCAACATCCTTTCATGATAAAAACTCTCAACAAAATGGGCACCTGGGTGGTGCAGTTGGTTGAGCGCCCAACTCTTGGTTTCAGTTCATGTTGTGATATCAGTGTTATGAGATCGAGCCCCAAATTGGGCTCCGTGCTCAACACAGAGTCTGCTCAGGACTCTCTTTCCCTTTTCCTCTGCCCCTCACCCCCCCCATCTCTCTCCCTCTCTCTCTCTAAAATAAATCTTAAAAAAAAAAAAAAAGCTCTCAACAAAATGGACACAGAAGCTACATACCTCAACATGATAAAGACGACTGTGACAAGCCCACAGTTGACATCATGCTCAACAGTAAAATGTTGGAAGCTTTTCCTCTAACATCAAAGCCAGACAAGGGTACCTAATCTCACCATTCCTTTTCAACATAGTATTAGAAGTTTTAGCCAGAGTGATTAGGCAAGAAGAAAAAGAAAAGCCATCCAAATTGGTAAGGGAGAAATAAAATTGTTTCTCTCTGCATATGACATGACCTTATATAGAGAAAATCTGGAAGCTTCTCCCCCCAAAACTGCTAACTAATGAATTCAGTAAAGTTTCAGAATACAGAATCAACATGCAAAAGTTAACTGGGTGGGGAGTTGGGTGAAACTGGTGGTGGGTATTATGGAGGGCACGTATTCCATGGAGCACTAGGTGTGGTGCCTAAACAATGAATTCTGGAACATTGAAAAGAAGTAAAAATTTTTAAAAAGTTAATTGCAAAAGTCAGAATATACTAACAATGAACTATCTGAAAAAGAAATAAAGAAAACAATCCCATTTACAATAGCATCAAAAACAATAAAATACTTAGGAATAACTTAATCAAGGACGTGAAGGAGCTATACACTAAAAATTATGACGTTGATGAAAGACATTAAAGAAGACACAAGTAAATGGAAAGTTTATGAATTAGAAGAATTAATATTCTTTTTTTTTTCAAAGATTGTATTTATATGACACAGAGAGAGAGAGATCACAAGTAGGCAGAGAGAGGAGGGGAAGCAGGCTCCCCGCTGAGCAGAGAGACTGATGCGGGGCTCCATCCCAGGACCCTGAGATCATGACCTGAGCCGAAGGCAGAGGCTTAACCCACTGAGCCACCCAAGTGCCCGAAGAATTAATATTCTTAAAATGTCCATACTGCATAAAGCCATGGATAGACTCAATACAATCCTTATCAAAATGCCAGTGGGATTTTCTGGAAATAGAAAAAACAATCCTAAAATTCAAATGGAACTACAATATACCTTGTATAACCAACCAGTCTTGAGAAAGAACAAAGCTGGAGGTATCACACTTTCTGATTTCAAACTATATTATAAATGTATAGTAATCAAAACAGTGTGCAAAACAAAACAAAACAAAACCATTGTGGCACTGGCATTAAAATAGGTGCACAGACCAATGGAACAGAACTGAGACCCCAGTAGTAAACCCACACATATATGGTGAACTAATATTTGACAGGAATGTTAATAATATTCAATGAGGAAAAGATAGTCTCTTTAGTAAATGTTGGGAAAACTGGATATTCACATGCAGAAAAATGAAATTGTACCTCTGTCTTACAACCACTCACAAAAATTAACTATAAATGGATTAAATATTAGACCTGAAACTGTAATCTCTCAGAAGAAAACAGAGCAAAGCTGCTTGACATTGGTGTTGGTGAAATTTTTTGGAATATGACACCAAGAGCACATCAGTGAAAGTGAAAATCAACAAGCACGACAACATTAAAAAAAAAAGTCAATTCTGTACAGCAAAAGAAACAATCAACAAAATGACAAATCAGCCTACAGGATAGAAGAAAATATTCACAAACCACAAAGGTGACAAAGAGTTAATATCCAAAATACGTAAGGAACTCCTAAAGTTCAAGAGTAAGTAACCAAATAATCTGATTTTTGAAATGGTCAGAGGATTTTACTTTTTTCTAAAGAAGACACAAAAATACATGAAAAGGTATTCAGTACCACCAGTCATTTAGGAAGTGCAAATCAAAACCACAATCAAATATTACCTCATACCTGTTAGAGTGCCTGTCATCAGAAAGACAGAAGGTACAAACTTCCAGTTATAAATAATTCATGGAGTGGAAAGTACAGCATAGGGAATATAGTAAAATAATATTGTAATAACATCAAATGGTGACAGATGGTGTCTACACTTAACTGTGGTGAACATTAGATAACATATAGTATTGTATAGTATTATTGTACACCTGAAACTAATATAACAATGTATGTCAATTATATTACACTGATCAAAAATAAAAGAGAAAGTGTTTTTAAAAGATGAGATAAATAGTGGCAAGGATGTATAGAAAAGAGAACTCCTGTGGCACCTGGGTGGCTCAGTCAGTTGAGCGACACACCTGCGATTTCTGCTCAGGTCATGATCTCAGGGTCTTGAGGTTGAGCCCCAGATCATCAGGCTCAATGAGGAGTCTGCTTGAGATTCTCTCCCTCTGCCTCTCCCCCAACTTGAACTCACTCACTCTCTCTCTAAAATAAATTGATCTTTAAAAAAAGAAAAGAGAACTCTTGTGCACTATTGTTAGAAATACAAATTTGTATGGTCACTATAAAAAACAGAATGGAGATTCCTCAAAAAAAAAATAGAAAATAGAACTACCATATGATCCAGCAATTCTACTTCTGGGTATATATCAAAGGAATTGAAATCAGGATCTCAAAGAGATAGCTATACTTCCTTGTGCATTGCAGTATTATTCACAATAGCCAAGACATAGAAACAACCTGTGTCCATTGATGAATGAATGGATAAATAAAATATGGTGTATATACAATGGAATATTAATCATCCATAGTAAAGACAGAAATACTGCCATTTGTGACAACATGGATAAAACTTGAGAGCATTATACTAAGTGAAATAAGTCAGAGAATGGCATATACTTATGATCTCATTTATATGTGAAATCTAAAAAAGCTGAACTCATTAAAAACAAAGAGTAAATTGGGAGTTGCCAGGGACAGGGGAGTAGGGGAAGTGAGGAGATACTAGTTGTAAGAGGATTTAAGTTCTGGGATCTAATGTGAACTATATTTAACAGTAGTATATTTTGTACTTGAAAGTTGTTAAAAAAAAAGTAGATCTTGAACATTCTCACCATGCCAACAACAAAAAGGTAATTATGTCAGACAAAAGATGTGTTAACTAACCTTATTGTGGTACTCGTTTTGCAACATTATATGTGTAAAAAATCATCATGTTGTGTACCTTACACTTATATAATATTATATGTCAATTATATCTCAGTGAAGCTGGGAAAAGAAACCTTTCCCAGAACATAGATATGAGTGTCCAGATTGAAAGGGCCCAATAAGTATTTAGCACTTAATTATGAAACTTCAGCTCACTAAAGCTGAACGCTTCCAGCAAGAGAAATAGGTCACCTACTAAGGATTTGTCATAAGAATAGCATCTGTCTTCTTAATAGCAACACTGAAAACCAAAAAATAATGAAATATTGCCTTTAAAATTCTGAGGGAAAATAAAATTTGACCTAGAATTCTATTTGTATTCAACCACATTCTCAATCAAATGGGAAAGTAGCCTAAAGAAAATTCTGGTCATTCCAATTATCAAAACAAAAAGCCTTTTTAAACCTTTTTTCAGGAAACTACTGAAGGATAAATCATTTGTTTAAAATGAGGGAGTATGGGGCGCCTGGGTGGCTCAGTGGGTTAAGCCGCTGCCTTCGGCTCAGGTCATGATCTCAGGGTCCTGGGATCGAGTCCCGCATCGGGTTCTCTGCTCGGCGGAGATCCTGCTTCCCTCTCTCTCTCTCTCTCTCTGCCTGCCTCTCCATCTACTTGTGATCTCTCTCTGTCAAATAAATAAATAAATAATCTTTAAAAAAAAAATAAAATAAAATAAAATGAGGGAGTAAACCAAAAGAGGCTATATGTGCCATCCAGGAAAGGCACTGTGACTCAAGGAGAGGCACAAAGAATTAGGACTCCGTTGGAGGGTAATAGGCCTAGAGAGTAACTTGTTCTGACAAGAGCACAAGGGCAGCCAGGAAGCCTCTCCAGGAGAAAAATGACTTCAGAGAATATGTGGTAGTTTTACCATATGGAGAATGTTTTTGAAAGGTATTTTATTTTTTTAAAGGTATTTTATAGAACTTCGGAGGACATAAGAGGAGGCCCTATAATTTAAATAAAACTAAGATTGCTAAAACAAAAGCAGAAGGTAGTAGAAGAAAGGAAATATAATTGAAGTACACTATTTGGTCCATCAGTAAACAATATTTATTTATTTTTAAATATTTTATTTATTTGAGAGAGAAAGACAGAGATAATAGAGAGCACAAGTTGGGAGAAGAGGGAAAAGCAGGCTCCCAGTTGAGCAGAGAGCCTGATGTGGGGGGCTCGATCCCAGGATCCTGAGATCATGACCTGAGCTGAAGGCAGATGCTCAACAGATGGAGCCAGCCAGCTGTCCCTCAATAAACAATATTTAAAAGTTACAATCTTATAAATAAGGTTTGTTTGTGGGGTTTTTTTGCATTCAAACACAACTATTTTTTTTTTGGTCTGTTCTTTTTTTTTTTCTTTTTTATTTCTTTCCAGTGTTCAGAATTCATTGTTTATGCACCACACCCAGTGCTCCATGCAATACGTGCCCTCCATAATACCCACCACCTGGCTCCCCCAGCCTCCCACCCCCTCCCTTCCAAAATCCTCAGTTTGTTTCCCAGGTCTACAGTCTTTCATGGTTCATCTCCCCTTCCGATTTCCCCCAACTCACTTCTCCTCTCCATCTCCCCATGTCCTCCGTGTTAACCCATCTCCATAAGTTTTAACCAAAACTTGTGAGGTATTAGGAAAGTAGAAGGTATTAGGAAAGGGAAATGGATATAAACAGATGTTAAGATCCTCAGCTGCCATTATAAGAAGCAAATAGATAAATCTAAAACTGCATAAGAAGAGAGCAATATAAATGTGAGATTTAGAAATACTTGATAAATTTTAGAAAAAAATTATAAAGAGTTGAAAGTACTTATCTCTAGGAAATAGTACAGGGTGAATATAGAACCATTAATTTTATTGCAAGACTTTTAGTGTTATTTAACTTTTAATACTATGTGCTTATATTACTTTTAATACATTTAAATGTTAATTTTAAAAAGTTGACTTATCCAAAAGGCCAAAGAAAGTTTCAAGCCCCTTTTTATTTTTTTCATTTCATGCTGACTTTTCTGTCTTTTATCCTATATATTTGTTTTTAGATAGAAAGAACTGAATAGGGTGAAGAAAAACCATTTGAAACCAACCTTTTGAAAGTCCACAAATTTATTGAAAACCACTTATTTTATGTTAATTTGCATATGGTAAATGCACAGTAAGTGTCTGAGTTAATTCTTAAAGTTATCAACAAGTTTCAGAGGAATAACCTTTTGGAGTCTTTTTGTATTAACACTTAAGTCTATTACTAGAGATTACAAAGACTCCATGTGAAACTTTCTGATTTTAATACTCTTTGTCTCTCATTTTACATGAAAACTTAATGAATAGAATTATGCCTCAAGGGCGCCTGGGTGGCTCAGTGGGTTAAGCCGCTGCCTTCGGCTCAGGTCATGATCTCAGGGTCCTGGGATTGAGGCCCGCATCGGGCTCTCTGCTCAGCAGGGAGCCTGCTTCCCTCTCTCTCTCTCTCTCTCTGCCTGCCTTTCTGTCTACTTGTGATCTCTCTCTGTCAAATAAATAAATAAAATCTTTAAAAAAAAAAAAAAAAGAATTATGCCTCAAGCTTACATTTAGAGCATGTTGTTTTTCCTAAAACAAAACAAAAACAAACAAAAACAAACAAACAAAAAAAAAAAAACCACAAACCAATCCCCTGTGCAAGTACTGAGTGGTAATAATTGATTTTTAAAAATCTATTTAAATGCACAAATGGATTCCCTCTTCTATACGACAAGAATCAGAGGAAGCCTGTAACGCTCCTCAACTCTTGCTTCTGCTTAATAACATGTCCAAACCCACATTCAGCAACAGAGAATTAGTGCTACCCAAACTAGAAAGCATTTTGAAGGGCAACAACAAAGTATTTATGTTAATTGTAATTAGCTATGCCTCTTTGGAGAATGTAGACAACTTGAAGATTATATAAAAGCTTCTATTTTGTGGAAAGATCTAACAAAGCACTCACATTATAACCTCCTGTTATGCTATTATCTTTCTACATGAGCATGTGTTGCGAATAGTGTTAGTCTGTTATCTTCTAGTGCTGATTAATATTTTTATTAGATCAATGTTTGTACTTCCATTTCTGGACTTAAATCAATTGATTGGATTATTTACTAACAATGAAACATCATTTTATTAGTGATCCTGACTAGATATATCTTATATTCCCTTGTAAGACCCACAACACTTAACACAATTCTAAACATATATAGCAGGCAATTAAATATGTTATTCAGGTGAATAGAATATCTAAAGTTGTAGGGGTTTTTTTCCATATTGGCAGACTTATGTAGATTAAATGAACCAGAGACTTAAAAGGGATGAAAATGCTTTCTGTGTAGGGGAAATTTGTCATTACTACAGTAATGTAGTGTATACATTTTTAAAATTTTTTTAATGAGAAAGGAAAATTCATTCCAAATTTATTCCAAACATAAAGGACACAAAAGCAGCTGTAACAGAATATTTTGTTTAATTATCTGGTAATAAATGAGAAAACTTGGATAAAATAAAGTTTTCCTAGGAAAAGATAAGTTACCAGTATTAACAGAAATACAGATTTTAAAAAAAAGAAGTGTTAGTATTGGGGCACCTGAGTGGCTCAGTCAGTTGGGCATCTGCCTTTGGCCCAGATCATGATCAAGGATCCTGGGATCAGGTCCCACATCGGGCTCCCTGCTCAGCAGGGAGCCTGCTTCTCCCTCTCCCTCTGCCTGCTACTCTGCCTGCTCTGCTCTCTCTCTGTCAAATAAAAAGAATCTTAAAAAAAAAAAAAGAGTATTAGTATTTGGCTGGCCAGACAGATAGACAGACAGAAATCTGGCCTGTCAAATATTTTATATATATTCACAAAGGTCTTTGAATACTATGAAGTTTATAACCAGGAGACAAATTACTGAATGATTAAGTAATCACATCTTCAGCTCTAATACATTTGGCCATATTTTTTTCCACAATGATTATATATAGTCCCACTAGCAATGTCCATGCAATTTTTAACTAATTTATATTTGATGTACATTGTAAATTGCCTGATGTACTTAGGATATAAAGATTATTAAGATAGGGTTTTTTGCTCCCTGGGAGGGGAGTCTAGGGTTGGGTAGCAAACATGGAGATAATACAGAGGAACGTATCAGCTAGCCAGCTGATGCTGCTTGGTAACAGGGAAGTGGTTTCTCCTTATAGTGCCATAAGAGACGTTCCAGAATACCAGTTTTGGTGCCTTTCTTTGGCCACCCATGTGGTGAACTTTTAAACTGGCTTGAAAGTTCTCCTCAAATTTGATGCTTCTGAAATCTAGAATGACATTTGTTATTGTCAAAAGGGATGTTTTATACTGAAATTAGCTGTAAACTCTTATATCTAGTTATAATTGAACATTTATGTTTAAGATTGGTAGTTCATTTTTAAGAGTTAATCAGTAAATCTGCTTGAGAAGAATGACTTAATGCAGCCCCTAAAAGTAAAATAAAACAATGGAAATCATTTTAGGCCAATAACCTTCCCAGTAGGATATGGGTCAGTAAACTGTAGAAAACTTGATTTTTTTTGAAAGCTTGATTTTTTAAAAGCTTTTTTGTATATGATGGATATTTTTATATGTATACATTCTGTGTGATGATTTCCTGAGTTGGTGGAGGCCTATTTTATTATATTTAATATATATCCTGGGAACAAATAGTCCCATGAATGAACATTAACAGTCAATAATAATTAACTAATATAGCTAAAAATACACACGAGTATTTAATAATTAGCAAATACAACTAGTAAGATACATTTAAATTAATATTTAATTGTATTCAGTTTTCCAAATACACACATTTAACCCTAAATAAAATTAAGGAGGGAATGTGATGTGATGAGCACTGGGTGTTATATGCAACTAGTAATCATTAAACCCTATCATGAAAACTAATGATGTACTATGTGTTGGCTAATTGAATTTAAATTAAAAAAAATTGTTTACCCATTTTTCTACTGATGGACATTTATGTTATTTTTACTTTGGGGCTTTTACAAATAAAACTATTATGAAAATTGGGTACAAGAAAAAAAAGAAATGAAACCATTCTACTCAGCAGCCATCCTTCCTACCCATGTGATGTAGACTACTTCACCAAATGAGTGCTGTTTCACACTTCTGAGGCCCAAAAGGAGCAGATAGAAACTCTCATTGTTGAGTTTACCAAGACCAGGGACTGCACTGTTGTGAACCCACAATTCTTCTTGGCCAGGGTTTCCACCTAAATATGACTGACTTTTCTATAATAACTACTTGTAAAGAAGAATACCAATAACAATAAAATAAGAATGATCAGCCACTTAAAATATGAGAGGTTCCATGGCAGGTTAATCTGCACAAAACCCTGTGAGGTTAAATTCAGTACAAAATGTTATCCTTACTTTATAGATGAGCAAACACAAAGGTGAGTCAAGATTTAAAACCAAGTGTCCTGACTTCTGCACTTAGGTCCCTAACTAATGTATCATGCTGCTTCCCATTAAGTAGTTTAAGCCTCACAATAACTCTCTGAGGAAGACAATAAAAGCTTTATGTCAGTTTTATAGCTGAGGAAACTGTCTTTTGCAGAGACTAAGCAGTTTATCTGATTTCACGACTCATTTGCATGTAGCTAGGATTGGAATCTGCTTCTTCTAACATCAGCCAGCAGCAAAGGAACAGCATGTTTGGGTTTCAAGACTATACCTCCTCCAGTGTAGAGAGCCTAAAGAAGCTGGATCTCAAGGCTCGGGATGTGGTAGAGGGTGTGGAGAGGACAGCGGCAAAGCACAGATCCAGAGGGAGCACCTGTGACTTGGCTGGGGCTTTGAGCTGGTGAGGCTTGAGTTACAATCCAGACTTGGCCACCTTCTTGCTGTATGAGCTTCAGCACATCACTTCCTTACACCCCACTTTAGTTGCTTTCATCAAATACAAATAGCATTGTTCTAAAAATGTTATCAGACTTAAGTGAGAACATATATATAAAAGACTGCAGAATGCCTTGCATATAGAAGGTGCTTCATAAAAATTAGTTTCCTTCCCAGGTGAGTGAATTTTTCTTTCTTTCTTTCCACAGCACTTATCTAGCCGGCAGAGTGTCCAGCAAAGCACATCCCAGGTAAGCAGCTTAGCTAGGCCTCCGAGTCTTTTCCCTCGGCACTTGAAGTGGTCACAGCATGGGGATGCCAACAGGCAGTGATAACCACCACAGACATCTTGATTGTGTGATGCCTTTCATCTAAATAACCCTGACCTCCAAGCACATTTGGCCAGTCTCCCCTCACTCCTCTGTGCAAATTTACATAAGCACAATTGAAATAACATAGACTGGGAGACTGAAATGAATCCGTCTGGGAGAAAGTAAAAGTGTCATTTAGAATGGTATCTGTTACCATCTAACACTGTAAATCAAGTGCATCAGGACGACATCTCCAAGTAAAAACTTTGAATTTAAAAGTTCATGGGGAATTTAGAAGTTTGTGACCTGATGAAGATATTAAGTTCACTCGTAAGTTGGAATTACCATTCCCATAGCTCCTTCACTCAGTTTACTTCTCCCAGCTACATATTTGCCTGTCTCAAACCACACATATTGACACAGCACTCCCCTACTAGCAGAGAAGACACCTTCTGTCTCTCTTACATGATCCCCTTTGATAGTAGAAGGAGAGTTAGTCATTTAGTTTTCATTTTATTTCTGATCAGTGTAGTGAGTAACTACAATATTTACTGGTTTTTTTGCCTTTCTCTTTAGGTAGATACAATGCGCCCACGTCATGGGGAAACCTGTCGGATGCCAGTGCCACACCACTTCTTCCTCAGCCTGAAGAGTTTCACCTACAATACTATTGGTGAAGACACCGATGTCTTCTTTTCCTTATATGATATGAGAGAAGGCAAGCAGATCAGGTAAAAGTTACTAGAAGTTGTGGTGAGGTGGAGATTGTGGAAGGATGATATTACCTGGGTCATAAGCATCTCTGGCCTTCAGGGAAGATAGATGCACAGAGAAGGAAAAACAAGATAAAGTAACTTCTTACCTACCTGGGAGTTTTGCCTCAAATCCCAGTGTACCTTGAAGTCACATACGGCCTCTTTTTTATGCCTATTTCCACATGGAAGTTTGAATTCCAGTCTTGGCTGTCACCACCTCAGGGAAAGAAAAGGATGTATCTATTCAGTTCCAGAGAAAATGCATAGGAGAAACACAGAACAAAGCAAATTCAGCAGAGAGGTCTTGCTCTATAATGCAGGAAGATCTGGGCCCTGCCTTGTTGCATGTGAAGGAGAGGGTTCACAGGGAAATAGGCTAATGATGTCCTCCTGTCTGAGAGCGGTCTTAGCCCTCAGTGCCTTTCCAGCCCTATAAAGGGGAGAGCTTCTTCTGGACAGAAAGGAAGGTCGGTCTGACTCCTTCATTCCTGTTTGTCCTGGGTTGGAAGAGAGGCCAAAAGAATGGGGCTCAGAGGTAGTAGACCATGTATCTTGGCAGAACAATGAGTCCTTTAAACATGAACAACTGCGGGGTGGGGAGCAGTCAAGGAGACACTCTGGGCTTCACTTTCTCTACAGGCCAGCAGAGCTCTGATGGGGTGAGATGATAGTGGTAGCCAATTTTAGGGAGTCCAGAGAGTTCTCTGGTTGTCTTCTACTTGGGGCAGAGAGAAAATAAATTTGGGATACTTTTATATTGCCTGGAAGCTTCCTTTATTCAGAGTGCTTTACAGGTCTTTTATTTATTTATTTATTTTTACTTAAAATTTGAAAACAGCTGTTCCATTTTTCCAGTTGCATGGTATACATAGAAAATTAAAAATGGAAGTTATAGCAGTACAAAAGAAAAGGAGTTAATTTGCATGCTCCACAGTACCTCTAATCCTGACCACATAGCCCTGAAAATTAAAGCAACTTGCTTCACTTTGGTGTAGAGCTAAAATGATACCCTCACTGTTGGGGTCATGTGGGTTTTCCTTGTCACTGACGTCTCCCAGTCTGTGGGTCTAGAAAGACTGTGGGAAAAGACAGCTGTGGCAGGGATGCTAGCTACAGGTGCTGGGCTGTGCGGATGCAGATTCTGGCTGCGATTTGTCCACTAGGCCCAAGGTTCATAAACTTTATTACTTACCTTTGTATGTGGAAGAATTCTTTCTAAAAGCTGAATTTTTTGAGACAGTTCAGTAAGTGAAACAGATAAAATAGAGGTACTTTACTGTTGGAGAGAAAAGGGAAATAATGGGAATCTCACTATGTCCCTTCCCCCACCCAGTACTGGGTGTAACCACTGAAAGTCCCTGGGTTGTAATATGAAAACCGGAGCACCCTTCTTTATCATCTTTGAGTGCTAGTGACTATGTCTTCTCTTTCCATGATCCCAGCACCTCGCCTGTGCCCAGTACATGCTTTGTCAGGCTTATTGTACAGAGAAGATCCACGCCCAGCAGAAACACCCCTTCTCTGGTTTGTAATCCATGCAGGATCATCAGTGCATCAGTTGTTTTTTTACTTGGGCTTCTTGTGTATAATTGAGCCTCAAGAAACAATAAAACATTTTTAAAAGAAGAAACATAAAAAAACATTTTTTTCCTAGAGTTGCTGGAAATGTTTTGGTCATTTAAAAATCCCTAGATATTAGAGAACTATACCAGCTTCCCATTCATATAATAAACTTGTAGGGTCCTTAATTGAAAATATCATTTCTTTCTTCAGTTTTAAGAGTGGACTAATACGCAGAATTTTAGATCTAGGCTTAATTGATAAGTGTTCCTTCTTCTTTCCATTAGCATTTGTGTAGTTTTATAAGCCCCCCCAAATTTTAGTTCATTGAACTGATGATACCAACTATGTTTTCCTAATGATTAGGTATTAAACTGGTGATACATTACTACCTTGAAGTAGTTACCAGAAATCATGAGAGGTTAGGGATGTATTACATACCTAACCGACTGTTGATACAGAGACTGTTGACACAGAGCAATCACTGTATCAACCAAACAGTGCTAGTCTGGTGTTCAGTATTTCCAGGACGCTCTCACCTCCGTGCCTGAGAACATGCGTGAGTAGAGGGAGCAGGCTAAAGAGAAGACCAGATGTTCCCGCACTCTGAGTCTCATTGCTAATCCCACAGGCAAACCTAGAGAGGCTCCAGTGAATGACAGCCTGCAAACCCACATAGCACAACCTGATGAGTAAGTATTAAACAATCTGCGTGAAGGAAGAAGCAGCAGCTGAGAGGGCCCTGGTAGCTGTAACTTTCTGTGACATTTTATCATTCTGTACAGTTATAAATATTTAGCCTTGAAATCTAAATCTCTGATTAAGACCTCTCCCCTGAGCTTCAGAGTCTCATTTCCTTTTTCCTACCAGACATGTGCCCTTGGATGTCCCTCAGACGTTTCTACCTCAGTATATCTAAACTCATTTCATTTTCTTTCCTCACAAATATACTTCCTTCTGTGCTCCTTAAATCAAGTGAAAGGCATTATCATTTACCCAGAGATCCATGTCATAGACTTCGATATCATCTTAGCCTCCTCTCTCTCTATCTCCTTCCCTTTTCAATTAATCACTCTATCTTACTAACTTCTGTCTCCCAAATATCAGTCAGTTCACTCTCCCTACCACTCCTGTCATCACCTCAGATCCTTCACACTTCTCCCCAAATACAGACTCCCTGAATCTACTACCTTCCTACTCTGAGTTACTCTCCATAGCACCACCATACTTACCTTTTAAAAATGCAAACTTTTCACATCATCTCCCACTTAACCTAAAGCCCTTGTAACTCAGTGTGACATAAAAGGCCCAGGATGATATAATTCTATTTCTCGAGCTTTATTTCCTGCATCTTGATGAGGCAGTTGTCTTTTCTTAAACATGCCTTGCTCTTTCATGCCCCGTTACCCTTGCTAGCTTGGTAAACTCCTGTCCATTGAAACTCAACTATATGAAACCTTCCTTAGTATTCATGAGTATAATCAGGCCCTGAGACTTCATTGTGCCCATGATAACACCCTGTACCTAGCTTTAGTCCATTATTAGATATTAAATTGTAATCATACACATGCATGTAGATTTCCCCCACTGGAATTGGAGCTTTCTTGTGTGTCTTTGTACCATCACTCCCCACCTCCCACTGCCAGTGCTAAGCACAGAACTTTGGATATTGGAGCATTAAATAAATATTTATTGAGTGAATGAATGAAGAAGTGGTCAAATAACCAGTCCTGTGTGAATCAAGAAAATTTTATTTAACTGAGCAGGTTAGCAAGTATTTACTAAGAATTTCTTGTTTGTGGGCCCCTGTAATAACTGCTTGGGATTTAGAAGTTAAAAAGGACTGTCCCTCACCCTGAGGAGGTCTGAACAAGGCATTACAGGAATGTCTAGAAGGTATGAAACATGTTTTCCTGATTTTTAAGAACCCCAGTTAAGTGGAAAAATAAGATTAGGGCATATGTCTTACCGACATACAGCAACACTTTAAGCACAATAAGCAGTCAGGAAAAAACAAACAAAAAATACAACCCTTTAGACAGAAACTTTTTATTAACATAACATTTGCTTTAGGGGTACAGGTCTGTGAATCATCAGTCTTACACATTCTGCAGCACTCATTATAACACATACCCTCCCCAATGTCCATCACCCAGCCACCCTATCCCTCTCCGCCCCACACCCCAATAACCCTCAGTTTGTTTCCTGAGAATAAGAGTCTCTTATGGTTTGTCTCCCTCCCTGTCACTTCTTGTCTCGTTTTTTCCCTCCCTACCCCCAATGACCCCCTTCCCTACCTCTCAAATTCCTCATATCAGAGAGATCATATAATTGTCTTTCTCTGATTGACTTATTTCACTTAGCCTAATACCCTCTAGTTCCATCCACGTCATTGCAAACGACAAGATTTTGGGGTTTTGATGGCTGCATAGTATTCCATTGTGTGTGTGTGTGTGTGTGTGTGTGTGTGTAAAGAAGATGTGGTATATATACCACATCTTCTTTATCCATTCATCTGTTGATGGACATCTAGGTTCTTTCCATAGTTTGGCTATTGTGGTTAGACAGAAACTTTTGTGGAGTTTTTTTAAGCTTAAAAACAATGAGCAGTCTTGTCTACATCATTGGTTGTTTTATATTTTTTCCTAATCAATTACATTTTAGATTTTGCTTTATATTTAGGATTAAACTATATAGTTTGGGAAAGAAATATAGTCAGCTTTACCATGTAATAAACTGAGAGAGATGACTTTTTCTGTTATGGTGAGCTAGATCAGTTGTCACCAAGGTTGTGAATTTAATACTCAAAGAACTATTTTTTAAAAAGAAAAAAGAAGTCAGAGAAGAAGAGGATCTTTGAAAGACTGAGGAGCCAGGCTCTTGGAAAAAGGATTCTGGGAGAAAATTAAAGTAATTGAATTAAAGAGTGTCCAGGATTCAGATAAGGTACTAATTCATTTGTTCAACAGATATTTATTAAGCATCTACTAGCTATTGGGATAGAACCTAGGGATACTGAGGTGAGCAAAAGAAATATCTGCTTGTCTTCTTGGACCTTATGATCTAGAAAAGAGACCATCTCTTTCTACTGGAGAAATCACCAAACACGTGATTGCATGAATAAGTATGTAGTTAAAAAGCATGATAATTGCTGTAAAGGGACATCATGCAGAGTGCTCTGAAAGCTCATGTAGACTGGAATGAGGGGAGGCTCTTAGGGCATCCATGTTGAGGCTTAAAGTATGTGTAAACAGAAAGAGTGGATAATGTGATCTAGGCAGAAGGCCTAGATGCAGGGAAAAACTTGGCATATTCAGAAAACTGAATGGCAGTCAGTGTAGCTGGAATGTTGCGAGAGAAGGAAAGGAAATATCAAGAGGGGATTGAAGAGATAGTCAGGGACCAGATTCTACAGGGCCTTGTAGCCATGAAAGGATTTTGGATTTTATTGGAAGTTCAAAAAAAGAAGATACTCAAGCACAAAAAGTAGCAAAGGCAAAAACATGAATCAGACACAACAAAGATATCAATGTATGTATGCAGGAAATTAGAAGAGGTTATTAGAGCTGGGAAGAGGTTTGTACTGGCAGTAAACTCCAGGTCTTGAATCTGTTTCTTTTTTTTTTTTTTTCCTAGAAACCTCACATGGGTCTTTTCTTTATTTCTACATTTGTTGTATTATTTTTCCACCTTTTTTAATTAATTTTTTATTTTTTCAGCATAACAGTATTCATTATTTTTGCACCACACCCAGTGCTCCATGCAATCCGTGCCCTCTACAATACCCACCACCTGGTGCCCCCAACCTCCCACCCCCCACCCCTTCAAAATTCTCAGATCGTTTTTCAGAGTCCATAGTCTCTCATGGTTCACCTCCCCTTCCAATTTCCCTCAACTCCCTTCTCCTCTCCATCTCCCCTTGTCCTCCATGCTATTTGTTATGCTCCACAAAGAAGTGAAACCATATGATAATTGACTCTCTCTGCTTGACTTATTTCACTCAGCATAATCTCTTCCAGTCCCGTCCATGTTGCTACAAAACTTGGGTATTCATCCTTTCTTTTTTCTTTTTCTTTTTCTTTTTTTCTTATGCATGTTTGCTCACAGCCCCTTGAACAAAGAAAGAACTCAGTAAATGTCCAATCAGAAAATGTATTAAAGACAAGATTCAGTAGGTCTAGGGTAGCTCTGAAAACCCTGTACACTGATTTAGATTTGATGCATTAGATAACCCTTATGAATCCTTGAGCAGGGGGATGATGTGAATGACACATTGAAGGTGATTATTTGAGATTATCACAGTGGTATTATAGAGGTTAAACTAGAAAACAGATAAGTTAGAAGCTGTTGCAGACATGAAGCGGTAAAGCCCTAGGATAAGGACGCTAGTAGTAAGATTAGAGAAGATAGGGCATCGTGTCCTATAAGATTTGGACCCAGATTCATCACCTTTGTAACCTAATTTCCTATCCTTCCCCCATTGTTCAATCTAGTTCACAAAGGCCTCCTTGCTATTCCCTGAAAATATAACATGGTTCTACTTTAGGTCTTTCTTCGCATCTGCTATTGCCTGAATATTCTCATGGTGCTTGCAGCCTCACCTTCCTCGGGTTTTTACTCAAATATCATACTTTCAGGCTTTTCCTAGCCACCTTATCTAGAATTGAAACCACCAGGGGTGCCTCAGTGGCCCAACCCATCAAGAGTCTACCTTCAGCTCAGGTCATGGTCTCAAGGTCCTGGAATAGGGCTCCCACGTTGGGCTCCCTGCCCAGTGGAGAGTCTATTTCTCCCTCTCCCTCCCCTCACCCACTCATATTTGCTCTCTCACTCTCAAAATAAATAAAATTTTTAGAATTGAAATCATCATTACTACCATCTTCCACATACATTCATATTCTCAGTGTCTCTTCCTTGCTTTATATTTTTCCTTAGCACTTAGCACCATCTAGCATACTAAATAGTTTACATATTTACCTTTTTGTCTGTGTTCCATCACTGGGCTTTAAGCACTATGAGAACAGAGTTTTTTAATCTTATTCACCAGCAAATCCCCTGAACCTAATGGAGTATTGGCTTATGGAAGGTACTCAATAATTATTTGCTGAAAGGATGAGAAGTCTACTAAATGTAACAATAAACTTACTTATTTCTCTTATCACTTTTTCTTTCTATTTCTAAAACCTATAACTCAGTGGTTTTTTGGGTTTTATTTTTGTTTTTGTTTTTATTTTTTACCTTGGCGACAAGGAGAAATGGTGCTATAATTATTGAAGCTAGCTGAGTGAAGAAAATAATGAGTTCGGTTTGGGCTATGTTGAGTTTGAGGTGATAGCCAAACATTTGATGGGTCATGTGGTAGGGGCATCTGGGATGCAGGTGAGATGTCACAGATGGAGATGAGAATTTTCATGGGAATAGTTTCTGCATGCAGAATCAAAGCTATCTGAAAAAGTGAGAACATATGAGAAGAGCCAAGGGCAAAAGACTGGGAACATTTTAATCATTAGAAAACAATTTATGTATACATAACACGCACAATGTACTACTGCCAAGTAATTTAGGAATTCATTTAAGACTGGGAAAATAAATGCCAGTAAAACAGAAGAAATAACTGAGCACAGCCAGCAGCATCATAGTACTTGAATTCAAAAATATATAACAAATCCTCAGTAATCAAAACAGTATGGTACTGGCATAAAAACAGACATAATGACCAATGGAACAGAACAGAGAGCCCAGAAATAAACTTACCCATATACAGTCACCTGATCTTTGATAAGGGTACCAAGATACATGATGGGGAAAGGATAATCTTTTCAATAAATGGTGTTGGGAAAACTGGATATCCACATGCAAAAGAATGAAATTTTTCACACCATTCACAAAAATTAACTCAAAATGGATTAAAGACTTAATGTGTGAGACATTAAATCTTTAACTTCTATAAGAAAACACAGAGAGACAGCTTATTGACATTGACCTTGACAATGATATTTTGGATATGACACCAAAAACACTTTTGTCAAAAACACAAGCTTTGTTGCAAAAAATAGACAAGTGAGATTATGTCAGACTAAAAATTTCATTCTGCACAGCAAAGGAAACAGGCAACAAAATGAAAAGGCAGCCTATATTGGAAAAAGTATTTTCAAACCATATATCTGATAAAGTATTAATATTCAAAATATATAAGGAAAAACTACAGCATAGTAGGAAAAGAAAAAACCAAATACCCCATTTTAAAAATGGGCAAAGGAACTAAATAGGCATTTCTCCAAAGAAGACATACATATACATGGGCAACAGGTGTATGAAAAGATGTTCAACATGACTAATCAACATGGAAATGTAAATCAGAACCACAATGAGATATCACCTCACAACTATTAGTATACCGATCATCAAAAAACAAAATTGGAAGGGGAGGTGAACCATGAGAGACTATGGACTCTGAAAAACAATCTGAGTGTTTTGAAGGGGCGGGGGGTGGGAGGTTGGGGGAACCAGGTGGTGGGTATTAGAGAGGGCATGGATTGCATGGAGCACTGGGTGCAGTGCAAAAACAATGAATACTGTTACGCTGAAAAGAAATAAAAAATTAAAAAAAAAAAGATAACAAGTATTGGGAAGGGTGTGGAGAAAATGGAACCGTTACATACATGTTAGTGATGTAAATTGGTATAGCCATAATAGAAAATAATATGGAGATTTCTCAAAAAGTAGAAGATAGAACTACCCTATGATCCAGCAATCCCACTGTAGATATATATCCAAAGGAATTTAAATTAGGATCTCAAAGAGATAGCTGAACTCCCATGTTCATTGCTGTATAGTTTACAACAGCAAAGACATGGAAATAACCTAAATGTTCATCAGTGGGTGAGTGGATAAAGAAATTGTGGCATACACATACAGTGAAATATTGTTCAGCCTTAAAAAAAGAAAGATATCCTCCCATTTGCAACAATGTCAATGAACTTGGAGGACATTATGTTTTGTGAGATAAGCCAGACATCAAAGGACAAATATTACATGATACCACCTATATGAGGACTCTGAAATAGTCAGACTTATAGGAGCAGAGAATAAAATGGTAACTGTCAGAGCCTGGTGGGGAGAGGAAAATGCAGAGATATTAGGTACAAAGTTCCAGTTACACGAGGTAAGTTCTACAGCTCTGCTGTACAGCGTAGTGCTTATGGTTAACAATACTGTGTTTTATTCTTGAAAATTTGCAAGAAGGTAGATCATATGTTGTGCTCTTATCTCACACTATAAATAAATAGTAGTAATAATTAGAGTGGGAGGAAACTTTTAGAGGTGATGCATATGTTTATGGCATAGACTGTGGTGATAGTTTCATGGGTATATGCTTACTTACAAACTCATTCAGTGTATACATGAAATATATACAGCTTTTCATGTTAATCATACCTCAATAAAGTGGTATAAAAAAAGAAATTTGGGGGGCGCCTGGGTGGCTCAGTGGGTTGAGCCGCTGCCTTCGGCTCAGGTCATGATCCCAGGTCCTGGGTTCGAGCCCCGCATCGGGCTTTCTGCTCAGCGGGGAGCCTGCTTCCTCCTCTCTCTCTGCCTGCCTCTCTGCTTACTTGTGATTTCTCTTTGTCAAATAAATAAATAAAATCTTTAAAAAAAAATTAAAAAAAAAGAAATTTGGGGAGATGTGAATTTTCCTAGCAAGTTTTACACCTAATAACAATTTTAGATTTAATAAATAAAGTGTATACATATCACATAAACAGTATGACAAACATTATGCAGCTTTTCCACACTTATGCTCTGAAACAGAATTTTCTAAGATAACCAGTGATCTCATTACAGGAAAATAAAATTGTTTTTCTTCTGGAGAAAAAAAAAGGAATTACCTTACTCCCTTCTTTTTTTTTTCTTTTAGATTTTATTTATTTATTTGTCAGAGCGAGAGAGGGAGAAAGAGCGAGCACAGGCAGACAGAATGGCAGGCAGAGGCAGAGGGAGAAGCAGGCTCCCTGCCAAGCAAGGAGTCTGATGTGGGACTCAATCCCAGGACGCTGGGATCATGACCTGGGCCGAAGGCAGCTGCTCAACCAACTGAGCCACCCAGGCGTCCCTCCCTTCTTTTTTAAGTGGCATTTATCACTCCCTATATTCCACATAGTTTAGTCATTTATTGTGTTTATCACTTATTTCTGTTTCCTCATTTTGTCTTTTAAAATAAAACCTCCTTCAAAACCCTCAGATTGTTTTTCAGTTATATGCAACTGATGAATCACTGAATTCTACCTCTGAAACTAATACTACAATGTATGTTAAATTGAATTGAAATACAAAATTTAAAAATGGTAAAAATTTCAAAATAAAAAAATGAAAACAAAAAAAATAAAATAAAATAAAATAAAACCTCCTCCTGGGCAGTGATGTTTTTATGTTCACTGAGATACCCAAGTGCCTGAAATAGTGCTTGCCACCTAGTAAGTGCTTGGTAAATATTTGTTGAATAAATTATTTTAACTATCCAGAATATAGTAAAGAGATATAAGGAGATGAAAAATATGAAAGAACCATTATGGAACATGGAGAATAGAATGAGAAAAGTTAATAAACACCTAACTAGAATCACAGAAAAATAGAAAAGAATGAAAATCTTCATTACTGATAAAAGACATGATCCTTGGGAGCAGTGCACTCTTTGACAGTTGTCAGAGGCTGGAGAAGCCAAGGTTGTTAAATAGATCTTGTTCTCTTCCCCACCACCTCACTCTGTGGTAATGGTGGATTTGGAATGTCCAAATTGGGCCAAAATGCTTTGTTCTTAACGGATATAGTATAAATTGAGGAAAGACATGAAGCTCACTGATGGTTTATGGTGTCTTGGTTAAAGAAGGATTCACCACCATGACAACCAAAAAAAAAAAAAATACTTTTGAACTATTTGACTTTTAAAGTACCATTACACACAGATAGAATTACAATTAAATTTTAAGAAATAAAGTTGTTTATAAGAAAAGAAATGAAATCTGGCCATTTGCGACGACGTGGATGGAACTAGAGGGTATCATGCTTAGCGAAATAAGTCAATCGGAGAAAGACAACTATCATATGATCTCCCTGATATGAGGGATAGGAGATGCAACATGGGGGGTTAAGGGGGTAGGAGAAGAGTAAATGAAACAAGATGGAATTGGGAGGGAGACAAACCATAAGTGACTCTTAATCTCACAAAACAAACTGAGGGTTGATGGGGGGAGGGGGGTTGGGAGGGGGGTGGGATTATGGACACTGGGGAGGGTATGTGCTATGGTGAGTGCTGTGAAGTGTGTAAACCTGGTGATTCACAGACCTGTACCCCTGGGGATAAAAATATATGTTTATAAAAAATAAAATTAAAAAAAAAAAAAAAGAAAACCCTTAGGTTCCCTAATCCAACATAGAGTCAGATGTGACCTGAAATAAGGTCAAAGACTATTATTGACAGGGCACTTCAAATTACCCTCATAGAAGAGCCATGGTACAGCTGTTCCTTTTAGCTGCGTCCACATGCTGGCCTTTGTGGGCAGCTGGCCAAACACTGCATAAACGTTTGTCAGCATATGGCTGCCTTCCTATGCCCTTCAATTTTTCTGAGTACCTCCTGCATGTTCACATACCAACTGTTAACAAACCAGGTCATTGGCAAGTAACCCCTAAACCCCAAATAATGAAAAATAAATTATTTACATTTTCAGATTGAGATGCTAGAAGAAGAAAAACAAAGTAAACCTAAAGAAAGCAGAAGGAAGAGAATAATAAAATAAAACTTAAAGAAAGTGTCAATAAAATAAAAACCGATTATCTGAAAAAAAAACTTTTAAAAAAATAGACATACCTTCTTTGGAAAAATGCATCTTCAGGTCCTCTGCCCATTTTTAAACTGAATTACCTTTTCTGGTGTTGAGTCCTGTTAGTTCTTTTTATATTTTGGATACTAATCCCTTGTCAGATACGTCACTTGCAAATATCTTCTCCCATTCTGTAGGTTGTCTTTTTGTTTTATTGATGGTTTCCTTTGCTGTACAAAGGTTTTTTGTTTTTCTGTAGTCCTAGTAGCTTAATTTGGTTTGGTTTCTCTTGCCTGAGGAGACATATTTAGAAAAATGTTTCTGTGGCTGATGTCAAAGAAAGTACTGTCTGTGTTTTCTTCTAAGAGTTTTATGGTTTGTTGGTATGTCGCTGTTGGTGAGAATGCAGATTGGTATAGCCACTGTGGAAAACCGTATGGAGGTTCCTCAAAAAACTAAAAATACAATTACCATATAACCCAGTAATTCCACTACTGGATATTTACCCAAAGAAAACAAAAACACTATTTTGAAAAGATATATGCATCTTCATGTTTATTGTAGCATTATTTGCATAGTCCAGATATGGAAACAACCCAGGCATTCATCAGTAGATGAATAAATAAAGAAGATGTGGTATATTCAATGGAATATTACTCAGGCATTAAAAAGAATGAGATCTTGCCCCTTGCAAAAACATGAATAGACCTAGAGGATATAGTGCTAAGTGAAATAAGTCAGACAGAGAAAAACAGATAACATATAATTTTGCTCATATGTGGAATTTAAGAAACAAAACAAAGAGACAGAAGAAAAACAAAATGGACTCCTAAATGCAGAGAACAGACTAGTGGTTGCCAGAAGGGAGGTGGGTAGGGGGAGGGGTGAAATAGATAAAGGGGATGAAAAGTATACTTCATCTTGATGAGCACTGAGTTGTTGAATCATCCAATGGTATACTGAATCATCCAATGGTATACTGGAACCAATATAACACTATGTTAATTATCTTCATTAAAACAAATTTTAATAGATATACCAATAGCCAGAGTAATTAAGAAGAAAGACATAGATAAGGTATGCATACTAAAAATTTTATGGAACTCATTTATTTAAATTTAGGTAAGGTTGACAAAGCATACAATTAACCATTTTAAAATGAACAGTTATGTGGCATTTACTACATTCACAATGTTGTACAACCATCACCTCTGTCTAGTTCCAAACATTTTCATACCCCAAAAGGAAGCCCTGGATCTAATAAGCAGTTGTTCTTCATTTCCCTCCCCAGTCTACCCCTGCTGATAGCCCCTGGCAGCCACCAGTCTGCATTCTATCTTTATAGATTTATATATTCTAGATATTTCACATAAATAGAATCATATATATAATATGCAACCTTTTGCACCTGATTTACTTCACTTAATAACATCTTTAAGGTTCATTCATTTTGTAGCATATATCATCAGTACTTTGCTTCTTTATATGGCTAATTAATATTCCATTGTATGGATATGCCACAGATTTTGTATTCATTCATTGTTGGATAGTTGCACTGTTTCTAGCTTTTGGCTATAGTGAATAGTACTACTGCAAACACATGTGAATTTGTTTGATTGCCTGCCTTCTATTCTTTTAGGTATGTATCTAGAAGTGGAACTGCTGGGTCAAAGAGTATTTCTATGTTTAGCTTTTGAGTAACTGCCAAACTCACAGAGACCTAACAATTTTACATTCCCAACAGCGATGTGTGAGGGCTCCAATTTCTACACATCCACATCAATACTTGTTATTTTCCTTTTTAAAAAAAAATTCTAGCTATCCTACAGAGTGTGAATGTAAATTAGTACCTCATTGTGGTTTGATTGCATTTTAATGGTAACTCATGATGTGAGCATCTTTTCATGTGTTTATTCACCATTTGTATATCTTCTTTGGAGAAATGTATATTCAAGTCCTTTGCCTATTTTTAGTTAGATTATTTGTCCCTTTTTTAGAAATTTAAAAAATATATACATTAACTGAAAATGTTGTTTTGTTTTGTTTCCAGTGTTTAAATTCCGGTTAGTTAACACGTAGTATAATAGTTGAGGAGTAGAATTTAGTGGTTCGTCACTTAAATACACCACCCAGTGCTCATCATAACAGTGCCCTCCTTTTTTTTTTTAGTTTCTTTTCAGCGTAACAGAACTCATTGTTTATGCACTACACCCAGTGCTTCATGCCATACCTGCCCTCCATACAACAGTGCCCTCCTTAATGCCCATCACCCATTTAGCTCATCCCCCACCTACCTCCCCTCCAGCATCCCTCAGTTTGTTCTCTATGATAAAGAGTCTGTTTTATGATTTGCCTGTCTCTTTCCCTGCCCCATGTTCATTTGTTTTGTTTCTTAAATTCCACATATGAATGAAATCATATATTTATCTTTCTCTGACTTACTCACTTAGGATAATACCCTCTAGTCCTGTCTATGTCATTGCAGATGGCAAGATTTCATTCTTTTTGATGGCTGAGTAATATTCTGTTGTATAGATCTATCACTTCTTTTTTTTTTTTCCACTTCTTTATCCATTTATCAGTTGATGGATATTTGGGCTCTTTCTGCAATTTGGCTATTGTTGATAATGCCACTATAAACAACTGAATTTTTTTAAATTTTCATTCCAGTGTAGTTAGCATACAGAGTTATATTAGTTTCAGATGTACAGTATAGTGATTCAGCAATTCCATATGCTCATCGTGACACGTGCACTCTTTAATCCCATCACCTGTTTCACCTATCCCAACCACCTCAATAGTTAAGAGTGTTTCTTGGTTTGCCTCTCTCTCTTTTTTCCCTTTGCTCATCTGTTTGGTTTCTTAAATTCTACATATGAATGGAATCATATGACATTTGTCTTTCTCTAACTTATTTCATTCAGCATTATACTCTCTAGCTCTATCTATATTGATGCAAATGGCAAGATTTCATTATTTTTTATGCCTGAATAATATTCTACTTTATGTATATGTACCACATCTTCTTTATCTATTCACCCATTGATGGACACAGGGCTACTTCCATAATTTGCTTTGGTAAGTAATGCTGCAATAAACATAGGGGGCTTATAGTGTTTTATTATTCTTAGAGTAAATACCCAGTAGTGTAATTACTGGATCATGGGATAATTCTAGTTTTAACTTTTTGAGGAACCTCCATATTGTCTTCCACAAGTGGCTGCACCAGTTTGCATTCCCACCAACAGTGCACAAGGTTCCTTTTTCTCCACATCCTCGCCAGCACTTCTCATTTCTTGAGTTTTTTATTTTAGCCATTATTACAGATGTGAGGTGATAGCTCATTGCCATTTTGATTTGCATATCCCTGATGATGAATGATGTTGAACATCTTTTCATATGTCTGTTGGCCATCTGTATGTCTTCTTTGGAGAAATGTCTGTTCATGTCTTCTGCCCATTGTTTAATTGGATTATTTGGCTTGGGGGTGTTGAGTTGTATAAGTTCTTTATATATCTTGAATACTAATCCTTCATCAGATATGTCATTTGCAAATACCTTCTCCCATTCCATAGGTTGTCTTTTAGTTTTGTTGGTCATTTCTTTTGCAGTGCAGAAGCTTTTTATTTTGATGAAGTCCCATTAGTTATTTTTGCTTTTGTTCCCTTACCTTAAGAGACATATCTAGAAAGATGTTATGGCTGATGTCAGAGAAGTCACTGCTTTGGCTCTCTTGTAGGATTTTTATGGTTTCAGGTATCATCACATTTAAGTCCTTAAAGTCCTTAAGTGGATTAAGTCCTTAATCCATTTAGAGTTTATTTTTGTGTATGATGTAAGAAAGTGGTCCAGTTTGATTCTTTTGCATGTAACTGTCTAATTTTCCCAACACCATTTGTTTAAAGAGACTGTCTTTTCCCCATTGCATATTCTTGCCTTCTTTGTAGAAGATTAATTGACCATATAATTTTGGTTTATTTCTGGATTTTCTATTCTGTTCCATTGACCTGTGTGTCTATTTTTGTGCCAGTACCATATTGTCTTGATCACTACAGCTTTGTAATATAACTTAACGTCTGAAATTGTGATACCTCCAATTTTGTGTTTCTTTTTCGAGATTGCTGTTTGTCTTTTTGTTGAGTTGTAAGAGTTCTCTAGATTTTCTGGATACTAGACATTTATCAGATGTATGATTTGCAAATATGTTCTCCCATTCTGTAGGTTGTCTGCACTTTCTTGATAACATCCTTTGATGCACAACGGTTTTAGTTTTGATGAAGTCCACTCTATCTATTTTTTTTATTTTCAGCATAACAGTATTCCTTGTTTTTGCACCACACCCAGTGCTCCATGCAATCTGTGCCCTCTCTAATACCCACCACCTAGTTCCCCCAACCTCCCAACCCCCGCTGCTTCAAACCCCTCAGATTGTTTTTCAGAGTCCATAGTCTCTCATGGTTCACCTCCCCTTCCAATTTCCCCCAACTCCCTTCTCCCCACTTTATCTATTTTTTTCTCAAGTTGCTTGTGCCTTGGGAGTCATAGAATACATTTTAAAAATTGTATACATATACTATGAACAACTTGATACCAATAAACTTGTGTTCATATATATGAGTATAATTTTTTTTTAAAGATTTTATTTATTTATTTGACAGAGAGATCACAAGTAGGCAGAGAGGCAGGCAGAGAGAGAGAGGAGGAAGCAGGCTCCCTGCCGAGCAGAGAGCCCGATGCGGGGCTCGATCCCAGGACCCTGAGATCATGACCTGAGCCGAAGGCAGCGGCTTAACCCACTGAGCCACCCAGGCGCCCCGAGTATAATTTTTATAATAGCAGATATCTTAAAGCAGTCTAAATGTCCGAAGTAGAGAGACTAAATAAATAATAGTATAAACTTTGAAAAGATAGAGGTAAAAAGAAGTGAGAGAGGAACTGAATTAGTTTTCAATTGTTGCACAACATATTACAGCAAATTCTATGGATTAAAAATATACCCATTTTTTAGTTCACAGTTATGTAGGTTAGAAGTCTGCCAAGACATGACTAGGCTCTCTGCTCAGGTTACCACAAAGCTGAAGTCAAAGTATCAACTGTGCTACGTTCTAGTCTGAAAGCTCTAGGGGGAATATGCTTCCAAGCTCTTTGGATGTGGTTAGCAGGATTTAGTTTCTTACAGTTATAGGACTGAAGTTCCCATTTCCTTGCTGGCTTTCAGCTGGGAGCTGCTCTCAGCAGCTAAAAATCACCTGCTTTCCTTACTGTGTAGACCCCTTCATCTTTAGGTTATCAGCTATATAGTGAATCCTTTCCACTCTTTGAACCTCTGACTTTGTTTTCTGTAACTAGCAGAAAATTCTGCAGTTTTAAAAGGTTCATGGCACTGGGTCATACTCACCCAGCACTCTCCCTATCTTATGTTCAATTGTGGCATATAACATAACCTAATCATGGGAGTAAATGCTACCATATTTATAGTTACAGGGATTATGAAACCCCAGGATTGGTGAGGAAATGTGGGGGATCATATTAAAATCTGCCTACAGCAGGGATTATGTCTACATAAGCATATTCTATATATTTAAAAAAATTAATGAAATATTGTTCAGTGAAAAGAGTGAGTTTACAATTATTTAGTATGTGTTCAGTATGACATTTGTGGAGATAAACTATGTATGTCTGTACATATAGTGTGTATTATAATCGGCAGTAATTTGTTAAAAGACTAAAATTTCTAAAAAGAATTATTGAACAGACAGACATTTAAAGTTTTGATAGTGATACTTTCTTAAACTGGCTGGCAACTTAAGAGAGACAATTACAGGGGCACCTGGGTGGCTCAGTGGGTTAAGCCTCGGCCTTCGGCTCAGGTCATGATCTCAGGGTCCTGGGATTGAGCCCCACATCCTGCTCAGCAGGGAGCCTGCTTCCCCCTCTCTCTCTCTCTGCCTGCCTCTCTGCCTACTTGTGATTTCTCTTTCTGTCAAATAAATAAATAAAATCTTTTAAAAATAGAAAGACAATTATAGCAAGTTATAACAAATATTGACTTTGCTATATGAGTAGATAAATAGACCACAGTGTTTCACTTATGCTTCTCCCCTTCTTCAAATGGCCAGCTTCAGATTTCAGTGTGAAACATCTGCTTTGCTGTTGAGTGATAATGAGGTAATAGAAGAACAAAGCCTTAAGAAGCCAGAATTTAAAATGTCCTTTGTCTTTTTTCCCTAATATCATGGATTCCCCTATAAAAGGAATGTGTTGCTATAGTTGAATTTTTTTTCTGTATACACATCTATTAAGATCGTTAACCATTATCTTTTTTTTTAATGTTTCATTTTTTATCTTACTTGGAAATGATCTAGGTATTTAATGACCTTAAGTTACATTGTTACTTTGAACAAAACTTTGAGATATTAGGTTATCAAAAAGATTTTGAATACTACTTTAAAGTATACCTAAATTTTTAAAAATTTTACTTAAACATTTACTCACTATACTTGTTCTTTTTTTTTTTCTCAGCATAACAGTATTCATTGTTTTTGCACCACACCCAGTGCTCCATGCAATCCGTGCCCTCTCCAATACTCACCACCTGGTTCCCCCAACCTCCCACCCCCCGCCCCTTCAAAACCCTCAGATTGTTTTTCAGAGTCCATAGTCTCTCATGGTTCACCTCCCCTTCCAATTTCCCTCAACTCCCTTCTCCTCTCTAACTCCCCTTGTCCTCCATGCTATTTCGTTAACCATTATCTTAAAATGATTACCACATAATTACCTCCTTAAAAAAATTACAAGTAATTTTCTTTTAGAATAGAATTTGTGTTATAGTTCATATTTGGTTCTGTATGGATTCACTTATTCTATTATGTGAATTTCCTTTTTCACACAAGGAGTTATTATTGTGTAACTAACTTATTTTCTGTGTACCTCTGCTGTGCCTGATAATATGCCTGGTTCTCTTGCTGGCCCTTTACCAATTTAGCGAAGTGCTCTAAAGTCTCAGGGTACTAATTATTGATTTCATCATTCAACTGGCTTTCCCTAAAGAGTCCTCTTTATGCCAGGTTTTTCTGCTAGGCCTTGGGAGCACAAACTTGCCCTTAAAAACTTAATCTTTCTTGATTATCACATGAAAACACTTATGTTAGCTATCCTCTCATGGCTGCTGTGCAAAGCAAGCTAAAATGCTTCATTTCTTATTCTCATGGAGTTTATTCAGCATTCAAAATACCCTTGCGTAGAATTAACTTTTTCTTGAAAATCAGCTGCTTCTGTAGTTGAAGTACAGAACTCTCCTTGAGAGTCCATCATTCTACCCAAATGAGATAATTTGCCTCTGTGAAAATCTCAGATGCTCTAGAGATGAATTTTCTTTTAAAATGATGTGTGAGAATTTTGTTTATTAAATCAAACAGTTTTGCTTCTCTCTGCAAAAAAAGTCCTGTCTTACAATGCAACTGGATCTTACTGACAAGAGCTCAGGCAGCCAGTGAGGGACATGCAGTTCAGTCTTAGTCCTTCCACTTAGGGCTCCATGGTATGGTCTAGCCTGCCTTAACTTGATCTGGGACATAGCCTCTAGCTCACTATGCAACATTCGCTCCAAGGATTTTCCGTGTGTCCCAGCAGGTATAAGAGAAGCTAGTCCAGGTGACTGACAACATCACTTTCCTTTCATACTCTGCTCTCTAGTCTGTCATTGTCAATACGCATATCTTCCTTGGAAATTACAGAGATTTATAGAAATTAAAAATTAGCTCACTCTCTCTCATACAAAGAAAGCCAGGGATATGTGTCCTATGGATGGAGAAACCTACACACAAATATTTAAGTGAATATACATATAATCCAATTATCTTGTAAGTTTTTTCATTAATATATTTTCTTATATAACACAAAACTGAAAATACAGAATGAATGCAAATATGGTTTAAACCAAAATATATTCCATTCCAGTGGCCAAACCATCCCAACATGCTTTCAAATATATGCCCAAGGCATCAGGTCCTATTTCAGAAACATTAAAGTGAAAATCTGCTAAGGGATAGGCAAAGTGAAATTTTTACTTTAGATACATACCTTGGTCTATAATCTATGTCTCTTTTCATCTGAGAATTAGATCAGAAGTTACCAAAGGTTATTATGCTCTGAATCTAGATGTCAGGCTAAAGAAAACTTTTAGTCCAGGTTCCTATAGAGTTTAGGTGAAAACAGTAAAAGAAACAGTCAGTTTCTTTAAGAAGATCTTTGTTTAGAAGAAATTTGCCTTCTGCTCTGTCTAGACCATAGTGCACAGTGCAATGTAGAAAAAAATGACTAATGCTTCTGACCTAAGTTCACAAAAAATCCTCTGCTTGTGGAGAATTAAGGGGTATCAGAGGTAGAAGTTACAGTAGATTGGTATAATCATTTATTTATGAATCAGACATCTATTTTGCACTGACTATGTGCTCTCACTGTTATAGTCTCTAGAGATATGGCAGCAAATAGAACACACAAAAATTCCTGCTTTCATGAAGCTTACATTCTGGTGGTGAGAGTGAGTGTATGTGTGTGTGTGTGTGTGGATATATATATATATATGTATATATATACATATATATATATATATTTGGAGGGATAAATGTTATCAAATATAAAAAGTAAACTATAAGAGAGAATTTGCTATCTTGAATAAAGTAGTCAGCATCGGCCTTACTGAGAAGGTAAATATACCATGGGGCTATCTTCCAGGGGAAAGACCCCTTGTCTACTACCATCCTCACATCAGTGAATCTCAAAATGACATCCAGGGGCACCTGGTGGCTCAGTAGGTTGAGTGTCTGCCTTCAGCATAGGTCATAAACTCAGGGTTCTAGGATTGAGCTCTACATTAGGCTCCCTACTCAGCAGGGAGTCTGCTTCTCCCTCTCCCTCTGCCTCCCCTCTCCCTCCCCACTCATGTTGTCTCTCTCTCTTTCAAATAAATAAACAAAACCTTTAAGGAAAAAAATTCTCTCATTAAAAAAAAAAAAGACTTCCAAATTAATAAGGTGGAGCCAAGGGATGAAATAGTAACCAGCTTCCTCACCCTTGGTCATTTGAGGGTAAATAAGTAAACTAGATAGATAGATAGATAGATAGATAGATAGATAGATAAGAAATGAGGGTGGGTTGGATTTGGGCTGTTTTTTAAAGGTAGAACTGTGCTGGTTTCATTTCTGGAATGATGGAGTAAGCTCCTAACTGACTAGCCCTCCCACAATCTCCTGTTAACACTGGCTAAAAAACAAAAAACAATCACCTTAACGTTCTGCAGAATGAACAAAAGCAGGCAGATATTGGAGGGGAGTAAAAACTTAGAGAAAGGAACCAACACATGGTGAATTTCCTGCTTTTATGGTTTTGGTCTGAGTATAGTCTTAGAACATCATGGGGTAGGGGTTCCTGGGTGGCTCAGTGGGTTAAAGCCTCTGCCTACGGCTCAGGTCATGATCCCAGGGTCCTGGAATCGAGCCCCACATCAGGCTCTTTGCTCCGCAGGGAGCCTGCTTCCTCCTCTCTCTCTGTCTGCCTCTCTGCCTACTTGTGATCTCTGTCTGTCAAATAAATAAATAATAAAATCTTTAAAAAAAAAAAAAACCATCATGGGGTAGCTAAAACTCCAACAGAGATGTATTTTTAGCCTGAGGAACCAAGAGATGGAGCCTGGGGCAAGCATGACCACTGCAAGGAGTCTTGGAGAGGAGAGAATAGGAGATGGAAAATCCCAAATTCTATATATGAACTCTGCCCATGTCAGCAGATGATCCCTGAACCACAAATAGGCAAGGCAAACTCAAGGTAGCTTGCAATTTAAGGCTAAAAGAAACAGATTTGACCTCCATCAATCACAGGAGAAATATTACAGATTAAGTCTAATCAATTAATTTCTATAAAAAGAAAAATACTAACTAACCCTCTAAAGAGGACTATTAAAGAATCAAGCATCTCCATAGCATAACAATTGCAATGTCCAGGATACAGTCCAAAATTTTGGGACATACAAAGAATCAAGAAGGTGTAACCCATGCTCGGGCGAAAAGGCAATCAACAGAAGCCAATCCTCAGATAACTCAGATGTTGGAATTATCAGACAGGGCTTTTAAAATAGCTGTTATAACATGTACAATGAGTGAATAAATAGTAAATATCTCAACAGAAAAATACAAAATACTTTTTAAATAACCAAATGGAAATTTTAGAACTGAAAAATACAATATCTATATTAAGAATATCTGGAATAAAAATATCTCTGGATGAGGTTAATTGAAAAGAGATCATAGCAGAGAGAATCAGTGAATTAAATACCAATATGAATTGTCCAGTATAAAGAAGAGAGAAAAATATTGACACAAAACAAAATAAACAACAAAACCTTAAGTTGATCATTTCAAAAGGCTCACACTGGAATTTCAGAAGGAGAAGAGAAAAAAATGGGTCAGAAAAAACATTTGAAGAAATAATGGCAAATAACTTCACCAAATTTTGTGAAAGACATAAGTTTACAGATTTAAGAAACCTATCAAACACCAAACAGGATAAATGACACATCACTGTCTAACTACTTAACACCAGTGAAAAAGAAAATCTTAAAAGCTACTGGTAAAAAATGACACATGGACACATTACATACAGGGAAACGATTCAAGTGATCATGGGCCTTTTATCAAAAACTATAGAGACCAGAATACAGTAGGAAAGCATCTTTAAAGTGTTGAAGAACAAACACAAAATTATATATCTAATGGAAAGTGTCTTTGAAGAATGAAGACAAAATAAAAATATTTTCAGATAAAGGAAAACTAAGAGAATATGTCACCAGCAGAATTGCACTTCAAGATATGCTAACTGAAATTCTTCAGGCTAAATGAAGGAATTGGAAGGAAACTCACATTTTCAGGAATGATTGAAGAGCACTGGAAACGGTAAATATGGGAGTAAATATAAAAGTCTGTTTATCCTCTTAACTTTAAAAAAAATTAAATATAAGGAAAAAATAACATTTTAAAGGTGTTATAATGTGTGTACATATAGTACATAGCAGAAAGGATGGTGGGGAGTGGTAATTTAACCTCTAAAGTTGAAAATTTTCTACCTTTAATGTAAAATGGGAAAATATGAACTCTAAATTTACCATGAATAGTTAAGGATATATAAAATAATGCAAAGAAGTATAACTAAAAAGGCCATAAATAAATTAAATGGAATTCTAAAATATTCCCAATAATGGGAGATTCCTAGAACTGTTTTGGTCTTTAGTTTTTTCACATTCTAAACTATGTTTTCATGGTATCCTAAGAGCTAATTCTACATTAAGGGAGTATGATTTCAGGTATCATGCAAAATGGTAAAGAGTTGCCTGTGTGGCTAAGTTTAATTATGTCTTTCTTAGAAAATTGCTAGATTGTAGAGGTCAAAATCGTCAAGACACTAAATAAAACATAACTTAGGGTAGAAGGAAAATCCTTTGTGAATAAAGTGGCAATAACTTTTTTTTTAAGATTTTATTTATTTGAGAGAGAGACAGTGAGAGAGAGCATGAGTGAGGAGAAGGTCAGAGGGAGAAGCAGACTCCCCATGGAGCTGGGAGCCCGATGCGGGACTCGATTCTGGGACTCCAGGATCATGATCTGAGCCGAAGGCATTCGTCCAACCAACTGAGCCACCCAGGCGTCCCTAAAGTGGCAATAACTTTTGAAAAAGTTTTTCCACTTCAATTGAAAACTAGAAAATTGCCATGATACACACAAACTATTCCCTTCCTCACTTCTTTTTTAAAGTATTATATGTACAGACCAAAAATTTTACAGAGCCTGCAGTGAACTGGCAATATTTATCAAAAGAACTAATAACTTGTTATAAACTCTCAAAATGGCCTTCCAGCATTAAGTCTACAGTTGCAAAAATGACTTTGTGTAGAATCTAGATGAATTCAGATAAAAGACATTCTCTCCTTTCCCTCACTTACACTCCTGCTTCAAGGCCAAAGCCACAGGTAGAGTGATTCAGCCAGGTTAGTCACTCCCACTTCTGTCCCAGCATCTACTTGGCTACACACCTTGGCCTGCTCATTCCCACAAGTTGCTAGTCAACAAAAAACAGTTCTCAAAGGATCTACTGTTCCATCCTGATCCAACAGATCATTTAAATAACTGCTGTAGTCTTCTCAAGTACAGCTACTACAGATCACAATCTGTTAGAACCAATAGAAAGCATCTGCCAGAGATGTCAGAGCCCAGGTTGGGATATCCACTGATAGCCAGTAAGGGCTTTGTTGAAGAAGAAAAAAATTACTCAGACACTTGTTAAAGACAGTAAGGCAGACTTTCAGGACCATTGTGATGGGTGTAAGGACCATTGCAATAGAATTTAGCCTTAGAGGAGAGAGATTGGGCTCACCTATGATTACAACAAGGAAAAATGAGAATTTATAGCCAAAGAGCAGATTTGGGAATCAGTGGATATTTTAAATTACATTGAGACACAAAAACCATTGAATTTGGAGATTGCCAGGGGAGGTTTTAAATGATGTGTTTTAGCCATTGGATAAGAAGAAACAGTTGATTGAGGAGTGAATGCACAGTGCAGAAATGTAGAGACAGGGATGAGGATACTCTGATGAGGTTCTGTAGGAAAGAGCGCAAGAGCTGAAGGGGCTTTTAGAAGGGAGCATGAAGATAGGAAGAAGAGATAGTGCCATGAGGCATGGTCCCACAGGGATTGGGGAAGAGAAATGGAAGTGCCTAGAATCACAAAAAGTTGGATTAATCTATGATAAGTTTGGAAGACATCCATGTCCAATGAATTTTGTTTTCCAATGAGGCTTAAGGAAAAATGTGATAGTTTGGATCAGTCTCTGTAGGAAAGGAGAGAAAGAAAGGGATACGAATGAGTATTCCTTGAGTGCATGTGACGTGTCAAGCCCCATGTCAGAAGTTTTACAATGTCACCTAATTCAGTCCCTGCATCTAGTGTGGATATGAATAATTTGCTAGTGTCCAGTCCAGGATTTAAGTCCCGGTCTGCCCCCCGCTTTATTTCCATTATACCATATTGTCACAGGGATTCATGAGAGAATAAACAAGCAGAATTGCAGGATCACCAGAAGATAGAAATCAGAAACTTTTTTTTTTAATCTATAAACATATATTTTTATCCCCAGGGGTACAGGTCTGCGAATCGCCAGGTTTACACACTTCACAGCACTCACCATAGCACATACCCTCCCCAATATCCATAACCCCACCCCCCTCTCTCAACCCCCTCCCCCCATCAACCCTCAGTTTGTTTTGTGAGATTAAGAGTCACTTATGGTTTGTCTCCCTCCCAATCCCATCTTGTTTCATTTACTCTTCTCCTACCCCCTTAACCCCACATGTTGCATCTCCTCTCCCTCATATCAGGGAGATCATATGATAGTTGTCTTTCTCCAATTGACTTATTTCGCTAAGCATGATACCCTCTAGTTCCATCCATGTCGTCGCAAATGGCAAGATTTCATTTCTTTTGATGGCTGCATAGTATTCCATTGTGTATATATACCACATCTTCTTTATCCATTCATCTGTAGATGGACATCTAGGTTCTTTCCATAGTTTGGCTATTGTAGACATTGCTGCTATAAACATTTGGGTGCACGTGCCCCTTCGGATCACTACGTTTGTATCTTTAGGGTAAATACCCAGCAGTGCAATTGCTGGGTCATAGGGTAGTTCTATTTTCAACATTTTGAGGAACCTCCATGCTGTTTTCCAGAGTGGTTGCACCAGCTTGCATTCCCACCAACAGTGTAGGAGGGTTCCCCTTTCTCCGCATCCTCGCCAGCATCTGTCATTTCCTGACTTGTTAATTTTAGCCATTCTCTGACAGAATGGGAGAAGATATTTGCAAATGACATATCAGATAAAGGGCTAGTGTCCAAAATCTATAAAGAACTTAGCAAACTCAACACCCAAAGAACAAATAATCCAATCAAGAAATGGGCAGAGGACATGAACAGACATTTCTGCAAAGAAGACATCCAGTTGGCCAACAGACACATGAAAAAGTGCTCCATATCACTCAGCATCAGGGAAATACAAATCAAAACCACCATGAGATATCACCTCACACCAGTCAGAAATCAGAAACTTTTAAGGAGACCTAATCATAGTCATGGATTCCAGCAACCAAGGGATCTGTACTTAGTGACTGCCTAGCATACCTTCCAAAAACAATGGGCAGATTTCTCCATTAGAAATTCCTTGAGATACAGATTCTTGATGCCTGAATGTTATATCACTGGAAGCACATCAGGAGCCCAGATTTAAGAGAAAAACGGGAAAAACTCACTGATATCAAAATTAAACATTTATCTACTCCAGAACCCCCAAAATCTAAGTTGTTTTACTTCTTAGTGTGCTTTGAATTTTTGCACTGAAACATCTTTTTACTTCCATTAAGAAATTTGTGGGATAGGAGCACCTGGGTGGTGCAGTTGGTTAAGCATCCACTCTTGGTTTCAGCTCAGGTCATGATCTCAGGGTCATGGGATCAAATCCCACATCAGCCTCCTCAGTCAGCCTGGAGTTTGCTTAAGACTCTCTCTTCCTCTGCCCTTCCCCCACACCTTGCAATCTCTCTCTCTCTCTCTCTCTCTCTCTCTTAAATAAATAAATCTTGAAAAAAAAGAAACTTGTGGGATATATTAAGGCTTAAACTGATAAGGCTGAGTACTCTATGGATAGCTGCAGAATAACAGTTAACCCAGTTTATCTTAATTGGTTAGTGACTTTTGTGTAGGGCCAAAAGTCAAAAGGTATGGCTAGAGAGGATACTGAGGAATCACCTTGCAGTGAGCTGCCTGCTGCCCAGAAGAGCATCCTGGTGTCTCACATGGGCTTGGAAGATTTATGGATGAATGAAGACACAGAAGTAAACCAGGGAGGAGGAGTACCAGATCCTTTGGTACTATATTCTTAGAAGAGTGTGTGAGCACAGAGGCAACACACATAACCCCTTTCCATCCTGCTTCTGAGGGTATACAGAGCTTCTGAAACTGTATGATCCCAAGTTGAGAACTCCCCTTTAAGGAAAAAGCAGCCCACTCTGGGAACAGACCTATGCTATCTCAGCACTTACGCCTCGGCCTCCACCTCATTCCATCCGCCTGCTGTCTCCACACTTTGATTTTGACTAGGGTGTGGTCAGCCATGGCAAGCCTATGGCTTTCTCCCACTGACCCTGGTCCATCCCCAATCCTAGTCCTGCCTGAGGTTCTCCTGCCTCAACCCTGTAAGTCACGACTTATCAGGATTCCTGGGCTTGACCTCTAAGGTTTGTTCTTGCCCTTGTCTTAAACTCTCTGAACTCACACACCTGCCAGAACAAGCCTACCTACCTTACCATGGACAGTGCTGTCAAATAAGCTAGATTGCTTAACCCCACTGTGCTTTTATTTCTTCAACTCTAAAATAGAAGTATCTTACCTTTTCCCTACCATCCTGGTGCGTGTGGTTGACTATTCCTTGCTCTATCTTCTCATTAGATTTTCAGGATCAGGTGATTCCTGACCAGGAAAGAAAAGGAGACTCATCACATTCCCCAGTGGATTTGGATGAAAACTGGTAATAAAATCAAGTACAACTCCAAGAGGGGACATTGGAGAGCCACCAAGCTGGGTCTGTAAGGAATCACACATGAGGTGGCATGCATATTTATGCTGCATTGTCACTTGCTCATATCATATCACTCTGTAAACATCACTGCTCCTGAACAACAGAGAAGTTTTGTTGAGAAGATGATTTTTCTCTGTTAGTATGCTGCTGCCCCAGTAGGTTGGTTCAGTAATAAATGTGTGAGACCTTTTGTTTGAGGGGGAAAAAAGGTAGTGTTTCCCTAATTAAAGTGACAATACAGTCCCTAGAACAAAGTCCTGGAAGATAGTAGATCTCAGTAAATATTCACTGTTATAATCTTTATTATACATATTTAAGCTTTGCTCTTGAATCTAAACATTGGTGTTCTTTATATGCTTTAGCCGGGCTTGTGAAAGACAGGAAGGGCAAATAAAGGTCGGTTGCCCCTGCAAAGATTCTTCCCACCACAGAGATCCTACTTTAGCTAGACACCTGGCAGGCAGCCTTCCCTGGGACCTAAGGAGCAGGATCTCTGCCAGCTTTGCCTGGTTACAGGACAGCAGAGATTCCATGACACTAAGATGTCATCAGAGCCCTATGCAGCAGCAGGCACATTCAGAATATTCATTTATTGCTGTGAAACTCTTGAGAGCCTTTAAAGCAGGAAAAAGCTGTGCATGTACAGATAGGAACCTTCTGTGGGGAAAATTACCCATTTATTGTTTCTCATTTTGCTCTCAGCTATCTTGGTATTTTAATTGTGTTGTCCTTATAAACGTAAAGTCATTAGAAGTCAAGAAGACATTATTAGGCAAAGTTTATTTTTATTTAGTAAGTCTCTATAAGCTGCAAGCCTCTATGCTTGATTCTTTGAGGGCTACAGGAGATTCTGTCCCTGCTAATTTACAGACAAGGACACTGGACTTAAAGACTGTGTTAGAGATCCCCAGCACAACCCCTAGTGGCCATTCGTTAGGACTTTGAGGATTCAGCATATAGCTGTATTCGTAGCTGAGATTTATTACAGTGACATAGTAAGGATACAGAGCTGGATCATAAGGGAGATGAACATAGGCAGAGCCTGAAAGAATCCGTGTGCAGGCTTACTTATGCTTTCTCCCTCACATGAGGGGATCACCCAGAACACACTCTTTCAGCAGTGAAAATAGCAATATCTGTGCAGTGTTTCTGCTCCCCAGGAAGCCATTTAGAGACTCAGCATGCCATGTTTATAGGGGGCTGTCACATAGGCACCCTTTACTTACCATATACAGAATTCCCAGAAGGGAAGCAAATGTTCAGCATAAGATACAGTGCCCCCTCACAAGCAGTCTAGGCACAGTGAGCCACCCTTAACTGTTGGAAACTCTTTGAGAACCAAATTCCCAGATGTCAGCCAAAGGCTGATCTTGTAAACATACCTTTCTAAGATAGCAGTCTCAGTCCTGCTGTGTTAACTCTTTTCTGCACAGTGAAGTTGTCACATATGTACACACCAGCTCTAATGCTAACCAGAGGCACTGCCATAAATGGTTAGATGTTAGTGGAGGAATAGATCCTTTCTGACTGATAGGGCCATAGAAGCCTTCATGAGCTGGGCCTCAAAGGATAGGCAGGCCTTGAGCAGAAGAGAGAAGTGGGGAGATAGGATGCAGTGAAAAAAGAATACTTCTTAAGAAAGGCAAGCAGATCCATCTGGCCTGGAACAATGTGTTGATGGAAGTAGAAGAATTTAGGGAGACAGGAAGAGGACAGATGCTAGAGGGTCTGGACTGCCAGGTGGAAGCTTATGAGCATCTACAGAGCTGGAGCAGCACTGAAGTTTCTTTTTTAAGAAAGGAAGTCATCTAGTTCAAGCTGTATTTGCAGAAGATGCATATATGGGTGATAATTCAGGCTGACCTGGAGGTTGGAGTGCCTAGAGATGGAAGGCTACTGAAGATACCTGGACACGTTCCCAGAGGAACTTGACTTCAGAATCTGCTCATTCATTTTTGACCCACCTCACTCTATAGCAGATACATTACAGTCCTTGGGGAAGGTAAACTCTGACTGTGTTTGTGCTGTAAGAGTGCCCTACAGTACTTTGGCTGGCAGGCCAGAGATAGCTAAGTCTCTTAACATGTCTGGTGAATTTGTGCTACAATATCGTAAATGCAGAGAAGAGATTATGTTTACTGAAAAATACTACATAGCCTACACTGATCAAAGTACTCAGAAACTTCCAGATCCCTTGTCCCAGTCTTAAGCACAGATAGAGCAAATCTCTGACTTTAGTACACCTTCTTTCATGAAACTGCAAGTACTCTAGGCACATATCTGGCTTTCAAGACTGTCCCACTCCCAAAAAAAGGTTCAGAAAGGGCCAAGGGGCAGATCACATGGGACCTGCTCACTGACATTTCTTTTGTTTTTCTAATTATTTTTTTAATTTCTTTTCAGTGTTCCAGAACTCATTGTTTATGCACCACACCCAGTGCTCCATGCAATACGTGCCCTCCATAATACCCTCCACCAGGCTCACCCAGCCTCCCACCCCGCTCCCCTCTGAAACCCTCGGATTGTTTCTCAGAGTCCATAGTCTCTCATGGTTTGTCTCCCCCTCCAATTTCCCCCAACTCCCTTCTCCTCTCTCTTTTTTTAAAATTTATTTATTTTTCTCACCATAGTACATACCCTACCCAAAGTCCATCACCCAGCCACCCCATCCCTCCCACCACCCTCCCTTCTAGCAACCCTCAGTTTGTTTCCTGAGATTGAGTCTCTTATGGTTTGTTGATGGCTCTAGTATTTCTAGCATTGTAATTTTGTACCTTGGAATAGTGCTGCTATGCAGTAGTACAGAATCTTTTGTTCCAGCAACCCCTCCCAGACCATGCTGAACTTTATAGGATGATAGAAATGCTCTGTGTATGGCAGAACATTATGGTGTACCTGGTAGCCACTAGTTTCATGTAGCTATTTAACACTTGAAATGTGGCTAGTTTGAGAAGCGATTTTCCAATTTCACTTAATTTTAATTAAGCTTAAATATGAATAAACGACATGCGGCTAGTGGCTACCATTTTGTATAGCACAAGATAGAACCTGGTAGACTGAGTGATCTGTTGAACTGGTTGTGCAAGATCATTGGCAGAAAGGATAGATTGAGTCTGTGTGCACAGAGTACTGAGAGGAGGAAAACACATGAAACAAAATAGGAATATTAAGAACAATAGAGTACTTTGTAGTCTTGGATGTATACATTTGTGTATACACAAATGTATATTTGTGGGTATGTAATATTTAGAGACATGTAGCTACCTTCAAGTTGGTTTATTTCTTTTTGATCAATGTTCTTATTTTCACCATTTAAGTATATATCAAAAAAGACAGTTGGAATGAGTATAGGCTTTGGAGAATCCAGACCTGAGTTGAAATCTTGTCTTTATACTTTATTAGCTATGTTACTATAATATTGGGGTTTTTTAAAAGATTTTATTTATTTATGGGACAGAGAAAGATTGAGTGAACACAGGCAAGGGGAGCAGCAGAGGGAGAGGGAGAACCAGGCTCTCTGTTGAGCAGGAAACTCAATGCTGGGCTCCATCCCAGGACCCTGGGATCATGACTTGAACGAAAGGCAGACGCTCAACCAACTGAGCTACACTTGTGCCCCTATAATATTGTTTTAAAAATAGTATCACTGGCGCCCCTGCATGGTTCAGTTCAGCATCTGACTCTTGGTTTCGGCTCAGGTCGTGATCTCAGGGTCATGAGATCAAGCTCTGTTTCTAGCTCCACGCTCAGTGAGGAGTCTGCTAGATATTCACTCTCTCCCTCTCCCCTCCCCGCCCACTCTCTCTTGCTCAAATAAATAAATAAATAAATATTTTAAAAATTCGTATCACTAACTGTCCCATATTAAGGGAGAATAAAAAAGATTTTGAAATAGTTACATTGTTCCTATATTTTAAACTTCTTGAAAAAAAATTAGAGTTTTTAAGTACTTTTAAAGTTTTAGTACTTAGGAAATCTTCATTTGCTGGTATTTCTTGAGATTATTCCTGGGCTTCTCGGTCTTTTTTTTTTTTTAAGATTTTATTTATTTATTTTTCAGAGAGAGAGAGAGCACAAGCAGGCAAAGTGGCAGGCAGAAACAGAGAAGCAGGCTCCCCACTGAGCAAGGAGCCCAATGCGGGACTCGATCCTAGGACCCTGGGATCATGACCCAAACTGAAGGCAGTGGCTTAACTGACTGAGCCACTGAGAAGGCATCCCTTCTCAGTCTTATTCTTTAAAAGATTAGAAAACGTCTAATAGAATGTCTGACAGATTTATTTTTTTATTATTTATTATTATTATTATTCAGTTAGCCAACATATAGTACATCATTAGCTTTTGATGTAGTGTTCAATGATCCATTATTTGCATGTAACATCTGTGCTTATCACAGATTTAAATATTCATTTGGGGGCACCTGGGTGGTTCAGTGGGTTAAAGCCTCTGCCTTCAGCCCAGGTCATGATCCCAGGGTCCTGGGATCGAGCCCCATATCGGGCTCTCTGCTCAGCAGGGAGCCTTCTTCCCTTCCTCTCTCTCTGCCTGCCTCTTTGCCTACTTGTGATCTCTGTCTGTCAAATAAATAAATAAAATCTAAATAAATAAATAAATAAATAAATAAATAAATAAATAAATATTCATTTGGCTTTCAAGTTGGCTCAGTCTTCTAGCTTCCACTCAGGAAATGATCAAGATTTTTCTGTTTCTCCTGTGTATATTTATTTTGGTTTCTATAGGCTCTACTATTCCCATCAGGGTTCCCTCTTAAGAGACATATAATATATTAAACAGCAAAACTTTGCCTCATTGAAGCACAGAAACAGAGCAGAAATAGTGACAAGAACAAGTTAATAAGTATAAATAATGTGTATTCCGGTATCCTTAGGGAACTTATGGAGTTATAATAGGCCAAATCTGTAGGACTGTGTGTGTGTGTGTGTGTGTGTGTGTGTGTGTGTGTGTGAAAGCAGACCATGAAAAACCTCAGGCAAATGCTATGATTTTTCTTCCATCTGTGAATATATATTCTTCTTACCCTATATCATGCCAAACAGAGAATATGTGTAGTGAGTAAAGGAATGAAATTTAAAAGACAAAAATGTTCACATTCTGAACAAAGAGCTAGAAAGCACAGAACAAAAGATTATCAGTATAAATGTAGGTCATGATAGAGGAAGGGAGCAGGGTCAGGAAGATACTCTTTTCAATTTGGAGTATTTTCAAATTTGGAGTATTCCTGCCAAATTGCCACATATCACATGAAGTACCATATGAAAAAAAGGTGATAAGTTCTATAAAATATAGTACACATGTTGATAACTGCTCTCATCCTGTTCAAAACCTTGGTGTGTGTTTGTTTCATTTCCATTAGGCTGTTTAGAAATTCGGAAGCATAATTGTGAAGACTGAAAATTTTATGCACTGAATTCCTGGAGAGAGTGATGTTTGCTCAAAGTTTGTTTTGCTTACAGTTTGATCCTACTAGTGAAAGAATGAATTTTTGAGGTTATCTTTTTCTAGTTAGTAGACTATCCATTAGGAAATACCATGATTGGACTATGTTAGGTGTGACCTTTCATAAAAGTTAGTCATTTTTCTGTATTATTGCCAAGATACTGTTTTTCTATGAAGTCTTAGGGAGCAACCACACTTTAGCATTTGTTTAAGTCTTTCCAGTTTGCATAATAAATAAATTGGGAAACATTATAATTAATAAATGGGAAAAAATTAAGTCATGTTATCAGTGATTTGCTCTTAAATGCTTTATTTTTCTATGATAATGCAGTCAGATAAATTACTAAGTAGTATTCTTTCTATACACTTAATGGAAGTGTTCTTAGCTAAATTGTTTTTTTTCAGCATTCATTTATTAATGTGTTTATCATTTCTTTCATAACTACTAGGTCTGTATTACTCTTGGGAAGTTACAAAGGACCTATCTATGAAGGGGGCATTTGTCTACACCAGACAAAAGAACTTCTCCTGAATACAGAGAAGCAACCACTGTTCAAACATTGCTTATTTGGCAGCAAGGGCTAGCATGGTTATTTTCTTATCATACGTCAGACTGCTTGACCTACAGCTAAGAAATATAAAAGTATGCTACTTTTTTAGACCCCACAGATGAATTAGCAAAACACATAGAAGGCAGGGTCATTCCCTCCATGCCCAACTTCCCCACATGGATGTCCACTTTTCTTAGAAGCACTTTGACTTGCATTCTGGAGACAGCAAAGATGACCTGTTGTGCCATCCTGTCAACAGAACCTCACCCTCATTGCACCCCCATTTATTCATCTACATGCTTTCTATTGCTAGAATTGGGAGTCTGATCCTGGAGTGAGAGCATAAATCATTAGAGTTAAAACAACTGTAACTTCCCACATAATTGATCATAAAGTTACCATTTAGTTCAATTTCATGAGAAGTGCATGATTTCCAAAGACCCTTTAGGGGCTGTATAATTAGAAAAATGATATTATAAACATTCAAGGATATGTGATAACAGGTTTATTCATGTGTCTCTTTTGCTTTAAAGAAAATGAAAAGAATATGTTTTCTGGGGTTGTTTGTCATTCAAGTCTCTGCTTGTTCCAAATCAGGCAAACCATTGTTCCCATCACTTCTCAGTGTCCTGAGTGGGAGTGCCGTTAACTTCAAACAGACCAGGTGCCACTAGCAGAACCGGGATGAGGGCTTGGCATAAATTTTCTAATCAGAGGGGTCAAATGTCCCATGTAGGTGATGGGGATTATGGCTGGATTTCCTTCAGGCAGCACATCTGATAGCCTATGTGACACAGACACTGTGCATCTCTAGGGCAAGATGTAATTTGTATATTACCCATGGAAGCCCGCTCCTCTCCCACACCACTCTTTTTCCAGTGCTCATTTCATAAGATGAAATATAGATAAAGTAAGGGCTTTGAAGTCAAACAGATTCAGATTAGAATTTCATTTTTACTGTTCTCTCTCTACCCTCTGATCTCAAGCCAAGAACTTTGCCCCTCTGACTCTGTTTCTTTGGAGATGAAATATCTGTTATGATGATTAAATATAATTAGGCAAGAAAAGAAATACTTTAAACAATTCCCAGTACATAAAAGATATTCTTCATTAAGTGGCTGCTGTTGCTACAGTGATAGCAAATTGATGAGTACCCAGAGCTCCACCTCCCACCCATGTCTTTTCCCTGAACTTCAGACTTGGGCTTTGATCTGCCTGTTTTTTGTTCACCTACATATCCCACAGAGACTTCAAATTCAGCATACGCATCTGAACTTTCTGGTTGACCGCCACATCCAATCCATTGCTACATGTGGCCAGCTTACAAATCACATCCATTCTCCTCTCTTTTATTCCCAAACTGAGTCATAGCTTGCTGGGGCTACTCCCATTGTCTTTGGAGTATTTTCTATGTTATCAACTTGCTTTCAACACTGCAGCCCAAGTGACATTCTAAAGACTTAGGAGGTCAACAGTGCTTCACCTAGTTGAACTTTTCAGGCTTCTCTAAGGCCTATAATGGGGTTTTCCAAACTTGCTAAAAAAGGCAGATTCTTACACTCTCCCCAGAAGTCCTCTGAGTCCATTCCTCTAGAGATTCTGATCCAGAAGACCTGGGATGGGGTCTAGGAATCTGTATTTTCATAGGCTGCCAGTTATTCCTGATAATAGCCAAGTTTGGAGAATCCTCACAGGTAAGTCCACTCTGGATTTATCCACTCTGTGTTGCATAGTACCTCTGACCACTCCCTGGCTCTCCAGTGCCCTCCTAACTCTTGCTCAGAGCCTTCCCACCATCAGAACACCTCAGCCCTCTGAGAGTCTGCACTTGGAGCACTCTCCTAGAATCCTCTTCTCTTCATCTCTAACTACCTCTCACCAAATGCTGTAAGCCTAGCAATACTGCAAGAGTCCTTTGTAGTATCCCATTTGGGCAGCCTATCCTCATCCCAGTAGAACTTGTTAGTAGTCCCTTTCTGTGTAATTATAGCATTTTCACATTATGTTGCAATTTGGGGTTTATTTGTGCCTCTCTCCCAGTAGGCTCAAAACCTTGAGGATAGGGAGGTACCATTTCATTTCTCTATTCCCATTATCTACCTCAGTTTCTGGAATATGGTAAAGGTTCATGAACCCTTGTTGAAATGAATGAAAAGGAGGAAAGAAGGCTGGAAAAAATCCTTGAATTGTAATAATAGTTAAAAATGTGTTCTTTGGAGCCCTGAAGTGTCTCAGGGACAGGTCGTGGGTTAGGAGAGAAGCCTAAGTAGGGAGGATTCCCTCCCCCCGCCCCTCCAGTTCCCCTATTCAACCTAAGTAGCTCTTTATCGATTTTTCATATATTGAACAGTGTAAGGTTTTGTTGAAAAGCAGATACTAAAAATAAATTTGAAAACCACAGTACTGATTTGCCTTATGAAACCCCTTTATGTATTTCTGCTCTTGTGCTTCAGAATGAAAGTGGGAAAACTTGAAGAACTTGAGAAATAAAGCCAAGTGAGCTAAATTGGAAAATGAATCTGTGAGGAAATACTAGAGATTTTTTAATCTATTGCACTGTGCTATGTACTATGGCCTTGGGGCTCCTTGTCTGTTTTTCAGCACCTAGGAGGTTATCACAGAAGAGATAGTAGTTGCTAAGTAGTTGCCGTCCATCTCCACAGAGGAACAAATGAGAAACACGAAGATTAAAATGGAAGAGTTGAGAGAATTCATCTGAACTTATTTGAGGAGGATGCATGTATTTCCAAAACAGAGTCTTCAGGAAATATTCTCCCTAAGTATCAGAGACTGTCTCTGCCTCAACATAGGCTGGGATCTTATTGGTGGTCACTGAACATTTGCTCTAGAGATACATGAATTACTACCCATGGAAATGTGTATGAGTGTGTGAATTAGAACCTTCATAAAATCAAGTGATCTTAAAATTAGGACACTTAGACTTGCCACAGATTCAAATTATGGAATTCATTTGTAGCAACTTGCTCAATAATAATGAAATTCTGAAATTAATGTAACTTCATATACTGTTCATGCATAGCTCATCATAAAAACCACTAAATATGGAGCAGTTCTCTTATAATGTTGCTTATGAAAAGTAAGAATTTAACATTATCTCTTTCTTTCTTTTGAAAGAATTGGAGTTTTCTCACTCATATTTTTGTTTTGTTTTGTTTTGTTTTTTGTTTTTTTTTTTAATTTTTTTATTTTTTTCAGCATAACAGTATTCATTATTTTTGCACCACACCCAGTGCTCCATGCAATCCGTGCCCTCTACAATACCCACCACCTGGTGCCCCCAACCTCCCACCCCCCACCCCTTCAAAATTCTCAGATCGTTTTTCAGAGTCCATAGTCTCTCATGGTTCACCTCCCCTTCCAATTTCCCTCAACTCCCTTCTCCTCTCCATCTCCCCTTGTCCTCCATGCTACTTGTTATGCTCCACAAATAAGTGAAACCATATGATAATTGACTCTCTCTGCTTGACTTATTTCACTCAGCATAATCTCTTCCAGTCCCGTCCATGTTGCTACAAAACTTGGGTATTCATCCTTTCTTTTTTTTTTTTCTTTTTTTTTTTTTTACAGCTTTATAAACATATATTTTTATCCCCAGGGGTACAGGTCTGCGAATCGCCAGGTTTACACACTTCACAACACTCACCATAGCACATACCCTCCCCGATATCCATAACCCCACCCCCTCTCCCAACCCCCTCCCCCCATCAACCCTCAGTTTGTTTTGTGAGATTAAGAGTCACTTATGGTTTGTCTCCCTCCCAATCCCATCTTGTTTCATTTACTCTTCTCCTACCCCCTCGACCCCCCATGTTGCATCTCCTCTCCCTCATATCAGGGAGATCATATGAGAGTTGTCTTTCTCCGATTGACTTATTTCGCTAAGCATGATACCCTCTAGTTCCATCCACGTTGTCGCAAATGGCAAGATTTCATTTCTTTTGATGGCTGCATAGTATTCCATTGTGTATATATACCACATCTTCTTTATCCATTCGTCTGTAGATGGACATCTAGGTTCTTTCCATAGTTTGGCTATTGTAGACATTGCTGCTATAAACATTCGGATGCATGTGCCCCTTCGGATCACTATGTTTGTATCTTTAGGGTAAATACCCAGCAGTGCAATTGCAGGGTCATAGGGTAGTTCTTCACTCATATTTTTTTAAAGATTTTATTATTTATTTGACAGAGAGAGAGATCACAAGTAGGCAGAGAGGCAGCCGGGGGGGGGGGGGAAGCAGACTCCCCACCAAGCGGAGAGACGGATGTGGGGCTCGATCCCAGGACTCTGGGATCATGACCTGAGCCGAAGGCAGAGGATTTAACCCACTGAGCCACCCAGGCGCCCCCTCACTCATATTATTTAAGAGAAAAACTGCCCTGTTGCTCTCATATAGAGGATGTTCATAAAATCTCATGAATAAATTTTAAATTTTACTCTTTTGACCACAGTTCCTTTCATACCTTTGGGAAATATGAGTGGTTGCTGTAGCTCTCGTTGGCCAATTTCTCAAACTCTGTACAGACTCCATTGCCTTATATAAAAGCTCCCTATGTGGTCAAATGTCATCTGTCCCATTGGTATCAAAACACATCATAACATTTTAAACCTCTGAGAAGTCCTAGTGGGTAAAAACCTGTTTAACTGTGTTTACTGCAGTGCTTCCCACTTTTTTCGACGACTTCGGGGAACATTGGCTATCCAATGTTTGTTTTCAAATAGTTTGAATGTTAGAAGAAAACATCATTTGCTTGTCATACCCATTGGAGAAGCTAGCAAGACAGGAAATAACTAGATATGTATCCAAAACCATATAAAATGAAGGAAAAAAATTATTTTCAGTTTCACAAATTGTGAAGGTCAGATGAAAACAGAAGCATGAAAGGCTCTAGGACATGTGAATGTCATGTGGGCACTATGAGAACTCAGGGGCCTCCTCTCACTGTCGAGGGGAAAGAGACATTCTTGGGTTCTGATAGGGCCTGCAACCCTATCTACTCTGGAATTTGTTTTACCTTTGGACCTTTTATCTTTGGACCAGATCTTGATGTAGCTCCTCCAAACCATACACCTTTCTGTGGGTCTAGCAGCTCCAGCAGCAGCCTGCGTGGTAGATGTCTGTCCTTGAGAGACTGGTAATATGACAATGAGAACAGTGCAGGTGCATACAAAGAATGCAGAAGTAGTGATAAATTTTCTGAAAAAGACATAAACTTCCTAAAAAACTGTTTTTCTATTCCTACATCAAGTTAAGAGTTAACTGGATGCTGAGTGAAATAAGTCAAGCAGAGAGAGTCAATTATCATATGGTTTCACTTATTTGTGACACATAACAAATAGCATGGAGGACAAGGGGAGATGGAGAGGAGAAGGGAGTTGAGGGAAATTGGAAGGTGAGATGAACCATGAGAGACTATGGACTCTGAAAAACAATCTGAGGGTTTTGAAGGGACTGGGGGTGGGAGGTTGGAGGAGCCAGGTGGTGGGTATTACGGAGGGCACGGATTGCATGGAGCACTGGGTGTGGTGCATAAACAGTGAATTCTGTTATACTGAAAAGATATTTAAAAATAAATAAATAAATAAAGAGTTAACTGGTTGGTTGAATGCATATATACATGTTAATTAGGATAGATAACTACAGTAACGGAGAAATGTTACTTTGATGCTCTTATTTCTTGTTTCTCTGATACACCCAACTTCTAAAACTACTAACTTATTTGTATCCACACCTGTTGTTTCCTCCTTTGTTCTTTCCTTGATTTCTCTCAGTTCCCCCAAGGAGGTGGGAACTTCTTTTTCTTTTGCCAATTATTTTCTCTCTTTCCTCCCTTCAGTATCTTATCATCTACAAAAATTGTCCTATTAGAAATAAATGTTCTTTAGTGTGCCCTGTCTTTTTTTGAAGTCAGGTTGTTGAGCTGTAATTTACATGTAGTAAAATTCACTCTTTTAAAACATAGTTGGTGAGTTTTCACAAATTTACTGTTGTGGAATCACCACCACATTCAAGAAGTAGAAGCTTTCATCATCCCAGCAAGTTCCTTCATGCACCTTTGCAGTCAGTCCCTGCCCTCCTTCCTCAGCACTGACAACTCCTGATCTGGTTTCCTTCCTTACAGTTTTGCCTAGTCTAGATTATAATGTAAATGGAGGCATACAATATATGGTCTTTTGTGATTGATTGGCTTCTTTCACTTAGTATATGTTTTTGAGATTCATCCAAGTTATTATATATCTCAGTGGTTCTTTTTATTGTGAAGTAATTTTCCATTGTATGGATATTCCATTATATGGATATTCCATTCATCTCATGATGAATATTTGTGTTCTTTACAGTTTCTGGCTATTATGAATAAAACTGCAGTAAATATTCACATATAGGTCTCAGTGTGGATATAAGTTTTCATTTCTCCTAGGAGCAGAATGATTAGATCATATAATAAGTATATGTTTAACTTTATAAGAATCTGTCAGACTCTTTTCTAAACTGGCCATACCATCTTGCACTTCCCTCAGCAATTTACAAGAGGTCTAGTTCCTCTACAGTCTCTCCAACTCTTGGTATATTTAGTCTTTAATTTAAACATTCAAATAGGAGTGTAGTGGTATCTCACTGTGATTTTAATTTGTATTTCTCTAATGATTAATGATGTTTTCTTGAACTTATTTGCCATCCCTGTATGTTCTTCGGTGAAAGATCTTTTCAGATTTTTTGTCCATTTTTAAATTGAGTTGTTACTTATAAAGAACTCTCAGAACTCCATATGTTCTTAATACAGTCCTTTTTTAGATGAGTATTTGTAAATATTTTCTCAGTCCATAGCTTGTCTTTTCACTTTAACAATGTCTCCCCAAGAAAAGATGGTTTTAATTTTTATAAAGTTCAGTTTACTATTTCATTGTGATTCATGATATTCACTTAGTAATCTGAAATCACAAAGATTTTTCTCTTTTATGCTAAATGTGGAAATACAAATGTAAATAAAATATACAAAGTCTTCATTTTTCTCCTGCGTTTTCTTCTTACAGTTTTATAGTTTTAACTCTTACATTTAGGCAAGTTAATCTTTTGTAGGCAAGGATTAAAGTTTAGTTTTTTCATTTGGATTCTGAAACACCATTTGTTGAAATTATTGTGCTCCATTACTGAATTTTGGTGCCTTTATTGACAATTAATTAAGTGTAAACATAAGGGTTATCCCACATGTTAATAAAGATCTCCCTCAGGGTGCCTGGGTAGCTCAGTTGGTTAAGCGTCTACCTTCATTCAGCTCAGGTCATGAACCCAGGCTCCTGGGATCAAGTCCCAAATCAGATTCCCCCGCTCAGAAGGGAGACTGCTTCTCCCTCTGCCCCTCCCCCTTGCTTGTGCTTGCTCGCTCTCTCTCTCTCTCTCTCTCTCTCTCAAATAAATAAAATCTTTAAAAAAAAAAATTAAGATCTCCCTTAACCCAATATGCCCATTCAACTATAAGTTCACTTCTACATTTCCACAGCCATTTATTAAAAAGGAGTCTGGACTATTTCTGCCTTCTCACTTCTTCCTCCTCACACTGGGCTCTTTATCTACCATTCCACTAAAACTGTTATTGCAAGAATCACAGGGCTCTGTGTTCCGAGACATTCTTGTGTTTGTCTCCCGTGATTCTCACTGACCTTAGAACTCGCCGACCCCTCCTCCCCGCCCCTGCCCCCCACTTCCGCGCCCCCCCCCCCGCCCCGCTTTCAGACATTTTCTTCCCTTGACTAACATAGCATCCCACCTCCTCCTTATTTTTCCTGCTTTTCTATTTGTCCGCATGTGTCTACTTGGCTAGTTCTACCTTTTATTTTTCCCCTAAATATCAACATCCCTCAGGATTCTGACCAAAGCCCTTTTTCCTGCTCCTTCTATGCACATTCTCTCCTTATTGCCATCCAAACCCCTGGCTGAAAAAAATCTCAGGTTTATATCTGGCCCAATATTTTTTAGCTTCATTTCTGCATATTTAATTGTCTACCAGGATCACAAGCTCTATGAAGAAAAGTACCTTGTGTGTATCTTGTTCACATTTATATTCCCACGTTTAGCACACAGAACTTAATAACTATTTGTTGACTAAGTGAACAGATGAACACATGAACAAAGTAAGCAACCTAGAAAGTTGATATTATATCTTATAATTCTAGGACAATATTTTAATATTGACCTCTTTACTGATACCACATATACGTGGAGAGTACATGACTATGGGCACAGGAGAAGTAAATTACTTTTAGAATTTTAATTTGATTGCTTTAGAAATGTGGTCTTTGCCATGGCTCAGTTTCCCTGTTGCAGTTGATGGGGAGCCTTGGGATGAAGAGGTAGAAAAATTTGAGCCTGGGCAGGAGCAGGCAGGAGTGAGAGAGCAAAGAGATACTACTCCGGTTGTCACAAACACTATCTCTGGTTTTTTAATCCAGTAATTTACTTTAGGAGTTAACCTGTCTTGTTTGTGGAATAGAATGTTTTAATGGCCCTATGAAATTCTGATTGCAACTCTAGTTATAACACATTATTTCTCTTTGACTTTTTGCTCAAATTTTTCTAAGTCTCTGTAACATTTTTTTTCTTAGTCCTGAAATGATTCTTAAGAGTTCTATAGGAAGATGTAAACTGGGTAATATAGACAGTTTTGGCTCGAGTATGGTGGATAGTTTTATGATCTGAGTGTTCACATCAGAGAATATATGTGTCTGTTATGGGCCTATGTTATGACTGGAGCTTTGTGGGTATTTGGAAAATAATAGAAGATACAGTCTTCATTGCTCCTCTCAGGGAGCACACACCTTTAGGGAAAGGAGAGCTGCCGCCAGCAGAGAAACAGCAACAGCTGTTAGGCAGTTTGTAGTGTCCATTGCATGCTGCTTGGCAAGAAAAATAGTGTCCCGACATTAGACATGTACTTTTGGCCTTGCCTGTCACTAAGAGCTGTTCTGACAGTGTTTAGGGTTTCTCTATAAATGCCCTTTTTATTTGTTCTGGAGCATGTGGTCCCTTACATTTTTCTGTCTCTCTCTCCTACATTTCAGTGAGCGGTTTCTGGTGAGACTGAACAAGAATGGTGGGCCAAGGAATCCAGAGAAGATAGAACGAATGTGTGCCCTTTTTACAGTATGTGCAAATTCTCTTTCCCTTCTCTGCTGTTGACTCTACCCAGGGGCCTGCTATGTGGATATTGTCACCCTGGAAACAAGTATTTATTCTTACCTCCCTTTATTCTTAGACACTGGGGAGATTAGGACTTGATTTATGTTTCTATCAGATTTTAATGAAATATTTAAAGAAAACTGAAATCAGCTATGGTTTTTAATTGAATTTTTATTAAAGAAATATAATAAAATACCTTTTACTAGTGTAGATTTTAGAAGCTTTTTAATATAACAGACAAAATCTGAAAGAAGTCTTTCTTACTATTCTTATTCAAGGCCACTGGGAATTTCTCTGATGTAGAAGTATAATGTCTCTAAAGGCATCCACTAAATTTACAGCTTTGCAGTTTTTTAGTGAGTGCATATAAAGAGAGACAAACTAAGTAGTTCTTTTCTCTTACATCCAAATGGAGGGTCTTTTCCTACTGTGATCTATACTTTCATTTTTTCCAAATAACCATGTAGTCATTCATGGTCTCCAGGATCACAGACTCATCAGCTCAGAGAAGACATAGTAATCTGCTTCTGGAAAGTGCTCAGCCTAACAATACCACATTGCCTTGTGTATTCCTCAACTTGATTCTGAGTTACTAAATGTTTTTTTATTTAAAGAAAACTAGTGTGCAGCTTTGTTTATTTATTTGCTGAAGGAGAAAACAAGACTGTGTTATAATTTTAAACCAGTTTTGACTCTTGCGGAGTCTTTGATCTGCTTCAGTATTAGTGAGATACATTAAGACCCATTAATGCCAGGAGGTATGATAGTCTCACAGTGCCTCTGCCCTGGTGTGGGGTGCGTGATTGATGGGTTACAGTCAGGTGTCTCAGAGCTTACAGTGTACCTCTTAAACACAAATAGGATTTCTTTAGGCATTGTATATGTGGCTTTCTCTGAAAGATAAAACTGGATTTGTTTACCTGTTTTACTGATACCACATATATGTGGCGAGTACATGACTTTTTTGTTCATTTACTACAACTTTATCTTTCAAAGCTTCAAACAGCATTACTGCAGAATCAGAAGCCATTTTCACAGGGACAGTTTCTGTTGAAAACTCTCCAGATGTACAGAAACATTTGTAAGTCTGGTTAAGCTAAAGTGATTTTTTTTTAGCCCATCTTGGAGCTCAGCATTCAAACTTTAGGAGACAATGCAGGAAGAACAAGCAGGTAAAGCAGACCCATGAAGACAGTTAACGGAGTTGAGATGATTTTGTCTGGGGAAAGCAACACTATTCCTTCAGTAGGAAAAGAACGAGGGAAAGAGTACAAGTTGGGATTTAGGTTAGGATATTGGGAAAGAGCTTCTGAAGTGAGAGTGTGTAAACACTGAAGTGGTCCTCTGTGGCCACCTTTCTGAAACAGAAATAGGAAGAAAAGAGACACCCATCTGTCTAGAATGCCTCACTGACCTTAGGAGGTTTTTCTAGACCCTGATTCTCTGATAAAGCAGCAAAAGAAATCACTGCTTCCTTGTTCTCTGGCATCGTGGATAGAGCTGTATGTATGGCTGTCTTTGAATATGATGAGTGCGGTCCTTGTCTCTTGAAAAATGAACTTAATTATGATGATATTTGAATGTAATTACAGTAAATTGAAATTTTCATTTTGTAGCATTTTAATTATCTATATGGGCCCAGAGGCCTAAGCTGTAGCTCTGACTTTATAAATCAAAGATGCACATAACATTCATGTGCTCTTATTCTGCCACAAAGGGAAGACAAGGCTGCTAAAAATACCACTTCTGTAATTCCCTTTGCAGTACAGCCCTGGATTGCTTTTTAAGATCCTAAAGAGTGATTTGAGAAATTTTTACAAAGCACGTGAAATTTTTTCACAAGATTGTCTTATCTAGGATTTTCATGTTTTACTTTAAGCAATGAGAAATATTAATTTTGGTGGAACCTATTTTCTCATCTAAGACTTGAGTTCCTCCTGTGAGCTAAAGGAGTTTTCCAGATTGACATATGTGCTACAGAGTTTGAGAGTAATACAGGAAAATGCAGCCACAGCTATGGTCAGTGCCAACTTGATAGCTTACCTTTTAGCATCAAGAAGAGGGAGGCCTACAAACTGAGCGGTTTTGCAAGATTACTCAAGCAGACTTCAGAGCCACGTTATAGACCAGCACATTATTCGTGACTCAACCTTGTTCTCTGTAAAATCAGGGTTTTTTTCTAACCTTGTCAGATTTCAGAGCTTCCTGTCCAGAAAGAATTTTACCCAGAAGGAGGTGTTTCATATTTATGTGAATGTCTAATACAGTGCATGTCTAATACAGTGATTTCCTAACTTTCATGATAAACAATGGCTATGTATATGAGCATGTGAGAACATGTCTGTGAATTTACTTTTTTAGTAGACATCCAGTGCTTAACATACAGTCCCTGGCAAATATGAAGGCCCCGATAATGATTTGTTATAAAAGTAAATGAATATGTTTATTTTTTATTATATTTGAGTGACCAACTCAGAAAATTAACTTGTGTTGTTTTCCCTGCATTCATTGGCATTATATTTTCTACATTTATTTATAGCTTCTGCTTCTTCTGTAGCATAAGCATGAATAAATTGGCCTTGTTTTGTTTTTGCAAATCCCATTATCTCTACAGAAAAAGGGCAGTTCAGGCACAGGAAAGTGAGTTGACATCTCCATGTTTCAAATGGAACATCAGGAACTGAGTCCAAGATGCTGAGCCCTGAGTCACTCCCCTATGACTACAATGTAGTTGGGAACCAGCTTTTAATTATGTGGGATTGGAGGGTATGCTCCAGAGGGTAAATCTAAATTCAAACTCTACTCACCAAATGAATGGTGGGAATTCCTCTTCACATCTTGGTTTTACAGGTCTTGTGAGTATTTTAACATGGATAGCCACACTTGGTACTTAGTCTTGAACAGTGAGTGTTTACTAACTCTGTAGTAACTGTGTTTAACCATGTACTTATGTTTAATAAGATAGCTTTCACACTGAAATTATGTGGGACTCACGAATAATAATTTCACATAAAATATTTTTTGCGCAGATTATTCCCATTTTATATTATTGACTTAAAATGAATACCACAGAGAGTTCTGGGTACCAAATACAAAATGGTCAGAAAGGGCACCTACTCCATCTACTTGGAAAATACCATAAATTATATTTCAGTTTTCTTCCTTTCATTCACTTAGAACCAAGAGAGAGGTCCTGTGCTCATGTGTACAACTGATCTGATTAGTGTTTGATCATCTTTGGTAACTGACTTGAATTTGTAGATGTAAAGATTAATCATCATACTGGTTATTTGATAGTTTGGCTTAATACATTCCAAGCTATGTAGAAGGAACCATTTCTTTTCTTTTTTTTTTTTTTTTTTTCAAAAAAAAATTTTTTTTACATTTTTAAATGTGTCAAACATTTCTATATTTTTCAGTAAAGAGACATGTTTCAATCCCTAAAAAAGCACAAAGAAGTGGTAATGTGGATTTTTTTAAATTTTTATTTGTTATTTAGTAACCATTTTAATGGGTGTCAAAATACAGAGTTATTTGAGGCTATCATTTTAAATTCCATTTCTAAATTAAAGGAAGTGGTAAGATGGAGTCTGAACCATCCTTTTTCAGTTTCAGAAGACAACTTTCATGTAAAAATATTTCTTTGTGATTCCAGAGACACACATTTATCTTAAATTATTTTGTATCCTATTTCATTATAAGCACACTTTGTTATTCCATCAAGAATTTGGTGAAATGTCATAACCATCTAGAATCTAAAAGTTCCAATTTCACCATTGCACATTACTTTTTTTTTAATTTTTTATAAACATATATTTTTATCCCCAGGGGTACAGGTCTGTGAATCGCCAGGTTTACACACTGCACATTACTTTTTAATGTCTCCTTTCCTTTCATATGTCTAGGACCACTCTACAGGGCAGAGCTGGTCTATGGTAAGGCAAGCAAAGCACAGCTTCCTGAGAGTGGGACCCCCTTTAACTTTGCACCTTGGGTACCTTTCTTGCCTTACCCAAGTCCTAACCTTGTAACAAGGTATAAAAATAAAGCAAACATGGGGACTCTGGATTGCAAAGCTCATTTGAAATTATAACTGTCACTTGATTGTCCCTTTCCCTGCCTTTTTAAAAAGAGACAGCATCTGGGACTAGTCAAGAGATGAAAGATGGGAAAGACAGGGAACTAAGTAAGGGACCTTTTACTAGAAGCAAAAGGGAAATCTTGAGAAACTGTCCCATTAAGTACAGAGGTTATTCCATCAATCATCATTAATTCACAACAATGTCTCAGTGAGCAGCTAGCTGACCTGGTGAGAAGTCTGAAACAGAGTATATATTAAAGTTTTATTACTTTAAGTACAACATGTTAAAGTAAAATACATACCCATAAATGAATACTTTATTTCAAAATGTGTTCTAAACATAAATAATTTAATGTATAAAATTATTTTCATAACTTTAGTTTTAAAAATTACTGATTGGATCAGATCGTTTACTTAAAGGAAGCCCTTAGAATTTTCCAGATAAGATTATTTTCAGCTTTATACTTCAGTACAAATGATGCATATCTAAATTTAGAAATGGAGATCAAATTTTTGAGGTTTCACTAAGGCCAAATTAGTCTTTTCTCAAGGGAAGATATCTAGTGTATAATAATCATTGTGGACCACAGAATAAACATAAAATTAGTAAAGAGTAAAATTTTAGAATTTTAGTCATTAATAAGCTTATTGGTGTTTTCCATTTTTTATTCTGCATTGAACATTTCTTTTGTTACAAAATGTTTTTTATATGATGTTCGAATAAACATGGACAAGGCAATAATATGAAGATTTCTAATGTGAGAACTGTTGGCTATTCTAAATAAAAGCTGGGAAAGTATTATCAATAAAATAACTCCCAGAGGCAGATAAGATATTCACACTTTGGCCACAGGAATCTTACAAACCACTAAACCACTGTGTGCTTTAGTCCCCCTCCCCACCAATAACATATGCTAAAAGTAACAAAAACGGATGATTATGAGGTTTTGAAATGAAATTTTAATTATTTTCAGTATATTCATTGTCTTAATTTACTTGTTTTTTTTTTTCCTTAGGATCTGAGCAGCAAAGATATGAAGAGAGATTTATATATAGTTGCCCATGTGATACGAATAGGTACTGTCGACCTTATCCGTTCACATGACTAAGACCAGCCCACCTTGGGATAAGTATCTACTACTATGTTTGAGCTTTCTCATCTCCATAGCTCTTCCTATAATGTCAGGTCTCAGGACGGGAGTCCAGCTTGTATTGGAACTCTGCCTTAAGCTCAGCTGCTATGGTAGCTGAATTTGACATGAATGAAAGCATTTTTTTTTTTTTTCACTTGAAATCTTCTGCTCCCTATTTGTTTTTAGACCCAAACCCCAAACTCTTTATTTCAAGTGGTCTGCTCTTTTAACATTCTCTCCACCACAGTGCTTTGCCTTTGTACCAGCTTTTCCACTTCAGAGATCTTACAACAGGTTGCAGGTTGCCATCTTGAACATGTGGCGAATGGCCTTTGCTGTGTTTTATATCCAAAGTATGTATCTGTGCAATTTTCCACAAAATAAGAGTTACTACCCTTACTGCGACTGACATATGGTATTTCACTTTTACCCCACCCAAGATGACGAAAGTGATTTTTGCTGCTGCTCTGTGGTTGATTTACTCAGCCTCATCTCGAGCATATGGCGTAATCTGGGGGGCTAGGTCTAACCAAATCTTCCTCCATCAGTTTGGATTCTGACATATCATGTACCTTTTTTGTCAAAGAGTATTTTTTACTTCTTTGCCAACAAAACACCTTTGCTGTACTTTGTTTTGCTGTACTTCGTAAGCACTTACTGACGTTCCAGCTTTGCTTCTTCAAGTCCTCTTGACGCCACCATTAGGCACAGCTTTGGTAGGCGGGAGAAGCAAGCCCCCATTCTTTCTGAGACAACTTTCGCTCCAGCAGAGGTTCAAGAGCAGCTGTGACAGCAAAATTTGGTTGGAAGAATAACTCATGATTCTTACCTTTGCATACAAAGCTTTTACCTGGCAACAAAAATACTAAACTTTGTATCCCCAATATGCCAAAGAGGTTTAAATCTAACACAGTGGTTTTTCTAAGAAATTCATAAAACCACTGTTTCATTCTCATATGATTAATAAATGGACTAATGGTATTAAGGTAGATAATAAGGATGTTTAATTGAATGTGGCCAAAGACCTGTCTGGCATTCCTCCACATAAATATTCTGCATCCCTGCATGACTCTCTTTAGTCCTAAATTAGTCTTCCAGCTTAGAGTATTTCTAAGGTGCCTATATCTCTGGCATCCTTGGATGACAATCAGGTGGTACTGGAGGGGAGCCTGGAGTTCTTGGTCTGACTGGTATTTTCTGCTGTGCTTCAGGCCGGATGCTCCTGAATGACTCAAAGAAAGGCCCTGCTCACCTACACTACCGGCGACCATATGGTTGTGCTGTCCTGAGCATCCTGGATGTTCTGCAGTCACTCACAGAATTAAAGGAAGAAAAGGATTTTGTTCTTAAGGTTTACACGTGAGTAATAGATATCAGAAATATTAATAATCTACGACATAAGATATTCCAGTACTACCCTTGAGAGCAGCAGTGCTCAAGCTTTGTGGGACACAGAACCACCAGAATATGTAGGTTAGGGAGTTTATAAAAAATGCAGAGATTTTGATCTAAGGTCTATACTTTTAATAAGTTGCCCAGGTGATTCTGAAGCAGCGAAATTCAGAAACCTCTATCCTAAACTAGAAGTCTGGTAGTATAGATGTCTGTACTACCTCTTCTATCTAGGACTAGCCAACATTATTATATAGTTACAGAAAAACTAATTATGTAATTTCTCCTGTGTTTTGGATATAAAAGAATCTTCTTTGTCCAATACTTCCCCCCACCAACTATTGTAACTGAGCTAGGTACTGACGCAAATTGCTTCAAAGAATGATCACAAGTCAACTTGAAGAAACGTAAATTTTTCTGAGGAGCTGTGGTTTCACTCTCCACTTTTGTGACCACAGATCCATAAGTCACACCCATCTAGCCACGGCATTGTTTTTCATGTTCATTAACCAGGGGTGCCTGGGTGGCTCAGTGGGTTAAAGCCTCAGCTTTCAGCTCAGGTCATGATCCCAGGGTCCTGGGATCAAGCCCCGTGTCGAGCCCCACGTCGGGCTCTCCGCTCAGCAGGGAGCCTGCTTCTTCCTCTCTCTCTGCCTGCTTCTCTGCCTACTTGTGATCTCTGTCTGTCAAATAAATAAATAAAATCTTTTTTAAAAATGTTCATTAACCGGCAGATCTGCCTTGTAGAAGCAGTGCATCTCCTTCTGATTCTTGTTAAGCAATAGAAAAAAAAAATAAAGAAAGGAAACAGAATTGAGGCACATCATCTGTCTTTGCTGATATAGACTTAAGGATGAATAGTAGTGCTGAAAACATGATCTGTGGTGAGTTTAGTGAGATTTTAAAGTAAATGTTTCTAACTATGAGAATTTTTTTTAAATCTGTCCTCTTTCAGTTTTAACCCAATATTATTTTTCGAAATGAAATCTAATATTGTCCATCACCATGTTAATGTACCCTCACCGTAATATTGCATGAATATTTTTCTGTATTCTCTGTTCTGATTCAGGCAGGAAATGAACTCAATTCACAATTACACCTAAATTTGGCACTTTATAGATCAACCACATTTTATTAATTTCAAAATAAAAGTCCAGACCTCCTTATTACCTATTTTGCCTTAAGCACTGTTCTGTTCAGAGTTGTGTACGTCTATGGGATGAGGATCTTCCTTTGGAATACTCACCTCCAAGGGAAATTTTGGTGGGTTTTCTCTTCCTTTCATGCATCAGTCACAGACTTTCTCCATATACCAAATCTCTTCATTGATGGCTGATGGGAATGCTTTTTGATGTACCTTCCTCCCTTTGAAAAGAACTAAACAGGAATCCAAAATTATCATCATTACCCTTTTACTCCACTGTGTCCTTCCCAAGGGCAAGGAGTGTATAGGTAGCACTCGGGAATCACATCTCTTCGCGTGTATCAGCTGTTCCTTGCTTCACTGCAGATTCTCATCGTGGATAGGGGCTTGCACAGCATCCCTCTTGAAATCACGCTGTCAGGCTTAATTGGCCTAATTGCTTCTAAAACAACAGATCATTATAAAAGAATGTTTTTGAAGGACTACTAGAATCAAAGTGTAGGATAATTTTTCCGCTTGAAAATACTAAGATTGTCCAGTAGACTTCCAACTGCATGTTTGTGAAATTGATTTTGTGCACAGGATTAGTGTTTTAAATCCACATCAGCCCAGTGAATCCAGCCCCTAGGAGAAGAAATATTTTCCGATAAGTTTCATGGCCTATGTTTGTTAGATTGAATTAGAAGCTTTAAAGGTTCAATAATTGATATTGATAGTGCTTTAGCTTTTGTTAGGACAGGATTTTGCAAGGATAAAAAACCCCTTGTATAGTTTTAATCAATGAATTGGCAAAATATCTCATTAATTGTTGACATTCTCATCATCTCTTTCATTATTCAGTCAGCTTCAACCAGAGAAGATTCAAGTTCCAGTATGTCTCTTGCCATAGCCATTCCTCTGGCTTAATAGATATTGTTTAATATCATATGTGTGTGTGGTGAGGGTCCCACATCGTTTTGAGAAAAATCTCAATAGGAAGCTGGGGCATGAAAACCAGGTTGCTTGCCAAGGAGCCGAAAGCCTGAAAAATCACAAATAAATCATCACCGTATGCAATTCAGTCTGATATAGATATCATCTGTTTCCTCTTGGCCAGAGGCACTAGGGTCACAGGCAGGCACAGGGCAGATGGAACCTAGAGCCTAGGATGCAAAAGGAGAGGAGTGCTGGAAGTTAAAGCCAACACTAAGGCGAAGTCAAGGTGCCATAAATAATGTGTGTGACCAAACCCAAGATGCTTCTGCATATGCAGTGACCGCTTTCCAAATTCACAGTGTAACACTGCCTAAATAAACATTTTTAGGCCAACCTTAACAAAATAGATAACTGCTTAGAATATTAACTCTACTCTGTTAGTTATATTTTAAACCATATTATATAAAATGTATATTATCCATTACATATTCAATCACATGTTATATAAAATTGAGACAAGTATTGCATTTTCCCCACTCTCACGTGTTATGAGAAAATTTTACTCAAACTCATCATACGCAACCATGTCATCAGGACTTTGTCAACATTGGAGCCACTTCCCAAGTCAACTCACACAGTTTTCCAGGGCATGGTCTTTTACTTCCATCAGGCTGGTTTTTTGTTTTTGTTTTTGTTTTTTTAAAGATTTTATTTATTTATTTGACAGAGAGAGAGAGATCACAAGTAGGCAGAGAGGCAGGCAGAGAGAGAGAGAGGAGGAAGCAGGCTCCCCACTGAGCAGAGAGCCCGATGCGGGGCTCGATCCCAGGACCCTGAGATCATGACCTGAGCCGAAGGCAGAGGCTTTAACCCACTGAGCCACCCAGGCGCCCCGATCAGGCTGGTTTTGATGCATCACTCTTTGAATCGTTGGTGATGCATTCACTGGAAGTTCATCTTGAGGCTCAATTACATTTTTTGCTGAATACTTGGACACTTGGCTGTTTCTCTGTCTTTATTTGTCCTGTAAGACCCATGTATGTGACCTTAATAATACAGGTGCTTACTATGCTGCTTTTAAGGTGAGCTTTACAGCAACACCCAGTTGTTCAATTTGGAGGTCATACCCAAGGGTAATTACTAAATCCATGTAGTTTTGCTCTTAAAAAAAAAGTCTTTAACCAATTCTGCCAGATTAGTTTTACAAGCATCTAAAACTTTCATTGATGAGATAATTTCAGGCTTATGTAACTTACCCAAAATACTGCTGTGACATTCAAAATGAAGGGATTCAGAGAATGCCCCATAACACGACAGGATTTGTGAGGGTGGAAATATAAGGTGACAGTCTCTTCTCTTATGTAATATCTGGAAGGGACCCTCTCCTTATATTTGAGGTAGACACATATTTCCTCTGAACACTGACTTTGGGGTCTTTGTTTCATAAGCACCTTATCCATGAAACTGCCTCAAGTTGAGAGTACTTGTTTAGGAGTCATTTTTAAATGAGGCCCATTCTTAAATGAGTGAAGGGCCATCGGGCTGTCCTCATTTTAATACAGAGTAAAGAAGGCTCAAGTCTTATACATACAACGATGTCAAATGAAAATACTGCTTCTCACTTGCGAGTCAGTTAAGGAAGTAGCTCTTACTTCTCTCTGTCCTAGCCGAGGCCTTCCCAGTTTTCCATGGATCATTTCCTTCCCAATATTCCATGGATCATGACCCACTCAGAACTGTCATCCGCTGTGTCTGTTGTCAGTGTATGAGCATCTGCACCAAATGTCTGCTAAGGCCTTTACAAAGAAGACCTAAATCCAGTAGATCTGTGCCCACGGAACTACTCTGTTTTGACTTGCAGTGCCCACCATCTCTAGCCTTGGAGGCCAGTTAGATTTGTTAGTGTGTTAGTGCTGCTGCAAACAGAACTCGCTAAATAATGAGGCAGAGTAAGAAAGTCAGCTCAGGATGACTCCTGTTCATGTAACAGTCAAAAGTCTTATGACTCTAACACAGATATAAGTGGTGGCACACTGAGGTCCTTTGTATTCTCTGCCACAAGCTTGGAAAACACACCTGCATTCTCCCTCCCTTTTCTGTTGTGCTGCTCCTCCAGGAAAGTCACATTGAAAGAATGATGGCTCTAAGAGTAGACAAACACAGAGCTACCTTCATATAACAACTTTGTTAACTGATTTAAAATAGTCAGTGGTATGTATGATCCCATCTTGTTTTTTTAAGATAACACTTTCTTCTATTTGATAAATGGATAGATTAGATAAGACAAGGTGATTGGTAAGCAGAAGCTGTGAGATTTGGAAAAATCACTGTAATTCCCTGAACTTCAGTTTCCTCATCTACAAAATTGAAGAAGAAAAGGGATAAAGTAATATAAGAAACAAAAAAAAAATCCACATGAACTAGTGAATCAAACAGGAAAAAGGTGATAAATAAACAAGAGGACCAGTGGTTCAGGAAATGAGCTCTAACCAAATAATGGGCATACTGCTTGCCATCTAAAAAGGAGTGTTTTTTGTTTGTTTGTTTGTTTGTTTGTTTGCTAGGGACTCTTGACTACAGGTAAGCTCCACTTTTACATCTAAATTACAAATCCTATAAAATTCCATGCATACTATCCTCATTACCCTATGGTAATCACACAAAATTTGCCCAATAGTCCATGTACTTCAGTTTAAAGGAAGTTGACCAAATTCAGCCTTCTTAACTTGTGAGAGGAAGCGGTGCCAGAGCCCAGATGTCCTTGCTAACATCTCTACCTCCAGCTTTTCCAAAAAGCCCCCCTTTTCCTCCACAGGAATAAAAAGAGCATTTTATACTGATACATGATGGAATTTATAATGGAGATCTAATTGTCATGACCCTTATGCATATAATAATGACTTAAAATTATTATAGTCAATTTACTGGAAATAGAGAGGATAAAACTACAATAAAAGCAAGAGACTTTAATGTGCCTCTTGACATACAGGGAGACAAAAATAAATAAGGATGGAAATAAATATTTAAATCAGGTAAATAACTCTGACTTAGAGAATCTGAATAAGGTTGACATGACAGATACTAACAGTCAGCATCTTTGAATGCTCAACATGGGCTGTCATACCCCTCTATTATAGATAAGGAAACAGGCACAGAGTGGTGAGGCATGTGCCTAAACAGCCTGATTGAGAGACTATGCTCTTAATCTCTTGCCGTCCTACCTCCAGATAGGTTGAGCACAATTTGTCATCTAAATTAGGACATTCTGATAGTCAAAAGGAGTGCTGTTGATGCCAGGACAGCAGGTGTAAATGGAGTACCCCAGCTCGCCAGCCCATATGGTCCTCCCAAATCTAGACAAATCTTTTATCCAATAAACAGAACACATCTTTTCCAGTGCTTATGGAACACTTATAAAAGTTATTCATAGAAAAAATTTCCATAAATTCCATAAGGCACAAGCCATACTCTCTGATCACAATGCAATTAGCATATAATGCATCATATTAGTCATCCAAAAGGGAAAAAACAAATCATCCTGATATCAAAAAGGATACTTGGCAAAGGTCAATCTTCATTCCCAATTATTTAACAGTTTTAGCTTAATAAACTCGGAAAAAATTGCCATTTGTTGCAGTTTGAGAGGGTTACTAGATAGCAGTAGATTGGTTCTGAGATCAAAATGTTAAGCAGGTAGAGGGGCACCTGGGTGGCTCAGTGGGTTAAGCCTCTGCCTTCGGCTCAGGTTATGATCTCAGGGTCCTGGGATCAAGTCCCACATCGGGCTCTCTGCTCCACAGGGAGCCTGCTTCCTCCTCTCTCTCTCTCTCTCTCTCTCTGCTCGCCTCTCTGCCCACTTGTGATCTCTCTCTGTCAAGTAAAAAAAAAAAAAAAAAGTTAAGCAGGTAGAGATAAAAATGGATATACAATACAGAGTGGCATAGATAGACATTTATAATGTACCTATATATACATATGTATGTGTATATATGCAAATAGTACATATAAACATTTCACTTTTATTAGCAAGAAAATTCATTTGAGATCATGGTTTGGATCTATGAGTCACATGGACTTTTGTATTTGTTTCCTGTGGCTACTATAACAAATTACTGCAAATGTATGATTTATAACACAGAAGTTTATTCTCACAATCTGGAGGCCAAAAGTCTGAAATCAGGACGGCAGCAGGATCACACTCCTTCTGGAGGCTCCAGGGGAAAATCTATTCTTTGTCTCTTCTGGGAGCTGTCAGCATACCTTGACTTGGGGCTTCATCACTCTAATCTCTGCTTCTGTGGCAATATTCCCTCCTCTTGTCCTATCTTCATTTTCTTCTCTGCTGTGTCTTAAGTCTTCCTCTGCCTTTCTCTAAGGACATTTTTCATTGAAGTTGGACTCATCAAGATTATCCAGGATTATCTCCTAATCTCAAAATCCTTAAGTTAATTACATCTGCAAAGATCCATCTTTCAAATAAGGTAACATTCACAGGTTCCAGGGATTAGGATATGGATATATCTTTTTAGGCGCCACCATTCAACCTACCACAACTTGTGATTAACATGAACCCTGAGTCAGAAAGACTATGGAGTCATCATCAGATAGAGTCTGGTGGTACAGAGGGATTGTGTGTTCTCTGCAAACAGGTTGGTCCCAAAAGAGGGAAGAGGCAGAATTAAGATGTTCGTGCCCAGGTCCTTCTTCTAGAAGTGCTGGCCAAAGAGATCACTCTTTCTCCCAGGAAAGTGACTAAATGGGGTAGAAATGTTACTCATTGTAGCCCTTCTACCACCTGGAAGGAGGAGTAAAACTTAGTATTTCTGTTAAAGTGTATGTGTAAGTGCATGCATGCGTGTGTGCTATTTGTCTTTTTTTTTAATACTCTGTACTAAAATAAACATATATAGGTTGTAAAATAAATAATTTACATTTTTCATAAGTAAAAATGCAGGGACACCTGGGTGGCTCAGACAGTTTAAATGGCTGCCTTCTGCTCAGGTCATGATCTCAGGGTCCTGGGATCGAGCCCCACATTGGGCTCCCTGCTCAGTGAAGAGTCTGCTCCTCTCTCTCCCTCTCCATGTGCACTCACTCTCTCTTTCCCTCTCTCTAAATGTCACTCTCTCTCAAATAAATAAATTAATTAAAATGCAGTTTCTCATGGCCTATGCCAGCACATCCAGAATATATCAAATTGGTTTATTTGTCAGCTTGGTCTTGGAGATTCTGTTCAATTAGGCCATTTTTATTGAAATGTGTTGTTTTTCTTCATCCTTCTGGATACTTCTCTTTTTTTTTTTTTAAAGATTTTTTTTTATTTATTTGTCAGAGAGAGAGAGAGAGATCACAAGTAGGCAGAGAGGCAGGCAGAGACAGAGGGAGAAGCAGGTTCCCTGCCGAGCAAGGAGCCTGATATGGGACTCAATCCCAGGACGCTGGGATCATGACCTGAGCTGAAGGCAGCTGCTTAACCAACTGAGCCACCCAGGCGTCCCACTTCTCTCTTTTTTTGCAGTTTAGTAAGGACAGTATGAAACAGTGCTCAGCATCAGTAGTGTTCTTAAATCTGTAGGGTGTTGCATATTTTCCAGCTTGTTAGGACTTTAACCAAATAAAGGCCAAAATAACACCCAAAGAGAAAGAATTTTAGGATGAAGTATTTGCACTAAATTAAGTTTTACACCATAACCAAGACTCCGCAGTTTTAATTAGGTAGAGACAAAATGAGAATGCTGGCTGACATCACAGACAAAAGTACCCTGATGCCCAGTGCAGGAGTAAGGGTTTCAGGGTTATAGTGCTCAGCCGCTTTCTCTCTGCACCCCACCCCAACCCTGCCTGCCTGTCCTGCTTTTGGGACCAGGCAGACCCACATTTAGACTCCAGCTCCACTTCACTCCTCACAGTAAAATTAACATGGTAATACCTATCTTACTGGATTATGAGAATTAAGTGAAATAAAATATGGGAATATACCCCAACAATTGCCTACCTAGAGTAGGCTACCTTCTAAAAATGCAAAGGTTATGTGCAACTAATTATTGAACACTGCATCTGAAAATGTAAGGACCTGGTTAGCTAGAGGGAGCCATTTGGTTGTGAACTTAGATTGACCCTGCCTCTCCCAGAGGAACTTACTTGCAAAGCCCAGATACAAGGGCGGGCCAGACCTGTTGGAGACATCCAATCAGTACGCGTGCATATATTTACTATGGTAAATTGAAATTCAATTGGCCACCCGTATTGCCGACCTACCATGACTATGCAGTTTTCCCTGTGTATTGCAATCTCATTGGCCACCTGTGTATAAGCCAGGCTCAACCACCTCTACAAAAGTTAGTCTGTGAGGCTGGGAAGGGTCGTTGCCTCTTTATAAGAGATGGCCCGACTGGTGGGTTTGATTCTTGATGCTTGGTGTGAAATAAAGATTTGCTTGACCTTTGGTTTGTATCAGTCTCACTTCTTTGATCATAGACCCATTATTGGGGGACCCTAACAAAACTAGCAATGTACTATATTTTGGATAATTGTATTTAAGAAAAAATAAATAGGTGGCGCCTGGGTGGCTCAGCGGGTTAAAGCCTCTGCCTTCGGCTCAGGTCATGATCCCAGGGTCCTGGGATCGAGCCCCACATCGGGCTCTCTGCTCAGCAGGGAGCCTGCTTCCTCCTCTATCTCTGCCTGCCTCTCTGCCTACTTGTGATCTCTGTCAAATAAGTAAATAAAATCTTTAAAAAAAAAAAGTTGAAAAAAATAAATAAATAATAAATAAATAAATAAAAACACAAACTTAAAGGTCTTACAAACAATCCTTTAAAATTTCTTAGGCATTTTAAACATTTTTTGTGTTGTTCACCTTGGAGAAAGAGAACAAAGTTGGGTGAAGAGAAGAAACACAGAAATTAAGTTAAGGAGATTGCAGGGAAGAAGCAGATGCTAACTTGTGCTCTGGTACATGAGTAAATGAAAGAGCCTTCTGAACTTTGTTGAGAAGAACCCATGCTCCGGCTCCAGTGCTTCTGAATGCTTGGGAATCCCATGTAGAAAACTAAAACCCTCTCACCTCTCTGTCTTCTTCCTTGAGTAAAATCCTTGGACATGTAGTAGTTGAAGTGCTGTGCTGTTTATCTCCCCTGCTACAGAGGCATTCAGACCTCTTTTAGATCACAGTCCCTCATGCGTCTTGTGATTGAGGACAAACTACCAACAGCAGTTAATCATGCTCTAAATATTAATTTGATTGGATATAACATAATCATGCTTCATTACAATCACAAGTCATTTGATTATTTAATAAATGCTCCCATTTATAATTTGTTCTTACAAAATATCCTAGTGATTGGGTAAAATATGCTGATGACACCACATCCATTTATTTTCAGATGATTAGAGTAGCTGCTTGGCATTCAGGAAAGGGAGATATTTGGAAGATCAGTTAGGAGGTGATTACACTAGTCCAGAAGAGAGATGATCATGGTTGAACCAAGTCCATGAAGAGGAGAGGTGTATGAATTAATACACACTGTCCTGTGGGTGTGGTTGACAAAGCACCGTCTCCATTATACTGCCAAAAAAAAAATTAGTGTTTTATTGGCAAAATGCTGAAATTATACCACCTATTGGAGGGAGGGTGTTAATTTTCAAGACTCTTCTTTTGAAATGAGAGGGGGAGTATGTTATTTATGACAAACTGTAGTCAGATTTCTGTTAAAGAAAGTAACTACTGATCTTATAAACCTAGAAAGTGACAAAAAAAAAACCTGACAGCAAGACAAGTCTTTGAATCCTCACCAGCTGGGCACTTCTTTGATGTACTGACTGGTTGGAAGAAATGAGACAGTGTGCATGTCAGACAGGAAGGGCTGGATATGCTGTTGCCAGCACCTCTCACTTTTGATTTCCAACTGAGTTGCTAAATCACAAGTGCACAAGTGCTCATCTTAGTGAACACTCTCCCCCTTCCTTTGTTTGGAAGGAATTCTGTAAGTAGAAATTATCCTCATAGCTCCAGGCTATGAGAACTTCATCTTTGATAGTTCTTTGCAGCATCTCTGAGTAAGTGAGACTTATTTATACTGATTAAGGAGTCCGAAGAGCCACTGATTGAGTAACAAAATTAAGTTAATGACTAATTTCCTTTACCTCTGAATGACTTCCATACAAACCCTTTTATTTAATTGTTCTTTACATTGCTTGTACTTCACACTGCTGGATGGCGCATGATACAACTTTTTTTCTGTTCTTAAGACTTTACACTGTTTTTTCAGTTCCTTATTCTTTGATTTCTTTTTTATTATTATTTGAATGTAGTTGACACACAACATTACCTTAGTTTCAGGTGTGCAACATAACAATACATCTTCTCTATACATTATGCTACACTCACCACAAAAACAGAAACACCGTATGATCAAATAATTCCACTACTGGGTATCTACCCAAAGAAAACAAAAACACTAATTCAAGAAGATATACGAACCTCTATGTTTATTGTGGCATTGTTTACAATAGCCAAGATATGGAAGCAATCCAAATGTCCATCAATAAACAATTAGTTAAGGAAGACGTGGTATACATATACACACATACATACACACAGAAATATTGTGCAGCCTTAAAAAAAAGACTCAAAGGGGCACATACACCCCAATATTTACAGCAGCAATGTCCACAATAGCCAAAATATGGAAAGAGCCCAGATGTCCATCGAGAGATGAGTGGATAAAGAAAATGTGGTGTGTGTGTGTGTGTGTATATGTATGTGTGTGTATATATATACACACACATACATGTATATACACACACATACATATACACACACACATACATACACACAACACATACATACACACATACATACACGTACATACCATGGAATCTTACCAAAAGAATGAAATTTTGCCTTTTGCTAGGATGTGGTTGGAACTAGAGGCTATTATGCTAAGTGAAATAAGTCAGTCAGAGAAAGACAAATACCGTATGATTTCTCTCATATGCAGATTTTATGAAACAAAGTAGAGGAATAGAGGGGAAGGGAGGAGAAAAATAAAATAAGATGAAAACAGATGAGACAAACCATAAGAGACTCCTAACTATAAGAAACTGAGGGTTGCTGGAAGGAAGGCGGGGGAATGGGCTAAATGAGTGATGGGAGTTAAGGAGGGCACTTGATGTAATGAGCACTGGGTGTTATATGCAAAGGATGAATCAATAAATTCTACCCCCCAAAATAATAAAACACTATGTTAACAAAATTGAATTTATTTTTTAAGTTTTTGTTCATTTATTTGACAGAGAGATAGAGCCAGAGAGCACAAGCAGGGGCGGGGGGCAGGCAGAGGGAAAGGAAGAAGCAGGCTCCCCACTGAGCAAGGAGCCTGACGCAGGACTCGATCCCAGGACCTCGGGACGATGACCTGAGCCGAAGGCAGACATATAACTGACTGAGCCACCCAGGTGCCCCAACTAAATTGAATTTAAATTTAAAAAAAATTTTTTAAAGATGAGCTCTTGCCATTTTTGACAACATGGGTGGACCTAGAGGGCATTATACTAAATGAAAAAGTCAGACTGAGAAAGTCCAATACTGTTTGATTTCACATGATAAAACTCTTACTGGAGTTTCCTATTTGAAGGGCCTATACTGTGCTGCACATTTGTGAGTAACCAAGGAAGGATCCTGTGAGTTTTCCTTTGTGCCTGAGTCGTCCATTTTAGGGTCAGAAGGTATGGACCCATACCTTCCTATGCAAAAGGGAAGGGGTGAGGCCAAGGCTATGGGGAGTCTTGATGTCATGTGGAATTTTCAAGAGATGACTCTAATCTCATTTCAGTTGTTTCATCGAAGTTTTTGCATTAGGATGAGGAATTTCTGGTCTCTGTTTCTAAACTATAATAAGTACTTGTGTGGTTGCAGCTCTCTTGGGATTGCCCTTTAGAGGGAAGATTCTGAAATGTCGGATATTAACAGAGGTGCAGTGTTGTTCCTCTATTCTCTCTTATATCCAAATACTGAAGCCCCTCGGGAAGGACTTTATATGTTTAGAAATTCAAACTTTTCTGCTAAGCTCTCCTTCCCCTTGACTACACAGGATTTCACAGTGGATCAAACTCACTACTCTCCTAAACTTTTCTTCCTTTCTTGGTCTGGCTGAAACAGCCACAAGCAAATATCCACACTGCCCTGAACTTAGCAGGATTTTCCTCTGCGGCTGGTATAATGATTATTGAGTGGATGGTACAAGCCAATGCAAGGCATGACAGTTTCTAAACAGCAGTCATTGTCAAGAGGAACTGTTATTTTCCCTCTCGGGAACTTGCCTTTGGAACTGTGTGTGTGTGTGTGTGTGTGTGTGTGCGCGCGCGTGTGTGTAAGGAACTAGAAGAGTAAAACTTGTCATGTGGGAGAGTGCTACTTCAGAGAATAAGCTATTTTCCACTTAAAATATTTGTTGAGATTCATTTTAGAGTTTCAACACTTCCCCCCAAGTGTGAATCTTCTATGGACCTTGACAGAAAACAAGCCTTGTCTAATTTAGTAAAACACAGGAAAGTGAGTTTGAAGTTTCCTTTCAAAGTCAGCATTTCAGTTGGAACATCAGACCAGATGTTAAAGAGCCTTGAAAGCCATATGCCTGTCCTTCTGTTGCAGGTGCAACAACGAGAGTGAGTGGTCCCAGATCCATGAGAACATCATCCGCAAGTCCAGCGCCAAGTATTCTGCCCCCAGCGCCAGCCACGGTAACATACTTCTCTGGCTAGAAACCTTGTGTTGCTCTTGCCGATGCTGATCATATAGACCTCAGTGAATTTGTGCTACCAGTTGCCGCATGTAAATTTCAGTTCCCCACAAACATTTGTTCTCCTCCCCAGTCACTTTCTACTATTTCTCCTTATGATAATTTGAGACTTTTCCTAATTACTTCCAACCAAAATATATTTTCTGTTGTTTCTAAAATGGATTCCATGTGCTTTGATAGGTAACTTGAGTTCCAGTTTAAAACCAGAGTGAACAAAATTGCTGTAGGGTTTGTCACATTGTGAAGTCTGTGTTTTCTTGAACAAAGAATACACAGCCCCGCCAAAAATAAAAGACAAATATTAATAATCACTTCTTCTATTCCTGTTCAGTGTTAGCATCACCAAGGAAGCCTGACACTAATGAGAATCAGTGATTAATCTGCCAAAATTGTTCAGGAACTGGAATAGTCAATTTTCAGTTCACAGCAGCTTTCATCTTAGTTCAACTTCTTTTCCTTTCCCCTCCTCCTTTTCTTTTAAAACTGTTTAATTTCTGTCTAAATCTTGGTGCAATTCCACACATTAGGAAGACTGTATTTTCTAAATTGAATATCAATTGCTTGATTAAATTAGAAGCACTATTTGAAAGCATCTGAGCTTTCATGTACACTTGAAGATGGCTTTCAAATTTACATAGAACCATGTTTCTAATGACAGTTTTAACCTCTCAATTATCTCATGATCTCTTTTACATAACGTTCTTTGTTTTTTAACTTCCATAGCCTTGTTGTAAATAGAAAGTGAGCTTAATTAACAGCGTAAAGCCACTGCAAGGTGTGGCAGTCTCCAAAGTTATTAAGAAGAATGAAGTTTTCACTACTAGGCATATACCCAAAAATGTACAAAAATACTGATTCTAAGAGGCACATGTACCCCCAGTGTTCATAGCAGCACAAGCAACAATAGCCAAATTATGCAAAGAGCCCAGATGTCTATCAGCTGATGAATGGATGAAGAAAACGTGGTCCGTATATACGATGGACTTTACTCAGCCATCAGAAAGGATGAGTACTTACCATTTACATCGACATGGATGGAATTGGAGCACATTGTGTCAAGTGAAATAAGTTACAGAAAGACAAATACCATATGATTTCACTCATATGTGGAATTTAAGAAACAAAACAGATGAACATAGGGGAAGGGAAGGAAAAATAAGATAAAAGGAATGAAAAATAAAATAAGAGGTAAACCATAAGAGACTCTTAGATATAGAGAACAACTGAGGGTTGGGGAAAGGACTAAATGGGTGATGGGCGTTAAAGAAGACACTTGTTGGGATTAGCACTGGGTGTTTTATGTGGGTAATGAATCATTGGATTATGATCCTGAAATCAGTGCTGCACGATATGTTAACTTAAATTTTTTTTTTAATTTTAATTTTTCTTTATCATGGTCAACAGATAGTCAATTAGGAGGGTCCTCAGAGCAGCTCCAGACCAGAAGCCGCAAAGTTTGAGACCTTCGGCTAGGAGTACTTAACTTCTCTAAAACTCTAGCATGGGGAGCCTCAGGGTCTCTTTCACTACTTTTAAGTGACTGTTTTTTCGTGGATGTGCCAGGATGCCAAGGAGATCCATGCAGTGTGGTTGAAGGGGAAGGGAGCCCATATTTCTCACCTATGAGGCTAAAGCAGGAAGCAAATAAAATCTTGTTTTTAATATATGAAGTTATTGGTAATTTGGAAGACTACCATTCACATCCATATTTATGGTGTTCTTTGCTTTATTTACTTAATTGATTCATAAAGAGCTGCCCTTGGCTATAAGTTATTGGGCCATGATATGATAAAAAATGGAGAACATTTTAAAAGAAAGATGGTAGTAGTAATACACTTTAAAACAACTGAAAGATTAGTTTCCACCATCACCTCCCAGGTTAAGATGTTGAATTGTGTCTCACATCCCAAAGCAGGGACAATGCCATCTTCAGTACCTGTGGTTTTTGTCCAGAACTCATAAACACTGGCCAAGGCCCCATAGATGTCAGAGAACCTCAGTTAGGATGGTCCAGTTAGAGGGGGGCTCTATGCACTTACGGAAAAGCCAGGTGGAGAAATAGGCTGCTTCCCTTTGAAGTGTGTGTCTGACGTCTTCTAGGCAAGTCTTGACTTGGAAGCTGGTTGAGATCTTGGAAGTTTTCTGTTTCAACTCCCTCATTAAATAAATGAGGGAACCGAAGCTCCATGAAGTGACTTCGTGGCTGAACCAGGAAGCCCAGGTTTCCATACTCCAGGCAACTGGCTTTTCACTCTGTTGCCAAGCTTCTGAGCAAGGGGTTTCCAGTGCAGGACTCTGGGGTCTTCATGTCAGAAAAGTTTATAGATTACTCAAAGAATAGCTCTGGTCTTTATTAGTCTCCTAATTAAAGATACCTCATTATAGAAAATTTACTTTGCTGTAAACTGTCACCTATCTTTGTTAAACATCATAGACATTTATTTCCTTGGCAATTCTAGTGAATCATTAATCACTAGTACTCTCCCTGCAAGTCAAATCATACAAAAATGTAGAAGGAATTGCTGCACTGGTTTTAAGTGCTGAGACTAAAGGTATCATTCAGTACTAACTCCTATAGGTTGGCCTCTTAGATATGTAGCCACAGACCTAACTTTTAGTAATTCTTGCAGCATGAAGGTTATTAAAAACAAATGAAGACAAATAAAACAGTTAACACAGTAGTTTTCCATGTATTTTTAAATGACTGTTGCACAGCGCTATTTACATATCTTGGGCTGGGGTTAATTTATATTATTAATTCTCATCCATCTCTTCCACAGGGATGGGAGTGGAGAGAGATTGGGGCCAGGTTGCTGACTCTCCAATATTCCCCACAAATTTCAATTTGTGCAATTACTTTTTTATGGGACGGTCTTTAATCTAAGATGAGATGGTCCTATTTCCACTAGAGCTGAAGCTTTGCAGTGCTCTGTGATCCATAGACCTGGTGTGTGCAAAGCAGAGGTGGAGGTGGTTTGTGCTGGTCTTACTGGGGAGGAACTCCTCTGGCTTTCAGTCATACTTGCCCTTGTAAAAAATGCACCTTCAGAGTGTGGAGGGGAGGGGCCACATAAAAATAAATTCAAAACGGATGAAAGACCTAAATGTAAGACAGGAAATCATCAAAATCCTAGAGGAGAACACAGGCAGCAACCTCTTTTACCTCAATTGCAGCAACTTCTAACTTAGATACATCTACGGAGGCAAGGGAAACAAAAGCAAAAATGAACTATCAGGACTTCATCAAGACGAAAAAAATCTTCTGCACAGGGAAGGAAACAGTCCACAAAACTGAAAGGCAACCTACAAAATGGGAGAAGATATTTGTAAATGACATATCCAACAAAGGGTTAGTATCCAGGATCTATAAAGAATTCATCAAAATCAACACCTAAAAAATAAAAATCCTGTTAAAAAATGAGCAGAAGACATGAAATTTTCCAAAGAAAATATCAAGATGGTCAGCAGACACACAAAAAGATACTCAACACCACTCATCATCAAGGAAATAAAAATCGAAATCACAATGAGATACCACCTCACACCTGTCAGAATGGCTAAAATTAACAACACAGGAAACGACGAATGTTGGCAAGGACGCAGAGGAAGGGGAACCATCTTACACTGTCGGTGGAAATGTAAACTGGTGCAACCACTCTGCAAAACAGTATGGAGCTTCCTCAGAAAGTTGAAAATAGAAGTACCGTATGACCCAGCAGTTACACTACTAGGTATTTACCCAGAGAATACAAAAATACTGATTTGAAGGGATACACGTCCCCCCGATGTTTATAGCAGCATTGTCAACAATAGCCAAATTATGGCAAGAGCCCAAATGTCCACGTGTGCGTGCACACAGACACACACACACACACACACAAACACACACACAGGAATATTACTCAGCCATCAAAAATAATGAAATCTTGCCATGTCCAGCTATGTGGTTGGAGCTAGAGAGTATTATGCTGAGCAAAGTAAGTCAGAGAAAGACAAATACTATATGATTTCATTCATATGTAGAATTTAGGAAACAAAATAGATGAACATAGGGAGAAAAAAGGGAGGGAAGCAAACCTTTTTTTTTTTTTTTTTCATTAAGTAGGCTCCTTGCTGGGCATGGGGCTTGAACTTACAGTCCTGAGATCAAGACCTGAGCTGAGATCAGGAGTTGGATGCTTACCCAACTAAGCCACCCAGGCACCCCCTAGAGACTCTTAATTGTAGGGGACAACCGAGGGTTGCTGGAGGGGAGGTGGGTAGAGATGGGCTACTTGGGTGATGGAATATTAAGGAGGACACTTGTTGTGTTGAGCACATATGTAAGTGATGAATCACTAAATTCTACCCCTAAAACAAGTATTACACTATACGTTAATTGGAATTTAAATGAAAATTTGAAACAATAACAAACAAAAAACAACCTTGAGCTTTCTTAAAATGTTTCCTTAGAATAAAATATACTTTCTGCATCAAAATTTTTCTCAAGAAAAGTGCTGAACTTTGCATATTTTCCTCCACCAAAAAATATATATATATATATGATTCTTTATGTGTTTTTTAGTACTACAGTACAGGGTGGAGATGTGGTTCTGAGTAAGAAAATGCTTTTGTTTTTGCAGGTCTTATCATTTCTCTGCAGCTTCTCCGTGGAGACATGGAACAGATTAGGAGAGAAAACCCCATGATATTTGGTAGGGGGTTGGCAATTACAAGAAAATTGGGATTTCCTGATGTCATCATGCCAGGTAGGCAGCACTTCTTGGGGCTGGGTTGGGAGAGGGGTTAGAAGGATGGAGTCTGGTGCTCCTCTCATGAGCAGATGGTGAACTGTGCTGGGGAGGAGCCCTGCAGCCATTAAAAGCCTCTGAATCCAAGTCAGCTTGCTAACTACAGCCTGTAGTCAGTGGCTCCTTTTTTGGCATCTGTTCTTTTCCAGAATCCCCCACATCATACTCACCCATGCAACATAACAATCCAGCAGATGGGCTTTGTTGTCTCCTGTAGAGCCTGGATGGTAGAAACCAACATGGAATTCTTCATGGGGATGCCTTATACCCTCTTCGGCTCAAAAGAACTTCCTTTGGGGGCGAAAAATACACCAAAATATATACCTTGTAGTATTGATGAATCCAATCCATGTAGGAAAAGCAGATCCATTTTAATGTATTGGAAAACAAGTCGGGCAAATGGTATGTTAGGCACTAGGGATAGTACTACCTAGCCAGGTTCACTGTTCTCATCTAATGCCCAGTGGAAAGCCAGAGCAGGAAGTGGGAATGCATCAACCATCAACTGTGGTTCTAGCTCAGTCCCAGGTTCATGTTTCTTAGTCAGGTCGATGCAGACAAAGCTAGGAAAGTAGATTGAAATAGGTCATCAGAGCCAAGGGGACTATAGGGAGTGAGGGAAGGATAGAGGCATGGCTCAAATAGAGGGCAGGTGGTCTGATAAGCAGAGGAGATGTGAACAAAGGAAAATCTGAACAGGCAAATAGCTGGTTTTCTGAATGGGTTACCTACCCTTTTCATTGAGTTTTAATGATCCAGTAAAAGCTTGTTTGCTTCTGTTTGAAAGAGCCAGGGCAGGCCAGACTGCACTGCTTGTGACCACTCTATATGTCACCTATTTGAAGTTCCTCATGGTGCTATAAATCCCCTTGTTGGAAATATTTGTCAGCATGTACCCAAGGTAGGAGTATGAGCTGAGCACAGAGAAGGCCCATGTGATAGCTTCCAGCTGCCTTTCAACTTGCCCCACTATGCCTGGACTTGTTTTCTCTTGCCTGCTTCCCCTCTGCATAGACACTGTGGATGCAGAGTAAGCTGCTGGGAACCGCCCTCATCTTCTGCTCACACACACACACACACACAGGTCTACTGGATGGGAAACCTGGGCCACTCAATCAATTCCATTTGTAATGGGATGGAAATCAATAGCATTTATAATGTTAGGGAGACTTCATGCTTCTGAAGAGCCCCCATCTGACTATTGTAGAGGGATATCCTTCATAGGACACTTCTTCCATCCTGTCCTGACACCATTCCTCAGCCCTGGTTGTCAGGACAAGAAGAGCCCAGGCATAGTCTTGGCTTCCTAGCAAAATGTCATGGAAGAAAGAAGAAGTGGTTATCAAAATTGATCTGGTGATTTTGTTTTTTAAGTTACATATCCAGGTTCATGAGGTGGAGTAACATATTTCTAAGAGATATACCTAAAGTCTTCCTTTCTTTTAAGAAGTTGTTTGCCTGCAATTTAGACATTTCTTTCCTCTTAGCCTTCACATCAGAGGATTAAAACCAGATACTGGTTTTACTCTTTACTGAACAGATACTAAAAAGGAACAAAGTTCAGTCAAAACAATTCTTAAGCAAAGCTTGATTTTAAGAGTTATGTTTTCTAACCCTCATTTATGGAAAGAAATCTTTTTGTGGAGCACCCCGCATCTCTTTGTGTCATAGGCACTCAGGTTCAGAAAGGACTTCTGGGTACGCTAGACGAGTCTGAGGAAATGAGCTGTATCAGGCACTGGTGAGACAAGCTAAGATTAAGTGAGTTTTCCCTCCCCTGGGCAGTGAAGGGATCATCAGATGCTTTGCAATCCTGAAAGGTCCAGGTGAGGCCTGTGAGTAAGCTGTTCTTTTCTGCCTTTGAGTACTAAGTGCTAGAGCTGAAAGTAAGGATTGGTTCACAGGCGGGATGCGGTCCTTTGTGCATCATCTGTCTCCTCTACCCATCCTCCCCTTGAGGAGAGATCTTTTTTGCAGATGGCCAGTCCCAGCGTCGTGAGCTAAAAACTGACTGACAGACATCTTAATGCACTCCAAGATATCATCGGAGTGAGTTTGCCATCCTCAGGCATGCTGATAGGGCTGGCCTGCAGCTTCTGGAGCAACAGGAAGCGTGTACAGGAATGTTTTACATTGCAGTCAGTCTATCCTGGGAAACCATAAGCTCCAAAGTCCCTTGGTGAGGCTGCCTGCAGCCGATCTACCCTTCACCTGTGGGAATGTTGGACCTGGGCCGCAGTGCTCCCTCAGCCCACATAGTGTTGGTGTGACCAAGTTACAAGAAGTTGTCACTTCTTGATACATGGACATAGTTAAGAGAAATGAACAAGGCAATGAATTATGTCAGTTACTGTGATCATTTCAACACTTAAGTTACAGAGTTCAGCCAGGCTCTAGTCACACCAGTATCCAACATACCATTTTTAAAAAGGTCTCTTCGATGGTCTCCATTGCTTTCCATGGGCAAACACCACGTGACTGCTGTGAACCAGAGATGTGCTACTCTGTGCCACAGCTGGATCCTCATGGCACAGCCATCCAGCTCTGCTCATGAGCCCTGGTAGTGAGCAAGAGGCAGGAGTGCTATTCCCGTTGCCCTGGGAGTTCCCTGAGAAGACTCATGAACCAGGAGATGACATTCTTGATTAGAGAAGAACAAATAGATATGGGAATTGAAGTCTGATTTTGAAACCGAGCACTCAAGGTGCTTTTATTGGTTGGTCACCATATTCCCATGGGTACTTCCTCCTTCTCTCCAAACTCATTTTAGTTCAGTTCAAAAGATAGTAACTCCTTTCCTAGATTTTTCTTTTCAAGAAAATGGGCAGGAAAGACTAGAGCAGGACAAATGTTCCAGGTGAACAAGTTGGAGTTAACATTGTTCGCAATAAAGTAGCCAAAAGAAAACTGCCAGCCCAAAGACTGTAAACTGAGAGGAATGATTAAAACCTTTTGTTCAATAAGAGGCCATGCCCTCCTGCAGACCATGCCTGAGCCAGCAGAGCCCTGCCACCACCTTCTACAGCTCTCTGTCATTCATAGCTTTCCTATAAAGCCTGTGCCCTGGAGTATAGAGTTCTGTCATGGCTCTGTGGGAATTACGTTTTAACTTATTGTCTAAGTCTTGAATTTTTAAGGGTTTTCATTTTCTGTGGAATATGGGCCAAGTTTCATATGAGTGACATGGTCTTCCATCTTGTCAGAAGAAACCCGCCCTTTGATTTAATGTGCTCTGGCTGAGGACTAGGTTTTTCCCAAAGCAGTAGTTCTCTGACTTGAGTCACCTCTGGGGCTTGGAGAAACAGACTGCTGGGTCCACCCCCAGGGGTTTCTGATACAGTAGGAATGGAGTGGGACCCAACAATTTGCATTCCTCACAAGCTCTGAGGTGATGGTAATGCTCCTAGTTTGGGGCCCCTTTCGAGAAGCATGTCCTAAGAGGGACTCTGCCTTAGGGAGGCTTTGTCCTTCCCTGACTCAGCCCTGGCACAAGGAGTGTTCCTCTCTGGGTTGCTCCGACTTGCTCTTAGAAGGCAGCTCTGCAGGCATGACATCCCTCTAGGGGACCCTCTGACTCTTACCCTTGTGCTCAGAAATACACTCTGTCCTCTGCTTTGACCCTTGATAAAAAGTGCATGCTTCATCACCGACCTGCAAGTGATGTTTTCTTTTGTTTTTTTTCTCTCTTTTCCTGTTTGTCTTAATTGTTCTTGTCTCTCTCTGTGCTGTCCCCTCATTCTCGCCCCTTTCTTTCTGGTGCAGAGATGAAGATAGTTGGGTGTAAGTTCCTGCTTTTGTGTGTGCCCTGTCTGCTTTTTGCCTGCTTTGTTTCCATCTTCATTTGTTTCATGGAATGTTGCAATACTGGGGTGGGGCTTCATGGACATTATTAATATTTCATCAGCCTCACCTTTTGGGGGTAACTGACAAGACATTGAAAAAAAAAAAGAAGAAGAAGAAAAAGCCACCACCAGCCCAGCCTAGAACACTGTGCATTACTTTAGGTGTTCATTAAGATCTGAGGAAACTAAACCTAAGAACTAGGTGCATAGCTACAGGGAAAGACTTTTAGGAGACACACCAGCTACTTCCACTGAAAAGAAAATGAGAGGTGCTTATCCCAGGCTACACAGAATCAGAAAGTTAGAAAGCTTGCCTTTTCAGCGCTGTTGGACACATCTCACAAAAAAGGCAAACACAGAGACATGACTTTTTTTTTTTTTCATTTTATTTTATTTCTTTTCAGTGTTGCGGAATTCATTGTTTATGCACCACACCCAGTGCTTCATGCAATACTATCCTCCTTAATACCCACCACCACCACCAGGTTTACCCATCCCCCCATCCCCCTCCCCTTCAAAACCCTCAGTTTGTTTCCTAGAATCCACAGTCTCTCATGATTTGTCTCCCCCTCCAATTTTTAAAAGAAAGCTCTCCTCAAAGGAAGTGATGAAAGTATTTACCACAAGTAGATTTGTAGGACTATGGTCAGTCTGAGTGTCAAATGAGGCTTTGGCAATATCTAAGGGATGGTTTAGGAATGATCACATCTGGTCCCACAACAGGCTGGAAGATCAGCACATCCTTGACCCAAGAAAGGAATAGCCATATATAATGATGTCATACTATGCCCATTCCTCTCTTCCTGGTAGATCAGAGAACATCACTGGCTTGTAACAGCAGAAACCAGTAGAAGTGTGACACTGAAGACATGGTTTAAAAGTAAAGAACTTGTTTAGAGTATCCAGGAGTACTCTAAAGAATATCTCTCCTGGATACTCTAGAGTAAAGTCCTCCCAAGAGTCCTTTTTGGTGGAAGAAGGTCTCTTCTTTAAAATAAGAACTACAACAAAACAAACTACTGGTTGTATGCCTGAAACTGCCTGAGTTGAATGGTTGTTAATGTCTCCAAATCTCCATGGAACTGTCCATGTCATACCATGTCCATGTCACTCCTATTCTGCCAGGAGAGACAATTGGTGCCATCCTGAGCAGGCCTCTGTGTCTGCTGAGAGAAGGTTAGCTCTAGTTTCACACGGTCTTAAGGGAAAGAAAACACTATCCTTCCTAATCCTATCTAGAAGTAGATAAGGTATAAATAACACAGTATTAAATACTAGTATCCTTGAACCCAAAGCCTCCTAGTATGTGGTGTGACTAATGTATACAGAAGGAACATGAATATAATAAAGAATCCAGACAAGTCTGAGTGCCCAAAGCTGTGTGGGCTGCCCTGGATCATTTCTCCTGGGATGGAACTCCACATAGGCTGGAACCATGTGGCCCCCAAATTCCTAGGAAGGCTGGCATGTCTGGCAGGAGATTCTCTTGCTAACAGATGCTCTGGTGCCTGAGCCAGACCGCAGAACTTCTGAAACCGGCCAAGTCTGCTCTCAGAAAAGAGGTGCAAATGCTCTATGAGTTGTGTTTCTCTGGTGTCATACTAGGATGCAAGACTTCAGAGGGTCGCACCTGGCCACTGTGGCAGGCAGTTCTCTGTCACTGTGGGCTGCAGCTCTGTCACAGTGCTCCCAGCCCCCTAAGATTTCTGGTAGCTGAAAAACAGTTTCCTTCTAAGACCTCTCACTTCCCGTAAAGACCCCAGAGTGTTTCAGGCCAATCCCTGAGGTAATAAGATGGTCTCAGGTACATTACCTTGCTCCTTCCCAGCAGTTGCTTATGTGGACTTACAAGAATCTAGATTTTTGATGTGTCATCGTGGTGTAGTGAAGCTGTTCTTGACACCTAACCACTCCAAGCCAGGTATCCAGAAACTCTAGTACCTGGGCCAAATCTAGCCAGCAGCTTATTTTTGTACCATCTTCCAGCAAAGAATAGTTTCTCACATTTTAAAAGGGTTGTAAAAACAAAGGACGTGTAACAGAGACCTATGTGAAACACTGAGCCTAAAATACGAACTATCTGGCTTCTTACAGATAGAGTTTGCTGACCTCTGCTTCCTCTTAAGTCCCTAGTCTCATGGCACACAGCTCTACCAACAGCTGGCCTGGGCTACTCGGGCAGACTGTGAAAAGGACAGAGACGATATATTTGGAGGTTGTCCTACAAGTTCAACCTCATTCATTACATCTTTCCACTGCAGAAACTCTGGTGCATATCAGCTGAGCGTTAAGCGCTCAGAGATATAAGGCATTGCTGATGCTGTGAGGTGCCCTGCTAACCTCAGGAAGCCGAGTTCATGTAACAAAGGGAGGCAGGGCCACCCTCAATAATACCCACTCCCACACCCCACAGAGAAACCTCTCCTTCCCAGAACCCTCTCAGCATTCATTTGTGCTGCCTACGAGCTGCCTAGCCCCAACACCCAGCCAGATTTCATCATCTTCCCAGCAAACCCCATGGTGTGGTCCCCTGACATTAAACCCTGGGAAGCATCAGAATCACCTATTGATTGTTTGTTTAATGTATGTACTCAAACCCTGCCCAAGAGCAACCACAATCTCACGGGGTAGGTGCTAGAAATCTGGTTTTAATAAGTTCCCCAGGTGATTAGAATATAGCCAGCCAAACAGTGGTCTGCAAACTAACCTCATAAACCATTGCTCAGGGCTTCTCTTTCCCATCCTTGTTGTAGTATGCCTATCCTCAAACCTCTCCTGGAGCAATTTCCTTGCAATTGGTCCTGAAGTTTACAGGAGCCTCCTGGAGACTGGTGGGCTTTGTGAAGATATAACATGTAACAGGGACAGCTGAAGAGCAAGGAACCTGGGAGGCTATCTGTAAAGCAGGCCTGGGTCATTAGATCCTGGGGGCCTTTCACATTGGCTGCTGCTTAGGTTTTCTCCTAGTTCCAGGAGAATTAGTAGAGAGCTCTATTTAAATGATCCCCCAGAGAGCTTTTGATAAGAGGGCCCCAGTAACATTAACTATCACAGTTCTTGAAATTGAGGCCGTAATTTGCAAAATTGCAACCCATAAAGCAGCCTAATATCCATTCTGCTGAGAATAGCCCTGGTCTTAGGCAAGTCTGTTCTCCAAATAAAGAGCAGTGAAAGATCTGATGAAATCAAGCTGCTTCACTCTGTAACTCAGAGGGCATGTTTACTTGTTTTGATAAATTTTCTCAGCAAGATATCACTGAAGGCATTCTGTTTATAGAAAATTTAAAAAGAATGAAAGCTGTAGGAATATCCAGCTCAGTTCTTCCATTTGAAATTGGCATTTTGATTTACAATGCCCTGGAGTTACAGCTCAGAAACCATGGGCTCACTTTATGAAATCATCACAGACCAAATTCTGTCATTATCAATCTACCAATTTTGTATGAGTATTCTATATCATATATTGCTAGGAAACGTTTAAATGTTTCATTTGAAGGACACATTTATTTAGGGCTAACTTTTGTATGGAGTCACAGAAATTTAAAATGTTTGTACAAGCTAGAATACTATTGCTGGTAGCCAGTATCTGCTTTTACATGTCATGTGGATTATCTTAAATGATTTCTAGAGAGCGCTGGTTTAAACCAGAGTAGTAGTTTAAAAAGTGCCTGTTCTCTAGATTAGACATTAAAATTCTCTATTCGCTTTATGCCAAATCAGCCTAGAAATTTAATAACTATTTAAATTCCATAGAAAAGCTAATGTGTAACTAAAAGACTTTTATCAAAAGAAGGCTCCAAAGTGTCTGTTTCTATTGTTAGAAACTCAAGGTGTAACCACCTCTCATTTATCCCGTTATGATAGCAATTATCTATAGGAAAGTTCCCATTTAATTTTGAATTTTACTTCAGGGGACTGATTTTATTCATCTCCTGCCCATAGTAGCAAATTTGTGGATTTGAGTTTCCCTTCTGCTCTCCTTTCCTACCCTACCTGCACCTCTGAGTGCTATTTTCATGATATGCCAGGAAGGCCCAAGCAGAGATGTCCAAAGGAGGCAGATTCAAGCCAGACTCATGAAAATTCCAAGTAGAGGCTCTCCTCACCCGGGAGAGAAGTCTGTGTGAACTGCAGGGCTAGACACCCCCTAGGCTGTCCTGCTTTGCCAGCAGTTAGTTACATTTATATGTGATTTTCAGAACGAATTTTCCTTTTCCTTCATGGTAGCCTCAGGGCTATTTGGGGAACAGGATGTTTTTCACACATTAGAGAAAGTTCTCTGGGCTGTCAGAGAATAAGTAATTGCTTCTTAGAGGCTGCTCTTCCCCCCACTTGAGTGGAAGTATTTTAAGAGCTTCATTATGCAACCAAATAGCCATGGCTGTGTTCCTGGTATAGTAAGACGACCTGAAGAATAGAAGGTCTGCTCGTGAAGACCTCAAAACCCAGGTATATGCCAGTCCTGGTCTACCATGTCTCATGCATAAGAGACACTAAGACACTTCCACAATCGGAGATGGCCTGTGCAGAAAAAGAGCCATCATCATGTATCTGACCAAACTAGAGAGCTTACTTGCCAACCAGAAACAATACCTGCTTATGTTATTGTGATTCCAAGAAAGGAACTTTCAGATGGGCCAGTTTTGCTAAGAACTGAGGTAGAAAGAATATTCTGAATTGGCTTGTTCTGCAAGTTAATCATTCCATCACCTCTCAGTTAAATTCTTCAGGCTGCTAACACGTCTTCACTTTGGTCTTACGTGTTTTCCTTTGCCACTTTCCTTCGAAGATTTTTTCCGAGACTAAGCTATTTTTTTCTGAAGGTCAAAAGCCCTTCTTTAGAATGTATGGATAAAACTGGTCATGTTACAAAATTAGAGCAGCCCAAATGAGCTCCCCTTATACATGAATAGACAACCCCACTCCCTTAAAAAAGGCAGATGTGGTCATTCCTTAGGTCATTTCAGCTTGCAGTTTGAGCTTCTTCAGCCCAGTCTCGAACAGCAGTTATTGGCAAAGTGGGCGGGAGTCAGAGCCCAGGGAAGGACAACAGATTGTCCCCTCAACCCCGTGCTTTAGCCCCTGTGATTCTGAAGAGTCATTTGTTCCCAGAGCACATGCCACACAAAGAAGAAAAAAATGACAGTCTTGTGACCTCCATCTGGCACTCCAGGAAGGGATGGGATTTGGAGCTAAGCCTCCAGAAGGAAAAAGTAGTGTATCCTCTATAAAGACTCAGAGGGTTAAGAGTTGAAAAAAGAAAACCTATATAAGAAAAAGGAAATTACCTTTTTTTTTTTTTTTGGAGGGAAAGGAGAAGGGATTAGTAGTTAAGGCATAGACCTGATAAAACTAAGTGTTATTCCTGTTGATTTTAAAATCTTTCCCCTTTGGAAGGCTCAGATTTCGGCTATTCTCCTGGAGGGTAGAGAGACTGAGTAGTCACCTATGATATGAGAGAAGATTCTCTGCCCCACATTTTCCCACCCTGGACGAGGTGTGGTGAACAGCTTTAGAATTCAGACTTAGAGAACACATGACTAACCAACCTAGTCTACCGCTGCACTGATATGGGTAGATGGCCACCATTATTAACCAAGCTTGCAATGCCCCGAGCACCCACCTGAACCCTGGAGGACCCAAATGCTAGCCTGGTCCTCCATACAAATGGGGCTGTGTGGCTTCTGTGGTCATGAAGACATGGCATTTCTTTCCCCATAGGCGATATCCGCAATGACCTGTACCTAACCTTGGAGAAGGGAGATTTCGAGAGAGGGGGAAAGAGTGTACAAAAGAATATTGAAGTGACCATGTATGTGCTTTACGCAGATGGAGAAATACTGAAGGTAAGATTTGCCAGTCAGTTTGGAATGGAGACTAATCCTGAAATAATTTTTGTGATTCTATGGACTTTATCCAGAGATCCATTCTCCTCAGGCAGACCTCCCTCAAATGGCTGCATGTACATTCTTCTCTGCCTTTTCTTTTCTTCAAGGAAACCCTGCAGTATGCTTTGATGATGACTTCCAGTGTCATACAGACTGTTTAGAAATGCTTCCTAGTGTCTGACCTCAATCCTTCCTGCTCCAATTTAGACCTATTCCCTCTAGTTCTGCCCTACATGTTACTTTTTCTGCCATTCTGTCTAGCATCAAGCTGCCTACTTTTGGTAACTGTTACTAGGTCCCACTCTTTTTGTTCTTTAAGCTAATAAACCTGCACTTGCTCTTTGGTCAAGGGTGGGACTTAGGCACTCACTTGCTGGTACCAAGTTATGTGACAAGGAACAGCAGAGTCAGGCTCTAAAAGATTATTTCCAGCCAATGCCAGTATAAAGAAGGAAGTACGTCTTCTGTCACTCCTCATTCAAAGTGAAGAACTGGAGTGCTGTTTTTCCGCCATCAGTATGTCAGTTTTCCCCAGTCATGTCATGATGAAGTCCCTGGCAAATAACAAGGCCTCATTTGCATAGCACTTGATAGAAGGCAAATCATTCTTTTACAGACCTTGCTCCTATATGTTGACAATAGCCTTGTGAGGAAGGCAGAACAGGAATGATCATCCACATTGTATGGAAGGAAGAAAGTAAAATTAGTCAAAACTATCTCCTAAAAGTTGGAAGGAAATAGAGGAGAATGTTTATTTGGTGGTAGAAACAGTGATTTGTATTACATTTTAAAAACCCACCTCAAGAAAATAAATTAACTTTAAGAAGAAGGAGGGTGGCACCTGGCTGGCTCAGTTGGAAGAACATGTGACTGTTGATCTCATGGTCTTGAGTTTGAGCTTCACATTGAGTGTAGAGATTTTACTAAAAAAATAAATAATTTTAAAAACCTACCCTAAGGACTAAGGCATGTCCATTGTTTGCATGGATAACACCAAGGTCAGCAGAGCTGTCAGCTACTGGCAGCACCCTTGTGCAGATAGGGAACTGCTCCTGATTGCATTACCTGCAACTTCCTGTCTTCCAGGAAGATGGGACTACAACTTCATGGCAATATTTGGAAATGGGGTCAAGGTAAATCTGGTTCTTCCTTATCTAGGACACTCAGCCAAGGGCAACCTTGGAAGGAAGGTTAGAAAGCAAGCTCTCTCCAGTTTATAAATTAATTAATTTTCTGATCAGCTGAAGTGTCACGTACAGTTGACTTCTCCTATGGAGATCACTCTTTCCTTTCTGAATGAGGATGAAGAGCTTATCTTGGTGATTCAGATACACTGTTCAACTTCCCTCCAGTTTATTGAGCAGTGTATGTGGTTCCTTCTGCCCCAAGGAAAAGAAGGAGCATTGTTGACTATGGATTCTTTATGCCATCTACACAGTTGTCTCCAAAAGTTTTAAGTCAAAAGAATTTTCTTATCTTATAGATTTGGCCTGGTGGGAAAATAGGACCCACACAAAGGAGAAAATATCCTAGTGCCGCAGAGAAGTCCAGGGGCTTCCTCCGGGAAGATGACACTTTATTATGCTTCTCTCTTTCAGGATTGCATAAGCTTGGGTTCAGGAGAGCCAAACAGGAGCTCCTACCACTCCTTTGTCCTCTACCACAGTAATAATCCTCGGTGGGGAGAGATTATCAAATTGCCCATCCCCATCGACCGGTTCCGAGGCTCCCACCTGCGCTTCGAGTTCAGACATTGTTCCAGTGAGTGAGAATTCTCTCCACATTCCTTGGAGGATATGAACATCCTATTGTCTCAGAAGTCTTTCCTCAGAAAGAGAACTCAGAGGGTTCTTGTTATTGGGGCAAGAAAAATGAGGAGTTCTGAATCAGTGGGTACTCAAGGATGGGATGTCATTAGAGGCTGTTCTTTAGACAGTGACTCAAACCATGAGGTCTGGAGCTGGCCCTTTCTAGGGTCTGACCCAGACACCGGATAATTACCAGTGTCATTCCCCTTTGGGTGTTTCCTTTCTGCATATTAAACTGCTTCTTAAAGAGCCTCTGGTTTATCAAGACCAGCATTCTAGTTTCTATTTGAGTCTAGGTAGCCCGTGTACCTTGGGATATAAATGGAAACATGGTCCAGTACATTTCTCATCATTCCTGCAGTCAGGTAACTACCTAATTAATGAAAGCAAGGGACAAAGAAGTAAAGAATGTAGGTGATAAGCACAATGGAATTTCTGCTAAAAAGCAAAGTGAGGGGCAAAAACAACTAACACTTAGCTCTGGTTGCAGCAAAGGACAAAGGGGAAAAGAAACTCTTTGGCTTTGCATTCTCACCCCTGATGCGGGATGATGGCACCACTCTCTCAGATGACATCCATGAGCTCTACGTGTACAAGGTATGGAGCCTGTCTCTCACCTAAACCTTCACACCCCTGAGACTGCTCTCACACATGGTTCTCAGTTAGGTGGTTTTCAGTGGGCAGGCCGAAGGATCCAGGGTAGTGCACTGGTGGCTGACAGCAGGATAGCTGTGGGTAGGCTTTTGTCTTCTACCTCTAGGAGCCTTCCTCTCGCAAGTGATGCCAGCAGGCCCTTTGCTTCCCAACTCCCACTTCACAAGTAATGGAGGTCTATTACCAACTCCTCTGTGCTGTTGTGGCTTGGCTAGTACGTTCAGACACCTGCCATTTGAGATCATGGTTCTGTCAGCTGTCACAGTGCCGCTGCCCCCCAGAGTTGTCTGCACACCAGGTGGAGGCCACCTGCCCCAACATGTTCTCTTTAAAAGGCACGTGAGCCATGCTGGGGAGTTTCCAGTTGGAAAGCAGTCTTCTAAGAGAACCTGAGGTCTAAGATCTAGCCTCAGGAAGATGAGAGCAAACATCAACATCAAAAAATCTCCTACGGCCTGCTTTTTACACATGGCGTGATTCGGGAAACATTCTGTATTCTCTACCTTTGCCTACAGTGCGATGAGAATAGCACGTTTAACAACCATGCTCTGTACCTGGGCTTGCCCTGCTGCAAAGAGGACTACAATGGCTGTCCCAACATCCCCTCCAGCCTCATCTTCCAGCGCAGCACCAAAGAGTCTTTCTTCATCTCCACACAGCTCTCCTCCACCAAACTCACCCAGAATGGTAGGCAAGAGAGTCTCCAGGGGGCTGCCCTCCCTGTCCTCAGTGGCTGGTTTCATGTTGCTGATGCATGCTAAGGGAGAAAGGAATTAGTTGCTTTTTCATGCCACAATGAGGGCATTCTTTTCACCTGAAATTGGAGGAACCACTTGGCAATAGCAGCCTGTAAGGTTTGCCATGGTTTCAGCAGCTCCAGAGTACGCCTCCGGTTTTCACAGATGTGTCTTATGGTCTTGTGGGCACTAAAAAGGCTGTTGTAATGCTTGTGGCTATTTCTCCTCCTCCAGTTTCCACTGGGCAGGGAGGGCCTGGGCTTTGCTTATCCTTGGCATAGCCAGTGTTCACCATCTTTTGCACTTGCTTTTCTAGTGGACCTCCTGGCTCTCCTGAAATGGAAGGCTTTTCCAGACCGGATCATGGACATCCTAGGGCGGCTGCGGCATGTCAGTGGGGAAGAAATTGTTAAGGTATGGCTTCCGGAAATTCATACATGCTGCCTGACCAAGAATCTGGGCAGAAGTCCTTACATCTCCTTGATTTCTACTGGTATCCCACTAAGACCATGTCTTGAAATACAACTAGATGAGTAGAAATAAAGTTGTTCTTCTTTTCTTTTCTTTTTTTTTTTTTTGTTAGCTTCTTTTTTTTTCCTTAGAATTTTATTTATTTGACAGAGAGAGACACACAGTGAGAGAGGGAACACAAGCAGTGGGAGTAGGAGAGGAAGAAGCAGGCTTCCCACTGATCTCAAGGCCCCAGGATCATGACCTGAGCCGAAGGCAGACACTTAACTACTGAGCCACCCAGGCACCCCTGTTAGCTTCTCCTTTTAAAGGAGGTATCACATCTGGCTTCTTACCTTTTAGAAACTATATTTAAGTCATAAACCCTATTTTCTGATTGTTTTTCTTCCTAGGAAAAACAACAATAATGAGAGGGCAGTGGTCAAGGCATCTGTCTCAGAAACACACCCAGTGCTTTGTGCTGCCTCCTCTCCCTTCCTTAGATCTCTTTCTCATTTTCCTTATTTGTAACCCTTTAACCACAAATCTAGCCTGAGGCTTTTCTGGCTCTACTGGCTTGATTATCTAGAAGAATTCTAAATACTCTCCATTAACTTAGAGCTGCTGCTTTTGCCCCGTCTCTCACTTAGAGTCGGTACTAAGGACCCTTCCCCACTCTTTGTCTGAACTGCTTTCTCTAGGTACCTTTGTGACATTTCCCATCTAATGGACTGAGCAGACTGATAACAACACTACCAGTCTCCCGTTGTCTTCCATAGGGCTTCTCTGCATTGTGTGGAGTGTTTGCCCACCTGGTTTTAGCTCAAGAAAACCCGCAGGTACTCCCTGATGGTGTAAACCCCCCAGGTGGATTCTGCACAGTGGACTGAACTCTGCTGAGGACAGTGGACTTGCCTTTGATGATCAGCAGGAGCAGTGGACTGTAGGATAGAAACTAAATTTCAAGAAGGCAGCTGTCCTTCAGTGAGCTTTCTTAGTTCTGTCATCATAAAACCAAATCAATGAGCAAGATAACCCTGTAGATGCTTTCATTTTTCAGCACCATTGACTCAGTAACATACACGGTGTCTTCCAACAAGAAACAGTTTTGAAGTCTGTATACCTCTATGTATTTTCATGAAGTCAGTCTGAATTTTGTTTTCATCAATTAATCTTTTTAAAAAGAACTCTTAAGCTAATACTAGTTTTGTTTTGCTTTGCTTTTTTTTAATTTAATTTTAGTTTTTCAGTGTTCCAAGCACACCCAGTGCTCCATGCTTTGCTTTGTTTTGTTTAGGTAGGAGGCAGGGAGAAAGAGAATCTTCTCCATGTCCAGCACAGCCTGACATGGGCTCAATCTCAGGACCCCGAGATCGAGACCCTCAGACCGTGACCCTGAAATTAGGACCTAAGCTGAAATTAAGAGTTGGGCACTGAACCAACTGAGCCACCCAGGCACCCCTGCTAATACTAGTTTTTGAAACTGAAGATCAGTTTATTCTCAGGGCATTTTTTTTTCTAAACATATTTTAAAATATCAATTAGTAAACAAACATATTTTTAAAATCTGTAATCTTTTTCACTGAGTTGTATTCCAGATAAGAAAATATCCTATCAACACATCTGGTTTTGGTATCAATAATTGATCTCAAGCCACCAGAGGAGAGTGTGAAAAGAATCTGCTAAGAATCTGCTACATTTTTTTTACTTTTTATTAGAATATTTCAAACATACACAAAAGTAAAATAGTGGAAAGAACCCTATGAGTACCTATCACCTAGCACCAATAATCTTCAGCCTTTGACCAATACGGCCCATCAACACTCCCATCCACGCCTGCAACTTCGGACATTGCTAGGAAATAAATTGTAAACTTTGTATCATTCAGTTGCCTTTTGATCAACAGAATGTTAGATTTGATTTTTAAAGACTGCTGGTAACCATGAGTATTTATCATCTTCTCCCTTAGATTTTGCATCTTAGAAACAAAAAACAAAAACAAAATGGTACTTCCAGATCTTTTACCCCCCCCCGATAGCCGTCAGCAGCAGCTTTCTCTCTTCTCCCAGCATACTGATTTCTAGACCAAAACATGATTTCTGTAGCTAGAACCTAGCCTGCCATATCCTCATTCAAGTGTCCTTTATAGTTAAGCCACAGTAGAGAATAAGGGGACTACAGCACTTTTGGGGGTTCTGGAAAAGTGAATTCTTTTTCTCAAAATAAATGTGGCATCAGAACCACTTAGAGTTTCATTACTTCAAAGTTGCAATTCAACATGGGTGTCCTGTGTTTTTTAGGTCACTGTTCTTTCCTTAGAAGTTTAGCACTCACCCAAGAGAAAAAAGCCTTTCCAAATATCTCTCAGGACCCTTTGGGCTGTACACAAACACCCTGAGTCCACCTAGTTATCCCTTAGTTGGGTGGAGGTGGAATATTCGATTATTTTTAAGTAAGGTTTGAGATCTTAGATTTTTGAGATTGTTTATTGGGAGATTAAAGTCACTGGTGTATGGAAGTTTGACCATGTGTACAAGGTCCTAAGGCATGAGCCCTCTGATTTTTATGTTACAGTTTCTGCAAGACATCTTAGATACACTGTTTGTGATTTTGGATGATAACACAGAGAAATATGGCCTGTTGGTGTTTCAGTCTTTGGTAAGTCTAACCCTTCCTGACTTCCTTTTTTGTTAGTTATTTCTGTCACATGTTTTCCAAAATCCAAGGGAAGCAGTTTATTAGGATGAGTCAATACAAGGTACAGATGTTTCCAGTATAAAAGGGGCTGAGGGGTGACCCAAGGAAGACCATCCAACCAACTTATCAGAGAGATTCCAGGCTGAATAATTCAGCCTGGTCAGGTCCAGGCCTCAACTTTGTAGTTCTGGTACTCAGTCTCATCACTGTAGTCGAGTTGCCTAGCCCCTGAAATAGAGACCTACACACCACCAATATGCTCAGAGATGAATATAGGAAACTAGGTGGCCTGTACTTTTACCTGCACAGTAGGATATAACCACCAGGAAGAGCAGAGAGTCCTCACCCATGCTGGTCTGAGCATCACACTCTGTCCCTGTGTGCAGTTGTTTGGGAACAAGAATCTCCAACGGCTGCTTAGTGAGAATGGACAGTGGCTTGAACATTCAGTGCATTTAGCTTAATAGATCCTGTCCCATAGGAGTGCCGTACATTCAAGGGGAACTTCATACTGTAAGTCTACCTAACAGATGAGGAGCAGAGGCAGGAGTTAAAATGACACGTGCATAGTTTGCCCCTTTGGCTTTTCTTCTTCCTTGCTCTCCTAGCCAGCCAGCCCCATTTCTGAAGGGCACAGCCTTTCATAGGCTGAGCTGGCTCAGAGAATAATCTTTTTTTTTCTTCCATTTTCCAAGTTTTCTGAGACACCTTTGTATTTATGCCACCATGCATGGGTATTGTTTCGCTTTCTCCTAATCTGTATTACCCCACCTAGCATTACTGTGAAAACTCAGATTAACATTGGCACAGACAGATGAGCCCCAAGTCTGAATTCAGAGGCTGGGGCCTATAGGAATAGAGCAGACAGGACAGAAATAGACCCAGAATAGAAATCTTCCATTCTCTGCCCATGGGGAACACTAGAGAAAACACTGACAGTTTGTCATTCCTTAAAGAAGCAAGAGTTCTGTTTTCTGCTGGAGGTAAATCCAGGGCCTCCAGTGAACCCTGATACCCTCCATCTTCTCCAGGTATTCATCATCAACCTGCTCAGAGACATCAAGTATTTCCACTTCCGGCCTGTAATGGACACATACATCCAGAAACACTTTGCTGGAGCCCTGGCATACAAGTAAGTTGATGTGGCACCATTATTAGGACTTGGTTTGAATAGAAAGACAAACTTAAAAAAATCTCAGTGACAACCACCATTCAGTCAGCTGACTTTTTTTTTTTACTTAATTTTTTTTCTAATTGTGGTAAAATACAGAGTATAAAATACCTATTTTTAAGTGTAGGGCTCAGTGGCATTGAGTATATTCACATTGTTGTACAGCCATCACCACCATTCATCTCCAGAACTTTTTCAGCTTGTAAAACTGAAATTCTGTATCCAGTAAATATTAACTCCCATCACCCCTCCCCCTCCCGCTGCCCTTAGGCAACCACCGTTATACTTTCTGTCTCTGAATGTGTGTGTTCTACGTACCTTATGTCAATTGAATCATGTAATACTTGTCTATTTGTGTCTGGTTTAGTTCACTTACCATAATGTCTTCAGGGTTCATCCACATTGTAGTATGTGTCAGAATTTCCCTCCTTTTAAAGGCTGAATAATGTTCCATTATACATATATACCATGTTTTGTTTAGTGGTCGATGAATAAGTGGGTTGCTCTCTCCTTTTAGTCATTGTGAATAATGCTGCTATGAACATGGGGATACAAATATCTCTTTAAGACCCCGCTTTCTATTCTTTTTTTTTTAAGATTTTATTTATTTATTTGACACTCAGAGATCACAAGTAGGCAGAGAGGCAGGCAGAGAGAGAGGAGGAAGCAGGCTCCCCGCCGAGCAGAGAGCACGATGTGGGGCTCGATCCCAGGACCCTGGGATCATGACCTGAGCCGAAGGCAGAGGCTTTCACCCACTGAGCCACTCAGGCGCCCCTTTCTATTCTTTTTGACATATATCCAGAAGTGGGATTACTGGTTCATAAGGTAGTTCTATTTTTAATTTTTTAAGGAACCACCATACTGTTTTCCACAGCAGCTGCACCATTTTACATTCCCACCAACAGTGTTCAAGAGCTCCAGTTTCTCCATGTCCTCAAGCCAAGACTTGTTATTTTCTGTTGTGTTTTTCTGGGAGGAGTAGGAGTTTTATAGTAATCATCCTTAATTGGCATGAAGTGGCATCTCATTGTGGTTTTGATTTGCATTTCCCTAATTATTAATGATGCTGAGCATCTCTTCATGTATTTATTGACCATTTGTATATCTTCTTTGGAGAAAAATGTATTCAGGCCCTTTGCCCATTTTTTTTTAAGATTTTATTTATTTATTTGACAGACAGAGATCACAAGTAGACAGAGAGGCAGGCAGAGAGAGAGAGAGGAGGAAGCAGGCTCCCCGCTGAGCAGAGAGCCCGATGCGGGACTCGATCCCAGGACCCTGAGATCATGACCTGAGCCGAAGGCAGCGGCTTAACCCACTGAGCCACCCAGGTGCCCCCTTTGCCCATTTTTTAAACAGGTTGTTTCATTTTTTATTGTTGAGCTGTAGGAATTCTACATATAATCTAGATATTAACACCTTGTCAGATACACAATTTACAAATATTTTCTCCCATCGTCTCTCTTTCTGTTGATTGTGTCTTTTGATGTGCAGTAGTTTTCAGTTTTGATGTAGTCCAGCATATCTATTTTTTCTTTTGTTTCCTATGCTTTTGGTGACATGACATATCCAAGAAATCATTGCTAAATCCAGTGTCATAGAACTTTTCCCCCGTTTTTGTCTACAAGTTTAATTTATAGTTTTAGCTCTTACACTTAGGTATTTGATGCATTTTGAGTTAATTTTTGTTTATTGTGTAATGTAAGAATCCAACTTCATTCTTTTGCACATAGATATCTAGTTTTCCTAATATAATTATTGAAAAGACTATCCTATCCCCATTGAATGGTCTTGGCACCCTTGTTGAAAATCATTTGACCATCTCTGTGAGGATTTATTTCTGGGCTCTGTCATTCTATTGATGTGTATGTCTGTCTTTATGCCAATACCATGCTATTTTGGTTATTGTAGTTTTGTAGTAAGTTCTGAAATCAGGAAGTATGAGTCCTCTAACTTTTTTCTTTTTTGAGATTGCTTTGGCTATTTGGGGACCCTTGAGATTCCATATGAACTTCAGAATGAATTTTTCTATTTCTGCAAAAAATGTTGTTGGGATTTTGATAAGAGATTACATTGAATCTGTAGATCACTTTGGGTAGTGTTGGCATCTTAATAGTTTTAGTCTTTCAATCAATGAACACGAGTGTCTTTCCATTTATTAATATCTTCTTTAATTTCTCTCAGCAACATTTTATAGTTTTCAAAGTACAAGTCTATAAGTCTTTCACCTCTTTGGTTAAGTTAGTCCTAAATATTTTATTCTTTTTTGATGCTACTACAAATGGATTTTTTTCCTTAATTTCCTTTTTGAAGTACTCATTATAAGTGTATGGAAATGCAAATGACTTTTGTGTCTTAATTTTATATCCTGCAATTTTGCTGGAAAAATTTTGCATTTATTGGTTCTAAAAGGTTTTTTTGTGGAATCTTCAGTTTTTTCTACATGTAAGACCATGTCAGCTACAAACAAAGATAATTTTGTTTCTTCCTTTCCAGTTTGAATACCTTTTACCGCTTTTTCTTGCCTAACTGTTCTTCCAGTACTATGTTGACTAGAAGTGGCAAAAGCAAGCCTTATTCCTAATATTTCATGGTTGAATGGGGTCTTAGCTGTGGTCTTTGAGCTCTCATTTTAAACCATAGTTTACTACACAGGTGTCATACTTTTCCTTGTAAGAAATACCGGCAAAGCTAACGAAAGTTAGGCTTGCTTCTTCCATGAGAAACATGTGAATAGATAAATACAGCACCCACAAATAAATATCAAAGAAACAAAAAGTTGATAAAAGATATAAATAGTTAACATGGAAAACCAAGGTTATCTGAAACTGTTAAAGCAATTTTAAAAAGTCATCACTTTCTTCTGTAGAATTAGCATAGTTTTTAGAAATATAAGTAAAACCCAAGGGTGATGAGGCTGTGGAGTCCCTGGAACTCTGGCGCTTTGATGTAACTCCACAGAGCAGGCACCATGCTGTGGTTTAAGCATGTCATCATCTCATTAGTAGTCACAATAACTTCGAAGTGTACTGTTGTTTTCTCTGCATCTTAAATGAAGAAAATGGCACAGAGGCATCAAATTACTTGCCCAAGGACACAGAGCTAGAAATTTATAGGCCCCAGATATAAATTCTGCTGTCTGACCAAGGCCTTGGCTTGACTTCTGTGCCCTGTTGCCACATGAGGAACAGGCCTTCTGATCTATCATCTCCCTTCACTCAGGTTTCTTGGTCCTAAGGAAATAAAATATATGAGATAAAGGTGAAGTAAGGAGGGGCACACTGGACTATATACCTTTATCTCTGTCTACTATTTACTAGTCATTGTGGTCTATTCTGGAGACGCAGCAAGTTTAGACAAAACAAATATGCATGCAAAGTCCAGGACTTTGGGGAAACTTTCTTATAATCAAAGAAGAAATGTGTGTCAGGGAGAGTGAGAAAGAATGATTATAATTGCTCATTAAAATGCAGCAACTCTGTGGATGAGGTATGTTGTCTGAGTGAGGTATGTTGTCTGATCTCAGATGAACTGGAGATCCCACAGCTGTAATGGACCCATCACTCCGTTCTGACTCATCAGCAGCATATTATTTCTGTGTGGCTAATTCTGGGCTGCAGAAATTTCAAGCGGCATTGCTTTTGAATTAAAGTGGGGTTTCTGGAACTGTTCTCTTTCCCAGGGAGCTCATCCGCTGTTTGAAGTGGTACATGGACTGCTCAGCAGAACTGATTCGACAGGACCACATTCAGGAAGCCATGCGGGTAATGTACTGAGCTCACTGTACACAAAGGGCCCACCCTGCAGCTGTTTGTCAGTAATGGCAATGGTTTATAGCATGCAGGACAAGTGTAGACATCCTAGGACATTTGCCTGCTTTTAGGAACACCTGGGACCACGTGAGTCCCCGTTCCTCACCTTGATTTTGCCCCAGAAGATCTTTATGCCTAATAATGTTATCTTAAGGCCAGAAGGATGGATGATGAGCATGGAGCTCCTGGCCGTCCTTCCTGTCTGGTTGTTGCCAACACCATCCATCTCTGCTTCCAGTAGCCAAAGCATCATATCTCCTTCTAAACTAGTGTTGGTGGCAGCAATGATTAGAATTAAATAAGTCAAGCAGAGAGAGTCAATTATCATATGGTTTCACTTATTTGCAGAGCATAACAAATAACATGGAGGACATGGGGAGATGGAGAGGAGAAGGGAGTTGAGGGAAATTGGAAGGGGAGGTGAACCATGAGAGACTATGGACTCTGAAAAACAATCTGAGGGGTTTGAAGGGTAAGGGGGGGTGGGAGGTTGAGGGAGCCAGGTGGTGGGTATTAAGGTGGGTATTAAGGAGGTGGGTATTGCATGGAGCAATGGGTATGGTGCAAAAACAATGAATACTGTTATGGTGAAAAGAATTTAAAAAATAAATAATAAAAAAAAGAATTAAGATCTTCCAACACTTTCCCTTGTTCAGTGGTTACTACACATTGTGTTTTTTTAGAACTGTTTTAAGTGGAAAGAGCTGAGTGTAAATGCACTGTATATGGATATATGGAGAAGAAGATAATCTTAAAACCTTGACCTTTGGAGGAACCCAGGGTCCTTCATGGCAGCACCCCTACATGGACAGGTTCCACGATAAGGCAGCCTTTTGCATTTCTAGGCAGCTCCAGTTTTCAGGGAACCATCCTCATTGTGAGTTAACTTCACTTTTGGTAACTTCTTTTCATGGTACTGCTTCTACTATAGAGAATCATCTATGAGAATGTTGATCCCTCTTTTGCTCGACAGTTCTCCAGATAGCTATTTAAAGAAAGCTGCCATATCCTCTGGGAACTCACAAGTCCAAGCTTTCTCCCTTTCCACCCCTACATTTTTGTGTTCTTGAGTTACTTTTTTTTTTTAATTGTTTTGTTGTTTTTTTTTTTCAGCATAACAGTATTCATTATTTTTGCACCACACCCAGTGCTCCATGCAATCTGTGCCCTCTACAATACCCACCACCTGGTGCCCCCAACCTCCCACCCCCCACCCCTTCAAAATTCTCAGATCGTTTTTCAGAGTCCATAGTCTCTCATGGTTCACCTCCCCTTCCAATTTCCCTCAACTCCCTTCTCCTCTCCATCTCCCCTTGTCCTCCATGCTATTTGTTATGCTCTGCAAATAAGTGAAACCATATGATAATTGACTCTCTCTGCTTGACTTATTTCACTCAGCATAATCTCTTCCAGTCCCGTCCATGTTGCTACAAAACTTGGGTATTCATCCTTTCTTTTTTTTTTTTTTTTTACAGCTTTATAAACATATATTTTTATCCCCAGGGGTACAGGTCTGCGAATCGCCAGGTTTACACACTTCACAACACTCACCATAGCACATACCCTCCCCAATATCCATAACCCCACCCCCTCTCCCAACCCCCTCCCCCCATCAACCCTCAGTTTGTTTTGTGAGATTAAGAGTCACTTATGGTTTGTCTCCCTCCCAATCCCATCTTGTTTCATTTACTCTTCTCCTACCCCCTCAACCCCCCATGTTGCATCTCCTCTCCCTCATATCAGGGAGATCATATGAGAGTTGTCTTTCTCCGATTGACTTATTTCGCTAAGCATGATACCCTCTAGTTCCATCCACGTCATCGCAAATGGCAAGATTTCATTTCTTTTGATGGCTGCATAGTATTCCATTGTGTATATATACCACATCTTCTTTATCCATTCGTCTGTAGATGGACATCTAGGTTCTGTCTTTCCCACCCTTTCCAGTTAGCAATAAAAGAAGAATGGCAACAAAGTTGTTCTGCTTTTTCTCTGTCCCCTTTTAATTTCACATCATCTGCTGCAAGTACTACTGGGCCTATGCTTTTGCTGTTCTTGTCCACAGGGTAACAGGTGAGACAGGTGTTTCCCCAAGTGTCATCAGACTGAAGGCAAAATCAAATCATAAGATTGTGTTCCCCTGCTTCTTCTATGTACATTCTGTAAAAATCAAAGCCCACAATTGTTATTTCTGTGCTCCTTCATATAATACATAGCGACAAAGCAGTCAGCATCTATTGTGGGTGCTAGGATACAAAGACGAGTTGAGTAAGACAGGCCTCTCCTCTTGAAGAAAACTTCCCCAATGAAGCACGCAGGAGCACAAGTGTAGAGCAGGATTCTGAGTGTGATGTGAGGGCAGGGCCCAGGTTCTGTTCGTCTCTTAACCCAGTACCTGTTAGGTGTCTCATATGATATTTGAGAGGATAAAAGTTGAGTTAGATTCAAAGGATTCTCTTTGAGTCTCAAAATTAATTGCTCAGGATACTGGAGAAGCCATCACAGAAGAAGTTGTTTTCTCCTAAGAATCATTCATTCAGTCAGTCACTTGATGTTGCTTCATAGCTGCCATGGGTCAAACACTGTAGGAGCCACTGGGGACTCAGCAGGGGCCCAGGCAGAAAAGGCTAGGCCTTATAGCACTTCCATACAAGTTCTTTGGAAAGACAGGCAAACATATAACATGAATAAATATACAAAGTCAGTGAAAAAAAAATTTTTGATGAATACTATGAAGGGAATCAACAGGATCATGGGATAGAATGGCTGGAGAGGAAGTTTTACTTCAGATCAAGATTTTAGAGAAAACCTCTCTGATGAGATGACCTCTGGGCTAAAATTAATGTTCAGAGCTGAGGGATAAGTACTCCAGACAGAGGAAACAGCATGTTTAAAAGCCTCATGGCAGGGGGAGGGGTGCCAGGGTGGCTCAGTCAGTTAAACTTCCAATTCTTGATTTCAGCTCAGGTCATGACCTCAGGGTTGTGAGATTGAGTCCCACATCAGGCTCTGCAATGGGCATGGAACCTGCTTAAGATTCTCTGTCCATCCGCCCTTCCCCTCCCTCCCTCTTTCTCCCTCTCTTAAAAAAAAAAAAAAGAAAAAAAAAGTTCTAGGAAGCTTGAGTTTTCAAGCAACCAAAATAGTGGCTGATTTGACCAAAGCAGGGGATTTCAACTGTTGAATTGGATGGGAGGTGACAGAAAGGAAGAACTGAGGCTCTGAGGCTATGGCTAGATCAGCTGGGTTGGTTACTTTGGGAGATGTACTTCGGGAAGATCAGGTTTGGGTGGAGAGAAGCAAGAGGTCCCTTTGAGGGAGCACTTTTCTGAGGTACTTTCATACTTACTCTTATCATTTCAGGCTTATTTGATTGACATCTCATAATAATGCATTCAGTACTAAGGTTTTGTCAGGTCATTTCCCCATCTTCATCAAATTTTAGTTGATAAGTCCTCTTGACTAAACCAGTAAGTCACTATCCAATCCTCTTTTCATCCTTCACAGGATACACATGGTCCTGGCCTGGCAGCTCTCATTCTGGTGTGATAAGGTGTGGACCAGGAAACCCCCCTTCTTCTTTATTACTCTTGATTCGATACATCTTGCCACCTATATCCCATCTCTTCCTTTCACTTTCAAAGTCATGGCCTTTCGAAGAAAGTTTGACCACTAAGGAAGATGAAAATAAAGAGTCCTTTGTTTTCTTACTTGGTTATTTTATTTGTTCCCTTGTGAATGGCCTGTAGAAGGTATCTTTGGTGGGTTTGAGGATGGTATTTGGCAAGGTATCCTAAAAAGATAGCACACTTTTCGCTACCTCAGGTCCCCCCAAGGAAACATGAAGAGGAAAGAGCAGGCACGATGGATCTTCTTAGTGATAGAAAGGTTGTAATAACTTGTAGGATCTCTTTTCCTTTCAAGTTTATGAACTTAAGTAGAACTGGACAGAGCAGATGCTTCACCCACAGTTATGTTTTCCATTGTCTCTGCACAGTGTTGAGAGGACCCTTGAATTTTGAACAAATTTCATAGCCTCCACCACTCATGACCAGGAAGTGCAAGCAATTTTGCTGTCTGCTTCTGCCTTTCACTATGAAAGTAGTAGATGTTTCAAGCAATTCAGTACATCTCTTCTGTTAGCTGTATCAAACTGAAAAAAGAAAAAACTGGTCATGAGGAAAACATTTTCCTTTTTAAAATTAGAGTACGTAGCACAGATTTTGCCAGTTCTTTTCAGACCAGGCATTAAAAGGCTACTAGAACAGAGGCTGTAACATTTATGCTGATGAAGGCACACACTGCGATTTTTTTCTACTGGTGCAAACCTTGAAAGATGCATTTTTCTGACCTAGCCATTCTACAATGCCAGCTGAATTCTATATGGGCCACAAAACAAACCTTCTGATACATGCATATGTCATGAAAGGTAGCTTGAGAATTATTTCCTATTATATATTTCAAGTAGCTGAACTCCATTTGTTTCATCCTTGGATAAGTTTCTTCCCAGTGTCTCTGCCTTTCCAGTGTCTGGGAAATCTGTGGCATTTCTTTGATTAGAAAGCATAGGCTTGGATTTTCAGTCTGTTCTTTTAAAAGATAATTACTGTGCTCATAAGCATGGGCCAAGCGGCAGGAACTCCTCAAAATTAGATTCTGCTCCTAAAACGTGTTATGGGAGCTTGATCTCCTACATTCATCAAATATTATGTATGGAAGGTGCCATGTATTGGAAGAGGATGGAGAGTGAATGTGTCAGGTCCCCTCGGGCTGTGCTGCCTAGGGCAAGTTTTCTCCAGACTTGACCCCAGCAAGAAGGCTGGCACCACGTCAGGGCCTAGCTGTATCTCAAAGGTACAGAAGATTCCTTAAGGACTTTTCCTTCATGAAACAAATGTGAGAGAAGCTACATCATTGCTTTTGAAACCCCTTATTTCCAGACCTGTAAAAACAAATGCAAAGATATTAAATTTTCTTTTGATCCTATATATTCTTGAATTCAGCTGCTCCCATAACAGTCTATGGTTCCTCATTTCCAGAATCACAAAAACAGTGGTGAACTAATTAGGTGACTGTCTCAGTAAGAAGACAGCTGCTGTTCAGTGACCGTTTGGACTTTTGAGAAAAACTTAAAAAAAAAAAAAAAAAAGTACTTATCTCCACAGTTGAAATTTGCCCATCACCTGATTTTGGTAGAATTTACGGTTACATAGCCCTCTATTCCCTGCTGTGTGAGTTGTTGACCATCTTCAACACCTCTCTATCCCTTTTGCTCCCACACCTCCAGGCCTTGGAGTACCTTTTCAAGTTTATTGTGCAATCCAGGATCCTGTATTCCCGAGCCACCTGTGGGATGGAAGAGGAACAGTTCCGGTCCAGCATCCAAGAACTTTTCCAGTCCATCCGGTTTGTGCTCAGTCTGGACAGCAGAAACTCAGAAACACTCCTTTTCACTCAGGTCTGTGAGCCGCAGGGAAGATTTGCTGCTGGATTCTTAGTCTGCCTTAGCAGGTGGTTTCTTTGTCCTCTGGCTTCTGGAGTTGAAGAAGCCTTGCCAAACTCCTGTGTGCTGGGTGAGGGGTGATTTGCCAGGAAATAACTAATAGAACACAATGCTACTTTTACTTCAAAGCCAGCTATGCCCCAACTGCCAAATATAAAACAGCCCAGTGGCATTATGGTGAAGAAGCACAACTTTATTCTCAGAAGCCCTCTTTAGGCCAAATTTATTTAGCTAAACCATACTATTTGTCATTTATGAGCATCTTATTTAAAGGGGATATTCAGAATGTATAGAGAATTTTGTTTCCTAGTTACTGTGTTAATTTTTTAAAAACTTAAAAAAATAAGCCTTAGATTAATACTTATCCATTCCAGAAGTTAAGAATAAAATGGGCAGAAACAACTAGAAAACTTTGGTTAATAATTAAGATCAGGTTCTATTAGAAATATCAATGTGGGAAGAAAATTTGTTTTGTTATATTAAAAATGTCCAGTCAGTTAATCTGTTACCTTTTCCAGAGAGCCTCACCCTAGAAAGGATCAAGGATATTGTTTATTACCACAGTCACAAGAGGGTTATTCTCTCTTATACATAAATGTCAGAATTTTATCTAATAGATGTATTTTTTTTTATTTTTTTTAAGCCAGTTATTACTCAAAAGATCACTCTCCCATCCATTCATTCAGTTGCTGCCAGGACTGTCATGAGTACAAATGTGTGTTTAAATATCTCCTTTAAGATTAGAATATTCCATTTTTTTCTTTTCCACATGACCCTATGATGCCCTTGATGCCAACTGGCTTTAAGCCCCTTGATCCAGAGAACAGGTGAACAACTGTGAGCTAGACTTTATAAAAGAGGGAATTCCTCAAGGTTTCCAAGTGTCTCTGTAAAAAAAGGGTCATTCCATGGTCTCCCTTCTGAAGTACCCCACACAACTCATCTTCCTCCTCCCATCTCTCCTCCTGCCCATCTGTTCCTGCCAACAAAGGCCCAGGACACCTACTCTTCCCCTCAGTATACAGAGATGAGGGGGCTCAGAGGTAGCTAGCAGAACAAGGCAGATATGCTTTCTGAGAACTTGGTAATGCCTTGTACTCAGTGGCATGTACCTGTCACATCAGGAGAGCTCAGATCTAGTCAGGAGCAGACCTGCTTCTTTGGCGTCAGGCTCATGTTTCATGATTTTCAGATCTCTCAGCAAGTCCATGGTTCAGTCAGATTTTATGTCTTTGCTTCTGACCACTAGGAGATGTTCAGGTGCAGTTGTCCTTCTGTCCTGGTGCATAAGTGTAGGAAATCTCAACATTCACGAGAATATTTACTGTTTTTGTGTATTATGAAAGCCCTGCTTTTTCCCCTTTGTCTTTTATATCTAACTGCTTATGATAATATGTCCTTGTGCTGTTCTAATTTCTGCACACAAAGAAATCTCTTTGATATCCCAGGGAGTTATAAATCTGTAGACAGTATTCATCTAAGTTCTGTCCTTGGGCCCGGCCTGAACACATACTGCAGTATGATAACAGATCTGTTTCTCCATGGCATAAATTTTTACTCGCTCTAGGCCAGTGTCTACTGCCTGATGAAGCAGTCGAGGACAATAGTTCGTACTCCCCACACCCCCATTTCACTACATGCCACATGGGAGGAATGCACTCTCACCTTCTTGTCTCACAGTGACACTCCATTCCCCTGTGTGAATTCTGGGTTAATTGTGTAAGAGGACTGAGAGGGAGAAAAGCCGCCTTCGTGTTGCTACCAGGTAGACCTGAGAAAAGGAGGACCAGTATTTCTCGAAGACCAATGATGTGCTGGCCACTCTGCTGGAAATAAACTTCATGCATCTAATTTTTTTCATGCCAATACCAGGAGACAAGTGATAACATCATCCTCATTTTATTGACGAGAAAACAGGGTATTAGGCAGTAACTCACTGAAGGTTATATGACAGACAAGTAGTAAAGCTGAGAGGTGTACTCATGTCTGTCTAATTCCACAGCCCATTCTCTTTCTCCTATACTACCCCATCTCTGAAAGGCTCTGGAACTATTATAAGATTGTCCTGAAGAAACCACTTCATGGGTCTACCAGAGCTGAGATCCATGAAGAGAAGTCTCCAAACACACACTTCCACCAGTTGCTGAATTCTCTGCCAATGTAACCACCGGTTCTCGAGAGCCCCTAGCTGACTAAACCCACACCTTCTCCATCCTTGTGGATTTACACTTGACACTGCCAAGCATCACAGAAGGACACGATTTACAAAGTCTTCAGATTTCATGGTTTCAAATAAATGTCTCTATCTTGGGAAAATGGTCCTGTTCTCAGAGCTTGATTGCTGGCTACAGAGCTGTGAGCGAAGTTCAGCTCATGCTGCTTGATGGTGCTCAGCTCTCTCTGCTATATTTGATTTGAGCAGTCCCTGGCTTGAATTTGAGACCAAAATTAGAATGTTGAGAGTTTGATCATAGAGACAGACAAAAAATCTAAATCCATTTTATGAGCAAAACAGCTACGGCTATTAAGCCATATTGAGCTGATTTCTTTTTTTTTTATTTATTCCCTTCTCTTGCCAGCAAATATATTGGCAAGTTATGAAAGCTTCAAGTGGCCTGGGCCCCAGGAAATATTCTTGTTTTAGTTTCCTTTTTGCTACTCTGTTCCATGCCCCAGGAGTGCAACAATAATGCATGGAGTCAAAGGCCCAGGAGGAACCCCTGTGAGGCCGGGGTGCTGCAGTGACTTTTCAGCCTCTTGACTCCTCATGATTGTCTGAGCATGTGAGGTAGACACCTAACTCCACCCTAACCACAGGCTCACTTGCTTCTGCAGGCTGCACTCCTTAATTCCTTCCCAACTATCTTTGATGAGCTGCTGCAAATGTTCACCGTGCAGGAGGTGGCAGAGTTTGTAAGAGGGACTCTGGGGAGCATGCCCAGTACAGTGCACATTGGGCAGTCAATGGATGTGGTGAAGCTCCAGTCGATTGCCAGGACTGTGGATAGCCGCCTGTTTTCTTTCTCAGGTAAATCAAGTTGGGATGAAAGTCAGACTCACCTTTCTTCTTTTCCAGGGTAATTATCAAGTGGTAATCAAAGGATCCATTTTATCAGTGCTCATGTAAGAAGGCTGTGGCCCTAAAAATGCAGAGGGTTTGGGAAACTATGTTAGATAATGCAGCCAAGATGGAGGCCTACTGCCTCACTCATGATTCATCCCTAGGAACCCACAGCCTGGGCCATGCCCATGCGGTGGCCTGCAGAGCAACTTGCAGGCCCACAAGTCTAACCAGCGGCCAAGAGCAGGGCCTGCCACACTCCCAGCAGGATGGGAAAGCAGAGGGAAAGGAGAGGGAACACGAGAGAAGGGTGTAGCCCAAGACGATAAGTGTAAGTCAAGGAAATAAGAGAGACCCTGAAAGGGGGCCCTGAGGACCCACTGTGTTTACTTTGTTCCTTGTCGCACCAGTCAGATAGACTCCTTGCCTATCTTTGAAAGAGCCTCTAAGCATCAGTTAAGAGATGGACCATGAGCCCTCCACTCCCCAAGGGTCAGGACAGCCTAGCAAATAATGAACAGCCCAAACTACCTTTCTGGAAGAACTCTGTATTCACACCTGAAACCATATTCAGCATGATCAGCCTGGCAGGGGTGCCAAATACTCAACGGCCAAATGTTAAGATCAGTATGAGCCTTATCCTTTAAATGGAATGTCATAATCATAGAATAAATTTCTAGGTTGCAGAAATAAATCTGAAATGCTAACAAAACAATTATTAGAGTTTTTATAATTAGAATTTTGGGTAGTAAAATTTTTTGTTTGACATTTAAAGTATAAGAACATTTCACTCAGCAAGAGATTATGCTGAGTGAAATAAGTCAAGCAGAGACAGTCAATTATCATATGGTTTCACTTATTTGTGGAGCATAACAAATAGCATGAAGGACAAGGGGAGATGGAGAGGAGAAGGGGGTTGAAGGAAATTGGAAGGGGAGGTGAACCATGAGAGACTATGGACTCTGAAAAACAATCTGAGGGTTTTGAAGGGGCAGGGGGGTGGGAGGTTGGGGGAACCAGGTGGTGGGTATTGGAGAGGGCACGGACTGCATGGAGCACTGGGTGTGGTGCAAAAACAATGAATACTGTTATGCTGAAAAGAAATAAAAAGTTAAAAAAATTAAAAAAAATAAAGTATAAGAACAATGATCTCTCAACCAAGTGCTACACACAATTGCAAAGCTGAATAAATGTCCCCTTTAACTTAACTCTACCAGTGTAGGTTATGATTCATGGCAAAGCCGCCACAAAGAAAGTCAGCTTTTCTCTACCAGTAAGTCTTTATAGTAAACACTTCTCTCTTCACCGGTTCCTGGGCTGGAGAATTGTATCCCAGGTTTGGATGCATTGGCACTGAGGCCACTGCGTATGTGCAGGCTTTGTGCACTGCTTAAAGAAGATGCTTTCAAATATATGGGAAGGGGGACAACAGACTTCCCTCACTGACACCCTTTATTTCCTATGTTTTTGTATGTACCTGCTGCTTCCCATAATCACTTAAGAAAAACTGGTTTTTTAAATCTTTTTTTAAAAGATTTTATTTATTTATTTGACAGAGAGAGATCACAAGTAGGGAGAGGCAGGCAGAGAGAGCGGGGGAAGCAGGATCCCCACCAAGCAGAGAGCCCGATGGGGAACTCGATCCCAGGACCCTGAGATCATGACCTGAGCTGAAGGCAGAGGCTTGACCCACTGAGCCACCCAGGCGCCCCAGAAAAACTGTTCTTAAACTTTATGTGGCAGTGGAGCTATGTAGCTGGATTTTGAGAAGACAAGCCTCCACCCAATTTTCATTTGTATTTCCGCTTCATTGAATGCTTGAGTTGCAGCAGTTCCCTTGAAGCAAGATTTTTTACCAACAGTGTCTTTTAAGCAACACTTACATTCTCAGAGCGCATCAGTCTTGTCTCTTCTTTATCAGGTTCCAGTAACAAACTACTATTTTCTCTGCAGTAGTTATTTTATATATTTACATTATAAATCCTGCTCTGTTGGTATTTTGGTCTGCCAGTTGTATTATGAACTTCTCTTTTGTCCAAGCATAGAACAGCTGTCATTCCATTTTCTTTGAATATATTCTAGGTATTTGACAAGACAGCCCCCAAATCTCTTATAAGTCATGTAATTTGTCTTTGGCTGAAAAAAAAAAATTTCTTTCTGAATTTCATCTGGAACACTTGACTGTGGTCAAATAAATCCAAAGTGCCTTGGCTTGTTTGTGCTACTGGTAATCTGACTACATCATGCTAGCCAGATAGGAGGGTACCTGCAGAGTCACACAGTCACTGACCACATAGGAGCACAGAGCACCAAAAACATGTTCACACCTGTTCACTTTGTCTTCTCACCACATCTGTGAAGGAAATGCAGAAAAGACCATTAGCACCTCATGGTACAGATGGGGAAAAGCAAGCCCATAGGAGGAAACAACCTAGCTATGGGCCCTTTGGGTGAATTAATTAAGGAATTTGAACCTGGATTCAGCCTTCCTGACCGAGTTCTAAACAAAGTCATCTCCTGATAAAAATGTTGTTCAGGTAACATTGAGGAGAAAAGTTAGGATTGGCAAGAAGGATTAGCTAATTATCAAAGATTTGTGACAAGACAAAGTCCTGCTGTGTTGCCTTCACTGCTGTGGACAGGCCAAGCCTGTCCCCTAAGCCTGAGGGGAAAAGGAGGTAGGCCTGATGGCTGCCACAAGTAAATGCTCGTCCCAGGCCCCTGGCCAGAGCATCATAAAGAGTGGCCATTTATAATCCACATCAAGTCTACAGGTTCAGTCAGAGTAGTTCATAGAACTAGGTGTGTCATTTAAATGGGATTTTCACTGGAAGCTATGCTTTTAATTTAGAAGCTAGTCATTAAAGACATTTCATTTGGAAGTAATCCCCTAAAGTTCATCCTGCATAAAATGCCATAGATACTAGGCTTAAAATAAGAAAGAAGGAAAGAGAGATGGAAGGATAATGCTGTGGGATGTCTTATAATGTCTAGGAAGTGGGTTTTTAGGCCCCCATAAGGGAAGGAAGTGACCTCCAGCTAGGCACCAGGTTTGGCACCGGGTTCAGCCCCTCTTGCTTTGAGACCAGGGAAGTCCCACAGTGCCACTGGCTTCCTGAAGTAGCTCATACTCCTCTGAAGGGCTTCTTCACCTTTGTGTTTTCTCCCTCAGAGTCCCGCCGCATCCTGCTTCCTGTGGTTCTCCATCATATTCACCTTCACCTGAGGCAGCAGAAAGAGCTGCTCATCTGCTCAGGGATTCTTGGCAGCATCTTCTCCATCGTCAAGACCAGCTCTCTGGTAGTGACCCCACGCCCGCTTCAACCCGCCTCAGCTCTGCCCATCTTGTATTGCTTTAGCCAGAGGCAGGCCAACAAAGATCACTTTGTACATTTCTCAGTCACAGAAGCTTTCATCAGTGACAGGAAGGTGCCCAAGTGAATGGAGGCCTGTGTATGCCCAGCAGGCTTCTCCACACAACACAGTTTTGCTATTTTAAAAAGTTGTGCTCCCATAAGCCCATCTAGAATTGTAGTTATCTCTAACACCAGAAAGCCCAATCCTGTGCCATGTTCTATTTCTATCGAAAGGTATTAATCCTGTGTTCTTGGGAGTGTTCTGAGGATACTCAGGCACGAGCACAGGGAGGCAGGCCCAGGCTGAGAGGCAGCTTGCTCATTCAGACTTTTCTGTCAGCTTCCTGGCAGCTTGATTCCACCCATATGGCATTCCTATACCATGCCAGATGAGGTCAGGATGTATGAGAGATAATTGTTGCCCACAAGAGCTCTGAGCCTCATGGGATGGGAGAATTATACTTTAAAGATGAGGTTTCAACTAGTAATGCTTTTGCCTACTTTCTTTCCTCTTTACTTTTTTCTTTTAAAAAGGGATCTGTTGGTGGTGGGGGGCGGGGAGGGGGAGGAAGGAAAGACATGTAACTGGCATGAATAAGGGTAGGAATTTATTTTAATGATATTTATTTTATATAATAGAAGAAATGCATATTAGAGAAAATATATAAACTATAAGAAAGTGTAAAGAAAGAGATCAAGAACAAGAATGAGTTTTTTATTACAATATCTTATTAAACTGAGATCAAATTTCTGGAGAATAAAATTTCAGCCACATTTAAAATGAAGGCCAGTAGCCAGGTGATAAGAATGTGTGAGGTTAGGCTATCCATATAGAGCAGGAGAGGTCCTGGAAAAAAAAAATGTGGTTGGTTTGAGCAGGATGTAGGGACCCAATAGGGTGCTCTGGTGTCCAGACTTAAAGTACCATCTGGCAACAGGGGCCTCAGTTGGCAGAGTGCTTGTGGTGGTTGTAGTGGCCCTGTTGTTTGCTCTTGGCTCCAGGCAAGTCTTGGCAGCTCTCCTTCCCACCAGGCTTCAGAGAGGCAACACTAGACACATAAGGTCTATTAGGAACCCAAGGTCAGACTTGAGGTGGGAGGCTTATTGCTAAAGGAAGGAGAGAAATTGAAGAGGAAAATGAAGGGAAGGAGAAGAATGGAAGAGGAATGGAAACAGGTAAAAACCTGAAAGTCCGGTTGTTTTTTGGAGCTAGAGAGTTGGATGCAATTAGTTGCTTACAACTAGTCAGAGAGACATCCTAGGTAAGAGTGTTACAATCACTTCAGCAGATGAAAAGGAGGACTTTGGCCCCAGGAGCTGCTCAGATTTTTCATGTGGAATGGGGCGCAGTATGATGACCTTGAATGTATGGGTTGGGGGTGGAACTTAAGCTCCATGAGAGTAGAGTAGAGATACTATCTTTCTTGTTCACCTCTGTATACTCAGGTTCACAAACAGTGACTGGCACATGGCAAATGCTTAATGAATAATGAATTGGTGGATGGATGGACAGATGGACATTTATACCAATAATAATATAAAGAGGCTAGAGAAGGGGTAATGGGACTCTCTGTGAGATAAATCAGGCTACAAGATTTGAGATTCAGGGTGAGAGGTCTGTAAAAGGATAGCACAGACTTCCTAGATTCACAGTGTGGTGGCTGAAAACAGAGCTGAGTGAGGAGGTAGACCCTTTTGTTCTTGTGAGGCTGCCCCAGATAGACGTTTGAGACCAGAGTCTTGCAGGTGGACCAGGGAACGTGTGCAAGAATGCTGAGGAGCTGGAAGTGAGATGCAGCCGTGCTGAGCAGCAGCTGGGCCAGCAAAGCTTGACCTCACCTAAGGAGAAAGCCCTGAGGAGAGAACCATCCTCTTAAAGACAGATACTTGTTTGAGCATTAGCCATTGTGCCTCAGCAATAGTGAACGTGCTACCACCACACCCTGTGGCGTGAATACTTTGCATTTTCTCACAGTGTTCGTCAGCAGCGTTGTGCTTTCTCCTGACTTTTCTAGGGAAACCAAAGAAAACATGTAACTCAGGACCCTCGCTTCTGCCCTGTATATTGTATTGAATCTACCTGAGGTTAGAACCATGGGTGTTAGGTGGTGCTGGGTTAGGCAAAGGCCCCCAGCCACCACATACCAGGACAACAGAGGCAGGTCTGTACCCCCTCCCCTCAGAGCCTTTGTCTCAGGTTCCCTGACACTGCATGCTAGTGAGACCGGAGCTCAGTGTTACGAAGCCAGTGAGAAGACCACTCCTGACATCGCTGACCTAGTAAATGCTGCCGGCTGCGTGACAGCCTGGCCTGGTGCTAACGGTGTGCTCTCTCGCTGCTCCATCTAGGAGGCAGATGTCATGGAGGAGGTAGAAATGATGGTGGAGAGCCTCTTGGATGTGCTCTTGCAGACTCTGCTCACCATCATGAGCAAATCGCACGCTCAGGAGGCGGTAAGAGGGCAGCGGTGCCCGCAGTGCACAGCCGAGATCACTGTTAGTAACTAACATTCAGGTTTTCTTGCTTTCTTTTCTAACCTGGGGCTCCTCCACACCAACCCCCACCTCCTCATCGCACCACCCTCATCTCCACCAGCCTTCCTGCATGGTTGTCGGCATGCTGCCCCCTTCCCCTCTCCCACCTGGTTCCCATGGCCACTCAGAAAGCTCTAGGTTCCTAGTCCCTGAAGTCTACCCTAGGGCAGCTGCAGGGAATGCTTTGTCTCCTCTTTTCCTGCACACTGTCTCTGTTGGCCACTGCCTTTATGCCAACTCATTTTCCATTATGTAGAATGAAGCAGAGACATAGTAAGAGATTGAAGGTGAAAAAATAGACTTTTCCTTCAAGGAGCAGGCTCTCCTAAATGATGTGCTGCCCAACAGAATAATTTTCTTAGAATTTGATGGGGTCTACAGATTAGGTGTTTTTGTCCACAGTGTTTATATCCAAATGTCTAGCATCAGGAAAACTGTGATGAGGTAGACTTGCACTGGCATTACTGGACAACTGGAAGAGAAACAGCCCGGGGAAGCCTCTCAGGAGGGGCAGAGAGACAGCCGCCACTCCTCTACCCAGAGTGGACTTGCTAACCCGGATGCTAGAACTCAGTAAGCAGATTGCATGGCATCTTCCAGTTGGCAGATGGGAGGCTGCAGTGACTTCTTTGAAGTAAATCCTCTGTGGGAGCAAGCCAAGCTCCAGCAAGCTAGGGGGAGCAGGGACAGCAGAGAACAGGCATGTGTTCTGAGGCACTGGGCTTAGGAGGAATGTTTGTTCCCTTGGGGGCGCCTATTGAGGGCAGGTGAAGACGTGCATACCCTCCTAGGTCCTGGTAACCTGACCCTCTCTCCAACAACCGCACAGTGCTTGTCATGCGCCTAACCCTGCTCTGTGCACTTTACAAATACTCACTTAGCGATGCTAAATCACACAGATGTAATGAAGAGGGTAATAACTGCATAATTTACCAAGCACATCTTTATGAGCTGGACTTTTCCACTGAAAAGCCTCAAGTACATTCATTCCTCTAATCCTCATAACAGATATATAAATTATGGCTTATTGTGCCCATTTTCTGCATAAAACTGAGGTCATATACATGGATATGTTCTGCATACACATGTGTATAATGATTTTATGTGCCTAGAAATGCTCTGAGAGACAAACTATTGTCAGATTTCCATGAGTTTAAAAACATTTGGCCAGCTGCTCCATGCCAAAAATTGCCATAAGATGGTAAAAAGTCTTTTGAAGTCCTTTAAACAAGATTTTCTTCCATGTTACCACTGCTGGAATTTGAAGAAATTTTAATGACTCATTTTTTAATCCTTAAATTTTTATGTATCTTAAAGCCCATAACTTGCCTTCTCATTTATGATCTTTAGATTAGTTTTGACTCCTTTGCTTCCCAGAAAGTTGTTGACCAGTCTCCATCCTCCTGTCCAGTAACCACATGTAAGCTCTGGGAGGGCCCAAGAAATCCTCACAGAAGAGCTGCTCCAACCCAGCACAATGGAAGAGCCCCAATTCTGCCCAGAAAACACCAAGAACCCTGTTCTGAGGAACCCCTTTAGACTTCAGTATCGTGGCCTGGTAACATATAGTGACAAAGGACTATGTAGCCAGAAATTTCCTAGGAAAAAAAAACTAGACTATCTGTCTTACTTTGCAGTACTTCTTTGTTACAAGTTAAGGTTTTCCATTAACCCCATGCTGCTAAGGTCTCATTAAAACTCCCAAGCCCTTCAGGCCTCCCTTAGCAGAAAAGAAAACTCATTCTCAAGGCCAGAGTTCTCATCTTCCCTTTCATGATCATTGGGGCCATCTCAGACCCTTCCTTCTCTCCTTGCCCTCTATGGATTGGGGAAACCAAAGCCCATGTGATTAGCTGTGCTGAGTGTTTTGTGGTTTGTTTTGTTTTGTTTTGTTTTTTGGTTGGTCCCTAGGGTGAGTACGTGTCCTGCCTTCTCTCGCTGCTCCGCCAGATGTGTGACACCCACTACCAGCACCTCCTGGACAACTTCCAGAGCAAAGATGAACTCAAGGTGGGCAACAAAATCTACCTCAAAACTGACTTTTCACCCAGGACAGGAAGCATGCAGCTGAGACAGCCCAGGGCCTTTTCCCCCGCCAGGTGCTGAGTGCAAGTTGACCAGTTCTGCCTAGGACAAAGGGTTCACCAGCCCCACTTTACAGTTATGAGAGTATGGCTCCCAGAAGCTGAAAGCCAGCAGTGTTCTTATACAGACAGACCCCAGTAACACTGGCAGGTTTTCCCTGACTGATAGCAACCCTATGACCATGTGCCTCTATGGGAGGCTACTCTAGGCCATAGTAATTGTCCACAAACAAGAATTCTTCCCTTTCTGATGAACTCAATAACCACCTTATATTTTGTCCCTGCAAATCAGACTTCACTGTTTAATAACTATAATTATAATTATGGTGATGACTTTTCTTCATTAAAATGTATTTCTGCAAGTGACCTGTAGAAAGCAGAAGTAGCACTGCCCATTGGCTACCAGATTCTGGATCCAGACACCCTGGGGCAGATAATGCAGAGAAATAGGCCCATGAGCCACATGACAGGAGAGCATTCCCAAGCTCCATGTGGTATTAGCTGCTGATGAACTGCTGGGGCTTGTGTCTTTGCCTTAGAATGTGCTACTCAGTTCATCCCTGGATAAACAAACTATTGCAAATTTTAGTTGTATGCTCTGCCTCCATTCAGAACCAAGTCATTTGCATTTCATAGTAATGCATTGTACTGTTTTTTATTTGTAATGACCTTTATTAATCGTATTGTATCAGTTAGTATTAGGTGTCACTTTCTTTTTTCTTTAAGATTTTATTTATTTATTTGAGAAACAGAGAAATAGAGAGAGCATGAGAGGAGAGAGGTCAGCAGGAGAAGCAGACTCCCCACGGAGCAGGGAGCCCAATGTGGGACTCAATCCTGGGACTCCAGGATCATGACCTGAGCCAAAGGCAGTTGCTTAACCAACCGAGCCACCCAGGTTCCCCTAGGTGTCACTTTCTAGTATCTGATCTTGGCCTGCCTTTCCACAGGCATGGGTCTCTGCAGATTGTTGTCATTAACTCGTTGCAGTAAGGTCAGCCTATCTTCTTGGGGGCACAAAGTGGTGGATTGATAGCCCTTGAAGGGAACCAAAAGTTAGCCAAAGACCAAAGCAGTACTTGAGCTGGGGTGTAGAGCCTGAAAATCCAGGGTTGGCTGTTCTAGATAATTTTCATCCTTTGTGTGTCCTACTAACTGGTTCGTAGTCAGAAGCCCAGGCTGACATCATTCTCTTTTTAATTAAAATTTTATTTTTATAACAGCAATATGTACACATTTTCTAATTTTAAATTTTTTATTCATTTATTGAAAGCCTGCTATGTGCAAGCACTATACCCAGAACTTTAAGGGTTTTTAAATTTTTAATTTCAGTGTAGTTAATATACAGTGTATATATATATACATAATCTTAAGAGCCAAAGCACATTACAAAGCTTATAACGTAAAATGGTGGTTCCCTGGTTCGACCTGACCCATGTCTAGTTTCTATTCCCCAAAAACAGTCACTTTTAACTCTTCTGCTGTTCTTTAAGCTTCTACTGCCATTTTAAATTTTAACTGGTAGTTATTATCTATTTTCTTCTTCCCATGGAAAATGAGGGTGACTCTCCTCTCACATACACACACATCTTTCCTCTCATTCTTCCAGTATAGTTCACATACATTTTTGTTTAAATCAGTATTGTACTCTTCTTTATTACTGCTAAGTAAGTACTATGGTGGGCCAACTGCTAGGCTGTTACACTTCCTTTCTTATAAAACTTTTTGTTTGTTCCTGGAATTATTTGCCTCTTTTGTTAATCACTTGTTTTTTGTTTTCTTTTGGTTTTCAAATCTGGCTAGGATTACCTACTCCCTCTGTGTAATAAACCTCTTCTTCCAGCTTTCTTCAAGGTCCAATCTGTCAGATACTGTCAGGTCACATTTTTTTTTCCTGGGAACTTGTCTTCTTTTTATTTGTTTCAGTCTCTAACTTTCATGTTAGAGACTTTTCTCCTATATGTAGAGACTTTTGGATGTCAGTCTGTATCTAAAAGTGAGGTGCTCTGGTGCTAATGAGAAGCTCTATGTGTGTGGGGGGCTTGTCTTCAGCAGGCTTCCCTGTAGCTGACTGAAGGGGGTCTGACTGTTTGGTCAGAATATCCTCTAACTCCTCTAATTCCTGTATCTACTGGTCTGCTCTCTAGGATTTGTCTATTTCCTGAGACAAGAATCCTTATCCCTTCCTAGGAATGGAGTAGCCCACCAATATTTTGGGAACCAAATAACAAAAAGGGACTGGGAACCTCCCAGTTCAGCAGGTGAAATTTCTCTCAATGCCTGTTTTCATTTTGGCATCTCAGCCCTTAGCTGTTGCTGTATCCTTGAAAACAGATCCTCAGCGAATAACTGCTTGAGAGAGCAGTCCTCAGTCTTCTGACAGGATGGGGTAAGCCTGGTCACCTAGGGACATGAGATGGCAGAAGAGATCTTAGGGAGTCTGTAAGTCAATCTTCCTGTTTTTAGCCTTCATATCCCAGTCCTACAGAAGTACCTGGTGATGCCTGTAGTTTCTGAGATTCTTGCTTCCTGTTGCTGTTCCTTCCAAAGGCTCTTGGCTGTCATCTTTCTCAAGTATATTAAGTCAGTTACCACAAAAGCTTTCAAAATATATTCACCTCTTCTGATCACTGTGTTCTTATTTCCTGTTCCTTTGTCTCTGGGCATATGTATTTCTTGACTGTCATTTTAGAGGATTTGAGCTGAAACAGACCTGAGGGAACATATGCAGTCCACCACACCAAATATAGAGTTCGTCACATTTTTTCTTTTTTTATGGCAGCATTATTGAGATGTAATTTGCATACCATAAAACATACACTTTTAAAATGTACAATTCAGTGTCTCTGATTATATCCATCTTAAAGGATATCACAAAATAACGAGATCAAGTTAATAATTTATAACTTCCTACAAGGAAAAGCCGAAGACCAGATGGCTTAATTGGTGCATTGCACCAGTTTTTTTTAAATGTTACTGAAAGATCTGCACACATGATACAGACCATCCTTATTTTGTTTTACTTATTTATTTTTAAGATTTTATTTATCTATTTGATAGAGATCACAAGTAGGCAGAGAGGCAGGCAGAGGCTGGGGGGGGCCGGCAGGGGGAAGCAGGCTCCCTGTCGAGCAGAGAGTCTGATGTGGGGCTCAGTCCCAGGACCCTGAGATCACAACCCGAGCCAAAGGCAGAGGCTTAACCCACTGAGCCACCCAGGCACCCCAAATTTTTAAAGAAGAATTAATACCAATCCTTCACAAACTCTTATAAAAAATGGAAGAGCCAGGAACACTTCTCAACTCATTTTATGAGGTCAGTATTACCCTGACATGAAAACCAAAGGCAGACATCACAAGAAAAGCCAATCGTAGACAAATATCCCTTATAAATAAAAGTGTAGAAGTCTTTAACAGCATACTAGCAAACTGAATCCAGGAACATACTAAAAGAAGTATACACCATGATCTCGTGGGATTGATCCCAGAAATGCAAGGTTCCCTTAACATATGGTAATCAACATAATACACCATTAAATAGAATAAAGGACTAAAACAGAATCCACCAAACTTTCATGATAAAATCATTCAACAAACTAGAAATAGAAGGAAATTTCTTCAGACTTGATAAAGGGCAAAATATGAAAAACCCACAGCTAACATCATACTTAGTAACAAAAGACTGAACGTTTTCCTCTTTAAGTCAGAAACAAGAGAAAGGCATCTGCTCTAACCACTTATATTCATTATATTGGAGGATCTAACTGGAGCAATTGGGCACAAGTTTGGAAAAGAAGAAGTAAAACTCTCTCAATCCTCAGATGGCATGATTTTGTATCCAGAAAATCCCAAGACATCCATTAAAAACACTATCAGAAGTAATAAACAAGTTCAGCAAAGTTGCAGGATACATAACTAATACACAAAAATCAATTCTATGTCTTAGCAATGAACAATTCAAAAATGAAATTAAGATAATGTTTCCATTTATAATAGTATAAAAACACATAAAATAATTAGGAGAAGAGATTAAAGCAGACCAAAATAAGTGGAAAGACACCCCATGTTCATAGATTGGAACACTTATATTATTAAGAGGATAGTACTTCACAAAGTGATCTACAGGTTCAATACAAGACCTCTCACAGTTTCAGCTGTCTTTTTGCAGATATTGACAATCTGATCAATAATTCACAAGGGAAAGAAAATGACTCAGAATAGCCAAACAATCTTGGAAAATAAAGGAAAATTGGAGGATTCATACTCACCAGTTTCAAAACTTACAACAAAATAACAGTAATCAGAATTGGTTATTTGTGTAAAGATAGATATAAAGACTAATGGAATTGGATTTGGAGTCTACAAATAAACCTTTCTATTTATAGTCAACTGAATTTCAATAACATTGTCAAGACAATACAAAGAGTAAAGAAGTCTTTCCAGCAAATAGTTCTGGACAACTTGATATCTAACCCCTACCTTATACCATATAAAAAAAAAAAAAAACAAGTGAAAAAATTGTAGACCTAAATGTAAGAGCTAAACTATAAACCTCTTGGACAGAAACAGGAGTATATCTTTATGTCCCTTGGTTTAGCAGTGATTTCTTAGTTATGACACCAAAGCACAAGCAACAGAAGAAAAAATAGATGTTAGACTTCATCAAAATTAAAAACTTAAGTATTTGAACTGAGTGGGAAGTCATCAGAGAGGGAGAAAAACCATGTGAGAGACTCTTAATTCTAGGAAAGAAACTGAGGGTTGCTGGAAGAGAAGTCTGTAGGGGACAGGGTAATTGGGTGATGGGCATTAAGGAGGCACATGATGTGATGAGTGCTGGGTGTTACACGCACCTGATAGATTACTGAAGACTACATCTGAAACTAATCATGTACTCTAAGTTGGATAATTTAAATTTTAAAAACTTCTGTATTTCAAAGGATGCCAACAAGAAAGTGAAAGCCCACAGAATGGAAGAAAATATTGGCAAATCATATATCTAATAAAGAGCTTGTATGTAAAATACATAAATAACTCTTACAACTTAAGACTGAAAAGGTAACTCGATTTTAAAATGGGCAAAGTATTTTAATAGACATTTCCCCAAAGAAGGTACATAAATAGCCAAAACACACGTGAAAAGATGTTCAATGTCATTAGTCAGTAGGGAAATGTAAATGAAAATCACAATAAGATACTACTTCACACTGGGGTGCCTGGGTGGCTCAGTGGGTTAAAGCCTCTGCCTCCGGCTCAGGTCATGATCCCAGGGTCCTGGGATCGAGCCCCACATTGGGCTCTCTGCTCCACAGGGAGCCTGCTTCCTCCTCTCTCTCTCCTGCCTGCCTCTCTGCCTACTTGTGATCTCTGTCTGTCAAATAAATAAATGAATGAATAAAAATATTTAAGGAGGGAGACAAACCATAAGTGACTCTTAATCTCACAAAACAAACTGAGGGTTGATGGGGGGAGGGGGGTTGGGAGAGGGGCGGTGGGGTTATGGATATTGGGGAGGGTATGTGCTATGGTGAGTGCTGTGAAGTGTGTAAACCTGGCGATTCGCAGACCTGTACCCCTGGGGATAAAAATATATGTTTATAAAAATAAAATTTGAAACAACAACAACAAAAAAATTAAAAATAAATAAATAAATAAATAAATAAAAAATGTAAAAATATATATATATTTAAGGGAAAAAAAGATACTACTTCACACTGAGAGTGGATATAATAAAAAAGACAAATATTAGTACTAATTCTAGTTAAAATATTTGGTGGAATTCACTAGTGAAGCCATCTGGTCCTCGACTTTTCTTTGTCTGAAGGTTTTAAATTATTAATTTGATCCCTTTGCTTATGATAAGTCTGTTCAGATTTTGTTTGATTTTAAATGAATTTTGGTTGTCTGTATCTTTCTTAGAGTTTGTCCATTTCATCTAAGTTATATAATTTGCTGGCATACATTTGTTTATAGTAGTCCCTTATAATCCTTTCTAGTTCTCTAACATTGATAATGGCTTCTTTCATCCTTAATTTTAGTAATTGAGTCTTCTTTTTTTTTCTTTTTTATTTTCTTGGTGTGGCAATTTTGTTGATATTTTCAAAGAACCAAATTTTGGTTTCATTTTTTCCTCATCTTTCTGTTTTCTGTTTCACTTATTATTCCCTTCCTTCTGCTTGCTTTATGTTTAGTTTGCTCTTCTCTCTCTAGTTTCTTAAGGCATAAGGTAAGTTATTATTTGAGATCTTTATCTTCTTAATATAGGCACTAGAGCTATAAGTTTTAGCTTCATCCCATAGGTTTTGATTTGATGTGTTTTAATTTTTATTCATCTCAAAGTATTCCTGTTTCATTTGTGCTTTCTTCTTTGACCCATTGGTTATTTGAGAGTGTAATGTTTAATTCACATATTTTTTACTTTCCCAAATTTTTTTTTATTTTCAGCATAACAGTATTCATTGTTTTTGTACCACACCCAGTGCTCCATGCAGTCTGTGCCCTCTCTAATACCCACCACCTGGTTCCCCCAACCTCCCACCCCCCCACCTCTTCAAACCCTTCAGATTGTTTTTCACAGTCCATAGTCTCTCATTGTTCACCTCGCCTTCCAATTTCCCCCAAATGCCTTCTCCTAACTGCCCATGTCCTCCATGCTATATGTTATGCTCCACAAATAAGTGAAACCATATGATAATTGACTCTCTCTGCTTGACTTATTTCATGCAGCATAATCTCCTCCAGTCCCGTCCATGTTGCTACAAAAGTTGGGTATTCATCCTTTCTGATGGAGGCATAATACTCCATCGTGTATACGGACCACATCTTCCTTATCCATTCGTCCGTTGAAGGGCATCTTGGTTCTTTCTACAGTTTGGCAACCGTGGCCATTGCTGCTATAAACATTGGGGTACAGATGGCCCTTCTTTTCACTCCATCTGTATCTTTGGGGTAAATACCCAGTAGTGCAATGGCAGGGTCATAGGGAAGCTCTATGTTTAATTTCTTGAGGAATCTCCACACTGTTCTCCAAAGTGGCTGCACCAACTTGCATTCCCACCAACAGTGTAAGAGGGTTCCCCTTTCTCCACATCCCCTCCAACACATGTTGTTTCCTGTCTTGCTAATTTTGGCCATTCTAACTGGTGTAAGGTGATATCTCAATGTGGTTTTAATTTGAATCTCCCTGATGGCTAGTGATGATGAACATTTTTTCATGTGTCTGATAGCCATTTGTATGTCTTCACTGGAGAAGTGTCTGTTCATATCTTCTGCCCATTTTTTGATATGATTATCTATTTTGTGTGTGTTGAGTTTGAGGAGTTCTTTATAGATCCTGGATATCAATCTTTTGTCTGTACTGTCATTTGCAAATATCTTCTCCCATTCCGTGGGTTGCCTCTTTGTTTTGTTGACTGTTTCCTTTGCTGTGCAGAAGCTTTTGATTTTGATGAAGTCCCAAAAGTTTATTTAGGCTTTTGTTTCCTTTGCCTTTGGAGACATATCTTGAAAGAAGTTGCTGTGGCTGATATTGAAAGAGAGCATGTGAGCCAGGGCAGAGGAAGAGGGAGAAGCAGAAACCATGTACAGCATGGAGCTTGATCTCAAGACCCTGAGATCATGACCTAAGCCAAAATCAAGAATTGGACACTTAACAAACCAAGCCACCCAAGCATTCCCCAAAAAGCAGGTTCTTATAGTCCAGTGTTCAAGGGCCATGAGCCAAATAATGTGACCCACAGGCCCAATTGGATACCAGTTCTGCTGGACTGCAGCCTTCCCCATGCTTTGGGCTTTAGGCACTGGGCTCAGGGTCCAGAGCTGTCTGTATTCTACCCAGTTTGGATCTGTTCCCACCTGATCTGAGAGAGTGCCTAGATCTCACTTTCATACAGGCCTCCAAAAGAAAATAACTCACAAAACGAACTGGAATCTAACCCACTAATGCCATCCATTCTCATGGTCTAGAGGTCAGGAGAGCCCTGTTAAGGAAAGGCATGCTGTAGTGGTAGTGGTGGTGTCTCACATCAGATTTTCCTCCTGGATCAGGAATTCCTGCTGAAGATTTTCTGTGTGTTCCGGAACCTGATGAAGATGAGTGTCTTCCCACGGGACTGGATGGTGATGAGACTTCTTACAAGCAAGTGAGTGTGGATGGGCCCTGCATAAGCATCATCAGAGCTATTCTCAGACTAAGGAGAGAGAGACAGGGAGAGAGAGAGAGAGAGTGTGTGTGTGTGTGTGTGTGTGTGTGTGTGGCAGAGGGAGAAAGCAAGACAGAGATCCTGGCCAAGGCCATGGTGACAGAGAAGATAGGATAAATTTGAAAAATATGTGGAGGCACAATCAGCAGGACTTGACCATTTACCATAAGTTCAAGATGAAGAAAGTGTTGAAGATAGTCCAAAATGGAGTCTTAAGTGACTGGCAGAGATGTCATGGTAAGGATAGAAAAGGAATGTAAAGGATGTAAAATAATAATACCCAGAGAAAATTCCTCCTTGAGGGAGGCCTGTTCCATGCACCACTGGCCTCTTTGGCTCTCTAGTTTCAGGCAGTTTTCCCAAGTCCTCCTCTTGATTTGATTTCTGTTGTCTGCCAGACACTCCCTGCCTCCCACAGCTAGTGCTAATTACCCACCCCAGACCTGGCTGTAAAGCCCTGACCACTTATGACTCTAGCAACAGAATTCACTTTTAGTCTGCCCCCAGATAGTCTGTTCCATTCATATTTCTAGCCTGTACTTCTAACTGGCAAACCAGATGATTGCAGGTAGTAAGATGCTGGCTTATGTGGTCTCCCTCTACTTGGGAAAAGGCCCCTTCCACTTGGCCTGCTGCCTTCTCCCACTGATCTGCTTTCCTTTTTTCTTTTGTCTTCATATTTTTCTTTTTTGGGGGGAGGGAGAGTAGGGGAAGAGAGGCAGAGGGAGAGAGAGAGAATCCCAAGCAGACTCCACACCCAGCACAGAACCCAATGTGGGGCTCAATCTCACAACCCTGAGATCATGACCTGAGCTGAAATCAAGAGTCCAGTGTTTTACTGAAGCACCCAGGCACCTTGATCCGCTTTTTATGTTGGCACTTTGCAGAATGTAGTGATATTATCTATGTTAGATATATTAGCAATGTATCAGCATCGTTTTCACTTTACCTTTTATAGGGTACTTTTTTCTTTTTTCAAAACTGTAAACATTTTATACAGAACAGAAGAATGGTTATAAACAAAGTTGCACATGTTTTTCCTCAAATAATGGATTTTTCACTTGATTCCCTCTTCTTTTTTTTTAAGATTTTATTTATTTATTTGAGAGAGAGAGACAGAGATAATGACAGAGATAGTGAAAGAGAGCACAAGTGGGGAGGAATGGGAGAAGCAGGCTCCCCACTGAGCAGGGAGCCCGACATGGGGCTCAATCCCAAGACCCTGTGATCATGACCGAGCCAAAGGCAGATGCTTAACCAGCTGAGCTACCCAGGCACCCTTCGTTCTTGTTCTCTCTTAACTCTCCTCGGAGTACTTCAGGGCCCTCAGCTGATCCTACAGTAACAACCTCTTCTTTTGAGGATTTTGCCTTTCAAATTTGTCACCTCCTGTGCCAAAGCCAGGGTGCTCAGTGTAAGCACTTTGCCAGGCACCCAAAGCCCTCTGTAGTCAAACCCTTACCTGCCTATCCCACTTCATTTCCCCTCTACTTTAACCTGTGCCTTCGGCTCCAGCAAGGCAGCCTTCCATTGCTCCTTATATGTACCCAGGCTAAAATTGAGAGTGATTTTCTAGGCCAAAGGCTGAAAACAAATAGCTTATAGATACAAATAATAGTATGTGACAACAGTAGGGATTTAATCATTAAAAACCCTTGTTATCAAGTAAAATAATAAAATTATACTGTAAGTCCTCTGATAGTCATACCTTCATTACCCAGAAGTCCTCAAAATACTAGAATCACTCTTTGAACTAGAAGAAATCCTAATGAACCAACTAGTTCCTCCCATCCACACTTATAGGCAGGGAAACTAAGGCCCAGACAGCAGTTGTGCCAAGGCCAGGTAATGGCAGAGCCGGGCCTAGAACCCACCGATGTTCCGTGCTATGCTGCCAACTTTGGGACATTTCTCCAAGAAATGCTTTCTGTGGCGTTTGTGCCATCTATCCCTTTCTTTTGTAGTCACATCTTATATGAGAGCAAGTTGTACTCAAGGCGTTTGCTCATAGGTCAGAGATGCTAAGCTATTGGATGCCATCATTAGTCTTTTAACTCCACCAATGCCTTGTCCCCTTACTGCAGTATTATAGTCACTACTGTCCAGTACCTGTCTTCTGCACTGCACAAGAACTTCACAGAAACAGACTTCGACTTTAAGGTAGGAGCTCCTGAAATTCGTCACTGTCTTTGTAATAACACTAGAAAGCCAGGAAAAAAGTTCACTGTTTTTGTTTCTGGGTTTTGTTTTGTTTACTAAGAACAACCATTTTATTTTGCTCTCAATTTTTCGGGTCAGGAAATTGAGAAGGGCTTACCTAGCTGTCAGATGGGTGGTTGGGAGCTGGGGCAAGCTCACTGGGTTTGGTTTATTAGTATGTTCATAACATTGAACCACTTCCAAGTTTGACAGTGAGTAGGCTATACCCTTAGAGTGCCCCTGTTGGAGGTGCTGGGAGAGTAGGCTTTCTAGGCCAGAATCAAAACTATGGGTTTCAAGGAGTCAAGAAAGAAAGAAAAAAAAAGTTCCGTTTGCAAAGATACTTAAAAAGGAAAAAAAAATCAAGATCTTAAAATTGTGAAATGAATTCTGTGCTACATCCATATATTTAGAATCTCTCTTTGTAAGGTTAAGGACTCATGCTGTCACATGTTTTCTTTTTCTCTGTCTCTCTAGGTGTGGAATTCTTATTTTAGCCTGGCAGTTCTGTTCATAAATCAGCCAAGCCTTCAGCTAGAAATCATCACTTCAGCCAAGAGGAAGAAGATTCTAGATAAGTAAGACATATGTCTCTTCTTCACCTCCCTACCACATGCCCAGATGGGGTTATGTTTCAATTGAGAGGCTCCTCAGATGTCCACAAGGTTCTCACTGGGTAGCTTCCCAAGGAGCCAATTGTGAGAGTTCAGTTCAGAGCCAAATGACAGTATTGGGGGGACGCATTAGAAACAGTGCTGAAGTGCTGACCTTATGGGGTTTGTAGCCCTGCATTCCTGAACTTTCTCCCCCTGAAAGCTGGCTCCTGTGTTACTATTTCCAGGTATGGGGACATGCGTGTGATGATGGCTTATGAACTGTTCAGCATGTGGCAGAATTTGGGTAGGTCTTTTCTCCCTATTTTTCCCTTGCACATATTGCATAGCCAAATAAAAAGTGACAAGACTAATAACTTCTCCCAGGTTTTATGGATGTTAATTCAGGCCCAAGAGACCTTTACATATCTTTAACATAACATCTCAGCCGGATGGTACGGCACATGTGCACAGAGCTCTCGGCAGGGAGAGTTAGGCTGAGAAGCAAGACCCCAGGAATACATATGCACACTCCCTTTTTCGAGAACTAAAGTCAAAAGGAGAAGAATATAAAGGCTCTGGGAGTTTTTCCCAGCTTGAGAACTCATGCTGGTAAAATCTTCTGCATTCTGCATGTCCCAGTGCAGATGTTGCCGTTCAGAAGCATAAATCTTTTTTTAAATTTTAATTCCACTCGAGTTACCACACAGTGTCATATCAGTTTCTGGTGTACAGTTACAGGGATCCAGCAGTTCTGTACGTTCGTCGCTGTTCATTGTTCGTAAGTGAGGCAGAGACCTTGCAGACACTCCGCACACGAGCAAGGGCAGCTATGCGTTTTCATAAATATTGGAACACTTTCTGGGTCTCTGGTATTCAGACCCTGCAGATCAGGTTTCTGCCACCGTCTGCATGAGGACTGCATGCAAGAAGGGAATCGCAGCCTCTAGGGGAAATCGATTTTAGCTCCCTTTCCTTCGGCAGCTTCTCTAATATCCTGAAATTATCAGTGTTTGGTGGAGTCCTTTGATTGCCCTGGTGACTAGAAGAGCCATCCTTTGGTACTAGAGGCTTCTAATTGGCCTCTTGGGATGCTAGAGAAGCAGTCACTCTTCCGGGCTGTTACTCATGGCTCTGAGGCCTTAGGAATGATGATCATAAAATCTTATAGTCCTGGAAGCCGCAGACAAGGTGTGAAGTATTCCTGCCAGTGAACACTAGGGCTTTCCTCCGTGACAGAGGATACATTGCACCAAGCAGGCTTTCCAGCTTCCATACTCCTACACCCTGCTTCCAGCATGGTCAAGGTATAGATTTTAACCCTAAACTTGACTCTGAAATTCCCAGAAACACAAGGTGCTAACAAACTGTACCAAATACCAAGATGGGAATATATAAAGTCAGCCTCAGGGCTAACCTTTGCTCCTTAGATAGGCTTTCACAATGGAAAAAAATCAAAAAAGTTGCCAGGTTTGCCCGATAAAGCCATTCCTGCCTCGTTTTTTGTTTTTGTTTTTGTTTTTGTTTTTCTGGTGGAAATGGTATTCTCTGGTCCTCAAGAACTGACTTAACTTGGCTGTAGCAATCATTACACAGGCCCATACTTCATCTCCTTTATAGTCTCTGAAGGACCGAAAGCAGAGCCCTAGAGAATGGCTCACTCTGTTTTACCACTACAAGGAAGAGGAAAGTTCTGTCCCACAGTCCTCAGGACTGGCCCCGCCTTCTGGGAACATGGCTCAGATTGCAGGCCAGTCTCAGGGAAACCTGCATCACCCACTTGCCATGGAAAGGCCTCATAAGGACGTTGGAAGCTGTGCTGAGCTGGCCTGAGTAGATGCAGTGCTGCCATCAGAAGTACAATGAGAAGACAAGAGGCAGGGACAGGGAGGAGTACAGACAGAGTCTCTAAACCATTCTGTCTGGGTAGGGTTGTGCAGGAGGCTCCTGCTAACTCAGGAGGAGGCTTCTTGGGCATACTTGAGCACAGGCAGTGAAAATGCTCATGAACTTCAGGCCTCTAGCAGCTGGACCAGGGGCTATGAACATCTTACCACTTAAATACCTCTGGACAAGAGGTAAAAACCCCAGGGATAGTGTATTGTATTTAAGCAGAAATATACGGGTTTTCCTTGCTAAATCAACACTGAACAGAACAATCTGGAACTATCATAGGGTTACTCACAAATCCTCTTCTGCCTAAAGTAGTGAACTCTGTTCCTTGACCTCAGAATGATTTTCAGGTAGTTTGCTGAACCTCCCATTAATTCTTTGGAAAGATAGTTTCCTACCAAATGCCTGTTGAACATTTATTTTAGCTGGGCTGGACCAGTTTTATCTATGAACTCTAAAAAGCCAAGAAAAGGAGTATCTCAGAAAGCCATAGGGGAGAACTTGCTTTATTCTCAGTCCCTTCCAGGGCATTTGAAAGTAGGTACTGTGGCCCCACATGGGAACCTTCCATAGAGGGACCAAAGAAAGCATAAACTAATATATATTGGGTTTTGTTGTTCAGGTGAACATAAGATCCACTTTATTCCTGGAATGATTGGTCCTTTTCTGGGTGTGACACTGGTCCCACAGCCAGAAGTGCGGAATATCATGATTCCCATCTTTCATGACATGATGGACTGGGAGCAGAGAAAAAATGGCAACTTCAAACAGGTAAGACAACAACCGCCAGTGTTCAGGGTGCTCTCCTCTGGATAGACCCCTCTGCCCAGGCAGGTGACCCAAATGGCCAGAATGTGGTTCCACTGGGAATGGACTGTAGTTTGACCATCTTGAATCCCGCTCAAGGGTTTTCCCTTGCCAGCCAGAATTGATTTGTGGATTTTCTTTATGAAGTTAGAGGTCAGAGAATAATCAAAGGAAAGAAATGAACATCTGAGAAAGAAACTTTCTGTTCAAGGAGAGAATGGTTTAAGACTGTAACCTCCCAGCTTCATTCAGGAGAGGGCCCTAGGAGCATGTTGTCCTCCCTCTCTGGCATTTCTATGACTAGAACCGAGACCAGATGACTTCTCATGGCTCAGGGTAGCCCAGAATTTCCTGGACTCTTGCACAGGAGGTATAAATAAGCCCTTAGCTTCTTACTAAATAGCTTTGGGCTGTGCCTTTGTGCAAATCTTCTGCTACCTCTAAGGTAGAGGAGATGGCCCCTGCCTTTCTATGTGTAGCTCCGGGGAATAGGACTAGGATCAGTAGGGATCAGTGGTAGGGAAGCTGATTTTAGCTAATAAATAACTTGCTCGCAACAAGAACTGTCTAGTGTAGGCTGGCCTGCTTTAGGGGGTGGGGAGTTCCTCTTTGCTGGTGATTGTCAAGCAGATAGTCCCAGGGGGCCTCTAGGAAATTTCCGTATTGGGTTGGAGACTGTACCACTTCCCAATAAGCTCCCTCCCAATACTGTGGCTTGGGATGAACCAGTGATTTTAAAGTGAGTGACTATAACAGTGAGGAGCAGACCAGGCAAACTGTAATTTTTAAATTTTTATTTATTTATTTTTAAATTTGTTAAGAGTAAAATTCTTTCTTTGTGATTTATAGTTCTGTAAATTTTGGCAAACACATAGTCATGTAACGACCACCACAATCAAAATTTTCTAAATTCCTAAAAATTCCATCTTGCTGGTGACTAACATAACACAATAAAAAAAAATTCCATCTTGCTACCTTTTTGTAGTTAAACCCTCCCCCTATCTTTAACCTATGGCAACCATTGATCTATTCTGTACCACTGTAGGTGGGCCTTTTCCAGAATGTCATGTGAATGGAATCATGTGAACTGTAGCGTTTGGAGACTGGCTTCTTTCACTCAGCGTAATGCCGTCAAGAGACTCATCCACGCAGTTGCACATGTTGGTTTTTCTATGACTGAGTAGTATTCCGTGGCAGTTTATTCACCATTTGAAAGATATTTGTATTATTTCCACTTTTTGTTGATTGTGAATATAGCTGCTAACATTTCTTTACAGGTTTTTGTTTTAATATAAACTTTCATTTTTTTAGGTAGAGATCTAGGAATAGGGTTGCTGGATATTGTGGTAAATGTATGTTTAACTTTATTAGGTGCTATCAAATTTTATTCCAAAATGGCAATACCACTTTGAAATCCCAACAGCATGTGTGAGACTTATAGTTGATCCATACGCTCACCAGAATTCAATACCATTTATTTACGTGTTTATTTTAGCCATTCTTTTTTTTTTAAGATTTATTTATTTGAGAGAGAGAAGGAGAGAGAGGAGGAGAGTACAAGTGGGAAGAGAGAGGCAGAAGGAGAGAGGGAGAAAGAGAATCCTCAAGCAGATTCCCTGTTGAGTGCGGAGCCTGATGCAGGGCTCAATCCCAGGACCCTGAGATCATGACCCAAGCTGAAACCAAGAGTTAGACATTTAACCAACTGAGCCCCCAGATGCCCCTATTTTAACCATTCTAAGAGGTATATAGTTATGTATCATGGTAGTTTTAATTTCCATTTCTTTAATGATTAATGATGATGAGCATCTTTTAATGTGTTTGTTTACCATCTTTATATCATCTTTGGTGAAATGATTATGCAAAACATGTTCATTTTTAATTGTGTTATGTTTTCTTATTGTTGAGTTTTGAGTTTCTTATTGTTGATATATATGTACATCCATATGTATTCTAGATGTCAGTCATTTGTTGAATATATGATTTACAAATATTTCCTCCTAGTACTTAGTTTGTCTTCCGTTTACTACAGTGTCTCTTGCAGAACAAAAATTTTTAATTCTTATGCAGTCCAGTTTCTATAGACTGTGCTTTTGGGGTCATATCTGAGAACTCTTTGCCTAACCCAAGACCACAAAATTTTTTCTCCTGTGTTTCTTCTAGAGGTTTTATAATTCTATATTTAGATCTATTACCTATTTTGAGGTAACACTTGTATAAGATATGAAGTATGGGTCAGACTCTTTTTTTTTTCTTTTTCCCACATGGTTGTCCAACACCTTTTTGTTGAAAAAAATACTATTCTTTGTCAAAAATCAGTTCACCATAGGTGTTAAGTTCTCTTTCTGGACTCACTAGTCTTTCCATTGAAGTCTTATCTTTTACCATTACCAGAGTGTCTTGATTATGGTAGTTTTAGAGTTAGTCTTAAAAATCAAGTGGTGTGAATCTCCAAATTTGTTCTTTTTTCCCCCAGTATTGTCTTAGCCATTCTAGTCCCTTTTCCTCTTATGTCTCAGAATTAGCATGTCAATATCTGCAAAAATTCCTGCAGGGATTTTGGTTGAGATTGCATTGTATTCTGTAGCTCACGTTGGAAAGAATTGATATCTTAGTAATACTTAATACTTCTAGTCCATGAAGGCAATGTGTCTCTCCGTTTTTTAGGTATTCTTTTACTTCTTTCATTAATGTTTTATAGTTTCTGCATGCAGAGCTTGTACATTTTGTTAGGTTATATGCATTTCCTATTTTTTTGGTGCTGTTATAAATTACTCTGACTTTTAAATTTTATTTTTCAGTTGTTGCTAGAACATAGAAATATAATTGTTTTGTATTGTATTGTATTTGTATTGTAATATTATTTTCTGCACCCTTGCTAAACTATTACTTCCAGAAGGTTTTTGGAGATTCCTTGGAATTTTCTATTTAGATAATCCTATCACCTTCAAACAGAGACAGTTTTATTCCTTTCTGATCTGTATGTCCCTTCTTTTCATTCTTTTCCTTTCCTTTCCTTTTTTTTTTTTTTTTTTTAGAGAGAGAGTGTGTGTGCAAGTGAATTGGGGTGGGGGGCAGAGGAAGGGGAAGAGAAAATCTTAAGCAGGCTCCACACCCAGTGCAGAGTCCAAAGCAAGGCTCAATCTCACAACTCTGAGATCATCACCTGAGCCGAAATCAAGAATCAGACACTTAATTGAATGAGCCACCCAGGCACTCCTTGTTTGTTTTTTTTTTTTGTCTTACCTCATTGCACTATCTAGGACCTCTGGTCTGGTGTTAATAAGAGTGATGAAAGTGCACGTCCTTGCTTTCCTCTTAATCTTCAGGGAGAGCATTTGGTTTTCACAGTTAAGTATGAAGCTAGCTCTAAGTTTTTCATAGATGCTCTTTATCATGGGTAAACAGAGTTTGACATAATAATCCATTTTGGAGTGTGCAGTCCTAATGCCTTTATTTCTTTGGGAAATAATAACTTCAAACAAAAAAAGATCTGTTGCTTTTCTGTGTTGTCACAGCCTTTTAATTGTACAAAATTCACCAATGCCTGATGAGAGGACCTTTTACCAAGAAATGGATTGCATTGCAGAACTGTACCATGGGTCATCTGAGTCTGTTAAAAGAGGGGCTAGGCTGCATCCCCCCATTGCTACTATTGAATAAAGAAGGTTACCTTTGTGGAAGACTAACTTGGAACTCATTTGTCTCACACTTTAAGACTCAGCTGTTAAGTTCTGTTCTTTCCTCCATTAAGACTGCCATGGGGCACCTGAGTGGTTCAATTGGTTAAGAGTCTGACTCTTGATTTCAGCTCAGGTCATGATCTCAGGGTTGTGAGATTGAGCCCCATGTCACGCTCTGTGCTAGGCATGGAACCTGTTTAAGATTCTCTCTCCAGGGGCACCTGGGTGGTTCAGTAGGTTAAGTGTCTGCCTTAAGCTCAGGTCATGATCTCAGGTTCCTGGGATCGAGCTCCACATGAGGCTCCCTGCTCCGCAGAGGGTCTGCTTTTCCCTCTCCCTTTGCCCCTTCTCCTACTAGTGCTGTCCCCCACCTCAAAAAACTAAATAAAACCTTTAAAAAAAAGGGGGGGTTCTCTCTCTCCCTCTCCCTGTTCCCATCCCCCTTCCCCCAGAAAGAGTATTGTGAATAATTATCTAGCAAGCCATATAAACCTTGTTATCCCTGATTAGAAAAATCTTGCTGCTACCTCCCTATCAGGTATTCTTTGTTTTATTTATTTATTGATGATGATGATGATGATGATGATGATGATGATGACGATGATGTTATGTTAGTCACCATACAGTGTGTCATTAGTTTTTGATGTAGAGTTCCAAGATTCATTGTTTACATATAACACCCAGTGCTCCATGCAATACATGTCCTCCTTAATATCCATCACCGGGCCAACCCATCCTCCCATCCCCCTTCCCTCTAAAACTGTCAGCTTCTTTCTTGGAATCCACAATCTCTCATGATTCGTTTCCCCTCTGATCCCCCCCTTCATTTTTCCCTTCCTTCTCCTATTCTTTATGTTCCATAAGTAAGTGAAACCACATGATAATTGACTTTCTCTGCTTGACTTATTTCACTCAGCATAATCTCTTCTAGCCCCATCCATGTTGATACAAAAGTTGGGTATTCATTCTCTTTCTTTCTGATGGCTAGGTAATATTCCATTGTATATATGGACCCCATATTCTTTATCCATTTGTCTGTTGAAGGACATCTTGGCTCCTTCCACAGTTTGTATATTGTGAACATTCCTGCTATGAACATTGGGATGCACATGGTCCTTCTTTTCACTACATCTGTATCTTTGGGGTAAATTCCTAGTAGTGCAATTGCCCGCTCATAGGGTAGCTCTATTTTTAATTTTTTGAGAAATCCCCACACTGTTTTCCAAAGTGGCTGCACCAACTTGCATTCACATCAACAGTGTAAGAGGGCTCCCCTTTCTCCACAACTTCTCCAACATTTGTTATTTCTTGCCTTGTTAATTTTTGCCATTCTAAATGGTATAAGGTGGTATCTCAATGTGGTTTTGATTTGAATTTCCCTGATGGCTAATGGTGATGAACACTTTTTCTGTTCATTTTTCTGTTTCTGTTTTGTCTGTTAGCAATTTGTATATCTTCTTTAGAGAAGTGTCTGTTCATGTCTTCTGCCCATTTTTTGACGTGATAATCTGTTTTTTGGGTGTTGAGTTTGAGGAGTTCTTTATAGATCTTGGATATCAGCCCTTTGTAGTGTCACTTGCGAATATCTTCTCCCATTCCGTGGGTTGCCTCTTTGTTTGTTGACTGTTTCCTTTGCTGTGCAGAAGATTTTTATCTTGATGGGAGTCCCAAAAGTTCATTTGTACTTTTGTTTCCTTTGTCTTTGGAGGCATATTTTGAGAGAAGTTGATCTGGCTTATGTTCTCCTCCAGGATTTTGATGGATTTTGTTTCATGTTGAGGTCTTTCATCCATTTTGAGTTTATCTTTGTGTATGGTGTAAGAGAATGGTCGAGTTTCACTCTTCTGTATATAGCTGTCCAATTTTCCCAGCACCATTTATTGAAGAGACTGTCTCTTTTCCATTGGATATTTTTTCCTGCTTTCTCGAAGATTATTTGACCTTAGAGTTGAGAGTCCATGTCTGGGCTCTCTACCCTGTTCCATTGGTCTGTGTATCTGTTTTTGTGCCAGTACTATGCTGTCTTGGTGATCACAGCTTTGTAATATAGCTTGAAATCAGGCAACATGATGCCCCCAGCTTTGTTTTTCTTTTTCAACAGTTCCTTGGCAATTCAGCGTCTTTTCTGGTTCCATACAGATTTTAGGAATGTTTGCTCCAGAATTTTGAAAAATGCCCCTATCAGATATTTTTAAAAAGTAATCTACTCTTTGCACCCCCCCCTTCCACTTCGCACCCTCCTATCTGTCCAGTCTAGTATGTACCCACTTCTGTTGAAGCTGCTCTCTTCAAAATCACCCATCACCCTCTAATCACCAAAATTTAATGACTTTTTTGTCTTGATTCCAATTGTGCTTTCCACAGCTTTGGCCCTGTTAACTACTCCCCTACTTCTTCCTACCTACTAAAATTATTTCTTCTAATTATAAAAGTAGTAGTTATTTAATGTAGAAAAATTAAAATTATAATAAGCTATAATTTAAAAATCTAATCCATAACCTACCTAACTAGTAACTTGGGTGGGGGGCAACGTATGTCATTTTTAGACTTTTTTTTTCCATACATCAAAGTTTTTAAGTTAAAAGATGGAGTCATTGTGTATATTGCGGTTTTGAGGACCATTGTGTGTATTGATTTTGAATCTCCATTTTTAGTAGCGTGTTGTCACCCATCTATTCCTGCCAGTTCATGCTCCACAGTACCACACTGTCGGTTCGGAGGCCACAGACTCTTCATTGCATGCCTTAGACTGCTGTGGTTTTAGTCAGGCTCCTAGTTTTAGAAACAGGTTCATTCCAGATTTTTGTTGCTAATATTGCAAAAAATATATCCATTCCTAATTATTTGCTTAGATGAACTTTTCACCTAAAATTGCTGGATCAAAGAGCAAAAGCTTTCCTTAAGTTTTTACAACACCTCTTCTCTCAAAATGCTGCTGTCCACTGATGTGTTAGACTGCAGGCCACCCTCTCTGTGTGCGCTGTCCCAAGCACTGAGCGTGCTGAGATGAGTCAGCTGTTGTCCCTGCCTCCTCTTTGAGATGATGAGCTAGCTCTTGGGGGCCAGGGCTGTTTCTTGTGCTTTTACTCCTTAGAACCCATCGTGGTACCTGAGACATGCTAGATTCATGGAGATGAAAATCAAAACTAACATTCATGGAGTGCTCCCAAGAGCTAGCGCACAGGGATACCAAAGAGGACTGTTAACCTCTCTTACTGCTTTGTAAGCAAGAAAACATAGACTGAGAGAGGGAGCTATCTTGTTCTGAAGTAGGCAGCTGGTTGTCACAGGACAGATGTTTGTTGAATGAATGAGTAACAAGGTGTCACTTGTCACTTTAGGAATATTGGTTCCATAGGATAAAGGTAACTCTGCAAACCTGAAATTGTCAGTATTACCAATTATGATACGATATATTTTCAGAACTTAGCATTTCATATTTGACTTAAAGACATTGGTTTTGCATACATGGATCTTCAGCATTCCCGTATTTTGGATTTCTCAGTTTCTCCTAATAACTTCTTCCTTTATCACTACTGAAGAGAGTGATGAAGTCATGTCCCCAGAGCCTTCCATCACCAGCTCCTTTGCCTAACACAGAAGTTCTAACATTTGAATAGGTATCAGAACTACCTGGAGAGCTTGTTTGAAACAGGTTACTTCTCTCCTTCCCAAGTTTCTGATCCATTGAGAGCCTGAGAATTTGTATCCAATTTTTTTAAGATTTATTTATTTATTTGAGAGAAAGAGGATGGACTCACGCAAGTGGGGGGAGGGGCAGAGGGAAGGAGAGAATCTTAAGCAGGCTCATCACTCAGCAGGGCTCAATCTCATGACCTTGAGATCATGACCTGAGCCGAAATCAAGAGTTGGACATGTAACCAGCTGAGTCACCCAGGTGCTCCAAGAATGTGCATTTCTAGTGACATCCCTGATGACCGATACTGCTGGCCCAGGGACCCATTTTGAGAACTCCAGGGAACTGCTGCACCCATGTGTGCACTGTTGTACTCACTGCTGCTCCAGGTCCCCTCCCCAGCTTTGCCGCATTCTGGAAAATACAATCTACGTGTATCTGCATGTGTGAAAAGAGATCCCTTGTTATAAACAGACTCTTCTTACACCAGGAGGCGTGTGGCTAGCTGATTGCCCCAGTAAGACAAGATAAGATCTAAACTGAGAATAAGAGACCTTGGCCTCTGGGCTTGGCTCTTCCTGACTTTACAGGACCCCAGGCAAGTCCCTGCTGAAGCCTCTTCTCCACACAGAGAAAAACAGATGACATGGATCCCTAAGGACCCTTGGTCTCAGATTTTCTCTTTTCTCTGAAATGCATATTCAAGCAGCTGACTCATCAGGCCAAATATAGATGAATGACAGTGTCCATCACGGCCACAGAACAGACCACTATAAAGAGGACCATATTTATGCATCCATTCTCATTTTCTGCTGAAGGGATTTCAGAAGCCATAATTGCCTTCAATGAATTTCCTAATCCAATTATTTTTTTTATTATTTCATTGCCTTCGGACTCATTGGTCCTATGCAAAATGAGAAAATGCTTCTGTTACAGCTCATCACTAAAAGCAGCCATGCCGTTTTTGTTTACGTGAAGTATCTGTATAAATACCAAATACCACATTTTTTATAGACTAATTAGGGGTTTAAAAGATATTTATCTCACATCACTTACAACTAATTTCTCACCTCAGAGTAAATCCCGGGAAGCTTATTAGAAAAGTGGCCGAGCACTGCTGAATTCCTTGCAGATCAGTGGGTGGGAACAAGTACCGTCTTACCCCTTACAGTTTAGGAATTCAATAACAAATGCAAGGGCCCCAGTGATGAGGCAGTGGCAGAGGCAGCAGCCCCAAAGGCTTTAGGTCCTATGAGGATGACAGTGGAGCATTTTACCCTGAAGGAGAATCTGAAGGAAAGACTCCTACTCAACTCAGAATCCTGTCATCATTACAGTAAGGACTAGCCCAGCAGCAGGCTTCTTTTGTGACTGGCTGACTAGAGAGTAAAGTTCTAACCAAATGTAATTTACTCACACAATTTCTTTTGAATGAGCTTTTTTTAAGAAAAAAGGGAAAAAATTGGCAAAGGCCTCTTCTGGATTCAAAATACTTTTCTTTCCAAGGAATCCTTGCTTTTTGTCCCTAGACCGGGAAAAGAGTATCTAAGGTGTATAAATTCCAAATTTTATTTAAGCCACTGGAGTGAGAGGCCTTCCTAATCCTAATCAGGGGAGTCAGGGGGGCTTCTTGGTGCCGTAGATGAGATCCTGCCTTCCCTAGGATTTATCTGTTACAAGGAAAAAAATCAGGAAACAGTTCCGCATCATCCTCACATATGGCAGGAGCTGAATTTCCCGTCCTTCCTCTGAGGTCAGCTCAGGTTTACGAAGTCTCTGCTTCCCTCTAGGTGGAGGCCGAGCTGATTGACAAGCTGGACAGCATGGTGTCAGAAGGGAAAGGCGATGAGAGCTACAGGGAGCTCTTCGGCCTGCTGTAAGCTGTTTCAGCCCCTGGTACCCCACGCTGGGGGAGGGGGTGAAGTGGGCTGATGAAGGGTAGGGGTGCAACCCACGCTGGTGGGCAGGCTTCAGAGGGTGGGTATCAGGAGAGACCTGGGTCATTCCTAGTCAACAAGAAGATGGCCTTATGTCAGTAAGTTTGCTCAGGGATTGCCATAGTTGACTAAAAAGGTAGAGACAGGTGATAACTCTGAGCTCTTCGATTTGCTGATAGGAAAAGGGAAATCATGTGTCTTCGTAGCATGCACTGTATCCTGGGCAAACAACCCATGGGGACTCAGTGAGGGCTCAGTGCTGGCATTTCTAAGAGGAAAAAAGTTAATCCCTGGTTTGTAAGATGGTTCAGTCAGCTTGGGAAAAACACTGCTGTGGGTATTGTGACTTTAACAAGCTGTACCCCCACTCTCCAGGCCAGTTTCCCTGTTTGTAAAACCGGGCAGTTGTGCTGAATGATGTCAGGGATTCTCCCAGGTCCACCATTCATAGCTTCTGTCTTGAACTGATGTAGGCCAAGAGACCTTACAGGACTTGCCACAGGGCTAAGTCCAAAGAGGGACTCAAGGATGCCATGGTCCTCCTAGATAAATAGTGATGGTGGACACTTTACCTTCCTAAAAAACAAAATCTTAAGACTCTTACAGGTAGAGAGTCCCTTCCCATCTTACTCATTATTTCCAGCTTTAATACTTTTCTTTGTTTCAATGCCATTTTGAAGATAAGCCTGTAACATATTTTTCCAATAATAATACTGTACATTTACTTAGAACTTTACAGTATACAAAATGTATACTGTATACACACCTATGAAGTGGGCAGGGCAGAAGTCAGCTTGATGAATAGAGTTGATAAAACTGAGCTCAGGAAGTGTTAGCCTGCCCTCAGTCAAATGATCAGTGAGAAGCAGGTCTGTGGGGGAAAGACCCAGATCTTCCAGTTTCAAAAGGGGGTGATCTTTCGGCTATAAATCCTGCCCACTTTGTTCCTTGATGAGTCATATGATAAAAATATGAATTTGTTTGAAAGGTAAATAATTCTTATCTATGAAAATGAATCCATACTTTAGTATTGTTCTTTTAGCTGAAGATGTTTCTATTTATGGAAATAATACAGAGAAATCTCTTCCGAAGTCACTAACAGTTGATTTTACTGCAAAGCAAAAAGCACACAAATAACTTGCAGTTACTAATTACTTGACCAAATAGGGTTTCATAAACTCTTCTAAATCATGTCTGAGGGCTGAAAGCTGCAGAGGACCATGGAAGAGCATTTCCCAATTTGTGTTTTGGGGAAGATGCTGGGGAAGAAAATAAGCGGATCATGGGCTAATCAGTTCAGAGAAGATTCAATTAAAATTGAACGGGCTTCTGTACTGTAGGACTTCTCAAAGCCTACCAAACAAAGAAAGTTGTGAAATCTCTCCAACAGGAGTGTGGCCGGCATTTCACGGGCTTGTTTGCTCACAGAATACCTTTCTCAGCCCTCCAGGACAGCAGAGCTCTATAGAATAGTGTGGGAAATCCTGACACAGTGGCTTCATCCACACAGCTCAGAGCCCAGAGCAATGGTGCTGCCCTCACTCTCTAGTAACATGGGTCACATGGGAAACCCTCACTTTCCCAGAGTCTCAGCTCAGGCCATGCACTGTGTGGGGAAGACCATCACCATCATGGAAGCATGAATGGCAGCCAGGCTGGGCCTCTAGCTGGGCCTACCATTCCAGTTAACTTTCACTACTTGCAGGGAATGAGGGACAGTGTGGAAAGGAATCAGGGGTGAGACCTGGACCTGGGCTTATTACTGGAGCAAGCAGAGTGTCCAGGTCATCATCCCCTAGGAGAGATCTGTGAGAAGGCAGAGAAGCCAGAGGCTGCCCTGAGGTACCAGCAGGGGCTGGCAAATGAGAAAAGGACCTGGGCATTTAGCTCTTGGCTTTGGTACGTTTCACACAGAAGCGTCCCCTGACAGTGGAGATGACCAGGTCTAGCTCCTGGACTCGCTTACTGCCCTTCATACTGGACTGTCCAGACTAGCTGGAACATTTTTCTTGGTTTACATAGAAAGGTTAGTCTGTATGTTCGCTGAGGATGCCTCTCGAGCAGTGATAGAAGTAGATGACCAACTGCAAGACCATCCTCAGGGGGCTCTCACTCAGCTGCTGTTTCAGAACAAACCTCACAGCATACACCTAAAGGGCTGGGGCTTCAAAACCCTTTCCTCAGTTCATTAGCACCCTTAGGAACTTACACAGGAAAATGGAAAATATGCTCATCTGTTCCTGCCAGTTCAGTAATCACCTTGTCTTTGCTTTCTGCTGCATGGAGTAGAACCCAGCTGTTTGGGCCCTACCCCAGGTAAGACTGCAGTGTGGTAAGTCTGCCGTCTCCAGATCCATCGCAGGCCCCACGGGCTCTGGGACCTCACTCTGGTGCCCAGGAAAAGCTCATGAATTGTACATTGTGTTTGTTTCCTCTACTTCCTACCAATAGCCTGCTGGAGAAGGTCGAACAGGAAACATGGCGTGAAACCGGCATTTCCTTTGTGACCTCAGTCACCCGCCTCATGGAACGCCTTCTTGACTACAGGTATCTTCTCAGACACCGACCTACCTGACCTCTTCTCTGATCAGGATGCTCTCCTCAGCAAGGACATCCCCAACTATAAAATTAAGACCATGTGGCCTTCAGTGGGAGGACTGCTCTGGGTTTTGAGTGCCATCACCAGTCATGAGGAATCTACTGATGGCCAAGGAGAGAAAGGGAAAGAGCCCTCTCCCAAGGGTGGGCCAGGGCTTCCTGGGATTCCCTAATATGTGCTCCCAGGGGATAGTCCAGGGACATGCTGGCATCTGGCTTTCCATCCAGAAAAATCAAGGCTCAGAGAAATGGCCACAGCAGAACAATGCAGGAAACAGGGTCCTTTGTGCAGATGTTCCTGAGAGCCATATGGCAGATGGGCAGCGAGATGTCACCTAGTGCAGAAGTGGGACCTTGTAGGACTTCCAGTTGTTTTTTTAGCAGGGACTGGGGACCCTATTTCTCCATACCTCTATTCTTTGCCTAAAGTCTGCTTATTTCTGTCCCTTGGTCCTGGCCATAAGTAGATTAGAGGAAGCAGATGTGAGCTCAGAGATCTTTATGCTGTGTTCAGTCTGAGAGTTCCTGTAAAATTTGTTTTTACATGAAGTCTTGCCTTCTGTCATATCATGGCTTTTGAATTACTCCAAAAGTGGCAGTGAAGCCCCTGTTACAGGCTTATTCTCTCAGCAGAGTTCATGTGGTGGCTAGAGGAAGGTGATAGGGAATGAGGAAGAATGACAGAGTAAACCCATCACCAAACAATAGTTGTCTCCTCTGTGCTACAAGATGTGCAAACACAAAAGGAGAGTACTTGCAACCAGTGTATCAAGAAATTAGGGAGTTTAGCCCACCTCCAGCTGCTGCTGAATAGAGGGTACTGCTATGCCAAGACTTCTGCTTTGCAGAAGACTCAGGTGTCCATCCTGTGCACTAGCTGGGCTTGGAAAAGGAATTCCTGAGAAATGGGCTCACTTCTTAAGCATCTCCTTTTCCTGTAGCACAACTGTGCCTTATGAGGTCACAAGTGGCCTTTTGGGGACCTCTTTTAGAATAGTGAACCCCCTTGCTCATGCCACATCCTCAGCCTTTTCTGTACCTGCCGTCAGACAGGGAAGGGTGGACAAAATTCTGTAAACTCCCCCTCACTGAAACATTTACTAAAAGTCAGCTCTATTCTGCAGCCTGCTAGAAAGAGCCAAAATTAATTTCCTAGCCTAGTTCTAGCTGTCTGTTTGATTTTTTTTTTTTAAGATTTCATCCATTTCCCTGACAGAGAGAGACCATAAGCAGACAGAGAGGCAGGCAGAGAGAAAGGAGGAAGCAGGCTCCCCGCCAAGCAGAGAGCCCGATGCAGGGCTTGATGCGGGGCTCGATCCCAGCACCCCGAGACCACGACCCGAGCCGAAGGCAGCGGCCCAACCCACTGAGCCACCCAGGCGCCCCTTGTCTGTTTGATTTTTGTACCTACCTTGTACAAACAATTCAGACTCATGGCCAAAACCAATTTCATTCTCTTCCATTTCTTGTCTCAAGAATGGTTCCTAAAAAAACAAAGTTCATATTCTTTCATGTGGTGTCAAACCCCTTCCTAAACTGGCCTTTGCCCACTTATTCAGCCCTGTCCCCTGACAGTCCCCACTAGCCATGTGCATACCCTAACCCCCTAGTGTTGTTCTTTGTTAACACAAAAGGAGACACCACAATCCTTATGATGGCTCTTATCTGTTAAAAATATACCACATGCTCTGTGCTTTACAAACACTGTCTCTGATCCCATATGCAGCCCTGAAGGATTTATCCTTGTTTTCATCAGTGAAGAAACACCATTGGTAGGAAATGCCATTACTGGGATCTGAACCCACATCTGACTCAAGAGCCATGCCCTCTCCCCTCACCCATGTTGTCCGCACTCACATCTTTCCCTTCTTTCTTCTCTATGTGCTGTCTTCTCCCAGGAGTGCCCTTTCTACCAAGTCCCATCAAGGAGGCTTTCCCAGATAGGAGCTCACCTGGATCTTTGCACATACTTCTTCCAAAGCATCCAAAGCCCCTTGGATGATGATCATTTGTCACCTTTCTGACTCATTCAGTTGAAGAGAGTGACTTCCTGAGGACAGGGACCTTGTCCTTATCTCCCCGGTACCCTGCATGGAGTTTTGATGGTCCTCAGGCAGGTGTATAGTACATACTGGTTGACTAGAAGACCATGAAGGAACCAAGAAAGTCTCTTCAACCCCAGTGCAGTTTAGTTCATCAAAGACCTACTAAGAAAATAGTTGTTGACAGTTAAATATGTATACATTGATTACACAATTAATTAATAGTTTATACTCCAGAATGACTCACCCTAGAGTGTGAGTCTCCATTTTAGCATGAACCTCCTCTGGGCACCTCTTCCGTGTTTGTGCTAATGTCTCCATCTTCTGTGAGAACAGTACTCTGTGTCAGATACAGAGGTGCTCACTGGTGGCTTTGGTATTTCCCAGGCAAGGAAGCAGAGCCCCTGGGGTTGCAGGTGGGGGGAGTGGTTCTTAGTGCCCTGGAACATGCAGGGACAGAGCTAGAGTTGCCAAGCCCTTGCGGATTTAATTGGAGCGCGCTATCTAGAAGAGAAATGGGCAGTTATGGAGCCTTCCAGTCCCGCCCCGCCCTGGGGCCTCCTGGGCCCTGGTCTTGCTCTGCATGAGCACCATGCTCCCACCCACGTGTTTCAGAAGCCTGTTTAGGAGAGTCTTCCCTATTCCTCCTCCAGAGAAAGTGCAGGAGAGCAACGACCGCACCCAAGTCAGAGGCTTTAAAACGTGTCCTCTCTGCGGAGTAGCCACAGGGAAGTGATACAAAACCACACAGAAGAGAAGAGTCGGTTGTTAGCAGTGCATGGGAGAGGCAGTCATAGTGCACAAAGGTGGGTGGGGAATGCCCCTGCTATCAACGGGTTGAGGCCAATGCTTTTTTGTTTAATTGACTTGACAGTAAGGTTCTAGTTATGGCCAAACAGAAGGTGATACCTAGTAAGTGTTTCAGATGCTTTCTAGAAAAAAAAACAACCATTTAATGCCAAAGTAGCTGGTTGAGATGTCACTGCCCTCTCTGGGGCCAACTTATTGGAGAGACAGATGCCTCCTGCCACTTTGAGTGTTGCTTGTAACAAGTTGGCCATCTGGCCCTCCTCTTGAAAAGTCACAGCAGTTTCCTGTCCCTGGTAGCTCCAAAAGACAGGCTCTGCAGTGGCCTGTGCAGGAACCCCATGTCCAGCTACAAATGAACCAAATTCCCATGCCTGAGAGGGAACCCAAAAGGAGGACCTTGGTTTCAAATCCCACATTGTTGCCTGCTCTGATAGTAGCCCTCCACAGAAGGAAGGACATTTGACTTTGTGGAATACCATGATTGCTGTGTAGACCGTTCAGTATTCCTTTCTTTCAAAGTCATCCCTCTGGGAGCTGGATTGCATCTGGGAAGATGGGGATAACTGAGTTTGTCCAACAATCACCCAGAAGTTCAGGGAATTTTGATGGTCCTCAGGCAGGTGTATAGTACATACTGATTGACTAGAAGACCATGAAGGAACCAAGAAAGTCTCTTCAACCCCAGTGCAGTTTAGTTCATCAAGGACCTACTAAGAAAATAGTTGTTGACAGTTAAATATGTATACATTGGACTAGGACTCCTGACTCCCAGCTATGAGGTTTCCCCCTAGGCTGCATGCCTGTCAGTGGAGCAAAGCCAAGATGCTCTCTCCCCCAACATCTTAGTGCTCCACAAACCCACCTATGCCCAGCTGCCTGAGGAGCTGCATCTACACACCAGAGCAGCGTGGGGTGCCACAGAACAGAGCGCAACAGGCAGATGGGACTCTGACTGGCTGTGCATACAGGAGGCTTCTTGCCGGATTCACCAATCTGGTTCTCCTTCTCCTCTGTCTCCTTGTGCCAAGCCTCTGCTCCTTCCAGAGGAGCTTGGTTTTGACCTCTCCCTCTCCCCTCTCTCCCTAGGGGAGGAGCGCCATCCTCAGTGTTCCTGTTGTGTCTCACAGGCCAGCCCTGACCCCTCCTCCATCCAACCCTGCCCGGCTCAGTCTAGCATGAACGCAGCCCATCCCTGGCTGAAGCTACCCTCACGCCAGAAAGAAACGTCAAACATGTGTTTCTTTTTAGTGCACAGGAAGGACAGCATAGGGAGAAAAGTCAGTGAGGCGGCTACTATGATGACCACGCCATGATCACTGTAGCCAAGAGTCCTGAGGCTAGGCCCTTGGAGCGCAGCATCTTGGCTTCTGTTGAACACTGTCCTACAAAGGGAGCTTTCCCTGTCAGGAAAGCTCTGTGCCTCTCCTTCTGAGGACTTGGGGATTTAACATTCTACTTTACCGATACCCTCTTCTGTGCTGAGGATACTGGTTGGTGCTGCTTTATGCCCTAATGTACTATCTGGTCTCTACACCCTGCCACCAGAATGAGGGGTTCAGTTGAACAGAGACCTCTGAGCCCTGAAAGTGGGTCCAAAGCTCAAGGGGAATTCCCTGTACAGTCCCCATCTGTGGAAGCATTTTCTGTTGGAGAGCATCCTAATTTCGTGTCTAGTCATGCTAATGCCTCCGTGACCCTGGAGTCCTATGCATTGTCTCAGAGGCAGCACTTCGTGTCATGGGACATTTATTTGTGTTCTCCCATCCAGGGACTGCATGAAAGGAGAGGAAACAGAAAATAAGAAGATCGGCTGTACTGTTAACCTGATGGTGAGAGGACATGGGCCCTTCCTCCTATCTGCCCAGTGGAATCTGTCCTACGGTGTGATGGGCTTGGCCCTTCTACAGTGGCTGTAAGCCTAAGGGTTTGAGGCAGGATATCAGCTCTGTCACTAGTGTCTTGGAGGTCTGCAACTCCTCAGTCACATTCCCACTTGGGAAAGGAACGACATGAGCTTCTCTTTGGACAGAACTCCACACTGGCCTCTTGGCAAGGTCCAGTCAACCCTGACATACCCTACATCCCAGTCTGCCTTGGCCCTCGTCCCCTTACTCGCCACTTAAGACTCCCCCAGGTCTGCCACTGGCTGTACCACACCTGGGGAGCACGTGTGTCTTCTAGCTGATTCTTTCTCTCTGGTGCCAGGGCCTCCATGGCCTGCCCTCCTTCTCCCGTCCAGCGCACCCAGGGCTTTGGCCAGCCTCCTGGAGCTCAGGTATGGCTGCTACAGGGGGAAGCCTCTCTCATCTTAATGTGTATTTCCTTCTCTCTTATAGAATTTTTACAAATCTGAGATCAACAAAGAAGAGATGTATATCCGCTACATCCACAAGCTCTGTGACATGCACTTACAGGCTGAAAACTACACGGGTGCGTGGCAGGGGGCCAGATGTGCCTTCCCCTGAGGACAGACAGGACAGGAATGCACAGCAGGCAGGAGAAGGCTCTGAGCTGGTTCCTGCCAGATCTTAGCAGAGTGGTGGGGCCTGGGCTGCGCCCTCACCTGGCTCCTTTCCCTCAGCAACTTTGTAAAATGTGGTGGAGAGAGAGCAGGCAGAAATTCCTCCATGGCAACACGCCTGTCCTCTGCTGTGTGAGGCCGCTCTGCTCTCTCTGTGCCTCCAGTCCACCAACTCTGAGGCCTCAAGGGTAACCTCCAAATTCTGACGTGCTAGGTTCAGGCATCCTGAACTCAGTGTCACTCTCCATGAGCACAGCCTTCCTGAAGACCTCCACGGCCAGAGCTAAGTGAGGCCACAACACAGAAATAGCCACCTAACCCTGGGCCTTCCAGAGCTCATCAGCAGAACTGCCTCGCACCCTAGGCTCTCCCTCCTGCAGCTGCACAGAGCAGCCACACTTCGAGCTCCCAATGGAGAGCATGCCGAGTGCGGAGAGCGTCCACCTGGCTTCCTGACAGGCCAGATGGGGGTGCTTTCACTGTGTGTACAATTTAATCCACACTAAGGCCTGTGCTTTTCTTTTTCCTTTCTTTTCTTTTTTTTTTTTTTTTTTCTTTTGCGGGAGATGGGCAGAGGAGGAAAGAGAAGGAGAATCTTAAGCAGACTCCCCACCGAGCACAGAGCCCAACACAGGTCTCAATCTCATGACCCTGAGATCATTACCTGAGCCAAAATCAAGGGTTAGATGCTTAACTGAGCCACCCGGGCGCCCAAAGGCCTTTTCTTTTCTTTTTTTTTTTTTTTAAAGATTTTATTTATTTATTTGACAGAGAGAGATCACAAGTAAACAGAGAGGCAGGCAGAGAGAGAGAGAGAGAGGGAAGCAGGCTTCCTGCTGAGCAGAGAGCCCGATGCGGGACTCGATCCCAGGACCCTGAGATCATGACCTGAGCCGAAGGCAGCGGCTTAACCCACTGAGCCACACAGGCGCCCCCAAAGGCCTTTTCTAATGGAACAAATTGAATAGCATGTCAACCTGCCTGTCACACCATTTACTGAGCACTATGCTGAGTCAGGAGAGCATATGCGTGCACGGGGCTCCTGCCTGATCACCGTGTGTCATAGTTCCCCCCAGATAGCCACCTTCCTCAATGTGGTGACCAGCCACCACACCCTACCTCTCGAGCCGCAGGACTTGAATTTGTGTGACAAACCAGGAAATTCAAGCTATTCTTGTCCATAAACATGACTAGAATTAGCTGGATCTGCAGAAACTCAGAATCCTCCCTCCTCGTCTCAAGATGTAAGAGATCATTTGCTATAGATGCCACCTTTCCTGACCACACAGGTTGGCAGGAATTAAAATCTGAAATGACTGGGCTGAACCTGCCATTCTCAGTGTCTGCTTCCACCCATGATTCCAGCAACCCTCTGAGAAAGGGGTGAAGTCATAGACTTTGATAAATTTCATGTACTGTAGAGGCTTTTACTAACTCCTTGAGGACTGGGCCATGACTAAGAGGCCAGGTCGGGATCTGGACAGAGAAAGGGTGCTAAGCTGTGTCTCTGGTGGCCTCAGGAGTAACATCTGAAAGGATATAGTCAGAAAGAAGAAGATTTCTCCTGGTTTCCTAAGTTTCAGAGGAAGGCCTCTAGTGTGTCAGAGTCTTGTCCCCAGAAAGAAAGGACTCCTCACCCCAATCCAGTAAGGAGGCCTGTGCATCCCTGGGCAGGAAGGTCCAGTGGCCAGAGCACAGGCAGAGAGGCAATGACAAGGAGCCTGGAGAGTGGCTGCAGGCAGGTGTATCTGGCTAAAACTGGAAGTGGGTTCTGGACTAGTTGGAGATGAGATTCTTCACAGTCATGGGGAGCAGACTTGAGTAGGGCCTTGAAGGCCAGGCAGAAGCTAGAACTACCTACCTTGCCAGTAGGAGATGCCCACTGAAAATGAATAAATAGAACAGGAATAAGTGGTGGTTGTAATTCAGTGTGATACATGCCTTAGAATTGAGGGAACCATAGTATTTTGGTGTTATTGTTTGTTTTTTTAAGATTTTATTTATTTATTTGACAGAGAAAGAGAGCAATCACAAGTAGGCGGGAGAGGGAGCAGGCTCCCCACTGAGCAGAGACCTTGACACAGGGCTCAATCCCAGGACCCCAAGATCATGACCTGAGCCAAAGGCAGAGGCTTAACCCCCTGAGCCACCCAGGCGTCCTGGTGGTGTTGTTTGATATAAGCTTCTCCAACAGTTACACATATAGGGTAAGGTGCCACTGGTCCTCGGGCCTGGGTCCAGCAAAGCTTTGGCTCCTCCAGGAATAGAGCTTTCAGCTACAGGCCCATCACAGTTACCACCACTTACACTCCTCTCTGGTCCTTTTAGAAACAGTGGAGATGAGGGCCATGCTAAGATCAGAAAATGGTTCTGGAGCCACTGGGGCTAGCTTGGAGGGGTTGCTGAGAGAAACCTGGGTCAGTGCCCACCCACAAAAGCCAGTCTGAGAAGGCTGGAGAGGAAGCTGTAGTCAGTTGACTGAAAAGGAACCCAAGAACTGTCTGACACGTCAGCATCTCCCAAAGCAAGGCAGCCTGTACACAAACTCAGGTAACCAGGCCGTGCTTTACCTGGAGCCCAACGTCACTGAGCAACTGTGGGAGGAAGGTGCCTGCCAGGATCTTAGGCCCCTTAATGCTATGGGCAGCCCCTCTATGTCACCTTTGGTATCCAGTGTCCCTGACCTGGGCTGCCCATGGCCTGCCCTCGCATCGTACTTAGCCTCATCCACTGGCACCAGGCTACTCCCAGGCCCCTGAGAAGAAGCCCCTGGACCTCCATGTTGCCTGTCCCCACAGAGGCTGCATTCACTCTGCTCCTCTACTGTGAGCTGCTACAGTGGGAGGAACGGCCGCTGCGGGAATTTCTGCACTACCTGTCACAGACCGAGTGGCAGCGGAAAGAGGGACTGTGCCGCAAGATCATCCACTACTTCAACAAAGGCAAGGTAGGGTCATTAGCCAAGCCTTTCAGCTCTTCGGCTTCCACTGTGTTGCTTCCACCGTCTCAACACTGACGGGCCAGGCAGAGGCTACAGGGGGCATGAGGGGCAGTAAGCTCATGGACGCCCATGTGTGTGTTAGCTTTGGAGGCAGCATGAATTTTCTCTGGGGAAAAAACAAATATATATATATATGTAACAGTTTAATTCTGTGGCTTGGAAGCCAATTCCAGGTTGAAGGTGTGAGAGACAACCCCACTGAGCAGCTTGGCACATGCTAACGCTCCTACCGCAGGGGCTTCTGGGCCCCTACTGACACGTATTAGATTTACTTCAAGAACTGATGTTGTTTTCCTATTCTGCTGTAGAAAATATGAGTTGTAACAATGAGTGGATTTTAACCTTGGTCAAAGGCGGCCTGTCCTTCTTCTCAGTGGTGGCACATCTTATCTTGGATTTCCCTCCCTCACAGCACAGACTGGACTGTCTCACTGGTGTTCTTCCCCATCAAGCTCAAATCTGTGGGACTGAGGCACTGTCAGCATTGGTTTTAGCCTCCTGGGGACTCCCCTGCCATCCTGCTCCCAACCCCCAGAGGGCTCCTCGTGGGGCCCTCTGACTGCCTACAGTAGGCTGTGGCCCACATACTGCAAAGGCTGGTTGGGTGGCTTGTTGATGCTGTTTGCTCATTATTCAGCTTTGAGTATGCTTAAAAAGCTGAATTTTTTCTAATTTTTATTTATTTTTTTAATTTCTTTTCAGTGTTTCAGAATTCATTGTTTATGTACCACACCCAGTGCTCTATGCAATCCGTGCCCTCCATAATAGCCACCACCAGGCTCACCCAACTTCCCACCCCCTGCCCCTCCAAAACCCTCAGATTGTTTTTCAGAGTCCACAGTCTCTCATAGTTAATCTCCCCCTCCAATTTCCCCCAACTCCCTTCTCCTCTCCATCTCCCCATGTCCTCCGTGTTATTCCTTATGCTCCACAAATAAGCAAAACCATATGATAATTGACTCTCTCTGCTTGACTTATTTCACTCAGCATAATCTCTTCCAGTCCCATCCATGTTGATACAAAAGTTGGGTATTCATCCTTTCTGATGGAGGCATAATACTCCATAGTATATGGACTATATGGCATAGTAGTCCATAGTATATGGACTACATCCTCCTTATCCATTCTTAAAAAGCTGAATTTGAATCACTCCAGGAACTGTCATGGCTGAACCCCTGACTTGCATGGAAATTAAGTTTTTTTAAGGAGTTTTTTCATCTTTAAAAAGAAAGATCTAAACATTAATGACTTTCATCCATAAATCAGAAAACATTGGCCAGTTTTATATAACATAGGAGAAATCTTTGTCAAAAGAATTCACCCAGGTAGGAAGCTTTCCAAACCCTCATGAGCTCTCAGCCTAGTCCAGTAAGGAGGCCCATGCTCAGTGCTTGAGCATGGGCCTCCTTGCTCGTGACTGAGCAAGGAGGTGATGCGACTGAGCCCCAGTGCCATCCAGAAGCCTCATCTCCTTGCCTGTCCAGGGCAAGGATGCAGAGCTCCACACCAGCACACTTTCAGGCCTGCCCTTCTGGCACTCAGCCCACCTGAAGCTGCCATCCACCCACACGCACAGCAAGCCTGGCCAGCTCGGAGGGGGCAGCGTGAGCGCTTTGTTTTGTTTTTTAAGATTTTATCTATTTGAGAGAGAGCAAGAAAGAGAGAGCATGAACAGGGTGAGGGGCAGGGGGACAAGCAGACTCTCCGTTGAGCAGGGAGCCTGACGCAGGGCCCAATCCCAGGACTCCGGGATCATGACCTGAGCCAAAAGCGGATGCTTAACCCTTTGAGCCACCCAGGTGCCCGGTGCATGAGTACCTTTAGTGTAGTTGTTCTCTTTTCTTTCCTTGGGCACAGAGGATGGAGTGGCAAGTTAACCCAATCTGATGGAGCTTACCAGCAGGACAATAGTTCCCGTCTTCACTCCATACTACACTAGTGTTTGGAAAAGGAGGTTTACAGCCTAGTATAGACAAGAGAATCAAAATGCAAAACCTGCCCAAGTATTGTAGATGAGCAGGACGGGGGAAGGACCAGAGGCTCTGGAGGCCACCTTCTTGAGGCTCTCCCACTTCTTCTGGCAATCCTGTTTTTTGCTGTGAGTTGCTGGGGGAATAGGTTCTGTGCTGAGTGCAGACCCCTGAGTGAGCCCTTTCATAAGATCATCCTCAAAGAGGTATTTATCAGATTCATTCTCTTGGTTTCATACAGAAGACCCAACTTCTGTGTTTCTCTTCCTCGGTACAGAAACCAGTGGATAGAACCAGTGTTAGAACCAGTGGAAAAGGCTAACCAGTTCTTGAAAGCCTTCAGGTTTGGGTTTTTTTTTTATTATTATTATTGAACTCAAAAAAGCAAAACCTGGCTGTTGCAGAAGAAGTGTTCTTGTAGGGTTCTTGGTGCCAGGAGAAAAGCTACCTTGGCAGCAGGAAGAAGGCAGAAAAGAAGACTCTGGGGAAGGACAGGTAAAGGGATTCTGGTCCTCAGCACTGCCAGCACACTCTGCCTCACAAGGCAGGCTCTCTGCTTTTCTTACACACACACCAACCTCTGTCATCTGCCTGGTACAAACATCCCAACATTCTGTGGTCTCATGTGCATTTCATGAGCACCCAGAAGGATAGAGACAGAAGTTCAAATCCTAGTCATAGTCTAACCCAGGGCCATTCTCACCAGTGGTGAGGTGGTTAGCCTAGAAATCTGCCTCAGGCTGGACTGGGCTCCAGTCCACAGAGGATCAGCATTCCCAGATCAGACCAGGAAAGGAGCACTCAAAGGGCTTGGCAGAGTGGGAGTTGAAAGAAGGATGGAGAGGTATGAAGATGGGAACTGGTCTTCCACCACAGGGCAGAGGGAGCAAACAGGAAGGGCAGCTGGACAAAGGTCTCGGACCCTTGCTTATCTGAAAAACAGACCATCAGGACTAGAGCAGCCTTCTCCGTGGAGTTGGGCTTGGGCTCTCCTGACGTAGGGTTACTGTTGCCTGTGCTCCTCTGAAGGAATGATGAATCTGATGCTTCTAATAGGCTGTGTGTAAACAGAATTACAAAGACTGTCTGGAGTCCCGGGCCTGCACCTGCCTTCCCAGTTTGATTAGAATGAGCCCTGAGTCAGTGTAACTTCCATACCATCCCTGTCAGAGGGAACACAAAGATGTGTCATAGCACACATCTGCCAGAGCTGGTGGAAATAATTGGATTTCAGACATTGGTAGGAGTTTTAGAGTTGGCTTTGCCTCCTGCCCGAAGGAAGGAGACCAGAGAAAAGCTATAGCGGGGGTGTGGTGTACCTGCAGCATGTTCCTTACCTGTGTTGAGAGGCAGACCCACCAGGTTCCGGCACAGTCCCTGAAGGCTGACAGAATGTCTTCAAACTCTTGGTCCTAGCTCGCTCTAAAGATAACTAAGGGATAGGTGGGAGGAGAGTTTAGAGCAGAAGGGCAGATTACACAAAGTAGGGCAGAAATGCCAGCAAGGCAGATGAGCATTGATCCCAGGTGGGGAGAAGACCTGTTTTACTGGGAGCTGCTGTCAGCAGACGGAGTGCCTTTAGTCCCACATGGGGCCCTCTTCACCCAAATGAGCAGTTCCCCACAGGATGCTCATGGCAAGTTGGCCAGAGATCTGTGCACAGCTCAGCTGCTTAGCCAGCCCCCATGGAGAGGCCTGCCAGGCAGACCCTGCAGTGGGTCCTTGGCTGAGACCTGCCCAAGTGACGCTCAGAGCCAGAAAGAGGGCTGACACTTCCCGCTTGAAAGATGCATTGTGGGGGTGTAAGAGGTTTCCTAGCCCACTAAGGTAGAAGCATCATATTAACTCAGGGATCCAGAGTCAATTTCAAAATTCCCTGTGAGGGGCACCTGGCTCAGTCATTAAGTATCTGCCTTCGGCTCAGGTCATGATCCCAGGGTCCTGGGATTGAGCCCCACATCAGCTCCCTGCTTGGCAGGGAGCCTACTTCCCCTCTCTCTGCCTGCCTCTCTGCCTACTTTTGATCTGTCAATTTTTTTTTAAAAAAGTCATTGTTTCCACCCAAGTTTCCATTGACAGATGAATGGATAAAGACGAGGTGGTATATAGATATATAATGGAACACTACTCAGCCATCAAAAAGAATGAAATCTTGCCATTTGCAACAACATGGATGGAGCTAAAGGGTATCATGCTAAGCGAAATAAATCAGTCAGAGAAAGACAAGTACCTTGTGATTTCACTTGTATGTAGAATTTAAGAAACAAAACAAATGATTAAAGGGAAGAAGAGAGGGGCGCCTGGGTGGCTCAGTGGGTTAAGCCGCTGCCTTCGGCTCAGGTCATGATCTCAGGGTCCTGGGATCGAGTCCCACATCAGGCTCTCTGCTCAGCAAGAAGCCTGCTTCCCTCTCTCTCTCTCTCTGCCTGCCTCTCCGTCTACTTGATCTCTCTCTGAAAAAAAAAGAAAAAAAAAAAAAAGGGAAGAAAAGAGACAAGCCAAGAAACAGACGCTGGTGCACATTCCTGGCACCAGTTTCAGAGTATGAATGACAGGTGCCAGAGGGGAGGGGGCTGGGGGAAGGGGTGAAATATGGGATGGAGTTGAAGGAGGGCACTAGTTCTGATGAGCACTGGGTGTTGTGTGGGAGGGCTGAATCACCATATTGTATGCCAGAATCTAATGTTACACTGTATGTTAACTAACTGGGATTTAAATAAAAGCTTAAAAAATAACAAAAATCATTATTACCTTCATGAACTTACTAAGTACATCTTTATAGAGTACCTGCTCGTGCCTGGCAGTGCTCTAGTTTCTGAGGATAAAGTAAATAAACAGGGTTCCTGCCTTCATGTAGTTTATCATCCAATCGAGACTAATACAACAAAAAAGTAAATACTTTTTTAAGATAACTGGAGAGTAATGAAACAGAGAAGGGGTCAGGAAGTTCCCATCCTTAATGAGGTAGTCAGAAAAAGGCCTCTTTTTCTTTTTTGAGGAGAAACCTGAAAGCTACGCCTTGAGCTAGAAAGGCACAGCACCTCGTGTTGTCCACAGACTCATCCTGAGTGGATGTTCTTTGTGACAGATGAGCTGCAGGGGGTCTTCAGTTGTGCCTTCTGATGTGTTCCATGTGAGCTGGGGCTGTTCTGAGGAGGCCTGAGGTGCTGACGCCTTATCTTTCTTTCTGACGCAGAGCTGGGAGTTCGGGATCCCATTGTGCAGGGAGCTGGCGTGTCAGTACGAGAGCCTCTACGATTATCAGAGCCTCAGCTGGATTCGGGTGAGCTTTGCCCCTTCCCCAGCCCAACCCTGACTGGAGGTGCGAGCACTTTCCTGGCACCAGTTTCGGAGTGAACATTCACTACAGGCCTAGCCCTTGTTTCAGTGCTGTGGACAGTACAGGAGAAGCAGAGGCCATGGTTCCTGCCCTCAAGACCCTTGGCAGTCTGACTGGGGAACTAAAAAAATGATATGATCCAGACCCCGAGAGCCACTGGTGCTCAAGAAAGAGAGAAGCACATATGCAGGATAAGATGGCAGGTCCAAGGAGGAGGTAGCAGCTCAACTTCATGAAGAAACCTTTCATGAAATATTTTGTTCAGGAAAATTTTGTAAGATCTGAAAACTTTATAAGATCTTTGCATGCTTTGGCTTGTGGTCACTTTCAAGCACCTTGTTCTTACTCCCTTCTTTGATACAAAATACTCAAAAATTAATTGAAATGTCCCATAGACTTCGAAGGTCTCCACCAAATTTTCTTGGTTGCTGGTGCTGGGTTCTGAGTCATAGTAGCTGCAGACTACATTAGCAAAGAGAAGTCAGAAGTCTCCCCTCCTCTTCCACCCAGTCAGTGTGGCAATGTTCCCTGCCATGTTTCCTCCTCCACGTGGGGATTTGGGTGTATGTAATAGATGTGGTTATCTAGAAGTAGCTAACTGACTGGTCTTTGAAGGCCCTTGCTCCGCAGCAAGCCGGCTTGATTGAGTGCATTAGAGCTGTCTTCCCAGTCAAAATTCAGTGAGTTTTTCTGAATGTGAAGCCAGGACAGCCCATACGAAGAAACGTACTGACCTTAGTAATGCTAGATATCATGGATATTACTTCAACTTTTAAAGTTTAAGATCTCTTAAATTGGAACAATACCAATGATGCTGGCAACTGAGACTTTCTGTGACTATTAGCCTCTTTAGTTAGATGATGAACAAGAGCAACACAGTTGGACTGATGGAAAATGGTGCTGAGAATAGCTATTAGCCAACTATAACTAGCACTAGCCAAAAGTCACTTGGTATAGTATCAACCAAAACCAGAGATCTATAGGGGTGGGAGGAGTCCATGCTCAGCATGTGCCCCTGAAAGACCAAAAACCAAGAATCCTGGATCTGTGTGGGGTTGCGTCCACCTGCTGCGTAGGAAGGCTTCCCCTTCCATCAGGCAGCAACCTGGGGAGAGGCTGATCATGGCCAGGGGCTCACTTCTACACAGTCTGTGTTACCATGTTCTGTTTCCAAAAGATGGTATCTACTGGGGCCTGGGAGAACTTGCTTGGGACACCACTAGCAGTCAGGCCAACCTGAAGGCAACTGCCTTTCTCATTCACAGAAAATGGAAGCCAGCTACTATGACAACATCATGGAGCAGCAACGCCTGGAGCCTGAGTTCTTTCGGGTTGGCTTCTATGGCAGGAAGTTTCCTTTCTTCCTTCGGGTGAGTCCATTCAGGTAGTCACAAGAACTTATATCATATTCTACACATAATTCCTTTATAACCTGTTTTTTTTTTTACTTTTTTACCTATTCTACTGAATACTACTTTTTGAAGGACTAACTAGACAACAAAAGGCATTTGGCTTTATTTGACTGGACTGACTGCCAACTTTAGACTTTGTTTGACTCTGCTGTGCTATTTTGTAGCTGTCTGCAATACATGAGGGTGATTTTCTTACCAATCCAAATTCCTGCAGGAAACGACCAGGGTCTGAGAATGTCCCATAGGTATGTCTAGAAACCTTCCAACTTCAAGTTCCACTGTCTGGAATCCTCCATTGTGATTATTCTCAACCAGATAGGACACCGGTACAGCCCTGACCTCAACCGTAGGCTGACTTCGTGAGGTTTGTCATGGAAGATGTTGGCTCTTCCCGCTGGCTGCCCTGGAGGCTCTGCAGCCAGGGTGGAGAATATGTGGATTTGAAAGAGATTTGTGGGAGCTGCCAAATAGGATCTGGCTATGGAAAACCTTTTCTAGGCCTCCAGTTCCCTGGCCCAGGATAGTGACAGCGATTTCTCCCCATCGCTTCCTGGAAAGCTAAGTTGGGATACCAACAAAGCAGAAGGAATGACTGAGCACAGATGTGCAGACCTACCAGCTGAATAACTGTGATTCTCTTCTTTATTTCACAAAAGCCAAAGGCTCCAGGAGAAGTCAGCCTGGGCTTGTGGGCTGTAGCCCAGAGGGCTTCACTGTGCCAGGGGACCTCAGTGAAGCTGTGCTGATGAAAGGGCCTTGGGCCGTGGTTGAGACATAAGACTGGCTCTGACTGTCCCCAGTTCCAGTGTATCACTAAAGTTCCGTGTCTCTAAGTCTCAACAAGCAGCTGCGAACATTCATAGAATCTCTTTGATGTGTTTGGGATCCTGTCTTAGCAGAAAAATTGCTTTAGCCAGTGAGCAATGATGAGCTTGATATCACATCACAGGTCAGTTGGCCTTAATGACTCCTTAAAAAAAAAATTTTTTTTTTAAAGCCAGTCTGCTAGCAACAGAGTCCAGGCTAACCACATTTCAGATGTAAGGCAGGTCAACCTGCACATTTCCTAGGCAGTAACCATTCTATGCTAAAAAGAAAATTGACTTCTATAGAAACAAGTAATCCTGACAGGGATAGCAAGCCCACTCTGCCTAATTGTGATCCTCAGGAAGGCTCCGGTTCCATTCCACAGTAGCATTTCTAGAAACAGAATGTGAAAGAGGAAAGGGTCTCCTCAGGAGGGTGGACTTGCTCACTACCTAGGGACAATTACCTCAAGCATTTCAGAAGTGGCATCTTTGTTGTCCCCACCAGCATAGATCATGCAAAAGCCATGGACGTGGAGGTCAGCAGAAGGGAAAGATGGAATCACACAAGAATCAGAAACCAGAAGCATCTCTAGAAAGTCCTTGAACAAACTAATGGTTCTGGCCTTGTGACTTTCTTCTTTCTCATTTTGTCTGCAAATGCTGCTTTATTGTCATTGTATTTTCTTTGTTTTGCCCCAAAATTTCTATATCAGAAACCAGATTTTACTCTAAAACATCATTATTTTGGATATTATAGAATCAGGCCCTGGTATGTCCCATTTCTGTCCCTGCCAAACAAGAAGTCTCCGTGACGGTTTGCCCTGGCTTCCACCCCACATGCTCATGTCACAGGGCATCTCAGCGTCTTAGGAAACTCCACAATTTCTGGCAAGTAGGACTTAGTGTGGGACCCGCCTCTGGCCCTCCAAACAATGCTTGCAAACAATGGTCTGAATGTTCAAATGGGGTTTCAGTGGTGCCAGTAATGGAGGAAAAATAACAGTGGGTGTTAGGAAATGTCAACCATCAGTGCGTCCTCATCTCCACACAAGGCACCATTCCTAGGGGCTGTGTTTCATGCATACAGATCTGCCTTGCTGAGCCACATGCTGCCTTCCCTTCCCTCAGCTGCTCAGTTCAGCTTTGGCAAATGGAGTGAGTCCCAGTGGAAGTAGGAAGTGTTTGTCTTATAGATGGCAAGAACCAAGAACAAAGCAGTGGCAGCCAGATCTGTCTCACGTGAGGATGCTGGGGCTTTCACACAAGCAAGCTAGAAACTGACAACCAGCCTCAAGGTCAACACTGTGTGCCTTCTTCCTGCTGGGTCTCCCCCAGAAAGCTAGGCTAGTCCCCCACATTCCTTGAACACATAGGCCATCTATTACTTTAGCTCTGTCAGCTTGGTTTCTCTGGACCATCTGCCTCCCTCGCTTCACAAATGTGATTATCTACTAATCTGCACAGAGACAGGAAAACATCCAGCCCTCCCTTCTTGCAGGAATTTCTGTTTCTCTTCATTTGACCCACAAACAGCTACTGGTGAGGATTGTACATTTGCGAGTTGATATGAAAAAGACCAATTCTTTATAATTATCTTTTTTGTCAGTTCTGCTTCTCAAGCTAGGGACTTAGAAGTGTCTCTTGTCCTCTGACTTGGTCTGCCCACTGGAGAGGCCAGCCTGCTCCTTCCGACCTTGACTTCCCTTCTGATATTGTTTCTCATTCAGATCCATCCAGACATGTGACCAAGCCTTAGCTGAGTTCTCCCATAGTAAAAAGAGAAGTGGAAGGGGGGCAGAAATTCTTTCCCAGAAAAAATCTAAGGTCCTCCAAAGCCTGGTCTGTGATCATCCCTGTGCCGGTGGGTGTCCAGCTGGCCCCCTGGACCTCTCTGTCTCTCTTCCTCTGAAGACACATGGGGGGGCACGGGGGGGGGGGGGGGGGGAACAGGCAGAGGGCAGGGCTGCCAGTGCAACTCCTTCACGAGAAGTTGCGGCTGGCTAAGAGCCTAGCCCCACACCCTGGTGGTGATGCTGCTTTGTCAGAGTGGCCCTCGTGAGGCAGGCAGGCAGGCAGACACATGTCACCAGAGGTCTAGATGTGTGTCCCATTCCCTCGGGACCAGCTGTGAGGTGGGCAGAGCAGCAGGGCGGAGGGCTCCTCGTCATGCCCTCAGCCCGCTAGGAGAAAACCTGAGCCCCAACTCAAAGCAAATATGATATAACACAAAGTTTTAGGAAATGTGTGGTTCAGATGATGTCATTTCATCTATCTTATGCAATTGCAAAGATGTACTGCCCATCAGTAAGTAATGACTGAACACCTGCTGGACCCTGAGCCACATTTGGACTCTTTCTCCCAGCTAATAAAAGTGGTCCTTCAAAAGCACCCACCTGGTCACCGCGCCCCCTGTTAAGACTTCTGTGGTGGCACCGCTAGCCGTCACTCCTTGGCACACCACTGCAGGCACCTTCCGCACCCTCCTACTAGCTCTCCACACATGCATTCCTCCCTCGGCACCTTGTCTTGTCCAGGCTGTTGCTGCCCTGGTTGACACCATAGCCTCCAGAGCGCCCTTCCCTACTCCTCCCTCGGAGCTGGTCCAGATGGGCCTTTCAGGCCTCTGTTCAGGCATGGCTTTTTCTAAATCCCACCGCTCTCCACCTCACACCCCTTCCTGGGTAAGGTGCTTTCCTTCCTCCAAGCTTCCCACAGCCCGTGGCCTGCCTCCAGGCTGCTGCATCACAGTCCAAGTCTCCCTTTTCCTGTCCCTCTCCCTTCTGGATCACCACTTCCCCTTGGCAGGGACTGAGTGCTGTGCGCCCCATGCCTGTCGCAGGGGCCCCTAGGACATGCTTGTGACATGAGTAGCTGTTGACACCCCTGAGGAGGTGGGGGCCAGAGGCGAGGCAGAGAGCAGGCTCTCTTGTTTGCGGCAGAACAAAGAATACGTGTGCCGTGGCCATGACTACGAGAGGCTGGAGGCCTTCCAGCAGAGGATGCTCAGCGAGTTCCCGCAGGCCGTTGCCATGCAGCACCCAAACCACCCCGACGATGCCATCCTGCAGTGTGATGCCCAGTGTATCTTTTGATGCTTGGTTGGGGGAGGTGGGCTGGGGTCCGGGAGGTGAGTCCCACCCAGTCGGCTGTCCCTCTGCTGTAATGTTGGCCTTACAGGCTAGGTTACCCATCAGTCCTGAATGGAGTGTGTCCTCATCACATCGGACCACACTCAGCAGGGCCTTCATACCTCACGGAGACAGCCATGGCATGCTCTTAGCCGTGGAGGACCTGAAGCAGGGCTTTGGGGGGACCTCTACACCTAGGCTGGCTGCTACCGTGACCTTAGTCCCTGCCTTGCCCTGTGAAGGAGCTGCCTAGGCATCCAGGAGCAGTCAGTCAGCAGGGTGATTTGGGGTTCCTTAGGACTTTCGCCCCAGGGATAACCACCACTCTGTGCCCTGCTGCACTCCTGTTTGTCAGGAAGATGGAGGCACAGCCCAGGGGGTGGGGGTGGAGGGCGTGGGGAAGGAGATGGGGAACACCTGTGGTTTTAGTGGCACTTGGTAGTCTCCAGGCACAAACACTGGCCTGCCCCTCACCCCCTCACACAGCTTCCTGGGAGGCCTCATGTCAGTCACCCTGTCTGTACAGGCTTGCTCCAGAGAGGGAAGGGCAGGTGGACCCCCATGTTATTTCTCCACAAAAAAACCCAAAAAGTATTTTTATCAAAAGATTGTCCTGCAGGAAATACAGTTTAGTGACATGGACAAACCCTGGCCCTTAGAACTTTCTTGCTCCTGCACGGTGGGCACTTGCCTTCTCCTGACCCCTCTCCCTACTTTCTTGGCTGTTGACATCTCACCTTGGCTGAGTGCTCAGGAGATGCACTCTCCAGCCAGAGCTGGGAGTGGGCAGACATGGAAATTCAGTCTAACGGTGCTTGGGTCTTGTCTAGCCCTTGGGATGCAGCCGCTGCTGTCAGTCGGGAACAGGGGCTGGGGTGCTCTTTTCTCCTTCAGGGGAGGACCAAAGTCAGTACTCAGATCCACCTTTCTGGCAAGTCTGGGTTTTCCCTTCACTTCCTGCCCAGACTTGCAGATCTATGCGGTGACGCCCATTCCAGATTACGTGGATGTCCTGCAGATGGATAGGGTCCCGGATCGCGTCAAGAGCTTCTACCGTGTCAACAATGTGAGGAAGTTCCGGTATGACAGGCCTTTTCACAAAGGCCCCAAGGACAAGGAGAACGAATTCAAGGTGAACAACTCTAGGAAAGCCGGGGTGGTGCTTCTAGTGAGGCCAGGGGGAGGCCCCACTTTCTCGGGGTCTCACCGCTGTGTCATCCTTGAGGCAGGCAGGTGTGGCAGAAACCACTCACCGGCCTGTAACTGCCTGTGCCCTCCTTGCAGAGCCTGTGGATCGAGCGCACCACACTGACCCTCACCCACAGCTTGCCTGGCATCTCTCGGTGGTTCGAAGTGGAGAGGAGGGAATTGGTGAGACATGTTTCAGAGGGGGCTGATCCCCAGCCCCAGCTTTGGGGACCTTTCTCTAAGGATTGAAGACAGAAAGCCAGACTCAGCCGCCTGCCTGGCGGAGGCTGCCGCGGGCCAGTCCTGTGCCAGGGGCTTTGTACACCCTCTCTCTTTGAAACCTCACCGCACCCCTAGGCAGCAGAGATTTTTAATCTCCCTGTTTACAAATGTGGAAGCTGTTCTCTGAAGCTCAGGAAGCCAGAGCTCTCTGACTTCAGAACTGGTGCTCTTCACTCTTTACTGTGCTTCTGAGTGCCTACAGATCAGAAGAGAACATTTGAAAGAAGTCAGGAAGTGTGAGGTCCACGGGAACAAGGGTGGGAATCAGCATTACTGGTCTTGGGCCCCCACTCTCCGGACTGTGCTGGCAGAGGGGTTGTCACTGTGCCTGGGATGACAGTGTGTGCTGTGTGCCCACAGGTGGAGGTGAGCCCTCTGGAGAATGCCATCCAGGTGGTTGAGAATAAGAACCAGGAGCTGCGGGCACTGATCAGCCAGTATCAGCACAAACAGGTGCACGGCAACATCAACCTGCTCAGCATGTGCCTGAACGGCGTCATTGACGCAGCTGTCAACGGGGGCATCGCGCGCTACCAAGAGGTGAGTGGCCCAGACCACACCAGCAGCAGGCGGCCCAGCGGGGAAGGTGCTTCTTGGGGCTCTTTTCTTGAGACTCCAGCCTCCCAAGGCAGCCTTCCCAACTGCCCTCTCCGAGCTGTGCCTCAGCTGACTCAGAATGGTCCTGGGGTGAGGCTTCAAGCTCCCTCCTGCTCCCCTTTCTGTGGCTTGGCTCTCCCACTGGACCTTCTCTTTTTTATCCTTTGAGCTCGGACAGATGGGTAATCCGTCTAATTATGGAAGGTGTTAAGTGGCCTCCAGGAGGAGCCCTGGAGCCCAGCCCTTCACAAGGAGTTGCCAGTGGCTAAGAGCCTGGCGCTGCACCCTGGCCACCAGCCTGGCCTGCTCTCCCCAGGCCATCCAGGCTCCCTGAGGGGCTGGGACTAGCATCCAGGCTTAGATTATTTGGCTACCTTCAGTTCTTCTTAGGCACCAAAACCACCCCTGTGACTGCAGGAGGTTCGAGCAGGCCAGGCTAGAGAGGGTGTGAGCACTGGCCAAGGAGGCAGAACCTGCTTTTCAAGTGGCAGTTTCCACCTCAGAGGCAGTCCTGGAAGGAGTCTCCCGACTTAGCCTTTCCTTTCACAGGCCTTCTTTGATAAAGATTATATCACCAAGCACCCGGGAGATGCAGAAAAGATCACCCAGCTCAAGGAGCTCATGCAGGAGCAGGTATGTCATGCGGGCCTTTGGGGCCAGTGGCCAGGAGGGAAAAGCTAGGCACCACAGGACCATGTCAGTTCTCAAGGGCTACCCCCTGGCTTGCAGAGTGACCCCGTCTGTCTCCCTAATAGGTCCATGTCCTTGGAGTTGGGCTGGCCGTTCATGAGAAGTTTGTGCACCCAGAGATGCGTCCTCTGCATAAGAAGCTGATTGACCAGTTCCAGATGATGCGGGCCAGCCTCTACCATGTAAGCAACCCTGCAGGGGCCCATGCTGCACAGAACCAGCCTTTCTTGCCCAGTGAGCAAGCCAGTGCAGCAGGCCTTTGGCGGGGCGGTGGGGGGTGGTGTGGATGAAAAGCTGCTCCCGCCACAGAGAGCCAGGAGGCAGAGGTGAGTGCTGTATCCAGGTGAAGGTTGCCCAGGACCCCTCATTCAGTCCTCTCCCTGAGGAGGAGTCAGATTCAAGGGCAAAGGATGTTTTCCAAGATACTGCGCTGGTGAAGAAAGATTTTCATATGAGGAGGAAAAGAGCTAAAATATATGGCCCACATGTAGACATCTCTTTGGAGATATTTTCCATCCCGAGAACCTACAGAGGTAAGAAATAGTCTGAGCCAGCCCCCTCTCCCCATCTCCCTCTTTCTCCTCTTTTCCTTCCCATTTTATGCCCTCTCCTCCCCCATCCCTCTTCCTTCTCTTTACCCTTCCCCTCTACCTCCTTTCCATCCCTCACTCCTTCTTCCTCAGACCCATCTGGTGACCCAGACTCACATCTGACAAAAGCCTGGAGTGAGTAGTATTTCTGTACTGGCTGCTCTTAGAGGGGTCAGCCAGGCTCTGAGCCTGCCCCAAGCTCCAGAAGTTCCCTCGGACTCTAACCTGCCTCTTAGCCTCCATGACAGGGTTCAGGCCAAGGACTGATGCATGCAAGCAAAAGGAGAGCCTGTGTTCCAGGACTAGGGTTCAGTGGTCTTGAGCCCCCGTTTACATGCCCTCACCCCATTTTCAACCATGAGGCTGACTCCAGGTGTTTTCTGGAGAAACTTATCTGCTAAACAGGTTGGCTGCTAGATCTCAGGGGGTGTGAACCCAGTTCCTACGGCAAGGGAAGCAGGGCTGTTTGGTGTGGGGCAAGGCCATCAAGGACAAGAGGGTCCTCTTCAGGGATGATCACTGGCCTGAGGGAGGCTGGGCCACTCAGATTCAGCAGATCTGGCCTGTTGGGGTTCACTTGCATTGTTCTTGATGCTGGAGCTTCTGGTCATGTCAGGCCCCCAGTGCAGGTCTCAGCATTCCTGCACAGGTATAGATGGCACAAAACGTAAAAAAAAAAAAAAGAAGAAGAAGAAGAAGAAACTTGTCCATAGTTTGACAGGTGGGCACATTTTCCAGAGGGAAGTCCACAGAGCCTGAGGTCTCCCTTTTCTGTAATGATTCTCCCACGGTATTTCAGGGTGAAACATTGCAGAGAAAGTGAAAGTCTGGTGGGTATTCCAATTATCTCTCATTCTCTGCTGGTCTCTGCTGTGTGCAAACTTCCCTGTCGCAGCAGGTGACCCAGGTAGGCTAGAGCCTGGCCAATGGGACAAGGGATGTCCTCTGCCATGCAAGGCTGTTGGGCCACTGCAGCAAAAAACAGAAAATACCCACATACATCAGTGTCTCCAGAGCACACATGGAGGTGTCCTCTGCAGTTTACCCTTCTTTTTCATCTCCACGTGTTTTGGAAGAAGGGGGTAGAAAACTGGCTGTTTCTTCAGGCCAGGCTCAGAAGCATCCCCAGTAGGACTTAGGGCCCACAGATGGTGAAGGATTGAAGAACCCTGGATGGTTGTGCTTTGTTTCTCCAAAGTCCACAGACAAGGATCCAGACCAATGTACTATCACCCAGGAGGGTTTGGGTTCAAAAATTTCTGCCAAGATATCCATCTACTTAATAAGAATGTAATCATGTTAAAATAGTAGTGTTTTTTGATGACTAATGTCAGGATCTGGGGTCCGATCTCTCCACACAGACCATGTCACAGGGAACTTAACCCAGATCACTAAGAGCTGGACCGCTTAGCAATCCAAGAAACCCAGCTTACAGAAGAGGGGCCCACTGACTGACAGCTGATGGTCAGCTCTTCCTCTCCGGCTCCCCCGGCTCTTATTCCTCTTCTGCCCTGAGAATGCCAATAACACACTCCCATGAACTCAGAGCATCGGGCTCTTCCAGATATGCTCTCTTCGTGGGGTCATCCACAGGCCTCTCAGCCTCTGGTCCAGACTCCGGTGCGGTTGAGGGGGTGTTTAGTCGTGAAGGGGCTGTTGCCCGCAATGTCAGCAGTGCAGGCTCAGCCAGCAGTATCAGGTTCTTTCTCTGACATTTTTACCACCAGCCCACTCTTCCCTCTCAGCCCTTAATGACGCTTTCTTTCCTCTGATGAAGGGGCCTTCATGTCTCAACAGGAGTTTCCGGGTTTGGACAAGCTCAGTCCTGCATGTTCAGGCACCAGCACCCCGCGGGGAAACGTCCTAGCGTCCCATAGTCCCATGAGCCCTGAGAGCATCAAGATGACCCACCGCCACAGGTATGGCCTTAGGGTGGGGAGGGTCCCCTCCACAGAGGTCAGTCCGGATTGCAAAGGTCAGAGCAAGGAAGTCTGAGATAGTAGGAGTGGGTACTCGCTCCCGTGCCCTCTCACACATGCACATGGCCAGCACACACTCCCACCACAGGACCCACGCTCACAGCCAGTCATCCTGGGTGACAGAGGAGTGTGCATGGTACTGTGAGAACACGGAGGAGGGGGCATTCGGGGTTAAGTCTTAAATGATAAATAGAAGTCTCTGAGGCAGAAACAAGCTGGGGTGAGGAGGGCGATGGAACAGGATCCGGCAAAGGGACCGCCACGTGCAGGCACCCCAGGAGGTGGCCAGGCCGGCGTGGTCAGCCCCACCAGCAGAGCCTCGTGGCTGGAGTGCAGGGTTTTGGGGCACGGAAGGGGGCCAGTGCCAGCTCTGGAGGGACCTCCTTCCTTCAGGCCTTCTGTTCCCATCCCAAGGGGAATGAGGGTCCCCAGTTGGCTTAAGGAAGAGAACCACATGGTGAGGTGGAAGCAAACCAGGTCATGGCTGGTCTATCCAAGCTCAGGGGGAGATGCGCCAAGCCTCCGGGGCAGGAAGGCCCAGTCAGAGGAGGAGGGAGGGAGAGGAGCCTCTCCGGGTTTGTCTTCCGATGGAAGCAGTAAGTCAGCACAGACCACGCCTCCACAAAGGAGAAGGAAGGAGTGAATGAGGGCTGTCTACTATTGAGAGAGTGTTGTCGAACCTGTGACCCCAGATGTGGAGGGAAGCCAACAGAGGTTGCCAGTCAGCTATTTTGGTAGCTTGCCCCCAATGGGAAGACACCCCTGGCCTAGGAGCCAATCCCAGCAGAGGGTGGCTGCTGGTTCAGACCAACCCCGCATGGCAAGGGGACCTGGAATCTTTGACCAGATTCAGCATATCATTTTCAGTAATCCTAACTGAGAAACTGCTGACGTCATCATACTGAGTAGCCATAAAGCACCGAACTCCCAGTAGAGACTTTGCCAGTCTACCTCTGGCCTTCACAAACCAGGGGAAGCCTGAGCAGCAGGTCAGGGTTCCCAGCTGTCCCAGGCCTCCAATGGATATAAGCATTAGCTATGAAGCCCTCCAAGTCAGTGTTGGCTGAGGCTTGGCGTACAGCCCTTTACACCATCCTCTTCCACCTAGCAAGCTTTCTCAGCTCCCAGCCTGACTTGTCCCTATTTCCCACTCTCGTTCACAGCCCCATGAACTTGATGGGCACAGGCCGCCATTCATCATCCTCTCTCTCCTCACACGCATCTAGCGAAGCGGGAAATGTGGTGATGCTGGGGGACAGCTCCATGGGCGAGGCTCCCGAGGACCTATACCACCATATGCAGGTACCAGAACTGCCCCAGGAGAATGGCCAAGGCACCGTGAGGACTTGCCTCTCTGCTGACTGGTCTGGTCTGAGGGCTGATATCAGTTCTCCAGTTTCTGAACTCAGAACACCCCGAGCCAGTAAAACTGCCTTCCCCTCACACCATCCTGTGTCACAGTTCCCAGGCTTTATTTCCCAAGAAGGAAATCTAGCTTCATTCCTGGTTGCTCTTGGAGATTCCGTGGGATAGACCCTCCTCCAAATTGCCCTCCTTCCTGGCATTCCTGATGGTTAAGTCCTGCATCCTCTATCATCATCACTAGAGTCGACCCAACAATCCTGCTCCACAGGTGGCGTGGGTGACCCTTAGTGCCAGCCACCAGCCTGGCCTCCATCAGGACCCAGGCTACCACATCTGACACTGGGTCTGGGTACCTCATGGCATGAAGAAGCCAACTCTGGGCCAGTCCCACAATCCCGGCCATTCAGACCTCTATCCTGCTGATTTTTCTCCCTTTGCAGCTCGCGTATCCCAACCCCAGGTACCAGGGCTCAGTCACCAACGTCTCTGTTCTGTCCTCGTCCCAGGCAAGCCCTTCTTCCTCCAGCCTGAGTTCCACTCACTCAGCACCATCCCAGATGATTACCTCTGCCCCTTCCAGTGCCCGAGGTAAGGAGGGCAGGGTGCTGCTTGTAGAAGGGAGAGGACAGGGCCTCGTGAGCCCCACTAGTCCTCATCTCATCTGTGGCTCTGTCTTTGAAAGTGGCCCTGTGACTTAGAGAATGTTCCCCTTTCAGCACTAAGGACTCGAGGGTTCTTAGCCCTGGCTCTCTCTCTGGCTGGCTTCAGACTCTGCTCTGAACAGTGGATGCCACAGAGGGGGCCAGCTGTCGCATCTCCATCTCAGTAAGAGGACGCACAGTCCATGAGAAAGCTCAGTTCTTTTCCGTTGAAATATCTACAAGAATAAAAAAGTTAAGGTACCAGTGAGTCTTGTCCTGAGGAATTGAGCATGACTGCACAGTGTGAAAATTCAATTTGAAGGCTGAACTTAACCCTGGAAAATGTTATTCTAAAAAGTAACAATAACCAAAAAGACCTTGTTCAGTTGAGAAAGGCTTAATCAGGAGAAATGGCTCTGTGAAAAGCTGTGTACTTTGCCAGTTATTGCCTGATTTCTTTTCAGTCTGCTAAAGTCTCGTTCTCTGAGAGCCTGCATCTTTTTCACAGTCTGCTCCTAGTTCTCACAGTGAAATCTGGTCCTCTGTCCTTTTAGACAGAAGGGTTTATGGTGGAAGGGCAGTTGGCTGTGGGAACTCAGACCTGGTGCTTCCCGGGATGGCTGTGCGGGACGGTGACAGAGGGAGCGGTCTGAGCTCGCCAGCCTGGCCTGGCGCTGGCCGTTGCTGTCATGAGCCCATAGTCTGAGTTCCCTGGGACTGGAGGCATCTAAAGGTTCAATTAGGCTGGCTCACTCCTACAGCTGGAAGCAACTGTCACCTGGGAGCTCAGCTGGGGCTATCGACCTGAGTCCCTGTGTAGGGCCTTTCCCTGCAACCTGGGCTTCTTATCACCCAGACTTGGAAATCCCATAATGTCCCTTTTGGCCCATTCCATTGTCTGGTCAAGTGCCTAAGGCCAACCTAGATACCGGGGTGGGAAATGAGACTTCACCTCACGGTGTGAGGAGAGGCGTGTGTATTTTTGGAGGGAAGGCATTGCAGGTTGCCATCTCTGGAGGCAAGCTATCACAGGAGCCAAACTTCAGGGTATCACAGAGAGAAAGGCTGACAGAAGCCCCTGCCCTTTCTGGAGTAGACATTAAGTACAAAAGTAAACAAAAGGGCTAAATGGAACTGGGCCCAAAGTGCAGACGAGGGCAGAGGCAATGAAGAAAGAGCAGGGATTCATTCCCTGGCAGCCTACACCATCCACGCAAGTTGTGTGCAGGCCTATTTGGAGAAAACCATGGGCCCCATAGGGAGCCTACCAGCAGCAGGCCTGTGAGAGAAGATGGAGAGGTCTGGACCCAGCATCGCAGAGGAAGACTAATATTTTCAGATAAATATGGGAGATGCAGTAGGCGATGCCCTAGGGGCACAGAAGGAAGAGAGCAGTCCACGCTGTTTCTGGGGTTATGAGTGAAGGGAAGGCTTTCATGGAGAAGGGGTTCTGGAGGATCCTTTGCATTGGAGGCACTTTCCCCCCAATCCAGGAGTGGTCATGACACCAGTGGCCTTCCCCACCAGACCCAGTGACACTGTCTGCTATCGTCCCTGTTTTGGAAACCTTCAGAAGAAAGGCCTACAAGGCCTTTTTCTAAACGCTTGCCCTCTTTCTCAACTCTTGTGAGTACGCAGCCCCCTCTAGTGGTGAAAAGACTGATTGGGCCGAGGGAATGGGCATTCCGATTGGTCCTCCTTGAGTAACTCTGTGGTGCTGGGACTTAGCCTCCCTTTGGTTTAGCCAGGCTACCACACAAGTAGTACAAAAGTCCTGTGACACAGAAGCCCTTGTGGTGTTTAAATATTTTCATGAAAAGTAGCCATCAGTCTCTGCTCCTGTGGGACTGGCTGCCCAGGGCTGAGGCCAGTTGAAAGAGCAGTGGATGGCAGAGTTGAAAATCTCAGCAGTAACACCGAGCACCCCTTTGTTATAGCACCAGAGGAGCCTCCATCCTGTGGGTTCAGATCCTTGGGCCTTCGGGCTGCTGTCCGCCCATCCTAGCACCCGGACCCATAGCAGGACCTCGAGTGTGCAGAGCTGAGTTTGGCCTTGTGAGCCAGGCTGCAAGCTGCACGAGGTCGGCAGTCTGCCTGCCATGTCCCAGCTGCCAGCCTGGTGTGTGATGCGTGTTAGAGTCAACTCTAACTGCGTGGTGTCAGGGTGCAGGTCTCCTCTGTGCACATAAGTGGAGGGGAGCCCTGTCCAGAGCTGTGGCTGCCGGGACTCAGGGAGCATCCAGTTCCTTGCTAGAAAGGCACTATAGAAATGGGTGGAATTAGGAGCTCTTTTCCATTTGTCTCTAAACAACCCCTACAAATTTTTGTTATATTGACTTCTGCAAAGTATGTAAGCCTTATCTTCTGGGTCTAAAATGGGCACAAAAGGGGTAGCTCAAGGAGCCTGGGGGCAGGCTGAGTGCAGAGACCTTTGTCAGTTGTCCCTGAAGGTGGGAGAACCACATGCTCTAAGGAAGGCCCCGGGGACCCTGGGCTTCAGGGACAGAGCCTCTGGAGCTGCAGATTCACCTCCCAGATGGAGCCCAGGGGCCAACCGGTGTCACTGAGAGCAAACCACAGAAGGCCTTCTACCACTGGAGCCAGCCATAGTCTGCCAGGAGGCTAGTTCCTCATGGACTTGCTGGCATCTGGCACGATGTGTGGGGCACATGTGGAGGGCCTTCCAAGTTATCCATTCCCAAGGAAAGCTAGCAAGTTATTCTGTCTGTTTCTGTGGAGGGCCCCCTCGTGGACCATGGTTGACAGGTTCCTGGGCCTGCAGCTATGGGCTGCATGGATGGGGACCCAGCTATACCATGTCTCGTGCCATCTGGCCTCTGTAACAGCCCCTTGGGCCAGAGATCACTACAGAAGCCTCACAAGAGAAGAGCATGAAACACGTCAACTCAGGAGCCTGGGTTCAAGGCCCACAAGTCCCAGACTAGCTCCATGACCCCCAAGTTCACTGAAGGGGGAGTGTCAGAGTGAGAATCCCTGGAGAGCCCCCTGAACACAGGGCCCTGGAGCCCCTGCCATTCTGGCTCTGGAGCTACAGTAGGATAGCCAGGAAGCCGGGGCCAGGCTCTAGAGGATCAGAATCTGGAAAGGAGAAGACTCTGGGCAAAAGTGCTAGGGAGCCAGGTGAGAGCAGGGCCAGTGGGGTCCAGAGGCGGTAAGTGTATGGAGACACCGGGGATCATAGGAGCTGTGCCATTGTGTTACCCAAGTGTCTCTGTCTCTGTGTGATGGCTCCATTGCCAGCTGGCCTGTGCCCACGCCTGGGCCCCCTGAGAGAGCCTACACCCAGGCCACTCCCATCTCCCAGGTGCTGGGGGCCCTCTGGGTCCTAGCTCCTGTCCTCAGTTCTCCTCATGATCTGCCTCTGAGCGTGGTGAGGGGGTTCCGTCAGTGGGCCTGCGTTGCCCCCTCCATCTGCAGTGTGCCTGCTATGGCCGGGACAGCAGGGGCAACCCCCCCCACCATCTCACCAGCAGACTGCTTCATTCCTCCTGTGCTTGCTGAGCTCATCCTTCCGCCAGCTGCGAGGGGATGCCAACCTGCGTTCCCTGGCCCCCAGGATGCTTGCCCACTGGGCCCTCCATCTGTGGCTTGTCATCTGTGCGTGATTGTTCTCACTTGGTTACAGGCTCTCCCTCTCTGCCAGATAAGTACCGCCACGCCCGGGAAATGATGTTGCTGCTGCCCACGCACCGGGACCGCCCGAGCAGCGCCATGTATCCGGCAGCCATCCTGGAGAACGGACAGGTAGTAGACCCAGACTCCTGACTGCCCTCTGCTGCAAGTGTGTCGGCCTGGGCTTCTCTCATTGCATCTGCTAGGCTTTCTGTGCTGTCATCCCAGCCTCCTTCATTCTGCCTTGAGACCCTCAGAAGGCTGCTGGGCCCCTGGACAGGGACCGTGGTGGCTCTGAGGACCAGCAGCCCAGATGGAGTGCAGCTGTGGGGAGAATGGTGGCAGGTTGGAGCCACCATTGCTCAGGTAGCTATCTGTCCTTCTTTCCTGTCTCCTGGACTCCTCAGCCCAAAAAAGTCTAGCAGAGGGAACTGGTTCTTTCCTGTCCTGGGAAGGTCATGGTGGACACAGGTCTGGAGGATGACTTTCCTCCCTATGTGTGTGAAGGGCACCCTCACTCAGGCAAACTCTGCCTCTTGCATCCATCCCTCCATCTAGCCGAAGCCCATCACTGCCTGCTGGGACTGCTCCCCACCATCTGCACAGCTCTCCAGACACCCTCCCTGGGGGCCTTGAACCAAAAGCCATAGGGATTAGCTCCTTGCCCTGCCTGGTCCACCTGCCCTTCTATCAGAGTCCATGAGAGTCACCTTCAAGCATCTGTCACCTAGTCCAAAATACCAGCAGTTTCTCAGAGGTACCTCCGGGGGCCGTGCCAGTGGAGGGAGCAGGCCTGCTCTGTAGCTGCTTATCAGATCAGTGGGTCCTGTCTGTGACTTTCTGGGCTTGAATGCTGCCCTTACCCTCAGTGCAGGCTTGGGCCTATGAGGGCACCTCTGGGAGGCTAGGTCTGCCAGTGCTTAGGGGTGAAGGGTCCCTCATCCTTTCTGCCTGTGGGCCTCCGGGGCAGGACAAAAGGATGCAGTTAGATAACCTCAAGTGCCCGTGTCCTTTCTCTTGGCCACACCCGAGACAGTCTGGAGCCCAGCCAGACATGGTAGGGAATGGCCTCCAATGCTGACATGGCAGCCCTCAGAGCCTGGTAGCGAGGGCCAGTCTTCCTGGGGCCGGCCTGAGCTTCCCAACACATCTCCAGCATGAGCGGTACCACTGCTTTGATTTCCCGGTCTTCTCTTCAAATGTCCTGGCTCCTGGGCCCACAGCACTGCCCCCCAAGGTATAACTGGTTGTTTTCACCCTCTTTGATATTTCTCTCCTTCCCTCAGCTGCCAAATTTCCAGCGGGCCCTGTTCCAGCAAGTGGTCGGATCCTGCAAACCCTGCAGTGATCCCAATCTGTCTGTGGCTGAAAAAGGTATTGTTCCCCTTCCCAGGTGGCCTCCCCCCATGTCTGTCCCCATCCTGAGCGTCTGACTCTTGTCCCCAAGTACCACCTGGCCGAGGCTGCACCATACTTCAACACCCAGGCCTGTCTGTCTGTCCAAAGTCCTGACCAACTCCTGTGCTCACTGTTAAACCGACGTCTGGCGTGATGCTACATTTGGATCCTGTTAGTCTGTGGCTCTCCCTCCCCAGGGCCCGCCCTCTGAGAGGCCCCAGCTACTCCTGCCCTGGGCCCACCGTTATGGACACTTAGGCTGTTCAGACTGTGGGCAGTCAGTCCCCTGGGCTCCTCCCAACCAGCCCCAGAATTCAGCAGGCTCTAGGGCCTCTTTGGTCACTCTCAACTTGGGCCCTCAGGAACCTCTCCTTGTTGCTCAGAATTGGCATACGGCCGAACAAGCCCCTGGAAGAATGGGAAGAACCAGCTGTGGCAAAGTGAACTTCCCCAGAGACCGTTCTCTCCAGGGGAGCCCCGAGTCCTCTGAGTCCAGTCCTCCTGCAGCCACTTGGGCTGGCGGCTGCTGTGAGTCCATCTTCTCCATTGTGAGCCCATCAGTGTGGGCATGAGACTAGGCAGTTAGAACAGAGGCTGCTTGGCTCATGGATTCAACCCAGTGTTCTGCCACAGCAAGCCTCTGCAAGCAGCAGGCTCGGGCCCAAAGGCCCGCAGATGGGGATCAGAGTGCAGTTTAACACAGAGCAATACCTATCCGAGGACTGTGCTACCCCACCTGCCCCCCAGCCCTGGCCCCATCCTGGCCCTCCTCCCTGTAGCGTCCCCTCCCTCACCTCCCTCTGTTGGGCTTTAGGACACACTCAGTCCCTGGGAGTACAACCTGCTGTCCCATCAGAACTGGTCCCTCCAAAGCCGTCATCATGTTGTCATTGCACCTCCTCACCAACTGCTGTCTGCTGTCCCCACCGTCATTGTTCCTCTGTCACTCACCACCGAGGACAGGCCTCTGTGTCTTCATTAAGGAGACCAGACATGGGGTCCACAGCCTCGGTGGCTGGTGGGCATCAGCACCAGGTGCTCAACCACAAAGGCCATGGAGATTTCCGGCTGAAGATGCCTCCCCAGCCTCAAGGCAGCGTGTCCCCGAAGCATGCAGCCCCTTGGACCCTGCCCCTGTTACAGAGGCCTCTGGGGCCAAAATCCACTGTGCCTTCCCCTGAGATGTGGAGCCATCTGACAGCTAGCCGAGAGCACAGATGGGCTCAGATCTCAAATGGGTGCTGGGGGCAGAGCTGGGCCCTCTGCCAGCTGGACACAGAAGAGCATCAGGCGTCAGACCAGGCTGCGGCAGGAAGCTGGGCACGCCCGCCCACAGGTGTGGGAAGGAAAGGGGCTGAGCCCCCCGCGGGCACGCCTATCCACAGCGCCGGCGCTTCGAGGCAGCAACTGAGACATCCACCTAGTAGGAGCACACAGGCCAGAGCCATGACTCCCGTAGCCTCTGCCAGGATCCTCCAGGGCAGGAGCGGCACGCACTTGTCACCATTCTCTTGTCATCGGGATCCTGAGTCCCACAAGGACTCCACCTCTCTCACTCGTGGTCATCTCTCTTTGCCAGCAACTTTCAGCCCAGACAAGCTTGCCCTCAGGGCTATCGGCTGTGCAGCGGGGATCTCAGGCCAGCCCTGGACCTCTGTTAACAGGACAGAGAGAGAGAGGAATGGCCAGGCCACAGCAGGGGTTGCCCCCTCCTCCTAGGCTGAGTCACTCCAGCTTCGATTTTCCACTAGCCCCGGTGCACCTGGGCCACGCAGCTCCCGGACGTCAGGCTGCAGGGTGAACTGGATGGCTTCTCGGTCACATGGATGGGCTCAGGCAGGCGCGCTTTGTAAAGCCCTGCAGCCTCCCCAGCTTTCTTCCCCCAGAGCCTCCCTGCCTGCAGGTTACTTCGGGCTCTTGGGTGAACTTCTGCAACCCCGCAGTTCTTCTAGGGCCTTGATGTACACGGAGAGCTTGGGCTGTCAGCACCCTTTTGGGGAAGCTACCCAGACCCACCTCCAAGCTTCTTAATTTCTAAGATTCGGTGGCTCTTTTCAGTGCTGAGGACCCAGGAGCTCCTGCCCCATCTTGCAGAGAGCCTGTGGGAGAATGGGCCTGTCCTATTCTTCAGGATCCTTGGGCTCCCTGAGGAGGACTTCTGGTAGAATCCACCTGGTGCTGTTCATCAGATTCAGAATTCTTTCCTCCTTTTAGGCAACAGCTGAGTGCCCGTCCTCCCCGTCACTGCCTCGCCCTTCCTGCCACCAGCCGTCCACCATCCCACGGGACTGTGCAGTCCTGAGAACTGAGTCTGTTCAGACAGTGGAGTTCTGCTTTGTGTTCTGCTGCAGGCCCCCACTCCAGTTCCAGACCAGTGGGGAGGAAGAGGAAGGACATCACCACTTTATCTCAGGAGGGGCCGGGCCCCTCCTGACCACATCCTTCTTGAAGGCTGGATTCCAGCTTCTTCCCTTCCAGAGCCTCTCAGGCCCTAGCTTTCCCTGCTCAGTACCTGGAGCAAAGAGAGCCCAGACCCCAGACTCCTGAGGCCCAGTTTAGCTACAACTGCCTGAGTACAAAGCCAGCGGCCAGGTGCACAGGTTCTGAGCTGCTGCCCTGCCCCTGACAGCCCAAAAGGGAGATTATGCTTCCCGGCTCCACTGAGGTAAAGGCACATTTCTTGGTGGTGGTATCGTGTCTCCAGGAGGAGCTGGCTAACAGGATTCACATGTCCTCTGCTGCTCTGCTCTGGTAGAGGGCCCCTCGGAGCCTGAGGTCTAGCCATTCCTCGATTCATCTCCTTCCTGCAAAGTCAGTCATCCCAGCCATGGCTCGGGGACGGGGAGCAAGTATTCTGGCACTGAACGCCTTCCTTAGCACAGGTGGACACTCTTTGTTTCCCTTTGTCCAAGGCCACTCTACCTTGCGTCTGTGGCATGTGGGTGCCAGGAACGGGATCTTTCTCTAAGGCCTCAAAGCACCATTGGTTCCACAGTCCTTCCCCTTCTTAGGGAAGCTACCGGTCCAGCCAGACCTGAGCTACAACTCTTGAGCTGTATACTCTTTCCTCCAGCAGGCACACTGAACACCGGTCCCTGCCTGAAAACCCCTTGTGCTTTCCAAACCCAGTCAGTGGGCAGAGCTTGCTTGCCACAGGCCCTCTGGGACCCAGCCCCTGCCCAGCCCCCCAGCCGGGCACTAGCTCTAGGAGGAAGCGGTGTCTGCCTCCTGCCCTCGGTGCTCCCTGGTTTTCCCACTGGGCCAGGGCAGTCAGAGAACCCTGACATGGCTCTGGGGAGGAGCTCTGTGGCTGCCCTCTTCTACATTCTGTCTCCTCAGCCCGTTCCACTCCGCTCTGCTCATTTCTTCTGTTCTCTGTCCTCTTCCTGGCAAGTCCCACAGGCTGCAGACATTCATTCCTTGCTATCCTCTCAGCTTGCCTCCCCCTAAGTATTCTTCAGATGCCCACTCCCTCTGGTGCCATCCTTGTAAGCAGCTTCTGTCCCTCTCCTCTGGGCCACAGCATCTCACTTGGCCAGCTTTTGGGGGCGCTGGCGTGTCACTCCTACACGTGCTGGGTACATAGTGCACACCTGGAGAAGCCAGAGGCCATAGAATGGGCTTCTCCCCGAGGATGGCTCAAGAAGTAACCTCCCTTCCTGCCGTCTGTTTCCACCCTTCAGCGGGGCCAGCAGCCCCCAGCAGCTGGAGCCTGGATAGTGGAGCCCAAGAGGCCCAGCCCTTCCTGTCTGCCCACATGGGGCACATCCTGGCCCCCCCAGTGCCTCCCCGAAGCCTGCTGCATGGTAAGAAGACCTCCAGCGGGTCCCCCAGATAGTCCCTGGTTTCAGACTCTACTCAGGGGCAAGGACAGCAGCCCTCCAAACTAAGAAGATGGCCCATTCTCTGGGCTAACTCAGCCAAGGAAAAACCATCCCCACCACGGGAAGGATCCTGCTGGGCTTTGGGGTCTGTGAGGTTTCCAAGTACAGCAGGTGAGCTCAGTCAGGCCTTCCCAGCCAGGGGGGCCGAAGACAATGGAACCGACTGTGCCAAGCCTGCTACCCACCAGCTTGCCGGAGGGCTGCCAGTTGGCGGCGGCCTGTCATCCTGTGGGCTCTGATGTACTCGACCTTCTTGACTTTTTGTGTGGCACAGGTGTCTTTTACTCCAGCAGCCTGTTTTGGAGAACTCCAGTGAAAAGAGAGGTTTTCCTGTGGCCTTCAACACCGAGAGGTCCCCAGGAGCCTCTTCCCACGGCTGCCCAGTTGGACCAGCAAGATGTGCCCACACAGCCCCAGAGGGGTCCCAGCTGAGGCTCTGGTTCTATTCCCTTTGCAGGTCATTACTCCCTACACTTCGACGCCTTCCACCACCCCCTGGGTGACACCCCCCCAGCCCTGCCTGCCCGGACTCTGCGCAAGGTAATGTACTGAAGCAACAGTCCCAGCGGGGTCGGGGGTGGTGAGCAGAACCTTCTGGTCTGCTCTGGAATCAGCTCTATGAAATGAGCGACAGCCCTCCCTGCTCCCTCCCGGAGCACCCAGCCCGACGGAAGCTAGGGGTGCCCAGGGCCATGCTTGAGATGCAAATTACTGATGTGTCCTGGAACCAGTGTGAGGGGCCAGGGAGGTAAGGGGGACGGCAACACACGGTGCCAGGGTACACGGGCAAGGGGCAGTGAGGGGCTGGGGGGCTCCTGCTGGTGTTACCAGGTAACAGCACACAATTCAAGAAGGCAAGAAATACTCCCATGGTAGATAGTAGATTATTTTAAACTGGAGTCCAGTCAAAAAAGCAAGAGGCAGGAGGCAGCAAAGTCTCATGAAAACTCACTCGTTTTTCTGCACATTGGAAAAGATGGACTCGGTCACAGGTTTTAGCAGCAGAGCCCATTCATCTGGCCCATGGTCCTGGGGGTTCTTCCTGCTCTGCCCACTGGCCTGCTGACCCAGCCTTTCTGTCAGCACCCCAGAGCCACAGGGTGCAAGTGCCTAGTGCTCAGGGCAGAGCCATTTCTGCCCACAGAGATAGTGCTGATTCTGGGGCTCCCCTGGCTTGCTGGGAGGTGGCTGCCGAAGAGACCAGTGGGCAGCCAATGAGTGCGAGCACCTGGCCCCTTCTCCACGCAGCAAGCCGCCAGCCCATCCGCAGGAGAAGTTCTAACATGCCCACCCTTTGCTTTGCAGTCTCCTCTCCACCCTATCCCGGCCTCCCCCACGAGCCCCCAGTCGGGTCTGGATGGCAGCAACTCTACCCTGTCGGGCAGCGCCAGCAGCGGCGTGTCCTCCCTGAGCGAGAGTAACTTTGGGCACTCCTCGGAGGCCCCGCCTCGGACCGACACCATGGACTCCATGCCGAGCCAGGCCTGGAACGCCGATGAAGATCTCGAGCCACCCTACCTCCCTGTCCACTACAGCCTCTCCGAGTCCGCAGTCCTGGACTCCATCAAGGCCCAGCCATGCCGAAGCCACTCAGCCCCCGGGTGCGTCGTCCCTCAGGACCCCATGGACCCACCCGCGCTGCCACCCAAGCCCTACCATAGCCGCCTGCCAGCCCTGGAGCACGAGGAGGGTGTGCTGCTTCGCGAAGACGCTGACCGGCCCCGGGGCCTGCACCGCAAGGCCTCGCTGCCCCCTGGGAGCGCCAAGGAAGAGCAGGCCCGCCTGGCCTGGGAGCACAGCCGCGGGGAACAGTGAGGGGCAGGGAGGCGGCAGGGACACCGCCCGAGGTGAGCAGCTTGCCCAGCCACTCCAGGCCTGAGAAGCAAGTCCCCCCTACCCCAGGGAGCCGAGAGGCCCGGCACTCAGGAGAGAGCCACCCCGAGTCTACGTTCTACTGCCGTGAACTCGTGTGTTGCCATGTACAGAGGCCACAGCAGCATGAAGGGTTGTGGCTTCTCTTTTTAGTTCATTTTCTACGTTTCCATTTCTATGGGTTTTCCTTTCTTTCCTTTGTGCAGTAGATGCTTTCTTCCTCCTGCAGTTCCAGACCACGTGGAGCTATACGGAGATATTGCACAGACAGAATTGCTTTGCAGCTTTGCAGGGCCCGGGGGTCAGAGCCCAGGCCCTCCCTCCAGGGCAGAGAGGCACAGAAGAATGGAAATTGCACTAGGGACTTCTTCCGCTGCTGCATGGACAGAAGAACTCATGGTTGTATTCAGGGATTGCAAGGACCACGTGGACTACACGTCACAGGTGGACAAGGGAGCTACAAGCCGTTTTGCACAAAAGCCTACCCACCCGCCCACTCTTCCATCCAGGAGTGTGCACCTGAGGGGCTGCTTGGGCCAACCTGCCAGCTCAGGCATGTGACCTGGCCTAAGGCACGCCCAGGGCACACTGCCAGGCTTCCGTGGGCCAGCCCTGCCTTCCACTCTACCTTGGATTTTTCCCTCCATCGCTCTTATTTCTGACCATTTGCTCACTTCCACTCTCAATACACCTCATGCCCTGCAGGAGCCCCCCTGCTGGGAATGGATCTGCAAAGGTTATCTCCCACCCTCTCGGGTTTGAGTGGGGGTATGGAGCCAGAGGGACTGCCCTAGGCATCTTCCTCCCCAGGGTCCAGGAGGCCAAATGTTGAGAGAAGAGCTGGCATGGGAGTGAGGCTGGGGTGTGGCAGGGGCCGGAAATCCTCTGAGCTTTCAGAAGTGGCCAGAATGCCTGTCGTCCAGCTCCTGAATCAGGGATTTTCAGCACTACCTCTGAGCAGTGGGGCTGGCTGCCCAGCCAGGCTTCCAGCCCTGAGGACTCGCAGTCAGGTTCAGCAAGCTTCTGGGTAAAGAGGGTGGGAGGGAGCTCCCCCTTTTGGAAGCAGAGAGCCAAGCAGGTTGAATTATCCTCTTCCAAGTGGCCAAGTGCAGTTGTCGTCTCAGCCCCTGCCCCTTGTCCCGCTGCGCCTCCCTCCCCCACCCCCAACATACTCCAGGCCCACGGGGACCACCACTCAGGGTTCGGGGCGGGCATGAGGCTACTTTCTCCAGCCTCCCCAGTCTGTTGGGCAGAGGGCAGTGGTGTCTTTATAGGAAACTCTTTCAGGTCAGGGCATTGATTTTCCTCTTGGTTCATTATTTGGGGGGATAGGGTGGGACGGGAATATTATCTTACCAGGGTGCTTCTAAGTTACTTTAAAAAAAATAGTCTACAGTATTTTTCTTTCATTTGCCTGAGTTCACAACTTTGATGGTCACAAGGCAGCCTTCTCCTTGTTGAGCAGGTGTGTTCTCCTGTTGTTCTCTTCTGCAGGCCTGACTCCGTGGCCAGGCCCCGGGCCCTAGACCCCCACCCCTTCCCTACAGTCCCTCTTTCCAAACAGACAAGGCCGGCCAGGGTGTTCTTCTCTTGTACACGAATGCCAGCTTACTGAACAGGAATGCCAGCAAGTAACCTATTGGGAAAGATGGAGGGGTGCATTACCCTCAGGGCATCTGGGGGGTGCTTCTCACCAGTGTGGGTCCTTCCCGATACTGTAAGGATGGCTCCAGGCAGAGTGGATCAGTCATCGCAGCCCCAACCTCAGAGGGCAGGCCTGGAGCATCTGGTGTTCACAAGTGTTAGAGGGTCAGGGGCTAGCTCTGGGTGTGAGACTTCGGTGGGAGGGCAACTTCAGAGTTTAGGGCACTTCTGAACATCAATCCCTGGACAAGGCAGTCATTGCATAAGAACATCGACCTTCTCCACCTGGTGGCACAAGATGGTAGGGCGGGGAGTGTGGGTTGGTTTGGCCTTGCGTTTTCATGCAAGGTGAGGAGGTTTGTTTTCCCTTTCCATTTTCCCCAACTGGATGAAAAGGACATAATCCAAATCCCTTTTGTTGGAGAACGCCAGTCTGAGGGGAAGTGGGAGGCCAGAAATGAGAATCCTCCAAAAAGATTGTGAAACACTGATTTTCATTCTTTCAAGCTTATTTGTAAATACTTATTTGAATGCTGTGTATTTGTACAGGAATTTGAGCAAAAAATGTATAGAGTGTGATGTCCAATTGGTATTCAGCCCTATAAATGTGTTTTTAACCTCCAGCATTCTGTGCTCATTTAAAATAAGACTTCTAACCATTTCTTTTATGTATTTATGTTTTAAAAAGTGATTTAAAAATTATCTTACCTGTACCAGAAAGCAAAGTTAAAAGAAAAAAAAATTTGTACTAGTGTCCCAAGAGGTATTTTACTGTATATATTGTGGTAGCATGTTCTAAATCCAACAAGTAATGTGAATTTTAGATGTAAATATCTGCCACTTGATTTTTTCCTTTCCCCACTCCCTTGACTGCTGTGATGTGAATTAAAGATGAATACCTGATACTGACCCACTGAATTCATTGAATTCACTGAATGGGAGCAGCCCAAGTGCCCCCTCTCCAATCCTCGTCGCTGGGCTCCAAGCCCTTTAGCCCCATAGGAATCTCTCTGCCCAGAGCACAGAGCCAGCCTTTCCAAAGTCCTGCCTTGAGACAGAACCTGAATGGAGGACAGGCAAAGAGGAAACCCTCTCCAGTGCCTGTCCGCTGACTGGTGGGCCCCTACCTACTCGAGGCGCTCCCGGCAACCAGGGATTCCCCCCGAGCGTCGCCGCCAGCGGCGGCAGTCCAGCCCTTTAGCTCCCCACCGACGCGGGCCAGCTCGGATCGCACACCAACAGCGCTTAACCAGGCCAGGCGCTTTCCTGGGACCTGGGACGGCAGCTTGGGGAGGGGGGTTGCTTCCTATGGGAAATCCTCCAGCCCAGCGTCTGTCCACCCGAGCTGGTGTCCGGTCAGCCCGAAAAAGGCGGCCTCCAGCCTAATGCGCACCTTCGGGCCTGGTCGACAGGACTCGCGGGCGCTCCCCGAAGCCTAGGTCCCCCACTCGGGATCGTTTTAAAAAATGGAAAGGACCGTCACCCGAAGCCTGCCCTTTGGGCAGCGATTGACGCCAGAGATGCTGGCCTGCGCCACAAGTCGGGACCCCGGAAGGAGAAGTCCTCGGGGCTTCTCGGGCCAGCGTAGGGCCCAAAGCAGAGAGTACTTGGGATAATTCTGGGGCGCGGACCTGCGTCCGAATCCCACTCCAGCCCGAGACTTCCGGCTTCAGGCACCGCCGCTGCCCCTACTCAAGATGGCGTCCCGGGCCGCTTCCGCCGCCCCCGCGGCCGCTTCCGGCCGGACGCCCTGGTTCAATCAGCGGCCGACAACTGTCTAGGGCTAAGGGCGGGTGACGCTACCAGCCAATAGGAAAGGGCAGCGTGGAGCCGCCGGTCTGGGCTCCCAGGCGCGTGGACCAATAGGAGCGCAGCCTGTGGGAGGGCGCGGGGGCCGCCCGCCAATGGGGAACTACGGCGCGCGGCCGGGACCTGGAGGTAGCGCCTCAAGGCGGGCGCGGTTCAGTCGGGCGGCGGCGGCGGCGGCGGAGGAGGAGGAGGAGGAGGAGGTGGAGGATGTGGGCCACGCACGGGCTGGCGGTGGCGCTTGCTCTGAGCGTGTTGCCGGGCGGCCGGACGTTGCGGCCGGGCGACTGCGAAGGTGCGGCGGGGCCGGGGTCCGCGCGCCAAGGCTGGCTTGGCGGCGCTGAACACCACCGAACGGCCGAGAGGCCGGGGCTGGAACGGGAGGGGGCGGCGGCCGGTCCCAGCGGGGTCCGCCCGAGAAGGAGCAGACGCCGGCCTAGGAAACAGCTCTCGGGCCTAGGAAGCTAGTCCGACAAGAAAACGTTGGGACCAGATCGTGGAGAAAGCTTGGCTTGACATTGCGATAACGCCGGAGTTTTTGTCCTTTCCCATCACTGGGGCAGAGGCTCTCCCTGGCTCAGGTCCGGAGCCCCTAGGGCCAGCCTTGAGCACCGCGCCGGGTCCGGTGGGCTTGCGGAGCCGCACCTCGGGGTTCGGTGTTGTGTTTGGAAATGAGAAGCATTTGGATCGTTTTTGTCTTCGCTCTCCGGTTTGGCCTCTTATGAGGTCACAGTGAGCCCATCTCAAGGACACGTGTTCAGTCTCGGCATAAACTTTGTGGAAGGAGCAGGGAGGAGCCGTGTGTGGGTCATTTGGTGATGCTCGTTCCCCGCGTGCCCTGGGTGTACCAGGGGACCCCAGCAACCCGGAGCCGGGTTCTATCGGCCTGTGGGCACTTGAGAAACCCCGGTGATGGAAAAACTCACCTCCGTGTCTCCTATTAAAATTGCTGACCGTGTTCCCTCCTGGTGGATTGGGGTGCAACTTGGTGGTAGCTGAGCATCTCCCTTCCCCCTCTTTTCCAGTCTGTATCTCCTATCTGGGAAGATTTTATCAGGACCTCAAAGACAGAGATGTCACATTCTCACCGTCCTCTATTGAAAAAGAACTTATAAAATTCTGCCGGGAAGCAAGAGGCAAAGAGAATCGGTTGGTGAGTAGCTGGTTCCCCTCCCTGGCTGGCCCCACCCACTTGTGCTCAGGAGGTGTGCTGTTGTGTCAGTGTGCTGGTGTGGGACTTGAGTGCTTTCATGCATTCTGGAGTTGGGCTATTTTTTATCATGTTAGTATTGACTAAGCACCTACTGTGTGCCGGGCACCGGGGGGATCAGTGGGGAGAAATGACAGTTGGGCAAATGATGCCATGGGATGAGTGTACTGGAGAAAATGACCAGGGTGCTGTGGCAGAGAGGGGAGATGTAGATGCAGGTAGAATAGTCAAGACTCTGAGGAAGAGCATCTCTGGCAGAGGGAACAGCCATTGTGAGCAGGAGAGGCCATGAGCAAGGACACAAGAAGATAACAAACTGGGCACGGGCGGGGGGCTAGGGCTGAATTGAGGACAAGAGCCTTACTAATGAACCAAGGACTTTTGTAGCTTTAATTTCCCTGGCAGTCGCTGGTTTGTCTGTCTCTGTTTAAAGGTCTGAATCCTGGTGACTCATAAACTTATTTGGAGGCTGTCAACTCTGGAACTGGGCATGTATTAAGAGCCCAGGGTTTACACTGACCGAACCTGACTGCCGGTACAGGCAGGGCATGGGAGCATGAGGCCCTGCCAGAGAGAGAGGTTTTGAGCGGTCAGTGTGTTGCGGAGGAGAAGGCCCTCCGGTGGAACCGCCTGAAGACCACTGTCCTCTCTTGCTGTAGTGCTACTACATCGGGGCCACAGATGACGCTGCCACTAAGATCATCAATGAGGTGTCCAAGCCCCTGGCTCACCACATCCCTGTGGAGAAGGTCTGTGAGAAGCTCAAGAAGAAGGACAGCCAGATCTGTGAGCTCAAGTATGGTGAGTGTGGCCAGTCCTTACCGAATCAGCACAGAGCCTTCACGCTCAGGCTTCACGGAGCTGGCTTTCTAGCTGGGACAGGCTGGTGAGAGACAAGAGCGCGGCCAGTGAGCTGTGTAGTGGACCGGTGGTGCCAAGTGAGGGGTCGGGGGTACGGATCTGGCAGGAGAGGCCTCATGGAGGAGATGACACTCAGCAGACCTCAAAGGCGGCAGATCAGCTGAGATGAGCTGACGGAAGAGCATTGCAGGCAGAGGACACAGTGTAGGACGGGTGGGCAGGGCACAGGGCCTCGCAGGCTGGTGAACATTTGGCTTTAGGTCTTTAATCTGAGTGAAGTTGGGGACGTGCTTTTGTTTGGTTTTGGTTTGCAGGGGCACAGAGAGGTTTTTTCCCCCCACAAGACTGATTTATTTTAGAGAAGGGGGGAGCAGGGGGAGAATCTCAAGCTGGCTCCCCACTGAGTGTAGAGCCCTATGTGGGGCTTGGTTCCACGATCCCCGATATCATGACCTGAGCCGAAATCGAGAGTCAGACGCTCAACCAGCTGAGCCACCCAGACCCTGGCAACACGGGTGTTTGAGTGGAGAAGGGATGTGGCCTGACCTGGGTTTAATTGGCTCATCCTGCTGAAGGCCCAGTGATCTTTATTTGAAGAGAAATGCTGTGTGCAGACAGGCAGGCCCAAGAGTTCCGGGCGCTGCGGCACCCCTCTTGTCGAACAGATCTCTGGTGGAAAAAAGCCGGCCAGGTCCTCAGAGTCAGGACCAGGAATAGTTATCCTTCTCTATAAAACCAACATATTTTATTGTGACTCGAGTGTCCAAGGGCCTGTGTTTGCCCACTTGTGTCAAGGATGCCTAGTCTCCTGAGAGGGACCTGGGGCAGGAGCAGTTGGCTCACAGTCTCTCTGTGCTCACAAGTCATGGGGAGTAAGCTCCTAACCAGGGCCTGTGTGGGGAAATTGGAACTAGGGGATCTGTCTGCTCTGTCACCCTGGAGCTGTCACTCTGCAGTGACTTCATCTCTACTGTGACTAGCTGTCAAGGCACTTGGGCGGGGCGGGGGGTGCGGAGCAACACATTTCTTCTGTAAGGTTCGTCCTATAAGGACCACGTGGCCTCTGTCCCAGTCCTGGGCAGCACTGCATGTCCGGGTGGACGCTGCCTGGGTGAGACCGGCCTTCTGGTGAAAGGGCCTCAAGCCAGTTCCCCCAGGTCAGGGCGGTGAGCACGGACACGCAACTGCAGGTGTCGGAAATGTTTGTCCCCCTCCAGCCAGTAGGGCTGCTTGTTTTAAGGGCTTGGGGGGCTGTACAGGGGTGACCCTTCCTGGCACTGGGGGCGGGTGGGGGTATCTGTGGCCACTCCCACCAGCTCTCCCTGCTTTCTCCTCCAGACAAGCAGATCGACCTGAGCACGGTGGACCTGAAGAAGCTCCGGGTCAAAGAGCTGAAGAAGATCCTGGACGACTGGGGGGAGACGTGCAAAGGCTGCGCGGAGAAGTCTGACTACATCCGGAAGATTAACGAACTGATGCCTAAATATGCCCCCAAGGCAGCCAGTTCACGGACTGATTTGTAGTCGGCCTGGTCCCTGCTGCACCTGAGGGGAAAGCAGCTCACCTGCGTCTTCCCCACAGCCTTTTTGTAATTTATTTTTTAGGCGGGCTCCTGACAGTGTCAGGTGTGAAGCCTGGAGCTTTCCTGACGAAGCTGGCTCTCCAGCGCCCCCCTGGGGGGATTCACTTTGTTCTGTTGCTGGTTTACTCTAGGACTTCAAAGTGTGTCTGGGAATTTTTTATTAAAGGAAGAAAATTTCTAGCTGTCCTTGGAGAATTAAAGTGAATCTGAAATGGGATTTCAACCCTATCGAAGATCCCACCAGTTTATGCTTTCCAGTTCACAAAGAATTGTCCGATATTGTCACATCCATCCCTCAGCAACCAGGGCTGCAGACGCCAGGGCAGGACGCGGGCTGAGGTGTCGGGCGGGGGTGGGGGTGAGCCCCGGAGTAGGCTGTGCCTGATGCGCCACCCCGAGGTGACGTCAAGTGGGAGTCCCAGGAGAGGAGTCAGAAGCTGTGGGGCTTTGTGCAGAGCACAGGGGGTTGAATCTGGTGTACGAGGGAGGGGCTTTCGTGGGGCCTTCTCAGAGGATGACCTCAGTAACTGCCAGTGTTCAGTACCCTCACGTTTCTAGACATGCTCTTGGCCTGGCTACCTCTGCCCACCACCGTCCAGATCCGGCTGTCTACTTGGTTTGTGGTCTGGTGTCCCAAGCTTCTGATGCCTAATTGGGGTTCTGCAAGACTTACAGGGGTTGGTTTATACAAAGTCAGTGAGAGGGTGCCTTTTGCCTTGTTGATCAAGAGAAGTCCAACCAATGAAGTCTTGTCCCCAGAGTCTGGTTTTTCAGTTCCTCTCCAGGGCTGGCTTTGGGAAACTCAGTTATCAGCATGAGCTCTGACTTGGTGGAGACCCCTCTGCTTCTTGGGTTGCCAAGACCACCTGAAGGGAAGGACTAAAGCAGTGCTTCCCAAGAAGATCTCAGATCACATCGTTTATGCTGTTAAATTCAGTCTGCCTCCATAGGCCTCACCACCTGCTGTGGCGTCCACTAAGGAGAGCCAGCAGCAGTCCCACATTTCGTATCTTCAACACCAGGTTTCTAGGAGGGAGGCAAGAAGGTTGAGCTACTTCTCAGGCCAAGACTTCCTTCTTTGGAGGAATTAGGTGGGCTATTAAGATCTGACAAGTGCAGTGCCCTGAGGCCCCGCCAGGTACTGGGAAAATCCACACCTCAAGACAGAAGTCTTAGGAGGCAGACAGCCGTGGCCTACAGGCCACACTGAACGCAGGCACAGGGAAAACCACCCAACCAGTACTGCTCTAGGGCTGACCCCCAAGGCAATCTACAAAGGGTTAACTCATTCCGGAAGTGTTCAGATCAGGCAACTGTTAACAGGTGTTTCTTATAAGAGCTTTCCCCTTGCATCTGCCTCAGCTGCTCCAGGAGCAGCTTTATTTATGACCGTGGGAGGAGAAAGAAGTGGTAGGCTCTTCCCCACCCCTAAGGTTTCCTTGCAGAAGTTGGGTCAGGTTCTGCGATGCGCCCAGCAGCTCTCTGGAGATGACACGTTCCCAACGGGGCTTGGGCAACTGGGCAGGATTCTCCCCGCCGCTGCACCTCACCTCGAGAAGAGGTCCTGGCCCTGGAGGTGGACAGAGAGGCACTGGCCAGTGAGAGGTAAGCGTGCAAGCTGTGGTAACTACTGGATTTGGCCTCCGCCCTTGGCTCCGTTGGCGCTGCCCTTACAGCCCACTATCTGCTCGGGAGGCCGCAGCAGAGGGTGGACCCTTGTGGCACCAAGGAGACTATTCCCATTCGGTAAACGGCAGGTTTGTTGGCTCGGGTTTCTCTGAACCCAGAGGGGCCTCGCCTTTTGCACTCATAGCCCGTGGTCGTCGCGGCCTTTCCGGGGTCTGCTGCGTGATACGTAAACGCGGAGGATATCTGCTTTGCGGGATGTGGGTCCAGGACGGGGCCTAGGAAGCGGCGTGCTTAGGTCCTCTCGCCTGCCTATCCCCGACCACAGTCGGGAGAGGCTATGGAGATGCCGGGTTGGGGAGATGCCACGTAAAGAGGCCGCGCTGGGTCAAGACGAGGGAGCCCGGCGCCCAAAGACGCTGCCACTCCCATTCCACGCAGCGTGGACCCCCGAGCCGGAAGCGAGAGGCCTAGGGGCCTGCAGCCCGCCGGGGTCGAAAACAGGGCAAACCAGCCGGGTTCTCGCGAGGTCCCGGATCTCCGCCTAGCCCGGCCCCTTAGCCGCGCGGTGGCGCCAGAGCTCGCTGTCGAGCAGCTCTCGCTCGCACGCCCCGGGGTCACGTGACACGGGGGCGGCGCATTCCGATGACGCCGGCCCGGCGCAGCTCTGCTCCGCCCGCTGCGGGGTCACGTGACAGTCCGGCGCAGCCTGATAACGCGACACCCAGCCCCTGGGCGCCGCTCCCGCCCCGCCCCGCCGCCACCGCCGCGCCGAGTCCTTTTGTCCAAGATGGCGGCGCCGGGGGCGCTACCTCCTCGGCCGCCGCCGCCGCCGCTGTGAGGGGCCTGCGGGCCGCCCGCCCGCCCGCCGCGCCGGCGCCATGAAGAGGCAGAGCGAGCGAGACTCGAGCCCGAGCGGGCGCTGCTCGTCATCGTCGGCCAAGCGGCCGCGGGAGCGCGAACGGGAGGCGGAGGCGGGCGGGCGGCGGGCGGCGCACAAGGCCTCGGGCGGCGCCAAGCATCCCGTTCCAGCGAGGGCCCGAGACAAACCCCGCGGTAGCGGGGGCGGCGGGGGTGGGCATCGTGACGGCCGCGGCGCCGGGGACGCAAATCACCGAGCGAGCAGCGGCCGCTCCTCGGGCTCGGGCGCCGGCGGCGGGGGACGCGGCGGCAAGGCCTCCGGGGACCCAGGCGCTTCAGGTGCTTCACCCCGCGCCTCTCCACTGCCACCACCTCCGCCACCTCCCGGGGCTGAGCCCGCGGGTCCCGGCTCTTCGGCAGCCGCGCCCGAGTACAAGACGCTGCTCATCAGCAGCCTCAGCCCCGCGCTGCCCGCCGAGCACCTCGAGGACCGGCTCTTCCACCAGTTCAAGCGCTTCGGCGAGATCAGCCTGCGCCTGTCGCACACACCGGAGCTGGGCCGCGTGGCCTACGTGAACTTCCGGCACCCGCAGGACGCACGCGAGGCCCGCCAGCACGCCTTGGCCCGCCAGCTGCTGCTCTACGACCGGCCGCTCAAGGTGGAGCCCGTGTACCTGCGTGGTGGCGGCGGCGGCGGCGGCGGGAGCAGCCGGCGAAGCAGCAGCAGCAGCGCTGCCGCCTCCACACCGCCCCCGGGGCCGCCCACGCCCGCCGACCCGCTCGGCTACCTACCCCTGCACGGCGGCTACCAGTACAAGCAGCGCTCGCTGTCCCCAGTAGCCGCCCCGCCGCTGCGAGAGCCCCGCGCCCGCCACGCTGCAGCAGCCTTTGCCCTGGATGCTGCCGCTGCCGCCGCAGTGGGACTATCCCGGGAGCGGGCCCTGGACTACTATGGGCTGTATGATGACCGCGGGCGCCCCTACGGCTACCCTGCTGTGTGTGAGGAGGACCTGATGCCTGAAGATGATCAGCGGGCCACGCGCAACCTCTTCATCGGGAACCTGGACCACAGCGTGTCTGAGGTGGAGTTGCGGCGGGCCTTTGAGAAGTACGGCATCATTGAGGAAGTGGTCATTAAGAGACCTGCCCGTGGCCAGGGTGGTGCGTATGCCTTCCTCAAGTTCCAGAACCTAGACATGGCCCACAGGGCTAAGGTGGCCATGTCGGGCCGGGTGATTGGCCGAAACCCCATTAAGATAGGCTATGGCAAGGCCAACCCCACCACTCGCCTCTGGGTGGGCGGCCTGGGACCTAACACCTCACTGGCCGCTCTGGCCCGGGAGTTTGACCGCTTTGGGAGCATTCGGACCATTGATCACGTCAAGGGAGATAGCTTTGCTTACATCCAGTACGAGAGCTTGGATGCAGCTCAGGCCGCCTGTGCAAAAATGAGGGGCTTTCCCTTGGGTGGTCCAGACCGGAGGCTGCGTGTGGATTTTGCCAAAGCAGAGGAGACTCGGTATCCCCAGCAGTACCAGCCCTCACCCCTCCCTGTGCATTATGAGCTGCTGCCCGACGGATATACCCGGCACCGAAACCTGGATGCAGACCTACGGGTGCGGGATAGGACCCCCCCCCACCTCCTGTACTCGGACCGAGACCGGACCTTTTTGGAAGGGGACTGGACCAGCCCTAGTAAAAGCTCTGACCGCCGGAACAGCCTGGAGGGCTACAGCCGGTCAGTGCGCAGCCGGAGTGGGGAACGCTGGGGAGATGGGGACCGGGGCCTGCCCAAGCCCTGGGAGGAGAGGCGGAAGCGGAGGAGCCTTTCCAGTGACCGAGGGAGGACAACCCACTCCCCTTACGAGGAACGGAGCAGGACCAAGGGTGGTGGGCCACAGGTGGACCGGGGCTCTGACCGCACTCCTGAGCGCAGCCGTAAGGAGAACCACTCCAGTGACGGGACCAAGGAGTGCAGCAGCAACTCCCTCAGCAACAGCAGACATGGGGCTGAGGAGCGGAGCCACCACCATCACCATGAGGCTCCAGACTCTTCTCATGGGAAGAAGACACGAGAGAGCGAGCGCAATCATCGGACCGCTGAGGCTGAGGCCAAGCCTCTGGAAGAGCCAAAACATGAGACCAAAAAGCTCAAGAATCTTTCCGAGTATGCCCAGACCCTACAGCTGGGCTGGAATGGGCTCCTGGTGTTGAAAAACAGCTGCTTCCCGACATCTATGCACATCCTGGAGGGGGACCAGGGGGTCATCACTGGCCTCCTCAAAGACCACACTTCCGGGAGCAAGCTGACCCAGCTGAAGATCGCGCAGCGTCTGCGCCTGGACCAGCCCAAGCTCGATGAGGTCACGCGTCGGATCAAGCAGGGGAGCCCCAACGGCTATGCGGTGCTCCTCGCCACCCAGGCGACCCCCAGCGGGCCTGGCACCGAGGGGATGCCCGCGGTGGAGCCAGGCCTACAGAGGCGGCTTCTCAGGAACCTGGTCTCCTACTTGAAACAGAAGCAGGCGGCGGGGGTGATCAGCCTGCCGGTGGGTGGGTCCAAGGGCAGAGACAGCACGGGCATGCTCTATGCTTTCCCACCCTGCGACTTTTCACAGCAGTACCTCCAGTCAGCACTGAGGACATTGGGCAAGCTAGAGGAAGAACACATGGTGATAGTTATAGTAAGAGACACTGCCTAGCCCAGACCTATTTGCAGCTCCGCATTTGTGTCACAAAAAGCAATTATTTTAAAAATCTGATCACCACTCCCTCCCCACATCCTATCCCCTTGGTTTGAATTCTCTGCTGGGTTATTTTGGTTCATTGGATGGGGGACCAGAGTCCTGACCCCCACCAAAACTAAGTTCTTAGTTTTCTGGGGGAGGTTTTGTTTGTTGCTTTTGTTTTGTTTTGTTTTGTTTACAGCAATGAGAAAGGGACTCCTGTCACGTTGATTTCTAGTGTACAAGATACTGTCTGCTGTGTTCTGTATTTTTTTTATTTTTTGACTAACTGTATGGAAAGTTGTCAGTAAAGCCTTTGTCAGAGGATGGATTTTTAATCCTGTTCAGAGTCCTGGTTTAATCAAGTTTTTCCTCCGTGAATGGAAGACTTTTCCCCACTGCATGCACACAAATGCCCTACGTCAGCTTTGCAGCCCAGGTATAGCCCCGAGTCCTGCTGTGTTGGTGGCTCAGTCCCTCAGCTCTTTGGGCCCAGTCAGGACTACATTCACATTTGTTTTTAGCCTTGGCTGAGAGCAGGTTCACTTTGCCTCTGGACCCTGCCCTGCCTGCCTGAGCAGAGCTCGTGAGCCTAAGCTCTATAGCCTTTGGTGGTTTCAGAGTTTTTGTTTCCTGCGCTGTCCATTCGTTTTGAGCTGTGACTGTCCCACCATGCCCAATCTTGGGGCCTTTTGCAAGCAGGTAGTGTTGAGCAGTCGTGTGGTCTTGTAGCGGGGGGGCAGGGGGGGACCTGTACAGTACTGATGCCACAGGGTCACAGATCAGACGCAGGCTCCCCATCTTGTTCAGCCTCAACATGGCTGTTGCAGCACAGGAACAGCCAGCTGGAGGCAGAGCTGCCTCGGACTCCCGCGGACACTGGAGGCCGGATGCCAGAACAGAGGGTGGGAAGAAGCTGCTTTTGGCTAATTTTTGAAATTTACCCAGTGTTTGTGAATTCTGGTCCTTCCTTTCTTGTTTGGGGATCTAGGCTTTTTAGGGGACACTGAACCCCTGCACTGAAGAATTTTTGCAACACTGTAAGGGAGCACAGAAGGTTAGGAAGATGACCTGTTTCCCAGGCATAAGGTGGGAGCGTGCGCCTTGGCCTCTTGCCCTGCTGCTGAGGTGGGACCACTGGGAGGTGTTTCTGTGGGGAAATGAAGTCACAGGTGCCAAGGTGTTGGGGGCAGTGCTAGTCAGGCCAATCAAGCCAAGCTGGGGAGGAACATGGAGGCATCCTCCAGCTGGGAGGGAAAGATGGTGGGAAAGAGTAAAATACGGTCATCCCTGGTCCCTAATGAGGTCAGAGGGCGAATGAAGCCAGCACCACTGGGGACCAGGGAGGGAACCCAGTCAGTCATAAACAGTTGTCACATAGAACAGAGTCCAGATACACTGTTCAGAGTGTTCGAGAGGATCGCTGTCAGAGCTGGGGGCCAACAACAGCCTCAGTAAGAGAAATGAGGCAACTGGCCGGGAACTCCGCTGGGCCCACCACTCTCTGGGCCTGGTCCCCGGCCCAGCCCATGCAAAGGAACACGGGTGACAGCTGGGATGCTTTGAGAGAAACTGTCCTGAGGTAGAGGTTGAAGCTGTGTGGACTGCCTGGAGGATACCTGCCCCTACAGGGAAAGGGGTGGCTTTTTGAGACCTTGGAGATTTAAAATCAACAGGGGAAGGTGCCTGGGGAGGTACTGCTCACTGGGCCACAGCTGGTGCTCATGAGAGAACAGGCACGTTCACAAGAGAAACGATGAACGAAGGAAGCGTTAAGCGCGTTTGAGTTCGTGCTTGCGCTGTGGCCACAATGGCTAGGGGTCTGAGCCAGTCCGTGGGGGACTCAGCAGAGCACAGCTCCGCCATCCCAGGGAAGCCTGTACTGCCAGAGGCTGGAGCGGGCCTCACTCAGAGCGAACAAGCCAGGGTTGGCTTGAAGGCACGTTGCAGGGCTCCCTGCGTTCGAGAAATGCCTGGGTCCCACACAGGCCAGAGTCGCCTTGCCTGTGCAGTCCAAGACTTCTCTGGGCTGTTCAGAGTGGGTGCTCAGAACCCAGAATCCTACACCGCCCAGCAGCATCCCCAGATGTAAACCTGCTAGAAAACCTGGTTGGAGAAGACACTTCAAACCTTGCCTTGTCTACTCCTCAGGGATAGGTGTTCTCTGGCCCCCAGAAGAATTAGTTGTGGTAAAGAACCATGGCCCGTGTGACCTTCCTCCTGCTCCTTTCCTTGGACCCTCTTCTCAAACAATTCCTTCCTCTGGCTCTTAAGACACAGCAGGTTCTGTGAACTCTCTGACAGACTAGCAGGGCGGGTGGTCAAGGCTCTGATTGATTTCCGCCTGCCCCAGAGAGAGAGCAGTTGCACTGCAGGCGTCCAGAGCTTCCCACTGGGGGTTTGGGCCCTGTCTGACGTGTCACTTAAAAGGCAAAAAAACAATCTACAGCAAATTTTGCCTCATTGTTTGCTGGTATTGTACATGTTTCTCCTAAATCACTCCGATCTTAATTAAGCCCTGGTATAGTAAGAAAGAGGGCTGATGTCTCCTGAGCCTCTCAGGGCGTGTTGTCAAGCCAACCAGAACTCCGCTTCCCTGTCGGAGGTCCCCATCTCCACCCCAGAGACCTGCGGCACTCCCAAGAGCTGCTGGTAGAGTCGGGGGAGGCCGCCAGCGGCTCAGCTGAGTTCACGACTAGAATAGTGTTCTCACTTCGTGACTTTTAACTGGCTTCCCTTTGATGCATCCAGCACCAGCAGCCCAGGCTACTCCACGCTGGGTATCGGCGGCCCATTTAAGCTGAGGCACAAAGCAGCATTAAGGGCTGAGCCCTCTGCTCTCTAAAGGACCGAGAGCTACCTGTGTGGCACAAGCCCACTGCAGTATGTGACCAACTGCATGGCGCTCCGAGCCCAGCAGGGCTTTGCCAGCCCCTGGTGAGTTTCAGCCGCCTTGTCTTGTTTACTTCACAACCGGATTTGTCCCCTCTCCTCTCGCCAAAGGGAGAACAGTCTCTAGCTACTTGATGACTACACAACAGAAACCAAGAAGCTGTTATTTGGGCAACTCAAAAGAGGAGACTATCGTCTCCTCTTCGTTGTGGGAAGAAAGCAGGGTAGGTGGGTTAAGTGAAAAGGTCAGAGCACATGGCACTCCCCCGGCCGTACCCCAGTTCCACGACCGCAGGCTGATTTTGGAGGCCAGAGCCCAGTCTCTACGCGCAGCCTGCCTGAGCCCCCGCTGCCCCAAACTGCCCAGCGGGAAGGACAGCTCTCATGCACTGTTAACCCTCCCTTGAGGAAACCGTAATGACGGTCACCCAACCAACTACAGCGGTGGCCACTCCTCAGCTTTCCCAGCATGTTCCTCCACAACTCCCCAGCTCTGCCAAATCTGTACTGCAGAGCCGCCTTCTTAAGTCAGAACCCGGGACAGACAGATGTGTCCACAGGGGACCATGCCCGAACACCTCCTCCACTACCCCAGCGTGCTTCTCGGGCACTGACCCGATACTCCCTCGGGGGAGGGCAGCAGACCAGGGTTAGACACTGTGACTAAGCTACTTTTCTCCCCAGAGTGCTTTATTTGGGCAGAATGAGTTCCCACCATCCTGGACTCCTCTCTCAGAAGGCCTCTTCTCCACCAGCTGGCTAGAGCTGCAGGGTAAGGGACCACCACTCCTTGGTAAAAGAGAACAGGGAAAGGCCATAAACAAACAAAGACAGACTTGTAGTTTATTTTGTATTTTTTTTTTTAAATAAATACACTTTACATTAAAGAAAAAGGCCTTTGATTTGTAATTTCCACATTGGGGAGAAAGGGAAGAAAAAAATTTTTGAAAAACTGAATCACAAAGAAAAAGAGAGGGAATGAACTTATATCCTCAACTCCACAAAACCAGTATCCACAACGACCTCGCTGCCCCCAAACCGTGAAGGTGGGTGAATCTAGGCATTTACTCAGCAAATAAGCACTGCCTTCCTCCCCACCTCTGGCACGAAGGAAAACCACTCAACCTGACAGCATGTGAGGCAACAGAACAGGTTAAAAAATCATATATTATATTTATAATAAAATATTCTTAATCCTTATCAATTTAAGAAACCACGATTTTCCTTTTCATTTAAATACGTATGTAAAAATGCCTCTATATTGTTCTTTAGACATCATTTTCTTCCATAGAAAATGAAGTGCAGGGACAAGAGACCTGGTGGATATAAGTTCACACCCTCAGTTATAAATGCCTGGTGTTTTGTTTTTTTCTTTTCAAATTTTATAAAAAACTATTTCTTGTTCTTTAAGTAAAGAACCTTATACAAAGAAAATATATTGTGAAATAACCCCAGAGACATGTTTTTTTTTCCCCTTGAGGAAAGAGCTGTCCGTCCTAGGAGAAGGGGGAAGCAGAATAGGGCCTAACCCCTGTTGTCTTTTTTGTGGTTGTTATTGTTTTAGAAGGACCCTCAGATTCCAGTGAGGCTCTTTAAGCCATAATCCTCTGAATGCAGGGCATGCAGTTCCTTAAAAGCCAGCCCTGGGAGATAAAGGGAAAGGAAGGTGTTCTCAATTCATCTCAGTTTCTCGCCTGTCAAGGATGTCTTCCACATGGTGATGGCTCCTCACTCATTCAGAGATAAGATGATGTCATCTTCCAAATCAGAGTTGTCAGAGCTGTCCGCTGAAAGGTAAGAGGGAGAGATGAGGTTATGCACCAGGCTTAGAGGAAGCTTTCAGGAAGGAAGCCCCTATATATATATACATTTAGACCTGAGCAAAGTTAATCACCCATTTCCAGGAAAAAGAAAACACACCAATTAACTCCTTGGAGCTGGCTCTGGAGAATATACTTGTTGGCAACAGTGGCCATGCCTGGACCCTGTTGCTCCTGCACCTTTCACAGGGCCTGGATGCAATGCCCTCTGCCTTCTAGAGGTTCTTCCTAATTGGGGGGCGCTGAAGGGGCAGGGCTGAGGGAGAAACGAGTGAACCTCTACAGCCCTTCGGCCTCACGCCCTTCACATTCTTCCGGGACGGGCGCACAGGCCTGCCTGGGCCCCCCATGCGCGCGCACGTACACCCACACCACACACACACACACACGTGCGCGCGCGCCACTAAAAAGGCAGGCTGAGCCCAAGCAAGAATGAGATTTCTTTTAAACTCAACAACACTCTTATCAGAAGACCTCTTGCAAAAATAATGAATACTGTTATGCTGAAAAAATAAAAAATTTAAAAAAAAAAAAAAAAAAAAAAAAGAAGACCTCATAAAGGCAGAGGCTGTCAACCCAGGATTTATGCCTCTGAATATAATCAGCGGAGAACAAGTTCCCAAAAAGGAAGAGACCAGCGTGTGGCAGTAACAGAGGACAAGTACCTAGAAACTTGAGGCCAGAGGCCAGCAGGGAGCAGCCAGGACCTCCTAGAAGGTGGCACCATGTCTCCTGCACAGAAGCCCTCTGCTGGACCATCTGCCTTCTCAGGCAGTGAATAGACCACATTAAGTAACACCTCTGGAAGGATCCATGAGAAATGAAACTAGGCAAAGGAACCTTCAAAATGAGATATACTATGTCTGGCTGATCAAAACTGGAGAGAAACATAGTTACCTAGCTCCTAAGGATGCTGGTATTTGCCAAGCGAAGATAAGGGAAAGGTCTTGGTGCCCCCTTTTGATGACAGCTCAGGAAGCTGCGAAACCATTTTAACAAGGTCTCCAAGGAAGTGGGCAGACAGACTGAGCCCCCAGGCTGTGTGTGAGCCTCCCATCAGAGAGGGACACCAGTGGTTCCACAGCACTCCCCATCAGCCTCTCCCCGACACCCGAGAATCGACTCTCAGGAAAGCTGAGGCAAAAACCACCCATATCCCCAAGTCTTCTTTCGTTCCCTATAATCCCCTTCACGAAGAAAACCGAAGTGGATAAAGGAAAATCAACGACCACATGGCTGTGATACAGGAAAGTCTTGAACATAAAAGACAGGTCTGGAAAAAGTGCTTCTGGGTGTAAAAGGGCGCAAGCACAGCCTGACTACTGGTGAGGAGTGGGGAGAAGGAACACCTGATGAGCTGAGCCGAACAGCGTCATTAACGTCCTTGCTGCAAGACCGCCAGAAGGAACTGCCAACGGGGAAAGGTAGGGTCCGGCCCCGCCAAAGCCAAGCCCGGCGCAGTGTCCTGGGCCGTGGCAGACCCCCAGAGACTCCCCCAGTGCTCCTGCAATCTGAGATTCACAATGCACACCACTGGCCTGAGACCTGGCCACCAGCTGTGCAGCTGCTAAGAGTCTTCACAACTCTGCATCACACGTACAGAGTATAAATGCCGCTGGAAGAGGACAGGGACACAATCTTTACATAAGCAACTGTCGGGTGCAGTGTTTGAGAAGACTTTCAGGGCCTGGGCACAGACTCCCACTTGGTGGTCACAGGGCTCCTCTCTCTCTACCTTCCTCAGCCTTTCCGCAACATCAAGTGTTGAAGAGACCGGATCCCAGACCCTGGTCAGGACCTCTCCTGAAAGGCCCTTTGAGGCAAAGGCAACAACCAATCCCTACAATGTTTAACCTGCTGCTCTGTAACATCCAGGCTTTGGGGACGGTAGAACTGACTGGAACAGAGAACACACAAAAGACCTCAGGGTCAAGGTGTTTTCTCTTCCTAGGGCTGGGATTCTGCATCTGCAACCAATCACTGGGTCTCTATGGGATCCGGGGCCTTGCACAGTTTACGGGGTGGCACAGAGGTGTGGTCTTCTATAGTCTCAGGGACTCTCATCACATCCTACAAGGCTCCATAAGCTCAGAAAGGTTAAGAGCTAATGGCCTAGATGATTACTGAAGCAAAATATCAGCAAACCAAAGGTACAGAGAATTTCCCTCTGCCTGCTCTGATGTAAGCTTCTGGAGGCCGCTCTCAAACAGCAGTGCAAGACACGCTATTCGTGCCACCTCTGCCATCGCCACCTCAGTTCTAGAACCCAAGCTGAAAAGTCCTCAAGTTGTCAACTATTAGGGCATTTTCACATCATAAATATTCCTACCACAATAAAGGCATATCCTCATTGCTAATGAATTATGGTTTTTCCAGTACCTCTTAGGCCTAAAAGAAGGAATTTCTTGAACAGTTAAAGGAGGCAGTAATTTTACAGGCCAAATACAAATTTAGTGGCTTGATATTCAAATTAAGAATAAAAAAGTTGGTGCTACTCTCCTACCAGGCAAACCAGCACCAGTAGCTCTCCCGGCCTACCTTGCTACTTGGAAGGAAACAGAACTTGTACCCCACATGGCCCTATTCACAGTTGACAAAAAGGGTCAGTAAAAACTGCCCCTTTACTCTTGATACTGTCATATGTGGCCTTGCCCTTAATCCCTCTGCCCTGGCTCTCTGACCACGGCTAGGACAAGGCAAGTCCTCCCCCACTGAATCACCTCAACCCCAAGTGTGGAAGCTGGTAAGCAGCGGATGAACAGACAGAAGGCACAGCCTGCACAGAGATTCCTCAGTACACAACTTTGGCAAGAGGACTTATTTAAGAAAAGTCTCCCCTAAGATGTCCTGCCTTCAGGACAAGGGCTACAAGTACATACACGATTTATCCCAAAGAAAATGCATTTGGGTCACTATGGAACAGAATGTTTTACACAAAGGCTTAAAGAAGTACTGTCGCCCACACGCTGTGTACCTCTGATACCACACGCACGTGTGCGCACACTCCTCCTCCTACCGCCAAACACCAGTGATTATAAAAACCAAGTTCTACAATGAAGAGGCTTGGCATAAGGTGGGCCTAGGCCAGCACAAAGAAATCCTATAAATGAATTGCATTTAAATGTTCTTTACCAAATGTTCTATATCAATGTTCTATATCAAATGCGCTGTTCAATATGGTAACCACACACAGCTACCAAATATGTCAAATGTGGACATGAAATAAGGACATGAATTTTTAATGTAAATAATAATGGCCACATGCAGTTACTGGCTACCACGTTAGGCATCGTACCTGCCACAGCTGTGAGCACACTGGTTAGCTATATGAAAGTGGCTGGGGATCACTCCCCAGTTAGGGCAGCACAAGAACCAGGACCACAGCAAGCACACGTCTGTCAACAGTGACATACATCTGTGATGCTGCCAGACAGATGCTCTTGGAGTGGGCAGAATGTAACTGCAGAGCCAGAAGACTCTTAGAACTTGTAGCTGGCTTATTCAGGATTTGTTAGCACAGTCAGGAGAAAACCTGACCTCAGAAACCTGTCCTAAAAGGAAATTACTAGAAAAATTCGAGCTTGTACTTCATAATTTCGAGGAAGCAAGAATGACAAAACAAGCCAAAGAGAAACATTTGTCGCCTGGCCTTTAAGAGGCCTCAGGCAAAAACACAGGAAAAGACTCCTCCACAAGAGGGCTTTTACTGTGTAACTTTAGAAAGGAGCAGGCACAGCACCCCGTAAGCAGCTGCCCGTTCCAGCTCTGCCCCTCAGCAAGAACTACCTTTGGCCTTCCATTCTAAGGCTAATCCTCTAAAACAGGAGTCAACAAACTGCGGCCCACGGGCCAAACCAAGCCTACCGCGCATTCTTGCAAGTAAAGTTTTACTTCTAAGGCACAGCCATGATCACTAACTTACACCTGGTCTCTGGCTGCTTTGACATCGTAACAGCAGAGCTGAGGCGTTACAAGAGACACATATGGCCCACAAAGCGTAAAATATTTAACTGTCCAACCTTTACAGAAAAAGTTTGCCAACCTCTATTTTAAAGATGAGATAACAGCCTTTTAGTAACACAGTCTGGTGAGAGAGCAGAGGATCAGAGATGTGAAACTGCTTTTTCTCAAGGGCCCAGAGTGGTGAACCTACAGCTATGGGGCACAGAACCCTAGTGGGGCTTGCCTGCTGGGAGGGTATAGGGAAGGGACCTTCCCCTGGGTGCCAAGGCTCAGCCTCAGGGTCGGCCCTAGACTTACTGTCCCCCAGGATCAGTTCCACTTCCTCGTCTGCATCAGAGTCTTCATCCTCCCCATCCTCTCCCTCCTCTAGAAGGTTTGCTAGCTCCTCATCAGAGGGAGAAAAGTCATTGTCCCCATCCTCCCCTGCGTTCTCGTTGTTGTCATCCTCCTCCAACTCCGCCTCCAGCAACTGGTCAGTGTCAAGCTCATCTAGGTCATCAGTGTCGTCATCATCTTCATCATCATCTTCTTCCTCCTGTTCTTCCTCTTCCTGGTAAGAGAGCATGAGGTCCATTAGGAAAAACACAGAGACCTAACCCATGTGGGCCACATGGGAAGTCTTTCCCTTCCCAAAGGATTGGGGAGAAACTGTCAGTAAAGAGTGATAACCTAGGTGATCTAATGAAGACCGAGACAGACAGAAGTTCCTCAAGATACTCAAAGCACATCTCACACAAGGGTTACCAGTCACTCCACAAAGGCATTACTGGTCACACAATCCTTATCCAAGAAAACGCAAAATTCATTCACAGATGTCTCAGCCATCAATATTTTAGATTCCTAAATAACTAATAAAACCAAGGGAGCTCTTCTCTCTTCTCCTTCATCAACCAAGCCAAGTGAAATCAGTTGGGCCACTGGAACAAAAAAGCAATGCTTTAACAAGACCGAGGAAGAACAGCTGCTGAGTCAGCTCCAAAGCCCTTCAAGGTCTTGCCCTTCATCTTATAACCAAGGAAGTGAGTAAACCTCTAACAGCCCTATCATAAGTATCCAATGATCTAAATGTCCAACAAACTGTGTAATACAGAACGTAACAGATATCTACAATTTCTGTTACAAGCCACACACATGAAAACACACACAAAGTATGCTAGAGAAACCGTCCTTCCCTCCATTCTTAAGAGATCTTTCCAAAATCAGGAAAACTACCAAAAAAACTAATGAAATATATTACTGGCTCTGGGTACCCTGGGCTTTGAAAGGGTACATTCTAGCCTCTGCCACAAATTTCAACTTTGCACTAGAATCCAAATTATGTTCTTTCCTGCTTGAAAGGAAATAAAGACCCCTCTGTTTTGATAAGGATAACAGGTGTTCCCAAGTAAATGTGACCATCATTCACTTTTCCTTGTGCTTGAACACCAAGTGTCAACCTTGCGAGTAGCAAAAGGATTCTAATTCCTGCAACAATAAAATATAAAATTCATTTAAAACATCAGCCTAATGAAAGTCAAGAAAGAACAAGCCCAACGTATACAAAAAAAAAAAAAAAAAGCGTAAAATACATTTTTAAGTGTTGCTGCACGCCAATCACATAAAACCTAAAATTTTGGGGGCGCCTGGGTGGCTCAGTGGGTTGAGCCGCTGCCTTCGGCTCGGGTCATGATCTCAGGGTCCTGGGATCGAGCCCCGCATCGGGCTTTCTGCTCAGCAGGGAGCCTGCTTCCTCCTCTCTCTCTGCCTGCCTCTCTGCCTGCTTGTGATCTCTCTCTGTCAAATAAATAAATAAAATCTTTAAAAAAAAAAACAAAAAACCTAAAATTTTGTCCTTATTTGACCACGAGTGTTCATCAGCTATCTTATAAAGTACACTCATGTTTATTAGAGTAGCCATGCCTTTATGGACTTTTGATAATTTTGGAACGACCCGTTAGAGACTTTTTGATATGCTGTTTGACTTAAGACTTTTTAACAATTTCCAGCAGCTATATGGGAAAGACTAACCCCTTTACTCAGTAAACCTAAGACTTGTACAAATGTGTCTATGGTCTAGACCAGAGCTTGCACATGCTTGAATATGAGAACACATATAACACCTGAGACCACTGTTCTACAGCCTAGGCCACATTATCTCCTCCATACAGATGGCTACTAAGCATTCACCTACTGGAAAGGCATTAACAGTGCTTGGAGGCAGTAATGACAAACTGAGACACAGTTTGTCTTAACTCCTACAAGCTTATCAGCTCATACAAATATTGGAAAAAGGGAGAAGGGTCAAGATTCAGGGAAAAATCCAAAGTGCTTACCAGATTACAATTTTTGCCTCTTTTTTCCAGGCATATTTTCATGGCCTTGACCAAAATTAGTTCTAATCCATTAATAAAGTACCACAGTTAAAAACGAGTACATTAAAGAAAAAAGTATCCAAAGCCCTGTGTTTCTTAAGCCTCTATGGGATAATATAATTATTCATTTAGAATTTAAGATGACATAACTTTTTTATTTTTAGTTTTGATCCTGAAATTAATGCATAGTTACTGACTGCACATATGGCATTATTTAAAGAATGGGACAGGAGAAAATGCCCAGGCTTTGGGATCAAACACGCCTGGGTTCGAATCCTAGCTCTGCCAATTACATGGCATGAGAACCTGGGCAATTAACATAAATTTTCAATGTCCCATAACTCTTAAAGGTCCACAGTTGAGTAGGTATGTAACAGGTTACATGGTCCAAACAGACATCTCTTAGCCAACAGATTTAGGAAAACCATTCTTTTTCATTTCTAAAAACATCAAAGCCTACCGGATGCAGGAGAAATGCAAAGAAGGTCCTAAATCAAAAGCAATCCTAGGGGCGCCTGGGTGGCTCAGTGGGTTAAGCCTCTGCCTTCAGCTCAGGTCATGATCCCAGGGTCCTGGGATCAAGCCCCACGTCTGGCTCTCTGCTCAGCAGGGAGCCTGCTTCCTCCTCTCTCTCTGCCTGCTTGTGATCTCTGTCAACTAAATAAATAAAATCTTAAAAAAAAAAAAAAAAAAGCAATCCTAGAAAAATAGGTCAATCAGGGTCTGAGCTCTGAACTACAGATAACGTTCCAAATTCTTCCAGAAGACTACAAATTCAAAACCTTTACTTAATTTTGTAGTAGAAGAAATAGTTTATATATATTCGTCCTAGAAGACCATGAGAATTTATGTGACCATGACAAGGTAAGGGAAATGAGTAGGAAGGGGAGGCTCTACCTGAATCTCAAGTAAAATATATCACTCCATCATTTAAACTCTCTGGTTAATGATCGATACTGGTTTAACATGTATTTTGTTACACATGGATATCGCCATAAACTTACTTTCTAAATTTTAAATCTGAAGCCTGAATCATAAAACGCGCTCACAAGATCTGTCCAAAATACTGTACAATCTGGGGCGCCTGGGTGGCTCAGTTGGTTGGGCATCTGCCCTCAGCTCAGGTCATGATCTCAGGGTCCTAGGACTAAGCTCCCCATTGGGCTCCCTGCTCAGTGGGGATTCTGCTTCTCCCTCTCCCTCTGTCCCTCCCTCCAGTAGTGCTCTCTCTCTCAGATTTAAAGAAAAAAAGAAAAAACTTGAAAGAAAGAAAAAAGGAGGAGGGAGGGAGGGAAAACAAAATACTGTAGGTTCTAATTCTGTAGCTGAACTCAGAAGAGAGTCTAGGAAGTAATTTTAGGAGGATTCTTTGCTGGTTTAAGTACCTGATTGGCAACATGAACCCCTTCCTTTCATATCTAAAGATTTAAGGAGTAGTCAAACAGTGGTTTAAAAAAAAAAAAAACTAGAAATGATTACTTAATGAAAAAAAAATCTTGCTAAAATCCAGAATCATCTCCAACAACATTTAAATAAGGTTTTAGATCTAGGAATATTATGGGGTTTTAAAAAATTATCTAAGACTTTAAGGCCTTGGAAACAGAATTAGAGAACTCAGGGCCAGGATGTTTTGAACTTCTAATAAATACTCCTACAGGAAGAATACCAAAACTCTTCCCAATTCCACTGCTAAGTCAATTTCATGGTTGTCCAAAGCCCCAAAGCCCTGATTTGGGGTTAACCAACCCACTCCCCTCCTATACAGAGAAGTCAACTGGCATGAGCTCCCTCAGCTGCCCTCTGGTCCCATCTCCACATCTGAACCTTACTTAACCCTGGTCTGAGTAGGAAGCCAACCTTCCACTCATGCTCTGTGCCACAGTCCTCTCCGGATGTAATTACCTCAGCCACCCACCACACCTCCCACACACCCACCTTCACGCTTCTCCCCACCGGCTTCTCCTCTTCTCTGAGGAGGGCCAGGCTGCCCAAACCTAAGCACTTCCCATCCAACTCTCAGACGGCTCCACCCATTTGTACCACAGAAACTTAAAATCTCTTAATTCTAAAACTGAACTCAAAGCACCACTAAATCCAGTAACTTTTCTATACTTCTCCCACTTACCAGGTGAAAATCTCACATATCTTTCACTTCTCCCACTCCAGTGGCTTCATAGCCAGTTCACTACTGTTTCCCACAAATGTAAGGTCCCCAGGACTCCCTCCTGTCCACTCCCATTACACTCACTGAATGCTCCCTCCTCACACACATTCTCCCTTCTCTTCCTCGTCTCCAGTCTCTCCAGCTCTCTATCCATTTCCAGATCCAAAACCCCAGGAGCTCCATCAACATGGCCCATATTCCAGAAATACAGCAGAAGCACTATTTACTGATCTAATGCCAACTTCCGTGAAACTCAATTTCTTGTTAAAGAGGTGATTTAATTCAATTAGTGGCTCCTACTCAGATGTGATCATCAGAAGCACCTGGGAAAAAGTTTTCCAAAATATTCCTAAACCACACCCAGGGTCAAGGCTGACAGAACCAACCTTTCTATGAAGCTCACCCAGGTGAATTTCAGAAAGTTTGCCCAGGAACTGTGAAGGCAACCCTATGAAGATGCCCTCTGACTGGGGCGCCTGGGTGGCTCAGTGGGTTAAAGCCTCTGCCTTCAGCTCAGGTCATGATCCTAAGGTCCTGGGATCAAATCCCCGCATCGGGCTCTCTGCGCAGCGGGGAGCCTGCTTCCCCTTCTCTCTCTCTCTGCCTGCCTCTCTGCCTACTTGTGATCTCTGTCAAATAAATAAATAAAATCTTTAAAAAAAAAAAAAAAAAAGATGTCCTCTGAGTACCTTCTGGTTCTCCTTTTCTGTAATATACCCTAGCCACAGACTCCCAGTGACAGAACCAAAAAGCTGATTCCAGGTACTCCACTGACCTTCTCTGCTACATCCAACGGTCTTGTTCTCTAGGACTTAAATAATTTGATTTTTTTAATTAGTGCATTTGTTTCTAGACCATTCAAAAGTCTTCTTGAATACATGTCTCATTTTCAAGAGAAATAGCTTCTGGCTTATATTACCTCCAAAAATACAACCAACCTCTTAGAAAAACAAACCTCTGGTCATGCTTTAAGAACTGTTAATCTAAAAACTATGATAGCTTAGGGCGCCTGGGTGGCTCAGTGGGTTAAGCCACTGCCTTCGGCTCAGGTCATGATCTCGGAGTCCTGGGATCGAGGCCCGCATCGGGCTCTCTGCTCAGCAGGGAGCCTGCTTCCTCCTCTCTCTCTGCCTGCCTCTCTGCCTACTTGTGATCTCTCTCTGTCAAATAAATAAATAAAATCTTTTAAAAAAATAAATAAATAAATAAATAAAAATAAAATAAAAACTATGATAGCTTTATAAAAATGTAATTAAAACCTGAGCCTAATCATTGAAAATAGAAGGAAAGATTAAAAGCTTCCAGGACAAACAAAAACTGAAAGAATCTGCAAACACTAAAACCTGAGCCTAAGGGCACCTGGATGGCTCAATCAGTTGAGCGTCTGCCTTCAGCTCAGGTCATGATCCCAGGGTCCTGAGTTCAAGCCCCACACAGGGCTCCCTGCTCGGTGGAGGGCCTGCTTCTCCTTCTTCCTCTGTCTGCTGCCCCCCCCCCCGTTTGTGCTCTCTCTCTCAATAAATATTTTAAATAAATAATAAAACCTAAGCATACTCTCTTAACAATTCATTCAACGTGTCATATTTTATAAAAGGTAAACTCCTGCTTCTCCTTCTGACACTTGTTTCTGGTGTTAACAATCATTACAAGGCTCATTTCAGAGTCATAAACACTTGTGATTTTCTCCTCACAGAATCTAACTCAGAGATACTTTAAAAATTTAGGGGGGACGGGGAGGGGGCGCCTGGATGGCTCAGTGGATTAGGCCTCTGCCTTATGATCTCAGGGTCCTGGGATCAAGCTCTGCGTCAGGCTCTCTGCTCAGCAGGGAGCCTGTTTTTCCTCTCTCTCTGCCTGCCTCTCTGCCTACTTGTGATCTCTCTCTCCTCTATCAAATAAATAAATAAAATCTTTTTTTAAAAAAGTTAAAAAAAAAATTTAGGGGGGAGAAAAAGGCCTTTCAGGAATCCATGTCCAGGCTTACAGCAGGTGTGTAATCAGAAAAGATTCTTACCATCCGCTTCTAGGCAGTGGAGAACACACAGGAAGCACAGCACACAGTGTGTCCCAGATTCCAAAATGGAGTGGAGAAAAGAGAGCATTATTCCCTTGTTTTTGCTTTTTAAATTTAAGGTTAACTATAATTAGCTGAAATGTACTGCCTTTTCAAAATCTATGAATAATGATCAAATTAACTAATCTTTGGTTTTATAATTTTCCTACAGATACCAAAATTCCAATGGATAATATGAGCTTTGATAAGTGACTGGCTTATCTCTGCCTTCATCAAACATCTCAAGGCTGGAGAACTAGCAACCTTAGGAACCAAATATTTATGGATGTCAAATACATCATATATGTCTTCATTCAGCAATATGTTGATTCCATTCATCCCTTCTTATTAATCTCCAAACTTACTGAAACATAAGGGTAAAAGACAACCATTTTTGGGGTATGTAAATTATATCTCAATAAAGCTTTCTAAATAAATATATATTTATATAGGCACTTTATACTGGACCATTTCATCAGGTGGCAGCTGACCATTCATACTTCTAATTTTATTTTGCTAAGGTGAAAAGGCAAATTCAAAGGTGTCAGTCACAGGTGCTGGCATCCCTGAGCCGTATAAGTCATACCTGGGACATCTGAGAAGACCTGAGAGCAGATATCTAGACTAGGACAAAACTTTGAATGGCAAATGACTTGTAAGAAAATTAAATCTCTAATTTTAAAATTAGGTGAAGCACACAAAGCAAAGTAAGTTAAAAATAAAATCAAGCTGGCACAGGGAAGAGAGAAATCTAATGGAGATAGTAAATATTGCAAACACTACTGCAAGGTTCCAGGAGGATGTGTGAATCAACAGAAATCAGAATACGAAGGAAATGTGCTTAGACAGATGTGGTATGTCCCACTAAAACACCTCTAAATCAAAATCAAAATGCCAAGGGCTTAAGAGTAAAACCAGTTCTCTAAGGAGATCCTTTAAATATGAAATGCACCAGATAATCCCTAAGTACAGTGGTGTCAGTATGTAATGAAAAAAGCCTTGAAATCCAGAAGCAATGCTAAATTACCTACATTGCCTACAAAGACACCTAATTCTCTCCCAGCTAGAAGCTTTTAGGCTCTTCCATGGACTGGGTCCTAGGACCACTCGTTAGGGCTCTCTTGAGCCCACCCCTCTCGACTTCGGCTGTCCATGACAAGAATGGTCTCTATTTTTCCTTCCTGCACCACAAATATAGAAGTCCTAACAAATACTGTACCCACGCCCCTTTCTAATCTCTGTTTAACCTCTCTAAAAGGAAAGTTAAACAGAAGCACAGGAGAAGAATCAAGAAGTCCTTTCTCTTAAGTTGTTCCTTTACGGTTGTCTCTTGCTTCCATAGCCAGTCATGAGAAAATTCACCTCTCATCACTTCATGTCTGCAAGAAGAATGAGCTGACCCCAAGAACAGCAGCCCTCCAGATCCCAAGGTGTCTAGGGCAATGCCAGATTCTCTTTTCCTGATCTCCTCCTCAAAGACAATGGGTACCACATGGACTGGACCACAGGTCACAGTCTCAAGACTATTATTTCCACTCCCTCATAAACTGCAAGGATATAGGAGGGTAGGAATAATGGTGCTGATAAATAACTTAAACCCAATTCTTGCTTCAGATTTACAGTACAACATGTAACATCCAAGAAGCCTGAGACAACTGATAGGTGGTAATGATCTACAAGTGACAAGGGTAGCGATGAATGAAGCCAGAGGACAAGATGGTCTGTACCACTGTAATATACTGACAAATAGTTCAACAACATCATCTTCTCTATCTGTTCAAGGATAAAGTACATCATGTTTCATGGCAGCTATAGTGGAAAAGAGTGTGCATTAAGGGAGTGGAGTGACTAAGGTAACAAAAGGCCACAAGAATAAAAGAACAGACACTATTAAGAAACCAAACCAGGGCAACCACATGACATTTGGAGGATCTAATACCACTTACAAGCTCTGCTATCAAGAAACACTACCAACATGTACAAGTTAAACAGTACAGCACTCAAGAAAATATGAAGATCCATGTCACGAATAAACCAAAGATCTCAAAGAGCACCTGGGTGGCTCAGTTGGTTAAGTGTCCAACTCTTGATCTCAGCTCAGGACTTGAACTCAGGGTTGTGAGTTCAAGCCCCACACTGGGCTCCATGCTACGTGTGGAGCCTAGTTAAAAAAAAAAAAATTCTGGGGCGCCTGGGTGGCTCAGTGGTTAAAGCCTCTGCCTTCGGCTCAGGTCATGGTCCCAGGGTCCTGGGATCGAGCCCCGCATCGGGCTCTCTGCTCAGCGGGGAGCCTGCTTCCTCCTCTCTCTCTCTGCCTGCCTCTCCACCTACTTGTGATTTCTGTCTGTCAAATAAATAAATAAAATATTAAAAAAAAAAATTCTCAAGTATCCTTCTGCAGAACTCTCCCTTTTACCCGTATCTCAGAACTCACATGAGCTTTAAACAATACAAGCTCCTCCCACCCATGAACCAAAGAGATCACTGAGGACCCTCTAAGCCGTGCACTGGAAAGCATTAACAACAACCCCCTTCCACACTAGGGAACACCTAGAAACACTGGATGAAGTGTTCTGTTGGGGTTTTTTTTTGGGGGGGTTAAGATTTTATTTATTTATTTGACAGAATATAAGCAGGCGGAGCAGCAGGCAGAGGGAGAGGGAGAAGCAGGGTCCCCATGGAGCGGGGAGCCTAATGTGGGGCTCAATCCCAGGATGCTGCAATCATGACCTGAGCCGAAGGCAGACACTTAACTGACTGAGCCACCCAGGCGCCCCAGGTGAAGTGGTTTTGAACTCTAGAGCCTAACTGTCCTTTTGAATAAATACAGCATTCAAAAAACCATGGTACTGCTTCTGGTTTCCAGTGTGGCATGTGAGCTGAAAGTCACCACCCTTAAAACACTGAACAAACTGAAAAGTCAACAACTCTTTTTAGATTTGACAGAGAGGTGGGGTCACTGGGACACCAGTGCCCCCAAAACTGGAGACACCAACAAGAAAATGCAGAAAATTGTAACTAGTCAGAGCATAAACCCAAAAGGATAAACCTCCATAGGTACCAGTGCCAAGGTTGGGAAACCTGAACTATGAACTATGAACTCACAAATTGCTAGACACAATTCTGAGGATAAATCTTGAGAGAGAAAAACTCCTTGGGGACCCAGTCATCAGGGCCCCCACACTTTTGTGAGTTTGACCTCTAAGAACTTGACCAGGATCTCACAGTGAATATCTGAAAAAAATCCCCTTGGGCTTCCCACAGAAGGTCGGTGGAGGGGGGATCATTTTGAAATACATCAGAGCATTCTGTTCTTCTTAACAAGGCCTCCTCTCAGGAGAAACTATTTACCCAGACCCTAACCTGCTGGGACATTATCAGAGCCTAACTGACCTGGGGGAAAGAAAACATACAACTCCAGTCCACTCTAGCCACCCTGTCCCTCTAAAAAGGGATGGAAAAAACTCAGAACCATGTGGGAAGTTCATAGTACAGAGGTACAGACTCACTAAAACACTTCCCTTCTCCCACACCTTACCACCACATTACTAAAGGCCAACTGACAGTTCTTTTTATCCAGCACATCATATCCAGCTATCAAGAAAAAAATCACAGGCACCTGCCCGGCTTAGTCATAGGAGCACATGACTCTTGATCTCTGGGTTGTGAGTTTGAACCCCAGTCATCATACACACACTGGGTGTAGAGATTGCTTAAAAATAAAATCTTCGGGAAAAAAAATTACAAGACCTACTAAAAGGGAAAAACACACAGTCTGAAGAGACAGAGCAAGCCCTGGACCCAGCCCTAGATATGGCAAGAGTTATTAGACCAGGAATTTAAGACAACCATGGTCAAGACGCTAAGGGAGCTCTCTAATGAATAAACTAGACAGCATGCAAGAAGAGAAAGGCAACAGGAACAGAGACATGGAAATCTGAAGAAAGAACCAAAAAGAAATACCATCAACTAAAAACACTGTGACAGGGGCGCCTGGGTGGCTCAGTGGGTTAAAGCCTCTGCCTTCGGCTCAGGTCATGGTCCCAGGGTCCTGGGATCGAGCCCCACATCGGGCTCTCTGCTCAGCAGGGAGCCTGCTTCCTCCTCTCTCTCTCTGCCTGCCTCTCTGCCTACTTGTGATCTCTATCTGTCAAATAAATAAATAAAATCTTTTTTAATAAATAAATAAATAAATAAATAAAAATAAAGATAAATAAATAAATAAATAAATAAATAAAATGAAAACACTGTGACAGGGGTGCCTGGGTGGCTCAGTGGGTTAAAGCCTCTGCCTTCAGCTCAGGTCATGATCCCAGGGTCCTGGGATCGAGCCCCGCATCGGGCTCTCTGCTCAGCAGGGAGCCTGCTTCCCACCCCACCCCCACCCGCCGCCCCTGCCTGCCTCTCTGTGATCTCTGTCAAATAAATAAATAAAATCTTTAAAAAAAGAAAAAAACCACTGTGACAGAAATGAAGAATGGCTTTGATGGGCTTTATTAGTAGACTGTATGTAGCTAAGAAAAGAATCTCAGAGTGTGGGCGCCTGGGTGGCTCAGTGGGTTAAGCTGCTGCCTTCGGCTCAGGTCATGATCTCAGGGTCCTGGGATCGAGTCCCACATCGGGCTCTCTGCTCAGCAGGAAACCTGCTTCCCTCTCTCTCTCTCTCTGCCTGCCTCTCCGTCTACTTGTGATCTCTCTCAGTCAAATAAATAAATAAAATCTTTAAAAAAAAAAAGAATCTCAGAGTGTGAGGATATCTCAAAAGACACCACCAGAACTGAAAAGCAGAGAGAACAAAGACTGAAAAACAGAACAAATATCCAAGAATTGTGGGATAAGTACAAAAGGTATAACACACTCATAACAAGAATTCTAGAAGGAAGAGAAAAAAAGAATGGAAGACATATTTGGGGGCAACTTGGTAGCTCAGTCAGTTAAGCCTCAGAGTCCTGATACTAGCTAGGTCATCATCTCAGGGTTGTTGGATCAAGCCTCACGTTGAGCTCCACTGGGCCATGGAGCCTGGTTAAGATTCTCTCTGTCTGGGGCACCTGGTTGGCTCAGTGGGTTAAGCCTCTGCCTTCAGCTCAGGTCATGATCTCAGGGTCCTGGGATCGAGCCCCATATCAGGCTCTCTGCTCAGCAGGGAGCCTGCTTCCCCACTCCCCGCCTGCCTGCCTCTCTGCCTACTTGTGACCTCTCTCTCTGTCAAATAAATTAAAAAATCTTAAAAAAAAAAAAAAGATTCTCTCTCCCTCTCTCTTTCCCCCGCCCTCTCTAAAAGAAGAAGAAGAAGAGGAAGAAAAAGTAGGAGGAGGAGGAGGAGAAGAAGAAGAAATATTTGAATCAATGATGACTGAAAATTTTGCCAAAATTAAAGTCAGACACCACACCACAGATCCAGGAAGCTCTAAGAACACTGAGTAAGTTAAATGCCCGTACATCATTTTCAAACTACAGAAAATCAAAGATTAAAAAAAAATCCTTATGCAGCCAGAGGGGGAAAAGACCTTACCTACAGAGGTAAAAAAGATAAAACAAATTGTACCACACATCTCCTCAGAAACCATGCAAGCAAGGAGAGAGGGAAGTGAAATACTTAAAATGCTGAGAGACAAAAACCACCAACCTAGAATTTCATAATCTTGTCCCATGAAAGTATCCTTCAAAAGTGGAGAAATCAACTCTTCTTCAGACAAACAAAAATTGAGGGCATTTGTTGCCAATGGACCTATCTTGCAAGAAATGTTAAAAGAAATTCTTCAGAGGGAAGGATAATGATCAAGGTCAGAAACTCCAATCTACATAAAAGAAGAGCAGTGGAGAAGGAAAAAGTAAAGGTCGAATAAACGTTTTATTTTTCTTCTTTTTTAGGAATGTATGTATGTATGTATGTATTTAGAGAGGAAAGAGCGAGTGTGGGTGTAAGCAGGAGCAGAAGGGAGGGGCAAAAGGGAAAGGGAGAAGCAGACTCCTGCTGAGCAGGGAGCTGGACTCAGGCTCAATCCCAGGACCCTAAAATCAGGACCTGAGCCAAAGGCAGATGCTTAACCAACTGAGCCACCCAGGCGCCCCTATTTTTCTTAATGGATCTTTGTACAAGATAATAACAGTTTATCCAAAATAACACCAATAATGTGTGACTATATAAGATTATGTGTGTGTGTGTATATATATACACACATATGCTTATGTATGCTTATAAATAAATATAATGAAGGACAGCAATAAAACAAGGGAAAAGAGAGAAAAATTAGGATTATTCTATATTAAGGTACTTGTACTACTGAAAGAGGTAGTGTCATCTGAAAGTGGACTTGGATTACATGTAAAGGTATATATATAGCAACCTCTAGGAGAACCACTAAAAAAAGTATAACTAATATGCCAACAAAGAAGAGAGTCGAAACCTAGAAAAATGCTCAATTAAAACCACAAAACACTATAAAGAGTAGCAGACAAAAACAGAAACAAAAAACGAGGGCAACAAAGAGAAATCAGTAACAAGTACAGAAATGAAGCCAACTATACCAATAATCACTGGGAATGTCAATACTCCAAACACATCAATCAAAAGACATTATCCATGTGGATCAAGAAGCAAGACCCAGGGGCGCCTGGGTGGCTCAGTGGGTTAAAGCCTCTGTCTTCGGCTCAGGTCATGATCTCAGGGTCCTGGGATCGAGCCCCACATCGGGCTCTCTGCTCAGCAAGGAGCCTGCTTCCTCCTCTCTCTCTCTCTGCCTGCCTCTCTGCCTACTTGTGATCTCTGTCAAATAAATAAATAGTTTAAAAAAAAAAAAAAAGAAAGAAAGAAACAAGACCCAACCAACCACATATTGTGCACTAGAAACCCACTTTATTTTTTTTTTTTAAGATTTTATTTATTTATTTGACAGAGAGAAATCACAAGTAAGCATAGAGGCAGGAAGAGAGAGAGGAGGAAGCAGGCTCCCTGCTGAGCAGAAAGCCCTATGTGGGGCTCGAACCCAGGACCTGGGATCATGACCTGAGCCGAAGGCAGCGGCTTAACCCACTGAGCCACCCAGGCGCCCCTAGAAACCCACTTTAAATAAAAACACACATTTCAAAAATAAATGCATGGAGAAAGAGATACCATGCTAACATGAATTTAAAAAGCCAAGATACACATTCTTCTCAAACTCACATGAAATATTCACCAAGATAGACACATTCTGGGCCATGAAGCACACCTTAACAAATTTAAAAAAGAAATCATATAATATTTGCTCTCAGACCACAATGGCATTAAACTAAAAACTAGTAACAGAAGTATAGTTAGCAAACCCCAAATACTTGGAGATTAAAAAACACACTTCTGAATAGCATGAGTCAAAGAAATCTCAAAAAACGCATTTTCATTAAATGAAAATGAACACACACTTATAAAATCTGTGGGGTGCAGTGCAACTAGTGCATAGAGGGAAAATTACAGTACTGAATGCATATTATTAGACAAGAACAGCTTGTCTAAGCTAAGCTTCCACCTTAGAAAACTAGAAATAGAAGAGCAAATCAAATCCAAAGCAAGCAGAAGAGAAGAGTAGAAATCAAGAGTAGATATCAATGAAATTGAAAACAGGAAATTAATAGAGAAATCAATGCAGTCAAAGCTGGTTCTTTAAAAAGACTGATAAAATTAGGGGCAACTGGGGGGCTCAGGTCGTGATCCCAGGGTCCTGGGATGGAGCCCCGTGTCAGGCTCACTGCTCAGTGCAGATCCTGCTTCTCCCTCTCCCTCTGCCCCTCCCCTGCTCAAGCTCTCTGTTGCTCTCTCTCAAATAAATAAATACAAAGTTTAAAAAAAAAAAAGACGATAAAATTGATAAGCCTCTAACCAGGCTAAGAAAAAAAGAGGACACAAATTACTAACATCAGAAATGAAAGAGAGGACACATCAGTATAGACCCCATGGACAATAAAAAGGTAAAAGAATTCTGGGGCACCTGGTGGCTCAGTCAGTTGAGCTGAGCTTGGCCTCTCAGCTCAAGTCATGATCTCAGGGTCATGGAACCAAGCTCCACATTGGGCTCCACATTCCACTACCCTTCTCCCTGCTCACACATGAGCACTCTCCCTCTCTCTCAAAAAAACTAATTAATTAAATCTTTAAATAAAAAAATGATAAAAGAATTCTATGAGGGGTGCCTCGGTGGCTCAGTGGGTTAAAGCCTCTGCCTTCAGCTCGGGTCATGGTCCCAGGGTCCTGGTATTGAGCCCCACATTGGGCTCTCTGCTTAGCAGGGAGTCTGCTTCCCTTCCTCTCTCTCTGCCTGCCTCTCTAGAGGCCTACTTGTGAACTCTGTCAAATAAATAAATAAAATCTTAAAAAAAAAAAAAAGAATCTATGAATAACTGTATGCCCACAAATTTGATAACCTAGATGAAACAGACCACTCCTTGAAAGACAGACACCATTTTCCAAAATGCACAGATGATCTGAATAGGCGTTTAGCTATTAAAGAAATTTAATCAATAATTAATAACCTTCCAAAACAGAAAGCACCAGGCTCACGTGGGTTCACTGATGAATTCTACTAAACATAAAAAAGTATATCAATTCTCTAAAATCTCTTCTAGAAGACAGAAGCAGATAAAATACTTTCTCATTCATCATATGAGTCCAGCATTATCCTAATACCAACCCCAAAGACATTATAGTAGTACCCCCCTCCTTATCCAACAGGGATATGTTCCAAGACACCCACCCCAATGGATGCCTGAAAATAAGGATAGTACCAAATCCTACATGTATGTTGTTTTTGCCAAACATGCATGCCTATGATAAAGTTTAGTTTATAAATTAGGCACAGTAAGAAATTAGTAACTTATGTGAATATGGTCTCTCTTTCAAAATCTGATTGTATTCTTGTGACGATGTGAGACGATAAAATGCCTACATGGTAAGACGCAGTGAGGTGAATGAGGCACTGTGATGCAGGCTATTACTGACCTTCTGACCATACATCAGAAAGAGGGTCACCTGTTTCCAAACTGGAGTTGACTGCAGGTAACTGAAACAATGGAAAGTGAAACCACAGAAAGTGAAACTACAAATGAGGGGCTGGAAGGGAGGGAGGGGGGACTACTGCACAAGAAATGAAAACTACAGTCCAACCTCTTTCATGAACACAGATGTAAAAATCCTCAAAGAAATATTAGCAAATCATATTGCACACTGTATAGAAAGAATTATACACCACAACCAAATAGGATGTATTATAGCTACGCAAGGATGGTTCACATTTTAAAATCAATTAATGTAATTCATTACTTCAACAGGCTATAGAAAAAAGATCGCATCAACAGATTCAGAAAAAGACTAACAAAACCCAACACCCATAACAAAACTCTGAGTAAAACTGGAATGGAGGGGAGCTTTCTTCAACCAGATAAAGGACTGTTAAGAAACCACAGCTAATACCATACTTAATGGTGAGAAAACTGAGAACTTTCCTGCTAAGATCAGAATCAAGATCACTACTTTTCAACATCATACTGGAAGTCCTAGTTAATACAATAGGTAAGAAGAGGGGGGAAAAGGGTACAGACTAGGAAAGAAGAAATAAAACAGTCAATGTTTGCAGATGATATGACTATGCAGAAAATCCCAAAGAACTGATACTGAAAACTGAATTAAACAATTACAGCAAGTGCTGCAGGACACAAAAGTAATTCACAATCTTTCCTATTTAACAGCTTTCCTGCACCGGAGCAATGAACAAGTGGAAACTAAAATTAAAAACACAGTATCACTTACATTAGCCCCACCTCTCAAAATTTAATACTTAGGTAAAACGTAACAAAATATGTAAAAAATCTGTAGGAGGAAAACTGTATTACTCTGATGAAAGAAATCAGAGAACTAAATAAATGAAGAGAGTCCATGTTCATGGACAGGAAGACTCAATACTGTCAAGATGTCAGATCTTCCTAAACTGATCTATAAATAAATATAAGGCACTCCCATTCAAAATCAGCTATGTTGCAGATATCAACAAACTGATTCAAAAGTTTATATGGGGGGCGCCTGGGTGGCTCAGTGGGTTAAGCCACTGCCTTCGGCTCAGGTCATGATCTCAGGGTCCTGGGATCGAGCCCCGCATCGGGCTCTCTGCTCAGCAGGGAGCCTGCTTCCTCCTCTCTCTCTGCCTGCCTCTCTGCCTGCTTATGATCTCTGTCAAATAAATAATAAATAAAATATTTAAAAAAAAAAAAGTTTATGTGGAGGGGCACCTGGGTGGCTCAGTCGTTAGATGTCTGCCTTCACCTCAGGTCATGATCCCAGGGTCCTGGGATCGAGCCCTGCATTGGGCTCTCTGCTCAGCGGGAAGCCTGCTTCTCCCTCTCCCACTCCACCTGCTTGTGTTCCCTTTCTCACTGTGTCCCTTCTACCAAATAAATAAATAAATAATCTTGGGCGCCTGGGTGGCTCAGTGGGTTAAGCCGCTGCCTTTGGCTCAGGTCATGATCTCAGGGTCCTGGGATCAAGTCCCGCGTCGGGCTCTCTGCTCAGCGGGGAGCCTGTTTCCCTCTCTCTCTCTCTCTCTCTCTCTGCCTGCCTCTCCGTCTACTTGTGATCTCTCTCTGTCGAATAAATAAATAAATAAATAAATAATCTTTAAAAAAAAAAAAAAAAGTTTACATGGAGAAGAAAACAACCCAGAACAGTCAACACAATAGTGAAGGAGAACAAAGTTGGAGGACTGGCATTATACAACTTCAAAACTTACTATAAAGTGACAGTAACCGAGTCAGTGAGGTATTTTAGAATACAGACAGATCAACAGAACAGTAGAGAGCCTAGAAATAAATCCACATAAAAATAGTCATTTGAGGGTACCTGGGTGGCTCAGTCAGTCAAGCCTCCAACTCTTAATTTCAGCTCAAGTCATCTCAGGGTTGTGGGATAGAGCCATCTGTTGGGCTCTACGTGGGGCATGGAGCCTGCTTAAGATTCTCTCCCTCTCCTCCTGCCCTCCTCCACCACCCCAAATAGTCAAATGATCCTCAACAAAAGAGCAGGGGCAGTACAATGGGAAAAAAGTCTTCAACAAATGGTATTTAAACTGGACATATTTTTTTTAAAGATTTTATTTATTTATTTGACAGACAGAGATCACAAGTAGGCAGAGAAGCAGGCAGAGAGACAGGGGGCGGGAGGCAAGCTTCCCGCTGAGCAGAGAGCCCAATGAGTGGCTCAATCCCAGAACTCTGGGATCATGACCTGAGCCAAAGGCAGAGGCTTTAACCCACTGAGCCACCCAGGCGCCCCTAAACTGGACATTTATAAGCAAAAAAAAAAAAAAAAAAAAAAAAGAATAAATAAATCTAGACACAGACCTTACACCCTTCAGAAAAATTAACTCAGTAAGAATCACAGACCTAAGTGTGAAATGCAAAAGTACAAAACTCCTAAATAACAGGAGAAAATCTAGATGACCCTGAGTTTGAAGACTTTATAGATGCAACCTCAAAGGTACAATCATGAAAGAAATAATTGATTAGCTAGACTTCATGAAGACAAAAACTTCTGCTCTGTGAAAGACACAGTCAAGAGAATGAGAAGATAAGCCACAAACTAAGAGGAAATATTTGAAAATAACATATCATATAAAATACTATCAGCCAAAGTATTCAAAGAACTCTTAAAGCTCAAAAACACAAGCAACCTAATTTAAAAAGAAGCCAATGGCTTTGACACTTCACCAAAGAAGACCTATAAATGGCAAATAAGTATGTGGAAAGATGCTCCACAAGATAAGCCAGCGGGGGAGATGCAAATTAAAATAACAACAGAGCCTTTCACTTAGAAAGAAGCTTCCTGAAATGGGGGAGGAGCCCAGAAGGACTGTGGAGAAAGTCTCCTTCTTTTTGGTCTTGTACCAGCCATCAGGAAGGGTGTCAACAGGTTCAGTTAAATCATTTTCAGAAAACATTTGTAGCAGGCTCATAAAACAGAAAGACCTTAGTTCTTGCCTACTCCAAAAAAATCAAATGACACATTTTGGTCATGTGTAGAGACTGTTCAACTAAAGGAATGTCTATTAATTTTTAAATTTAATTAAATAGTGATATATACTACTACATACCTATTAGAATGTCCAAAATCCAAAACACTGACAACACCAAATGCTGGTAAGGATGTGAAACAACAAGAATTCTTATTTACTGATGGTAAAAATTCAAAACATTATATAGTAGCCTCTTTGGCAGAAAGCTTGTCATTTTCTTAAGAAATTGAATATAACTCATCCCATACAATCTAGCACAGCACTCCTTATATTTACCCAAAGGAGTTGAAATTTATGTCCACAGAAAAGCCTATACATGGATGTTTATAGGAGCTTTATGCATAGAGAATGTGGTGTGACCCCAGTTGACAGGAAAGATCTGCTGAAAGTCAGAAGTTTAAGAAACTCCTCAGAACGGATACTGACACACCACATAGGCAAGCACCTAGAATATGACCGTAACTTAAAATCCTCTATGAAAAAAAGACTAAGATTCTGTGAGACATACTATCCACCCACATTTAATAAATGTTTAATTTCCAAAAGTGTCAAAATCTTTACTTACAAATCCATTACTATGAAAAGAGACTACACCATAAAACTGAGAAAATGCAAACCAGACCTTTATAAAGCTTAAGCCATTTCTAGGACCCATCTCAGCAGGCTGACTTTTCGGTTTTGTACTGACCCTGAGAATATGGGGGCTCCTCATCCTGAAACCACACAGGGCACTGGTCCCTAAAGTGAGTTCAAGGAAACCTCCAAAACAATTTCTGTGACTGCTAATTAATCTACAAATGGAACTCACAGGACCATCAGGTACTGGGGTTAAAGGTTTATAGTAACAAACATCCGCCTTCTCCTGAGTTTTGGTTATTTTGGTAATTTTATGGATGATACGCCTGCACAATATGCCAACAGGGAACAAAGGCTGATATTAAAAAATCTTTACAGCAAAAAAAGAAAAGCATAAGATATTGTTCTATAAAGCATTGTTCAGCAACAAGATATCTCCAAGACTACTGACCTGGTCCTCCTCTTCATCCTCATCCTCTGCCAAACGTTGCCTGCCCACTTCATACAGCCTGCACACTGTGTCCATATTCAGAGCATCCATGCTGCCTTGGTTCTGAAAGAGAATACTCAATGCATGAAGAGCAGTTAGTTTTCAGAAGGCGCACATCTACATCTCGGTTAGGACTGGAACCCATGCACCTTGACTCTTCGGATACCCAAAATTCTTGAACTAACTCTGAAAATGTTATGCCTGGGACACAGAAAGGGAAAGAAAGCAAGATGAGAAGGCTGATCCCAGAGCAAGGGATACAGGCAAAAGAGAGACCACCATCCTTGGAATGAACGATCTTGCTCTGGCAAGATTCAGACTCCTCTAAGAAAGGGATGACAGTGAACCCGAGATATTAGAAAATGTGACAGACTGTCCACATTGTTTTTTTTAAGATTTTATTTATTTATTTGACAGGCAGAGATCACAAGTAAGCAGAGAGGCAGGCAAATAGAGAGAGAGGTGGAAGCAGGCTCCCTGCTGAGCAGAGAGCTCGATGCGGGGCTCGATCCAGGACCCTAGGATCATGACCTGAGCCGAAGGCAGAGGCTTTAACCCACTGAGCCACCCAGGCTCCCCAGTGTCCATGTTGTTTTATACTGGGATTTTATTATTTTTCTTACAATACATATCTCCCCATCAAATGAGTAGGCTATCAATAACTACCTTCAGAAATGCATCAACTTTAGAACGTATCTTAGATCAGAAAAAAATGCCTGTTGTATGACTTGAAAATGATCCTAAAGATCAGAACAAAACAGCAGGGTTTCTGCTGGCTCCCTTTACCTCAATGACAGCAAGATAGCAGTCTTTGGTGTCTGTACACAGGTCAAAGATGTTCCGTTTCACATCAATAGTTGCTGGAAAACAGAATGTGACAAGATTCAGGACTGGACTCTTGCTATGACCTTAAAACCAGCTTTTCCTCTAAAGGAATTTCAAGGTGACTGTTCACATATATTTCCATAACTTCTCAGCCTTTCAGTGAAAAATTACAGAAAAGGGAGGATCTTAAATAAGGAAAACCAAAACAGGACAAAATGAACAATGTCTGCTCTTTCATGCATACCTATTGGTTTGTAGTCAGTTGCATTAAATGTTCGAAAAGATGATCCAAAAGGGCTCTTCATCCTCTCTTCTATTAAGTCATCTTCATCATCTGCCTGCAGCATAGCTAATGGGGAGGAAAGGGGAAAGGTAGCCAAGGAGCAAAACACTATTAGAAATCAGAAACATCCCCTATTCACAAGTGCAGAAATATTAATGGACAATCAAGACTTCAGTTTCTTTGCAGTAAATCCACTCTGTCTAGTTCGTTCCTCTCAGCGCATCCTACTTGCATACCCCAAACAGTATCCTCAACCTCTCCTCTAGCTCTTAATAAGTGTTACAGCTACAGGCTTATAACATCACAAGACCAGAAAAGCAAAGATTCTTCAAGTTCATAATGATATTGGGAGGATGATGACAGAGATGGGAAATTAATGCAAGAAATTTCTTTCTATACAAGATTTACTTGTTATCTTCAAAGTCAGTGGCCTTTCACCCTAAATCAACATTATTTTCATTAACAAACTTTGTCACCATTTGTGCTCTCATTTTGTCTTTTATGTTACAACCTTCAAATGTTTTTCAATTCACATTTCAGAGACATTTCCAAACCAAAAGTATCAAATTAATGAGGGGAAAAAGAAGGAAGAAAAAGAATGTAGAAAGGTAAAAAGTTTATTACCTCCATACATCACTGTCCCCGTGTGGTTAAACACCACACGACACTGATCCAGAGCAGGAACTGTGTGTAAAAGATGGAAAGTACGAAGATCCCACTAGGAGGACAGCAGTCAAGGAAAATTATTTTATACAAAATTTCGTAAGGAACCTCATGGGAAATTCTGAAATATTACTTTTTTCCCCTCTGTGTGAGATATGAATGTTTTGAAAGTTAAGGTTTTTTTTTTTTAAGAAGTAAAATAAAAATGCTTTCAAAGTAAAACAAAAGCATGTAGAATGTATATTATAGAATAATGTCCCTGAAAATCTCCTATGGTATCCTCTTATACATGAAAGCAACACGAATTCCCATTCTCTCAATAGCAACACTTCATCTTGCTCTTATGTCTAGCAATTGATTTCTGTAGTGCCAAAGTAAAATCCTCAAGACATAAAAGCCAGTTTGATACTTGAAAGAAGCACAAGGCAGGAATCTGCTCACTCTTCTCAGTACAAAGAAAAACATGCTAGTCCAAGTCATTGGTAATTATCAACCACTGGAGATTAACTAACACGTCAAAGGAGAGGCACCAAATTATTACCTGTGTGGATACTTTGACAGGATGTTGGTAGAAAGATAATTTCTGCATCAAAAACCAGCTAACAAATTGAAAATAAGACACAGGTGTAAAGGATACAATCTCAGTATTAATGATAACCTCCAGTCCATTCGGATGGAAAACGCCACTGATATTCATGTTGAACTTGTCAAACTTGTGGATGGCCTGTGCAGAGCGGACATCCCAGAGGACGCCATCATTTAAGACAAGATCATCTGTAGGATTAAAGGTGGCACAGTTCCTCTTGTAGTTGTTGGCAAGATCTGGGTTAAACAGAGTCAACAGCTTGTTGCCAGTCTGAATATCATAAATCTTTAGAGAAGAAGGGGTGGGAAGAGAAAAATCAGACCAATCCATCCATTGATAATTCACAGAGAAGTTGTGTAAAATATCGCTCCATGCTTTCCAAATCCCACCAAAATCATGAAAGCCCTAATATTGTAAAATATCTGAAAAGTAGGAAGACTATACCAATCCAAGCAAAGTTTAAGTGCTTTGGTTCCCATTCAAGGTTTGAAAAGTCTCTTTCCCACAAGAAAATGAAAAGAGAGAATGCAATAGATACGAAAACCCTCTTTTACCCCTACCCCTTTCTTAAACAGAAAATGTTTCTACGATTGAAATGGAGAAATTCATATGGATTGACCAATAATTACTCATGGAATACTATTAAAAGGGCCACTTTTTGGAAAAAGGCATCAATGAAATACCCTTTCTCCTTAAAATCTCCCAATATTTTTAGCCCTGCAATACCAGAAGTTTCAAAGTCTATAATGTGCAACCCATGCAGAGACCAGATCTTTCCCATCAGTTTACACATATGCTGTAATATTCCCAATCTTTTAAAATAAAATCCTCCTTTAATGTAGGAACAAATAAGGAGACACCACAAGAAAACAAACAAATCGAGATCATGGGACAAGACAACTAGCCTGGTCTCTTCAAAAGTCAGTGTCATGAAAACTGGAGAAATGGTTCTTGGCTTTAAAACATTAGTGAGACATAACAACCAAATGCAATATGTGAATCTTGGCTGGATCCTGGTTCAAAAAAAACAAAAAGCATTTGAAACCAAACATATCAGGAACAATGGGGAAAACTGAGTATGAAATGGATATCAGATGATATTTGGGAATTAGTATAATTTTCTTATATTTGGTAATAGAGTGTGATTATACAGTAAAATGTCCTTATTGCTAGAATATGCATTCTGTAAGACTCAAAGATAAAATGTCATGATATCTGCAACTTACTTTCAAATGATTCAGAAACACAAACATACGTATTTAGACAGAAAATGGCAAAACGTTACACTGCTGAATCTAGGTGGTAGGTATATGCACCACTCTTTCAACTTTATTTCACTATTTTCAAATGAAAAGTTTGAGAGAAACCCTCCCTTCATACTCCCATATTCCCCACACCCCCCTTTCCAAGCTACTATACCCCAATTCTGCTTTTCAGCAAACACACTTATAAAATTTGTCTCTACTCACTGTCTCCACTTTCCTGTTCTCACATGAACCTACTCTAATCAGACTGTCACCCTGGTGCACAGAACTAGCTCCTCATGTAGTTAACAGTAAGCTCCATATTATGCAATCAACAGTACCTCTCAATTCTCATCTTACATACCCATCAATAGTTTCTGACTCAGCTGATCATGTATTCCTCAAAAGAATCTTCCCTCGCCTTCTGTGGCACATCTTTTTCCTAAGGTCTTCTCCCTTACTGGCCATTCCCCCTGGTCTCCTTCCCAAGTCCCTCCTCATGTGGCAAATCTGAAATATTGGCACATGCCAGGACTGTCCCCACAGTTCTCATCCCTAGCCTCCTTAATGATCTCATCCAGGTTCATGGCTCTAAAGACTACCGACATGTAGATAACTCCTGTATTTGTATCTCCTATCCCAGACCTCTCTCCTGAACTCCCATTTTGTATAGCCAACTGCCCATTCCCTACTTGAATGTCTAATAGAATAACAAACTGCATGTGTCCAGAATCCCAGGGCCCAGCTGTATCACTTCTCATCACCTGTGCCATGACCACCTGGGCCCAGTCCCCCTGCAGCCCTCACATGTGTGCTGACACGACATCTTAACTGGAAGGCCTGCTCTTGCTTCTCTCACAGAAGCCAGAATCACACTTCAGGAACTTTACATCTAATCATGTGTCCTCTGCTCACCCTCCAGTATCTGCATCTCAGAGGAAAAGTCAGAGGTCCTAACAACACCCTGTAAGATACTACTATGATATGTGTCGCCCCCTTTCCCGACACTGACCTGTTCTCCCCTCCTCTCTCTCCCACCTCCCAAGTAAGGGCTTTTCCCTTGACATTCCCTGCATCTTAAAACACTTTCCTCCCAGACTGCTACATGACACCCACACTTCCTTCAAATCATCCAATTAGTGATACTGATTATCCTAGATAAAACACACAAGTCCTCCACACCACCACCGCCACTTCCTACCTCCTACCCTGCTTCTTTTGCTTGGCAGCACCGACATCTAACATACCATATATTTGCTCCTCTGTTAACTGTCTCCCCGGTGAGGCTTCATAGAGGCACGGACTTACATTTCACCTAAAACTAAGTATTTGAAAGTAACTGCTATGCTAATGACATCTCTCCCGAGTTGCCAGATTAGTTCATGTTTGGTCCCATGTAGCTTAGAACTACTTTATTACACTGCTAGATTCTATTTAAAAAGAATATCACTAGGCAATTTGCTGTTGCCCTTAGGACCATCCTTCAGTCCAGAAGCTTTGAGTACAAACAAATGGGTATAATTAGCTTGAAAGCAGTGGATTCTTAAGTACTTACGTGGGCAATGTCTCCTTTTGTACCTATGACCCGATCCTGAGAATGCTTACTGAACTCAACATAGTGATCTTCTGTGAAGGAATGCCTATGGACAAACAACAGAAGTACCTAAGTGATGGACCCTTAGAACATACTCACTCAACTGACTGAAAATAAACATGATTCTCACCCTGCTGCCTGACCATACACATCTGAGGATTCCCAACAACCAAAGAGGAAAAATTGTACACTTATGATTTAAAAAAAAAAAAAATTTCCTCCATGTTTGACCAAGAAGATCCAAAATAATTAATTATAAGTAATTAACAGGAGTTACTTGGTTTAAAAAAAAATGGCTAATAGGCCACACATGTCTTTGAAACATGCCCCAGCAAAAAGTGCCACTATCATATGTGAACATGAGAAAATACAAAGATGTGCCATTTTGGATTAGTGAAGGGTCAGTTGTGTGATGGGAGTGGTAAGAATACTTGTTAAGAATATCCTGGAACTAAAAAGGATACAGTCTTATTAAACATAAGTCACAGATGAGGAAGAGAGAAATTAGCATAACTCACAGCATTCATCTTTTCCCAAAAGGCTTCAAGTTGAAGAATTGGATGAAGGGAATATAAATTAGGTAAATTGCAGAACAGAAAGACTAAAGTTGTAAAAGTAGTTACATACTTCATATCAAATACTGATTTCATTCCCCAAAGTGCAGACAGAGGCTGGCTCCAAGTAGCAGATGTCAGGAGTAAGGACCCATCCTAAAAGAAGGAGGAGGCCCACAGTGGGTAATCACATATTTATATAAAGGCTATTTGCCCTTAGCATTTTAAAATACAAGCTTAAAAAATACTGTCATATCATATAGAAAATAGAAAAGCTCCAAAGAACCAAGAAATGGTTGAAGCTGCTAGAATTTAAGTATGTGCACATGCAATGTCCTAAAAATACCTGAATTTAAGAAAATACTAAATTCTCCTGACCTAATAACAAAAAATACAATAGTTCCAAGGGTAGGGGAAGAAAAAACTTGGAAAGATATCAAAGGTGGTTCCTCCTTTCTTAATATTTGGCCATATTCCTCAGTCTCCCCTCACCTGAAATATCAGTCAACCAAAATTTGCTAGACTTTCTTAGCTTAAAACTCTTAAAATTAAAAAACAAAAACAACAACAACAACAAAACTGAGTCTTCTTTACTCAAAAATCAGGAAAATTATCCTTGTCATCTTAATAGTCCTGACTTTTAGAAATAACAAAGGTATCAATTCCAACCACAGAATAATACTAATAAACCATGACCCACTAGAATCCTATAATGCTTTTTTCCTAAAAACTCACAGCACTTTGAAATCTATTCCTGACACAAAAGGAAAACTTCTGTGATCATAGTTGATAGACTCTGTTTCCATCTAAGGCAAATTAAAAAAAAAAAAAAATTACACCCACACACACCTCCCCTTCTTAGAAAAGAATTGGTAAACTTTTACTTGAAGGTCCAAACGGTAAATACATTAGGCTTTGTAAGCCATATGGTCTGTGTCACAACTACTCAGCTCTGCCACTGTAGCACAGAAGCAGCCACAGACCATGCGGATGAGCAGGCTACGTTCCAGTAGAAGTTTATATACAAATAAACAGCCAACCCACAAGCTGATAGTTCACCAACCCATCTAAGAATAAGTGAAAACAACCTGGGGACCCTTACCCTGGAAGGTTCAAGATGTGTGATAGCCGAGTTGTGACAATTATAGCTGGCCTCCTCCTGTCCACTAAACACATTATAGAGCTTCAACTGCCCAGTGCAGGTGCCAAGCATCAGGAACCGCTCCCGTGCTGAGAATGCACAACAAGTGAAGCCACTCTCATCCTCATTGGCTTCCCTGAACACTGAAATAGGACGGAACCTAAGCAAAAGAGAATCAGAGACAAAGAATGCACAAGGACTCTGAAAAAAAGAAAACTTTGCTAGAAGGATGAAAGAAAAAAACCCAAAGCATTTATATTTCAAATGGGTTCTTCCGAAGTATCACAGTGACCTTCATTTCCGTTTTAAGTGAGAGAAAAGGACCTCTACTCCCAAATTTAAACAGTAACAAAAATCCCCATGTTTAACACCTGCAATTCCATCATCTTTATATGAAATTTGTGAAGAATCAGAATAGGAGACAACTTGGACCCCAAAAAAACAAGTTTGGGAGTCTAGTGAGGCACAGCATGGTGCATGGGTTCTAAAAAAAAATACTAGTTGTAACAAGAACACAGAGTGTCTTAACAATATACAACAATCACACAAGGACCCCATGGTTGGCAAAAGGGGGTACAGCCACATTACTCGTGTTCACACAAAGTGACAATCATTGGTATTTCAGGCCAACAAATAGTCTGGCTTTCTGGATTCATCACTCTATACGGGTATCACCCACACACTTTGATTTAAATAGAAGAATCATTCCAGTTCCCAGGGAGGTGGCCTCTCCTTACCTGCTAAAGATAAGGTGCCTATCAAAGCATCCGCCATCTACCCCTCCATACTTTGGAAATGATGCCCTGCGGTTTAGCCTTGAGGTAAAGTTTATTGGCGCTTGCCGCCTCTGTTTTGGCTCAGGACACTGATGAGGAGTAAAGAGAGAGAAAGGTGGGCAGGTGGCAACTGGGTTCTTGCAGCGAGCATGCTGCTCTCTAAGATACTCTGTGATGATACTGTCCAGCGTAGGTGGGGAAGGAAGATGTCTGTCCAACTGCTTTTTTATGGCTGGGCTTTGGCTGTAGGCGCCATGGTCCGACTTCTGCCGCAACACTCTGATTTTCCTGCCATTGCAGGGTGATGGCCTCTCTCTGATAAAACTGATCCTACCAATCAAGGGGGAATTGCCTGCATAAGATGGGCCAGGCAAAGCTAGTGAACCCTGGGGGGGCCGTGGCTGAGGATGGGCAGGGGCAGGAGGGGCGGAGGCACCCACAGTGGCATGGCTGCCCAGTCGAGTTGCAATGCCATTGGCGATGCGAGGGGTTCGGGGAAGAGAGACAGGAGAAGCAGCAGCAGTGACTGGGGTGAAGGCAGATGAATGAGAGGCAGCAGTCATGGGCAAGTCAGCCTCTTTCGTCAGCACAGTTGCTGTCTCCCCAAGCCCTTTAGAAATGAGATGGTTTCGTATCAACAGAAGCAGCTCTTTCTCAGGGAAGGAAATCCTTGATTGGGCAACAACATCTGCTTTTTGCAGTCGTGCCAGAGACACGTCAGTGCCAATGAGAAGTGGCTTTCCTGACACTCGTTCAATGAGCTCAGCAGCATACTTGCAGAACTTGACATGGTCACTGCGCTTGTCCTGCAGGACAGGCTCCTTCATCAGCTGCTGGATCTGGCAGCTGCTGAAAAGAGGCAGTTTGCTGATGATCTGCCGGACAGTGCTACTGCGTGACAGGCCCACTAGGGCCTTGCAGGCCAGAGCCCTTATCTGGTCTGCATCGGTGATGGGCATCTTGATGGACAGTAAGGACAGGAGCACCTTGATGCCATTGTTGGACTGGACCACATTCCACATCTTGGCCAGGGTGTGCTCGCTGCTTTTGGGAGTCTGAGGCAGCTTTCTCCGAGGAGTTCCAGAGATAAATTTGCCAATACTGGATATTCTGTTATCTGGGCCACACACACAATTGATGATAATCTGAAGTGCTGACTTCTGAATTTCAGCATCATGGATAAAGAACTCACCCTCAGCCACTCCCAAAATAATGCTGATACCTACAGGGGAGAAATTCAAAACATTTTATATTATTCCTCATAAAACTAACAGCCAACTTCAATGATTGTTCCAGAGTCAAAATGCAGACTTCTATTCATTTTGTTCCACTTAAAACTACTATACGTTTTTATTTATTAGAGAACAAGGGCTTATTTGAATAAAATATAATCAATTCTACTACACTATATCTTCATGATGTAATACCTCATATGCAGTTGTTAAATAGGGGAATGATGTCAATATTATGTGGAAGTCACCAAGGGTCATGTGCAATTTTTCCTGGTAAGGGGAGCAAAAATAGCAGGAATAAATTAAAACCTTTAGCAGAAAAAGGAAAAGCCCTCAGCCTGATTGCCACAATGGCATCAGGAACACTTTCTGCTATATGAAGAAAGTTTAAAAAAAGGGGCTGCACACCTCGGGCTTTCTCCCCCAAAGTGCTGGTGCACCCCAAAACCCACAGCCAGTCACACCACTTTGCATGCTCACCTTAGCAGGAGCCGTTACCAGTCCTGTTCTTAATAAAGTATATTTTCAAACAAAACATACTTTCCTTTTGTTCTTGTGTATGATAGCTTTTGTCCATTCTGAGTGGCTTGCCAATTACTGATTTTGTTAGAGCTTAGATTACAAATCTGCTTTAAGTTTTTTATTGTCTGCCCCAACCCATTTTTCCCATAAACTTTATTTTAACACAAGACCCTGCAGAGTACAAGGTTTTCAAGAATGACTACGTCCCATCATAGCACATGTACCATTCAGAAAATCTGAGTTCACTAACACAACTCCCTTATATAAAAGTGTGCAGCACACAACTTAGATGGGACAAGGCACCCTCCATCACTACTTTCTGTACTAATATTGCAAATTAAGTAAACAGACATGGCCAGAATAGCAAATAAAAACAAATCCAGACAAAGCAATCACAAAAACGAAAAGGTACAACCTACCTACAGTGGAGACAGTGGAGCCAGCCTCATCCAGCACATCCACTGATTCTGCCAACTGGAGCTGGATTTTTGGCACAACAGTGAGAATAGCCAGGACATCCAAGGCAAAGCGCACAGTGTCATTCCTAGACAGGAGAAATAATTACTCAAATGGAAACTAGGATACAGCAAAAAAAAAACAACAGTTAAAAGAGAGAGAGAGACATAAAGGATCAGAACTACCTGTGTAGCTCTGTCCCTAGCCATGACATCAAGAAAGGATTTGTAAGTTACCATGATATTACTTCCAAAACAACTGGGATGGGATTTTCACCACACAAACTATTAAGATAAAAAACAAAGGATAATCCTCAATGCTGGTAAGGATGTATAAAAACACTCTCAGGGCACCTGGATGGCTCAGTGGGTTAAAGCTTTCTGCCTTCAGTTCAGGTCATGATCCCAAGGCCCTGGGATCGAGCCCCACATTGGGCTCTCTGCCCAACAGGGAGTCTGCTTCCTCCTCTCTCTCTCTGCCTGCCTCTCTGCCTACTTGTGATCTCTGCCTGTCAAATAAATAAATAAAATCTTTTAAAAAAAGAAAAAAAAAACGCTCTCCAACTTTTGGTGGGAACAAAAATAGGACCCTCTTTTGAGAAAATAATCTAAAAATAGGAAACAAGATTCTTTAAATATGCATAAGCTTTAGCCCAGGAATTTCACCTGGAGGAATCTGTCCTAATTAAAAAGTACAAACAAGGGGCGCCTGGGTGGCTCAGTGGGTTAAGCCTCTGCCTTCAGCTCAGGTCATGATGTCAGGATCCTGGGATCGAGCCCTGCATTGGGCTCTCTGCTCAGCAGGGAGCCTGCTTCCTCTCTCTCTCTCTCTCTCTCTCTCTCTCTGCCTGCCTCTCTGCCTACTTGTGATCTCTCTGTCAAATAAATAAATAAAATCTTTTAAAAATAAATAAATAAATAAAAGTACAAACAAGCATTTATGTGCTATGATGTCCATTATTGCATCATTTAAAATAATAAAAGAATTACAAAATCTACAAAGACAATAGGAATACGTGTTTGTTAAAGTATGTTAAAATTATGTTAAATTATGATACACTCGGGGCGCCTGGGTGGCTCAGTGGGTTAAGCCCCTGCCTTCGGCTCAGGTCATGATCCCAGGTCCTGGGTTCGAGCCCCACATCCGGCTCTCTGCTCAGCATGGAGCCTGCTTCCCCTTCTCTCTCTGCCTGCCTCTCTGCCTACTTGTGATTTCTCTGTCAAATAAATAAATAAAATCTTTAAAAAAAAAAATTATGATACACTCTGCAGCTACACACAGGTGTTTTCAAAAAACAGGTGTTTTCAAAGAACTCTAAAGGACAAAGGGAAAGGCTCAGAATACAACATTAATGAAACACAAAACACAAGATATATTTTTATGTTGGACAATACCAATTATTGGGAAAAAGGTAGAGAATGAAAACTCCCATACCCTCCTGAAAATGATATGCAACATCTACTAAATATGAAATGCAGGTGCCCTACAATCCAGATTATATACGCCATATCCTCAAAGAGACTTGAAAAAGAGGTCTGTGGTACCACTCACTTGATAGCAAAAAAAAAAAAAAAAAAAGAATTAACAACCACTAAACGTCTATCAATAGGATAATAAACTAGTACAGCAATACAAGAGTTCAAATAAATACCACATATAAATCTCAGAAACATAAGGGTGAAAAAAGCAAGCTGCAAAAGATGCATACAGGATAATGTTTATATAAGTTAAAAACATAAGGTACATTATTGTTTATATATACACATATGTATAATATAAAAACATGAAGAGAATGCACTTAGTAAGACTGCTCACTGTGGGGAGGCAGGAAAAGGAACTGAGAAGAAGAAATGCCACACGTGCCAACCCTGAGTACTGAGTAGTCTCTGTGCCTTTTTGTATTTTGAATTATTTCATAAAAAAGGTGAATTTGGTTAAATGCTATGATCTCAATTATGTATACTTACATACATTATGGAAAATAGACTGGAGAAATTAACAGTGGCTAAGAATAATTTTCTTTTCTAAGGTTCTATATATTCTAAACAGAAACAAGTATTTATTTTTAAAAACAAACTTAGGAATGCCTGGGTGGCTCAGTCATTTAAGCATCTGCCTTCGGCTCAGGTCATGATCCCAGGGTCCTGGGATCAAGTCCTGCATCAGGTTCCTTGCTTAGCAGGGAGACTGCTTCTCCCTTTGCCTCCTGCTCCCCCAGTTGTGTTTTTTTCTCTCCCTCTCTCTCTCTCTGGCATATAAATAAATAAAATCTTAAAAAAAAAAAAAAACTTTTGAAGGATATATTCCAAACATATTTATATTTTCTTAGCAATCCGGATATTGATTTACCACTCAAAAAATGTATTTATAATTTTCCTAGTTCTCTATTTAGAGCTTTTATCATTTTCAGCAAAGTCCAAGTAAATATAATAACCTACTTTAATACTCTAATAAAACAGTGGTTCAAAAAAAAAATTTAAAAAAACAGTGGTTCACAAAGTGTGCTTAGGGGACCCCAGGGATCTCTGAGGCCTTTTCATATTAACACTAAAATGTTATTTTCCTTTCTCACTCTCATTCTCTCACGATTAGATACTGGAGCTTTCTAGATGCTGGGTCATGTGTGAAGTCACAAAAGAATGAATACAGAAGCAGATATGAGATATTCAGCAGACATTTAAAAACCCTGCCGAAATTATCTGGTTTTATTCTGGAAATTTTTCATTAAAAAATGCTAAATATGCAATGAGTTCAAATTATTAAGTAAATTCATAAATAATTTTATATTTTCTCAGTTTTATTTTCTGTTAAATGTCAACAGATTTAACACGAAAAAGTTCTTTGAGGTTCTCAATAATTTTTAATACAGTAAAGGTGTCCTATGACCAAAAAGTTTGAAAATGGCTGCTAGATTAAATCCCTAGATTTAATATCCTGACATTTCTCAAACAAGCCATATGCACTCTAAATAAGCCCATCTTGGCTTTAATGGAAATGGCTAGATAGAGAAAAAAGGTAAAGAACCACTCTTTGTAAACTTTGTTGCTATGCTGTCTCCAGATTCTATCACTTCCAAAATACAATTTTCATTCTTGTACATCATCCTCAAATAGAACCCACCCAACCTCCTGATTCTATCAACTGTCCTTTTCTGAGCCTCATCCTGCTCTGCTTTAACAGCTCTTAACTGAATTGTGAAAATCATAACAAAAGCACAAAATAGGTTTTTTTTCCTATTTAAAAAAACAGCTTTATTGAGCTATAATTCACATACTACACAATTCACCTATTTAAAGTGTATGATGTGATGGTCTTTAGGATATTCACAGAACAAAATACAGTTTTATGTGAGAGGAAGATAAACATCGCATGTGGCTGTTAAGCAGTAGAGAGATATTTAAAGTCTAAATACCAAAAAATATTGGACTGTAGTCTCAAGACAGGACTTCAACCCCACCTCTGCAGCTATGTAAATCATACAACTTCTGAGAATACAGATGTTGATCCCTGCCTATTATGTAGTATTCATCATCAACCATAAACAAGTACTCTATAAATTAAAAATATTATGCTCCTGGGGCATCTGGGTGGCTTAGTCAGTTAAGCGTCTGCCTTCTGCTCAGGTCATGATCCCAGGATCCTGGGGTCAAGCCCCGCACTGGGCTCTCTCTCCCAGATTGAGCCTGCTACTCCCTCTTCCCATCCCCCACTTGTGTTCGCCCCTCTCTCTCTCGAATAAATGAAATCTTAAAAAAAAAGAAAAAAAAATCCTTCTTAATCTAGTTTCTCAGATTCATGCCCAAACTTTCAATTCAGTTCAACAAATGTTTGCTAAGCATATGCTATATACAAACCAACATCAACTTTACCAAAAAGCAAAATCTAATTTCATTTAAAACCGTTCTCTGATCCCACCTTGCATAATAGGTCTTCCAATTACAGGCAATAGAAATAAGCTGCAACAAGAGTTGAACACAAGAAAGCTTGAGGAAGACTTCAGCTGGTTCCCAATACAGTTGCGCTGGGCCATACTCTATCAAAAATTCCATCATTTCCACAATCTGTTCATGAGTATATGAACACGCCTATAAGGAGAGATACATATTATTAAAGAACTCTATCACCTGCCTGCTTCTTCTCCATCACAGCTCAATGGCCAACAGGTTTTAATAAAGCTAAGTAATAAGAGCTTTCAAATTCCACAATTGAGTCAACACCCACATGTGAAATAATGAACATACATGTAACCTTTTATTTATAATCATACTTATAATACATTTTGCCCAAAATAGGTAAAAGAACGTTTGATTTGTTGGTATACATGTTTCACAGCTAAAGAAAGAAGCATCACATAAAACTGATTTCAATTTGTGATTTTTAAAATCACAATGGAGTATAGATATTAATCTACACTCCAAAACACAGGAAGTAAGTTCAAACATGATAGAGAAGTAAAGTAACAGATGTATCCTTTCAGAAAAAAAATTCCACATATGAGGAGGTAAAATATCTAGTACTTTTCATAAAAGAAAACCCTTTTATACACACTCCACTTCATCTTTTAGTTCTAATACCCCAGAGAAGTAGCAACTTACAACAGGGAGCAAAACAAGTCCCTGGTACACCCATTTTCAGGTATTCTGCCTCCGCACAGGGCAAGTATAATCAAACATTGGACATCCACATTGGACACTGGACATACCACTGATCGAACAAGTTTCAGGCCTAAGAAACTTAGCTATGGAGAGCTAACAACTTTCCCTTGTGAGACAAGGTCCTCTCACCTTGTATGGAGGTTGAGGATGCACAAGAATGCCACCCTCAGTCCTCTGAAGTGACTGCTTCACTTGTTCCAATTTAATGGCCAGGTGGGCCTCAAAGTACTTGCGCAAGGCCATGCAGGTGTGTTTCCCAGTTTGGCGGCTAGCAAATATTTCATCATCGCTCAGAAGTGCACCCTGGTCTTCCAAATTTAGAATCTCCAAAGTACTGATCTATTAAGAAAGAGATAAAATGGGGCAAAAGGGAAGCAAGGGAAAAACAAAAAGAGAAAAGTAAAAGGAAGAAAAGGATTACAGTAAACATTTATGCTCAACAACAGTGACCAATATCGAAGCTTATCTGTCTATACAACATGCTAAGAGTAGCCATATAAAAGCAAACCAGTTATTGGAAATAAACAATTACTGAAATAATACACAGCTTGGGACGCATGGGCTGCTCAGTTGGTTAAGCATCTGACTCTTAGTTTCAGCTCAGGTCATAATCTCTTGAGTGGGGAGACTGAGCCCCATGTTGGATTCTGTGCTCAGCAGAGTCCTGTTGGGATTCTCTCTCCCTCCCTCTGTCCCTCCCCCTACTGCACACACACACACACACACACACACACTCTCTCTCTCTCTAAATTAAATAAATAAATCTTGAAAGAAAGAAAGAGCGAGGAAGAAAGATTACATAGTTTTTAAACATGTTGAAAGACATTCAGTCACAAAGCCGTTGATTTTAGGAAGATCAAGATTATCAACACAACTCCCCTATGAGAGAGATTACTATATTCAAAACAAGTCTACAAAGGCACAGAGTTCTCTAACCACTTAAGAGGAAGAGAAACTTGTGAAAACAGGGAGAAAAAAAACTTCATTCACAAAGAATGACAGGGATGCCTGGGTGGCTCAGACGGTTAAGCATCTGCCTTCGGCTCAGGTCATAATCTCAGGGTCCTGGGATCGAGTCCCACATCGGGCTCCTTGCTCAGCAACAAAGCCTGCTTCTCCCTCTGCCTGCTGCTCCCCCTACTTCTGCTCTCTCTCCCTCTCTCTCTGACAAATAAATAAATAAAATCTTAAAAAACAAACAAACAAACAAACAATGACAGCAAAATTCCTCCAGTCAGAAGCTTCCTCTCAGGGTACCTGGCTGGCTCAGTTGGTGGAGCATATGATCAATGTGTACAGAGCTTACAAATGAAATCTTTAAAAAAAAAAAAAAAAAAGAAAAGGAAAAAAAGCTTCCTCCCATGACACTACTGAAAGGCAGCAAAGAGAAGCAGGACCCCTATTCCTCACAAGCAGAAGCCAATTAGAACCTCACCAAATTCACCAGACGACGAAGACCATCATAGCGGTCAAAGAGCTCCAACACAGCCCGGAAGGAGAAGCAAATTGAGAAAAACATGGTAGCGTGGCAGCACCCTGAGGCATGAGAACATTCCATTAACCATAGGGTATAGTTCACCACATCAGAAAGAACATTGTGGGGATGCATACAAACCTGCAAAAAAATAAATAAATCATAATTTTTAAAAATTTCAGGTAAAGAAACCTTCAAAGGGCATAAAATATTCACCAGTATAACTAGGTATCTTTGCAGAATTCAACGATCATTACTGATTCGGTCATTCTGAGTTTAAAGCTTAAATTTTAACAAATGAAATTCTGTAACAATCTATTCCAAACCTGAAAACCTAAACTTAGACACATACTCAAATCTGAGCTATATTTACTGAGTGCCAAATTCTGCAAATATTTACATCCTTTAATGCTCTCAGTGCTTGGTTCCATAGGTATTAAGTTCTCCCCCTTAAAAGATGAGAAAGAGGAACACCTGAGTGGCTCAGTCAGTTAAACATCCAACTCTTGATTTCAGCTTAGGTCATGATCTCAGGGTCCTGGGACTGAGCCCCGCAGCAGGCTCCAAGCTCACCAGGAAGTCTGCTTGAGGATTCTCTCTCCCTTTACCTCAGTCCCTCCTCCCCCTCGCATATACTCTCTAATACAAATGGATAACTCTTTAAAAAAAAATAAAATAAAATAAAATTTACTCCAACTACTCATTTCCTTCTTACCCAAAAGTCATTCTGTGAATGAGCTAGAGTGTGTCCCCACCCAATTCCATTCCCATACACTAAATGCACTGGACTTACTCTTTCCATGGCATCTTGGTTGTAGGACAGGTAATACAAGCACATGGATACACCAGTTGCAGCCATAGAAGGACGAGGAATTTCCAGTAATTTCTGTACTCCACCATGTGCAACAAATTCTGTGGCAAACTTGTTGTGGAGCAGGAGAGATGCAAGGTGCTAAGCAAAAAGGACACATGTCATTGTGAAACGATCTAGAATAATCACAAAATCTCTTCACAAAACATTAAATCAAGCTGCTATATAAAAGGAATCCTCTGAAGTAGACAACCACTCCCTCAAAACAGAAGTAAAACTAGTACTGCTTAAGGGAAACAAAAAATCCAAAGAACTCTTATGATTTCTTAACATTCCCTTCTAATGCCAAAAGTTTTTGTAAAGGTGAAAAATAAGAAATGAAAAATACTGCTATAAATAATAACTTAATTCCATTACCACTTTATTAGTACATAGCTTCCCTAAAGAATTTTTAACCTTTCTATTTCAATTCTTTTGAACATAATCAGCTCTATGTTCTAGTTTTGGCTAAGTCACTGACTCATCATCTAATATAATGACAAACTTTGCCTTCTTTTATACTGACCCCTAAATATGTATGACTCCATCTTCAGCAAATTACCAAAACTAGTAAGTTTTTGAACTTTATCAGAAGACACCTTAAATTGACCTTTAAAAGTTTGTTGTCTTTAGGGATGTCTGGATGGTTCAGTAGGTTAAGGGTCGACTCTTGATTTTGGCTCAGGTCATGATCTCAGGCTCTCATGGGATGGAGCCCCCATGTCTTGCTCCCTGCTCAGCAGGGAGTTTGCTTCTCTCCCTCTCTCTGCTCCTCCCCCTGCTTGCCCTCTCTTGCACTCTTGTTGTTTCTCTCTCTCAAATAAACAAATCTTAAAAAAAAAAAAAAGTTTGTTATCTTTAAAGCTTTGTTAACTTCCTGTTTAAGTCCCACTAGCCTCCCCAGGTGGACCTGATCTTCTGGATGGCCCTGATCTTCTGGGCAATTTGAAAGGCAGGAAGTACAAATGTGAGCAGCAAGGCTATATTTGATGACTCTGAACCCAATCTAATGTGGACAGAGCCTCAGAAGAACTAGAGCTCCCCCTCCTGTTTCTCTTACCAAGGTGTCTTCTGGGTGGTGACAAAAGCACAAAGTATAGACAACACAAAGTTGTCTAGTTGTACTTCTGTACATTGTACAACTAGTTCTGTACAACTAGACAAGTATGGAATTTGATACAAACCTTGCCAAGGTCAATGGCAAAAACAAAAGGCATGTACCTTCTTCAGAAGTTTTCTCAACACCCATACTCAGACTAATCCTAATATGTAATTTCAAATCCCTTCCCTCTTTACTCTTGTCTGTTATACAAGTCAATCCCCCAAGAAGTAGCTAAACCACATATGGTTTTCCTCCAACCCTTAGGCCACTGTGTGTAGTTTTTCACACGTCACTACCATTAAGTGGCAGTTCCACTGCCAGGATAGGCAAGTGGGAAAACAGAGTAAGCAGGTTCAACCTTTACCAATACAAAGCCTTTGACCTAAATCACTTCACTAGTGTAAGCAAAGATTCTATTTTCTTTCCTTATGTTGTATCTCCATTTAAGAGCGGGTTCTTCAAATTACTATTTTAATCCATTTTGTTTCTACTAACTTCAGCACCTGTCCCTTTTCGTATACAACTGAGTCTTCCTTTTGAATAAGAGTACACATCTTTCTACATTATTTTTTTAAGATTTTATTTATTTACTTACTTATTTGAGAAAAAGAAAGAGTGTCCAAGCAGGGAGAGGAGTGGGAGCAGGGGGAGAGAATCTCCAACAGATGCTACACTGAGCGTAGAACCAACACAAGGCTGGATCTCACAACCCTGAGATCACGACCTGAGCTGAAATAGTCTTCAGGCACCCAGATGCCCCATCTACATTATTATTTCCCCATAAGAAAGATCTCTTTTGTCATTTTTCCCTGTTCACCCTTATTTCATTTTCTTTAATCCCTTATTAAGACTCTGCATGGGGGCGCCTGGGTGGCTCAGTGGGTTAAGCCGCTGCCTTCGGCTCAGGTCATGATCCCAGGTCCTGGGTTCGAGCCCCGCATCGGGCTTTCTGCTCAGCAGGGAGCCTGCTTCCTCCTCTCTCTCTGCCTGCCTCTCTGCCTACTTGTGATTTCTCTCTGTCAAATAAATAAATAAAATCTTTAAAAAAAAAAAAAAAAAGACTCTGCATGGAGGGGCGGCTGGGTGGCTCAGTGGGTTAAAGCCTCTGCTTTCAGCTCAGGTCCCACATAGGGCTCTCTGCTTCGGCAGGAAGCCTGCTTCCTCCTCTCTCTCTCTGCCTGCATCTCTCCTACTTGTGATCTCTGTCTGTCAAATAAATAAATAAAATCTTTAAAAAAAAAAAAGACTCTGCATGGAAACAGTTGAATAATGAATGACACCCATTATAATTCCTCACACATAACCTATAGATATAGCAACTGTCCAAATCCTTTCTTCCACTATATCCTATTTAGAACAGGATGCTGCACTGAAAAGCAAAACCTTTGGAGAGAATTCTGACCTCCAGCTTCATTTCATTGTTCAAAATATAATGAATTTACGGGGCGCCTGGGTGGCTCACTGGGTTAAGGCCTCTGCTTTCGGCTCGGGTCATGATCCCAGGGTCCTGGGATTGAGCCCCGAGTCGGGCTCTCTGCTCAGCGGGGAGCCTGCTTCCCCTTCTCTCTCTGCCTGCCTCTCTGCCTGCTCATGATCTCTGTCAAATAAATAAATAAAATCTTTAAAAAAAAATATATATATATATATATATAAAATGAATTTACACTCTCTCTCTCTCTCTCTCACACACACACACACACACACACACACACACACACACACTGCATCCACACAAAGAAATATATGTTACTCCACTATATACCAGACCTCCTCCAAATTTAAAATTTCTAGGATCTGAAAGGCAATTTTTCTCGTTTCTATCTCATTTCAAAATACCCTGGAACTGTGCTGTCCAGTGCAATAGCCACTGGCCATATTGTGGCTAATTACATTAAAATTAAGATAAAAATTCAATACCTCAGTGGCACTAGCTACATTGTAAGTGGTCACACAGCCAGTTGCCACTGTATTAAACAGCAAAGACAGAAAATTTCCATTATTACTAAAACTTTTTTTTTTAAGATTTTATTTATTTATTTGACAGAGATTACAGGTAGGTAGAGAGGCCGGCAGAGAAAGAGGAAGGGAAGCAGACTCCCTGCTGAGCAGAGAGCCCAATGCAGGGCTCAATCCCAGGACCCTGGGATCACGACCTGAGCCAAAGGCAGAGGCCTTAACCCACTGAGCCACCCAGGCGCCCCATTACCAAAACTTCTATTGGACAGCACAGCTCTGGAATATCAAGAATAAAGCTATAGCTTTTTATCCCCCCCTTAAAGTTGTAACTTTTTTTTTTAAATATTTTATTCATTTATTTGACAGAGAGAGAGAGAGAGAGGTCACAAGTAGGCAGAGAGGCAGGCAGAGAGAGTGGGGGAAGCAGGCTCCCCGCTGAGCAGAGAGCCCCATGTGGGGCTCGATCCCAGGACCCTGAGATCATGACCTGAGCTGAAGGCAGAGGCCTAACCCACTGAGCCACCCAGGCGCCCCAAAGTTGTAACTTTTTAAAGAGCCAGAAGGAGCATCACTTCTTTTTCAGAGGTGTTTTCTGGAAACATTTCTCAGGAAGACGAAACCACCCCTTCCTTTGTACCCCGCACATTTTTCCACAACATCTATAATATCTAAAAGAAATCATAGACGGTCTCTCTTAACCAAACGATAGAGACTTGATTAATTTATCTTAATATTGTAAACAGCACAGAAAGGTACTCTGTTCATGAAGTTACCTGCTTGGTAGAACTGTATGACAGCCACAATGTTATTCATTCAACTTCTATCTTTCCAGTCAGATTCCCTTTGATTATCATAGTGGGCTAGACTAACCTGCCCTCCCACATTTAGTGCCTCTACAACCTAGAAAATCACTTACCTCTACTGAACTGGGGTCTGCCTCTATTTCTTTTTTTTTTTCTTTTTTAAGATTTTATTTATTTATTTGATGGGCAAAGATCACAAGTAGGCAAAGAAGCAGGCAGAGAGAGAGGAGGAAGCAGGCTCCCGGCTGAGCAGAGACCCCCCCCCTTCCACCCATGTGGGGCTCAATCCCAGGACCCTGGGATCATGCCCTGAGCTGAAAGCAGAGGCTTAACCCACCGAGCCACCCAGGCGCCCTGCCTCTATTTCTTTTTTTTTTTTTTTTTTTTAAGATTTTATTTATTTATTTGACAGAGAGATCACAAGCAGGCAGAGAGGCAGGCAGAGAGAGAGGAGGAAGCAGGCTCCCTGCTGAGCAGAGACCCCCGATGCGGGGCTCGATCCCAGGACTCTGAGATCATGACCTGAGCCGAAGGCAGCGGCCCAACCCACTGAGCCACCCAGGCACCCCCCTGCCTCTATTTCTTTACTCATTTTCTGATTTGTATTTTGTTCACGCTAGATGATCTAACATCACACAGGTGTGTGTATATATACACACACACACACATATACGTATGTGTATATATATATATATATATATATATATATATGCATATGTACATATGTATATAAATAAGAATTCAGAAAAAGTGGTGTTGGCTCAGAGGGGGAATATTTACAAAGTAGTTGGATATAAGGTAAAGCGATTCCCACATTTAGATGCAGGTTCTACATTAATATTCAATTATTTAATTAATTAAATATTCAATTAATATTCAATCCCCTAGGGCTGACCCCTGAATTTCTGTGAAAGAATTTGGTAAGCCTCATTTTTTTTTTAACCTAAATAAGAAATTTTCATTTGTTACTATTTTGACAAATCTGGCAACAGATTTATTTATTGCCCTGAGCAATAAAACCCAGAGATGTTACATACGGAAACACATGGGTGAGTCCATGTCAATAAAACAGTCAGTACATAATATTTTTAAGAATTTTATGGGCGCCTGGGTGGCTCAGTGGGTTAAGCCACTGCCTTCGGCTCAGGTCATGATCTCAGGGTCCTGGGATCGAGGCCCGCATCGGGCTCTCTGCTCAGCAGGGAGCCTGCTTCCCTCTCTCTCTCTCTCTCTGCCTGCCTCTCCATCTACTTGTGATCTCTCTCTGTCAAATAAATAAATAAAAAAAATCTTAAAAAAAAAAAAAAGAATTTTACCCCAAGTGGGGCACTTGGTTGACTCAGTCAGTGACGCATGCAACTCCTGACCTCAGGGCTATGGGTTTAAGCCCCACACTGAGTTGCGGAAATTATGTAAAAATAAAATCTTAAAAAAAAAAAAAAGAATTTTACCTTAAGGGCCTCAAACGTAAGCAGGACATCATTAGTCTGTTTCAGGTCAATATAGAACATCATCAATTCCCGTGATCCAAGTTGCATGAATATGGGAAGTAACTGAAATGAAGACAAAAATAAATCTTAACACTGGCTTTATTTTTGCATATTTCCTATTCCATTATGAGGACAAAAGATTTTTAAAAATGAGGTACCTCTCCCTCCTTTAGAAAACATATACACTTTTATCAAAAAAGACCTGCATCAGAAGTGACCTAAGACTTTATCAATGGCATAAGACTTCACCAGTTTGGGGCAAAGACTCTTCCGTGTTACAGTTAAAGCACATCAAAATATAAAATGCTACCATAAAATATCTCAGAAGTAAGCACAACAGTCCCAAAGTGTGAATCGTATTCTTTCCAATAAGCTCACCTCCTGATATTCTCCTAGGGGGGTCAGATACTGGAGAATAAGCCGCTGCTCAATAGCAGGAGTCATGGGATAAAGGGTATAATTGGTGCCAATCACCCAAGGTGACATTTCTGACCAGCTGCTATTAGACAGCTCAACAAACATGCGATCTGGATCAGATGTTGAGAAACCTAACTTCTGCTTGGCTTTCCTAAAATTCTCTCTGTCACCCTGTTTTACTGCCTTATTTTTCCTCAATCCTCCTTCTTCGGGTTTGGCAGCTGAGTTCACTCTACTACTGGTCTTGTGGCCTGAATCAAGATGAAAGGAGATCTCCATGTCTCCAGAGGCTTCCTCTTGTTCACCATCCACTACATCTACAGCCATGTCACCATAGTCCATATCCACAGCTTCTTCATCCAGAGGCAAAAGAGGTTCAGAAGAGAGTTTTCGTGGGCTGGGACGCTTGCTTTCTTGCCGCAAAGCCACTTCCTGAAGCTGTAGCTCCCTCAGTCTGCGAAGTACTATTGCCACCTATCAACAGATATTGGAATAAAAGGCTTTATTTCTTCTGCATCTTAATTTAAATGATTCTTAATAAATAAATCTTATTTCCATTTTAAGGAAACTAAATCCTCATGCAGTTACCCCAATATCTGGAAATGGTAAAGATCTGATCAATATTTTTATCTGATTTCTATAGCTTTATAAAATAAGGAATAGCTAAAGGTCTCATTCCTCATAAAATATCCCAAAAACCCAAACCACATTTGCACATCACACATCATTCACAACTGATCTATCTGGATCAAGCTACGCTGGACCATCAACACCTGAAGAGGCAGACACCAGACATATCCATGATTTTTTTAAAGTGTCTTTGAAGTGTCTTTGAAAATAAAACATGAAGTATGTGAGATTTAAGAAACAAAACAGATAATCATAGGGGAAGAGAGGAAAAAATAAAACAAGATGAAATCAGAGAGGGAACAGACCATAAGTGACTCTTTTTTTTTAAATTAATTAATTTTTTTAAATTTTATTTTTTATAAACATATATTTTTATCCCCAGGGGTACAGGTCTGTGAATCGCCAGGTTTACACACTTCACAGCACTCACCATAGCACATACCCTCCCCAATGTCCATAACCCCACCCCCCCAACCCCCCTCCCCCCATCAACCCTCAGTTTGTTTTGTGAGATTGAGAGTCACCCATAAGTGACTCTTAATCATAGAAAACAAACTGAGAGTTCCTGGAGGGGAGAGAGGTGGGGGAATGGGGTAACTGAGTGATGGACATTAAGGAAGGGGGGGAAAAAAGAGTTTATTTTACTTTATGTAAATTATACCCCAATAAACGTGACAAAAAAAAAAAAAAACAAAACAGGGGCGCCTGGGTGGCTCAGTGGGTTAGGGCTTCTGCCTTCAGCTCAGGTCGTGATCTCAGGGTCCTGGGATCGGGCTCCGCATCGGGCTCTCTGCTCTGAGAGGAGCCTGCTTCCCTCTCTCTCTGCCTGCCTCTCTGCCTACTTGTGATCTCTCTCTGTCAAATAAATAAATAAAATCTTTAAAAAAAAAAAAAAAATGAACGTTTCTCAAACTTGCACCTGTTGTAAACTATATTGTTAGACACTGCCACCTAGTTACATAATCTATTTTTCAAATTCACTGCTTTTTCGTTTTTTAAGTACTTATGTAGTACTTAATATGTAGTATTATGCTTAGTTTAAAAAAAAAAAAAAGAGAGAGCGAAGTTATCTATAATTTACTTTGAACTACATTAAAAAAAAAACCAGAATGGTGGATGAATAAGAGGAAAAGTGGATGGATGGATGGATGGGTGGGTATACAGTAAGTATAATAAAATGCCCACAAATAATTTAAGTGGTACGTATAAAGCTGTTCTCTGTAAAATTCTGTTTTGCTGTATGTTTGAAAATTTTCATAATCCAGATGTTGGGAAAAGAAAGGGAATGGTACTTATTCTTTACCAAGAATAAACTATCGTGATCCTCGACAAGATGAAAAATGGTTATTTTCAAGTTAAAAAAAGTAAAATCAAAACTTGTAAAAAGTAATCTTGAAATGTCGAAATTATAGCTACACTCCAATACAAGGTAATGAATAAGATCTACCTATTTGAGTTCAGGTATAAAGAAAGAACTTGCAAATCCTCTCCCATCTTACACAGAAACTAATTCTAACATAGTCCTTACCAGCTGTGAATTCTCATCCCTATAGTTGGCAGCAATATCTTGATTCTCCATAGCACCTCCTAACAGTCCAGTAGAATATGTCCTCAATGGCTGATCAGCCTCTCGGGCCCATTTGAAAAGATTCTCAACAATTCCCTCCTATAGTAAAGGAAATGAAATAGTACAATTCAACAAAGACCATTTTCATATTTAAAGATAAAGCAAAGATTCCAGTCTTATGAAAAAATTTAATAAAATATTTCAGTGTTGCTCATAAGATTAAAAAATGCAAGTAAGCTAAGTGTCCAAGTGGTTTAGTTAAAATAGCTATGCATCTGTGAAAAAGATTCCTATTTAGCCATCAATAATCACATAATATAGTCCCACTTTAGATGTTTAAGACCCAAAATGTTCAATAATCAAGTAGGGAGCACTAAAAATTCTATGTCCTTTTTTGAAGTTCATAATGCCCAATTAACATTATTAATGAGAAGTCATCCACCAAAAAGTACTTAATTCCACATATCCCAAAATTATTTTTAATTAGTTGAGAAATAATACATACAAACATGTACAGTCCAAAGAAAATGAAAAGCACCCACAATCTACCCCTGAACTTGACAGAGACCTTCCATGTGTTCCTCCTTGTACCATCTGTATCCTCCCTCTCCAAAAGGTACCTACAGTTACTTAATTTTAACAATTTTCCTGTTAAACTTCTGTTAAATGTTACATACTCTGAATTGTATAAACCACATGGTACCATAAGTATTTTTCTGAAACTTATTACTCAACATTATGCTTTTTACACTCACCTATAGTTACATGTAACTGTCACAAATAGCATTCAACATAAAATAGCCTTTACACATAACTTATAATTTCTCATAACAATCTGATATGATTGTGTAACTATTTGCAGAAGAGAAAACCAAATCACAGTAAGGTTAGGTAACATGAGTTGCAGAGCTGGGGTCTGATTGCTGGCAGTGTACCTCCAGATGTTCTTACTGCAATTTTGTTAGTTTAAGCAACTACAACTATTTTTGTACAAGCATGTCCCTAGGGTGGACATGTAGGATCAGAACTGCTAAATCACAGGATATGTGCATACTCAACTTTACCAGAGGGTGCTAGGCTATTTTCCAAAGTAACTGCAACAATTCACAATTCCACCAAGAGTGAATAGTTCTTTTTTTCTACATCTTTACCAAAACTTGGCCACTGTCACAATTTTTATTTTTCTTAATCTGGTGGGTATAAAAATAACATTGCAGGGGTACCTGGGTGGCTCAGTCAGTGAGTGTCTGACTCTTGATTTCAGCTCAAGCCACAGTCTCGGGGTCGTGAGATGAAGCCTCATGTTGGGCTCCACACCTAGTGTGGATTCTCAATCTCCCTCACTCCCTCCCCCTATCCCCCTCCATCCCCAGTCATGTGCTCTCTTAAAAAAGGGGGGGGGGCACTGCATTTACTTGAATTTCCTCATTAATTAATAAGGTTAGGCATATTTTTTATGTCTGCTGACCATTCAGGCTTCCACTGCTATGAAATACACATCTTTTGGGGCGCCTGGGTGGCTCAGTGGGTTAGGCCGCTGCCTTCGGCTCGGGTCGTGATCTCAGGGTCCTGGGATCGAGTCCCGCATCGGGCTCTCTGCTCGGCAGGGAGCCTGCTTCCTCCTCTCTCTCTCTCTGCCTGCCTCTCTGTCTGCTTGTGATCTCTCTCTGTCAAATAAATAAATAAAATCTTAAAAAAAAAAAAAGAAATACACATCTTTTACCAGTGTTTTTTTTTTTTTAATTTATTTATTTGACAGAGAGAGATCACAAGCAGACAGAGAGGCAGGCAGAGAGAGAGAGAGGAGGAAGCAGGCTCCCTGCCGAGCAGAGAGCCCGATGCGGGACTCGATCCCAGGACCCTGAGATCACGACCCGAGCCGAAGGCAGCGGCCTAACCCACTGAGCCACCCAGGCGCCCTTTTACCAGTGTTTTATGATAAACACAAGTTCTTAATTTTTATGTAATCAGACTTAACAATATTTTTTTTTTAAACTTTGTGCATTTTGTATCTTACTCTTCTCTAGGGTCATGGAGTCATTATCCCATACATTTCTAAACATTTAATCTCTTTTCAAAAAAATTAACACTGAAAAGTACATTTTGAGAAATTTGTTTTGAAATATTTGACACGAAGGGCACCTGGGTGGCTCAGTGGGTTAAGCCTCTGCCTTCAGCTCAGGTCATGATCTCAGGGTCCTAGGATTGAGACCCACATCGGGCTCTCTCCTCAGCGGGGAGCCTGCTTCCCCTCCTCTCTGCCTGCTTCTCTGCCTACTTGAGATCACTCCCTCTAATAAAATATTTGACATGAAAATATATTTAATGTATATATTATTATATGTTATATTCTATATTACTATATATCATATATTATTATATATTATATATATATTAAAATATATTTAATAGCCTTTTATTTCCCCTCTTCCCAAACAGTCTAAGAACCTTAAAATACGAACTCCAATGAGCTCCTATTTATATGTTGCCCAGAATTTTTGTCCCCGCTTTTGTTTATTTGGTCAATACTTCTATGTTTACAAAGGTACTCTGAAGATATTTTTTTCTATTACCCGGCCTCTATTACTGTTGTATCAGTTTGCTCTGTTTGATTATTTGTAGGAATCTTTTTTACTCTGGTTGCTTTCAAGATCTCCTCCATCTTTGGTATTTCTTTTGGCCTTCCTGAATCTTGAGTGGACATGTGTTTCATTAATTTGTAAAATTCTAGCCTCATCTCCCTGAATACTGCCTTTCCCTTTTCTTTTCTATTCTCTCCTCCTAAAACTCCTTTTAGATACACTTTGAACTTTCTAATTCTAATCTCTATATTTCAACTTCTTTCCTATTCTTCAGCTCTTATTTCTAGAGGCTTTATTATTGGCTATCCTATCAGATCTCCCAGTTCACTAATTCTATCTTTAGCTGTGTCTAAACTTAACTCTAACTCATCTACTAAGTTTTTAAATTCAGGAACTCTAATTTTTATATCCAGTAGTTCTCTGGTTCCTTTCCCAAATGGCCATTCTTCCCCATAGTCTTGGACTTTAAGAGTTCTGATACTTGGGGCATCTGAGTGGCTCAGTTGGTTAAGTATCTGCCTTCAGGAAAGGTCATGATACCAGAGTCCTGGGATCAAGCCTGCTCAGCAGAGAGCCTGCTTCTCCCTCTCCCCTTGCCCCCAACTTGTGCTTGCTCTCTCTCTCTCAAATAAATAAAATCTTTTTTTTTAAAGTTTTGATTCTTTTACATCCAATAATTTTAAAGCTTATCAAACCATTCTTAAGTGTACAATTCACTGGGATTAAGTACATTCACAATGTTGCATAACCATCACCACTATATATTTCCACAACTTATTATCCCAAACAGAAACTCTGTACCCCTACTTTCAATAATGGACAGAACAACCAAACAAAAGATCAGTACAGAAATAGAAGAGTTAAACACTATAAACCAATTAGACCAAACAGACATATTGAGAATCCTCAATCCAACAAGACCAAATATACATTCTTAAGTAAACATGGAACACTTTCCAGAATAGACCATGTTAGGCAATACCATAGTTAATAAATTAAAAAAGAATAAACTCTTATAAAGAATTTTCTCAGGGCACCTGGGTAGCTCAGTTGGTTGGGCGTCTACCTTTGGCTCAGGTCATGATCTCAAGAGTCCCAGGATCAAACCCCACACTGGGCTCCCAGATAACATAGAGCCTGCTTCTCTCTCTGCCCTTCACCCCACTCATGCTCTCTTTCTCTCAAATAAATGAAGTAAAAAAATCTTTAAAAAAATTTTTTTCTCCAATCATAATGGAATGAAATAAGAAATCAACAACCCAAGGGAAAATGGACAATTCATATGTGGAAATTAACAAAGTTTTAAACAACCAAGGGGTCAAAGAAGAAATCACACAGAAATTAGAAAATTCCTTGCAATAAATGAAAAGAAAATCACAACATACCAAAATTTATGCCATGTAGCAAAAGCAGTGTTTTTAAGGAACTAGAAAAAGAGCAAATGAAACGCAAAGCTAGTAAGTAAGGCAATAATAAAGATTAGAGTGGAGACAAGTAAAACAGCAAATAGGAAAAAAAAAAAAAGAAAGAAAATGAAACCAAATGTTGTTTTTTTGAAAAGATCAAAAAAACTAACAAACCTTTAACTAGATTAAAAAAAAAAAAAAAAAGACTGAAACAGGACATTATTACCAATTTAGCATAAATAAAAAAGATTATAAAATACTATTAACTACTGTACACCAACAAAATGAGTAATATAGATAAAATAATAAAATGAACAAATTCCTAGGAACACAACCAACCAGAACTGATTCATAAAGAAATAGAAAAATTGAATAGACCTATGAGTAGTAAAGAGATTGAATCAGTCATCAAAAACCTCCCAAGACAGAAAAACTCAGGACCAGATGGATTCACTGGTGAATTCTACATAAAAAATAATATCATTGTCAAATGAATTAATATTTTTATTAATAATTAATTTTATTAATAATTAATTAATATTTTTTTCTCAAACTCTTCCAAAAAATTAGTAAGGGAACACTTCAAACTCATTCTATGAAGCCAAAACATTATCCTGATACCACAACCCTACAAGGTAACTACAGATCAATATCCCCTATGAATAGTGATGCGAAAAACCTCCATAAAATACCAGCAAACTGAATTCAGCAGCATAGTCAAAGGATTATACACCATGACCAATGGATTTATCCAAGAATGGAATATGGTTCAACATAAAAAAATCAACATAGTACACTAATAAAATTAGTGTGAAATCATTGTGAATAGAAAACCATCTGACCATATCAAATGATAACAACAACAAAAAGAATCTCTAAAAATCAACACACTTTCATTAAAAAATACTTAATAAATTAGGAATAGAAGGAGACTTTCTAAGCATCATAAAAGTCAGGTAAGAAAAACCCACCCACACCCATCATCATACTCAACAGTCAAAGACTGACAGGCTTTTTCCCCTAAGACCAAGAACAAGACAAAGATGTCTGCTTTCACCACTTCTATTCAACACAGTACTGTAAGTTCTAGCCAGAAGAGGCCAAGAAAAAGAAATTAAAGGCATTAATGCTGGAAAAGAAGAAATAAAATTATCTCTGTTAACAGATGACATGATCTTATACATAGAAAACTCTTTAAGATTCCACAATGTGGGGTGCCTAGGTGGCTCAGTGGGTTAAGCCTCTGCCTTCGGCTCAAGGCATGATCCCAGGGTCCTGGGATCGAGCCCCACATCGGGCTCTCTGCTCAGCAGGGAGCCTGCTTCCTCCTCTCTGTCTCTGCCTGCCTCTCTGCTTACTTGTGATCTCTGTCAAATAAAGAAATAAAATCTTAAAAAAAAAAAAAATTTCCACAATGTTAGAGCTAATAAATGAATTCAGCAAAAAGTTACAGCATACAAAATCAGTTTCATTCCTGTACACTAGTGATGAAAAAGCCAAAAAGGAAATACATCCAATCATTTAAAAAATGCTTGCTTTCTAATATCTTTCAGATAGCTATTCTATTTAATTCTCCTCTTTACTATATTGTTAACTCCTAATCATGGAGAACTAATTCCTCGTGTGTTTTGTAATGTTTTTGTGAACTCATTTCACCTGGAAATTGCTTTTTCTATGAGAATCCCTGGTAACGTGGATTATGAGAGCTTCCCCCCAGAGTGATTTTACATTTGCTTGTGCCACTCAAGGAATATCACAAAGTATTTTGCTGTTCATTTTTTGGCTTTGGGGTCCCTAATCATATGGTAGAAATTTCAAACACGCACCAAAAAAAAGTCATGCCACAGTTTCTCAGAGATTTATCCACCCCTACCCCTTAGTGTGGGGTCAGAAACTGAGAAACCTGTCACTTCCCCAAGGCGGTAAGCAGGTATTTCTCTTTTGCACTGTTTCAGTGAGGGTCCTTTGGGTTACCAGTTTTATGCAGGGATCAAGGATCCCAGTTCCAACTCTTCAGCCAAGGTTTTGTCTCCTGTCCCCAATTAACACTTTGTTTTTACAATTACCTCTTCATTTCTGGCGCACAGAGATTTCTAAGAGTTTATTCAATTTACCCAGAATTCATATGTGCATGCCACAGGAAAGCTGACCAGTTATCCTGGCTGGTCAGTAAGATAAATCTGGGTCTCCTCCTCCCATCTCTCTTGAAACCACTTTTTTCTCTCTGCCTCTGAAAAATCTATATTCACAGTTTTCTTCCCACCTCTCATGGAATACTGTGAGGATTAGTATACGATACAAAACAAATGCTTAGCACAGGGCTCACACTCAATAAACGGTAGGCATTCACCTAAATGACTTTTTTCATAAAGCACCTATTAACATTTTAGAGGAGGGTGCCTGGGTGGCTCAGTCATTAAGTGACTCCCTTCAGCTCAGGTCATGATCCCAGGGTCCTAGGATGGAGGCCCAAATAGGGCTCCCTGCTCAGTGGGAAACCTATTTCTTCCTCTCCCACTCCCCCTGCTTGTGTTCCCTCTCTCTGTGTCTCTCTTTGTCAAATAAATAAATAAATAATCTTTTTAAAAATTTTTAGAGGAATCAATGTTGCAGAGTTAAAATCTGGGAAACACTCACTCAGAGATGATAATTTGAGACCTCGTTCTCTCTGATTTTATCCCTTCCACCACCAATATTTTAAGACAACCTCAAAGAGGAAAATGTTAAAGCAATACTCAAAAAATAACCCCAAAGGTCCTGATCTGACTGGATTAGTAGCATACACTGACAAACTTAACAATATGAAAAATCTAGTACACAAACAATACTAAAGTACCCAGTTCTGAAGAAAACTACAAAAATAATTGTAAACAAAAATAAAATTTAAAGCTATTTGATTATTTCTATTGCTTTAAAAAGCTAAAAAATCAACTTTTTAAAATAGTGGCTAGGGATGCCTGGGTGGCTCAGTTGGTTAAGCGACTGCCTTTGGCTCAGGTCATGATTCTGGAGTCCTGGGATCGAGTCCCGCATCAGGCTCACTGCTCAGCAAGGAGTCTCCTTCTCCCTCTGATCCTCCCCTTCTCATGCTCTTCCTCTCATTCTCTCTCTCTCAAATAAATAAATAAAATCTTTTTAAAAATAAATAAAATAAAGTAAGTGGCTAGAAGTAATAAAATCAATTTAATAACTTGCAACCACCTCTAAAATAAAAAGGAAATGAAACAGAAAATATAAAAAGGAAATGAAATAGAAAACACCAGAATGCACTGCATAAAGAGGAAGCAATGCTCAAGAAACTTCTTTTTCACACATATATGTAATGGGTTGCATGTAAAAACATTCTGTTTCACAAAGTTTGAGAAACACTATATAATTAGATGTTTTTTAAAGAAGTAAAATATTGGGGCGCCTGGGTGGCTCAGTGGGTTGAGCCGCTGCCTTCGGCTCAGGTCATGATCCCAGGTCCTGGGTTCGAGCCCCGCATCGGGCTTTCTGCTCGGCGGGGAGCCTGCTTCCTCCTCTCTCTCTGCCTGCCTCTCTGCTTACTTGTGATTTCTCTCTGTCAAATAAATAAATAAAATCTTTAAAGAAGTAAAATATTGATTCACACCAAAAATTTGCATAGGATACTTATGAAGAATAAAGATCATCATGTAATCCAACAGGAAAGTCTCAAAATGTCAAAGAAGATTGTAATCTGTGTTCTAGGACACTGGATTCAAGGTTATGTTATTTCCTATCTAATTTTCCTTAATAATTCACTTCTCCCAAAAGAAATTAGTTATTAATAAAACTGCTGGGGTGCCTGGGTGGCTCATTCGGTTGGGCTCTTGATTTCAGCTCAGGTAATGATCTCAGGGTTGTGAGATCAAGCCCTGCATCATGCTCCATGCCCAGCGTGGAGCCTGCCTGGGGTTCTTTCTCTCCATCCTCCCCTTTCCTCTTCCTCCCCATCTCTAAGAAAAAAAAAAAAAAAGAAGAAGAAAAGAAAGAAACAAAGCTGTTCTTAAACTGCAGAAAGCTTTATTATTCAAAACATCCGTTAGTATTTCTGACATCCAAAGGGTATTCACTTAATTCTAAACATACAATGATGAAACTATAAAGAGCCAGAATTGATTTTCCTACAATGACAACCAGGAAACTTTTACAAAGCAGAGTAAAATCATCTGTAATCATCTACAAATCTTGTATATACAAATACACTGCTACAAATGCTTCACTTTCATCCTGGTTTTCAAAAGAATTCATATTAAAATATTTCTCATAAGCATATAGATATTTTTGGTCTCCCACAATGGTAAACTAACTGGAGATTTTTAAATTCAGTCTGTATACAATACTGCAAATTATATATACTGTATACAATACTGCAAATTATAGCATTAATTACACAATGTTATTTTCTAACAGACTTTATGTGATACAATTCTGTAATAAAACTTTAAAAGTTAAATGAAAATCTATTTCTAGATCTTTCATTTGGCTTATATATTTAACTATATTAAGACTTCCAGACTGTTTCAGAAAATTAAGTTTTAGTATCTTTGAAAAAAAAAGAAAGCCACATACAAATTCTTAATGCTGAAAACAAAACACTCATATTACTTCTAAAAATAGATCAACTAATCTTTGACGTTTAAAGTATATACACACACAGTCACTATCAAATTATCACTTTCTGGTCTTCATAGTAGTTATCCTTATTCGAAACTATCAGTTTATTTGTGTCTGCCTTCCCAAATATATTATGTGAATGTAGGCTCCCATCTTGCTGACAAAATATTACCAACACCTAGCATAAAACACAGCACAAAATACGTCTTCAAATATTAACTAAATATAAAATACCAACCAGAAGAAAAGAAAATAAAAAATAAATACCATCAAGACAATGGGCTTCCTCAGGGCAGAAATTCCTTCCTCACTAAGGAAGACAACTCATCAAGAATACGAGTTCGAGTAAGATCAGAAAACCATTCTAAAAACATATGATCTTAAGATTTTAAGATATACTATAGCACCTAAGCAGCACAAAAAGTTATTCTTAAATTTTTCTTATTGTTTATCTTTATTTCTTACATTTCTACAACATATGACTATTATAAAAATCTGTAATTACCTTAACAAAGACAAATCAAACAGATCAACCTTCAATTTAAAAATAAAATGATGACTTTTATTTTTATTAAATACCTTTTCTTGAAAGACAACAGCAGTTTCCAGCCCTGGCATGATGTCAAGTAGGAGTCTGCAAGCTGCAGTGTTTAAAGGGGGCTCTCGACTTGTCATCACATATGCGTTCACCAGCTATAAAAAAACGGAGGAATACTTCTATTCATCTGAAATTCAACCCAGTCAAATTAATGAAGTCTAATAAACCCTTAATAAATTCCCATCACTCACCTCAGGGGTATTAAGAACCAATGATTACTAATTAAACCTTTATTATAAACCATTACAATCCTTCTGAGCCATGATGGGATCATATATTATTTCTTCTGTATCTTTAAAATCAAATCCCCCCAAAACAACAAATCAGCAACAACAGAATTAAAGCTTAAAGAATATCAAGAAATCATTCCCTATTTTTTTTTACCCTTTATTCTTACATACACTTTTTCAGAAGGATAAGGCAAGATGCTTGGCAATGGTTAATGTAAACTTGAATTTCGTACTTACACTATAAGTACATTTAATATTACATGTAAATTGTAAGTAAACATATTAATAAAACTTTCATTTTAGCATTCAAATACTACTCAGTCTCCACTACTAAGTGGCACTGTGTTCTGTGCTGGGTATACATCAGTGAATAAGATGCAGTCCCACCATCAAAGGGTTCATAATCCAACAGAGGTGACAGCTGGAAAAACAAGTATCATTGAGTAAAGGATGCTATAGAAGCCTGTAGGAGGCCACACAACTCCTGCAGAAGAATCAGAGAAGACTTTAGAATGGAAGGGATTCTAAGCCAGAATGTAAATGACAAGTAGGAGTAGCCGAGGTGTAGGAGGGACAAGAGGAGAGCCAAAGGGCAAGAACTTAAAATTGAGAGGACAAAGGCCAGAGAGATTGGGTTTATATTTCAAACCTAGGAATTTTTTTTTTTTAATTCATTTGACAGACAGAGATCACAAGTAGGCAGAGAAGCAGGCAGAGAGAGAGAGAAGGAAGCAGGCTCCCTGCTGAGCAGAGAGCCCGATGCAGGGCTCGATCCCAGGACCCTGGGATCACGACCTGAGCCGAAAGCAGAGGCTTTAACCTACTGAGCCACCCAGGCGCCCCTCAAACCTAGGAATTTAAAATTTATCTTGAGAGAAATGGGAAACCACTAATGGACTGTAACCAAAAGGGTGCCATCACTTTTTGCATTTTAGAAATATTTCTGGGCTATAGAGTGAATAGGTTGGAGGAGAAGAAGACAAGATGATAAATCAGTTAAGAGGCGACTATAATAGCCGAGAGAGATGGCAGTGGCTAAACTAAGGTCTGGCAAAAAGGGCGAAAAGAAGTGGAGGGATTTGTAAAGGTTAATGGAATGGGAATAAGACCTGCAAGTTCACTGAATAAGAGAGCTTGGAAAAATAAAGGATAACTTCTAGCTAGGTAGACAAGGACATCACTACTGAGCTAGAGAACAAGAGAAACAGATAATAGAGCAAACAATTAGTTCAAGGGGATTGTGGAGGATATCCAGGTAGAAATACCTAGAAGGCAGTTGGAAATGATGAGGTACAAAAGAGACAACAGTAACTGAGAAATAAATCCAGGAGTTAATATACTACAGACAATAATAATAGCTAATACTTCCTGAACCCTCATCTATCAGGTTCTGTGTTAAGCACTTTTCACGATTAATTTCAAAGATTACAAAAACATTTTACAGATAAGAACTATCGTCCCTATTTTATAAAGAAAATAAAGCTTGGAGAAAATGAAGGTTGTTAGAGGCTTAAGTTGCCTCAAGATCAGTGGAGCTACATTTAAACCCAAAACATGGACCCCAAAACCTACATTCTCAAGCATCATGCACTCCAGCCTCCAAAAACAAACCTAACAGCTACAACTTACTGAATAATTACTATGTTAAAGGAGCTGTGTACACTGGGTATATTTTTCCCTCTCATTTACTTCTCAACAGCCCAGAGTTAGGGAAGGTATCCTTCTCTCCCTTCACATACCCAATGCACACACCACAGTGTTGATGCAGAATCATGCCTCATATATCACTCTTAGTTTTCTATTCAGAAGCCCAAGAAAATGTCTATATTCCCAAACTTAAAATCATTCTTGCCCAGGGATAAGCACAGATGCCTTGTGAGTCCTTGTCAATATTCAACTGAACAAAGTAGGCACCAAAAAGAAAACACCTTGGCTAAAACCAAGACTTTGGTAAGAAAGAAATCCAGGATGCATATCTCACTGAACTAATAGCAAACCAAAAAAAATCTACCCAATCTATTCCCAATTCTGTCAAGACCTTAGGAGAAAGTAAACTATTTACAAACAATAAAGGTATAGCATCTGCTAATGATAATCTCTGGAGAAAAGTAAGAAGCAAACCTACTGCATTCATGAAATCATCATTCTTGAAGAGTATTCTCAGCAAGTGGCCCAGCATACACTCTGGATCAGCTCGACCTACCAAAAAGAAGAGGGGAGGAACAAACAAGGAATAAGTAAGTCATCCCAGTCAAGCAAGTTAAACCTCTGGAAAGGCACCTGGGTTGTTACAAGTACTATTAAAATGCTACAAAAATAAATGGAAACAAAGAAAAGATTCTTTTGATGAATTAGATTTCATAAGAAACATGCTATAAAATTAAAAGTGACAATATAAAAACTCGAGACACTGCTCTCTAACTTCCCCATCACCCAGCACATTGCCTACACAGCAATGCTAAATTAAATAAATGTGCGCTAGACCCACCCCAGCATCACTAAGAGTACACAAGATCTAAAAAAGAATCATAAAGGAGACTTAAGAGAAAGAACAACCCTGATTTCCAAGCCAGAAATAAGGTAGGAAGCAAAACTTCTTTTGATGGGTGGTCTGGACGAGAAGACTCCAAGTCCAACCTTCCTTTCAACTATAATGCCAACAATACCAGAGATGCATCCTCAAACCTGTAATGATACCTGAGGTTGTAGGGGCAGGGCTCAGGAGGGGAATTCCACTAAAATCAATCACCAACTCTAAAGATACAGTACCCTTGGACATCTTAACTTTCTGAGTTCCTGGGGAAAGAAAGTCCAGAAACCTAGAATCTACTCAACACACAGCCTACAGGTAAAGGAATTACTTAATGATTGGGACAATTATTGGTTTTTAAAACAGATACCATCTACTTTAATCTTCCTGTAAGTGGCAAATTTAGTCAAAGGATACAATTTAGGATGAAGAAAAGATGTGAGCTACTGATTCGAAGTTTCTACCAAGCTGTAATTAATATTCCAAAGTAAATCACAAAAAGAAAAGTTGCAGAATGGTATCATAAAAACTAGATGAGGACCTCAGATAACCTAACTTTCTCTGTTTATAAATGATGAAACTGACACCCTCATTTTTATTTAAAGAAATTGTGCCTAATGACAAACATTGCTTAACATAAGAGGTAGGGAGGAAAAAACAGTCTTTAAATTTCCTGCTGAAAAAAAGTGTATCATTCTGTTTCTCCTTTTTTCCTCATTACCATTTCATCCCTTCCAAGGCTTTTCCAAGGTCATTAAGCATGATCATCTCTCTTTTAATTCTTTTCATAATCTCATACGTTAACCTAATTTCTTATTTCACATTCACATTTGTACTTCTTCATGCTCTGATTGCTTTACTGAAGAATTAAATAGGTGAATAATACTCTAACGTCACAAGTGGGGATGTCTAGAGCAAGAGCAACAGGTATCCCATAAATAATTGCACACTCAATCTGAAATGCCTAGCTTACCTACACTTGAGAATAAAGTCTAAGACAGAAATTAATCCTGTACCATTCAGGTAGGTATACAATGTTCTTTTTTTTGTAAGTCCCACTCATTCTCATATCGCTCTACATACAGTATCTCTTTTTTCCACAAAGGACCGCTTCTGACCTTACACAGAGGAAGTTTATATGCAGCAATGGGCCCACATATGATTTAAGCTTTGCCCACTGGTACTCCACCTTAAGGACAACATAAAATGGCAAAGTCTCAAGTCTCATATAACTCTGTATCATACCAAATTCCATGTCAAAGCAGACTGCATTGTCATGGCTCTAATTAGCCTAAAACAAAGCCAAATTATTAGGAGATGGCATACTTTAGCTGCTGAAATACTAAAGTAGACATCAAGAAACCTGTTTGTTATTCAAGTTTCCAAGTATCAATTTCATAACTAAAAACAAGGCACTGAATGCATTTTCAACTACATTTCCTCATTAGTAAAAGGATAATTATCCCTTTTTCTCCTTCAAACAATCCAAGTTCGTAATTGTTTCAAACTGTTGTTTGAAAGATGAAGGCACAAAGGATAATCTCTTTGGGGTTAAAAGTCAGAAAGGCAGGGGCGCCTGGGTGGCTCAGGGGGTTAAAGCCTCTGCCTTCAGCTCAGGTCATGATCCCAGGGTCCTGGGATCAAGCCTCACATCAGGCTCTCTGCCCAGCAGGGAGCCTGCTTCCTCCTCTCTCTCTCTCTGCCTGCTTCTCTGCCTACTTGTGATCTCTGTCAAATAAATAAATAAAATCTTAAAAAAAAAAAAAAAGTCAGAAAGGCAGAACATTTTTCCTTTTTAGGTAACATACCAATGGTGTCAGTAAGATATACCTACATAATTTAGCTCCTTGAAGTTAGTTACTTCTCTTTGATATGTAAATATTACAAATATTTCCACTTTTCCAGGATTTTTCCTCACTACCTCCACCTTGAGCAATATTTTAACAATAAGATGATCTTACAACTTAGCAGGAAAGATGCTATTTCAATTATAAATTTTCCTATAAGCTACTTTCTTTTGTAAGAAAATTAGAGCCAGGCTTAAGAGAACACAGGTCTCACCAGGATGTCGGTCATCAAATGGGTCTGGATCTCCCTTACGATATTCTTCAGTTTCTTTTTCAATCAATTCAGACATCCTAGCACAAAGGGAAGACAGGGTCAACTCTAGACAAGCATACAAAAAAATGTACCACCACCTACAAAAGTCAATTCAACAATCAAGGTGTAAAATAAAAACAAAAAGTTAGAAAAGATATTTTCCCGATGAACACAGAGATCTAAACAACCGTCTCATTAAAGAGTGTCCACTCCTAAACACATTCTTCTCTCCACTTTCCTGTCCCAAAAGATAGCACTACCATCCCCTCAGGAACCTAGGAGTCATCATTAAAACCTATTCTCCTCACCCCCCACAACAATAATTCCTGTTAGCTCTACCTACAAAGTATTTCCTGACTTCAATCATTTCTTTCAATCTTGACCATTCTTATCCTTGCCCAGAACACCATCAACTGCCTGAACTACTTAGAGTAGCCTTTTCTCCAACTTCTTGCTTCAATGTTTGACACAAAATTCATTATCCAACTTCCAAAGATTTATCACACTGACTTTAATTATATCCAAGTACTACCATGGCTTATACTAACTCAGCTTCTGTCTGCATCTCTGACTTCTCTCCATTCTCCCTTCATAAAGCTTCAGGCATATGGCCTTCTCTGCTCTTTGAACAGTCCAAGTTCATAACTGTTTCAGGGCCTAAGTACTATTATTTCAACCTACAATAGTCTTCCCCCCACCTAAGTTCCTACCCCTACCCCAAGCAACCAATTATCTGCTTTCTCTCACCAAAGATTAGTTTTGCCTGTTCTAAAATGTCATAAAAATGGAATCATATATGCTCTTTTCATAACTGACTTCTTTAGTTCAGCATATTTTGAGTGACCCATGTTGTTTGTTGCGTGTACCAAGTCTTTTTTTATTCACGTTTTTGAAACAAGAAAAATCACATTTTGAATACCCTAAGCAAGAATGACAACTTAACCTATTATATGACAATCAAATGCAAGGCTATTATACTCTCCAACATCTACCATGCTCTGTCCTGACTCAAACTCTCCTATATGCTTTATGTCCACAAAACCATACTTCCTATGGTGGCTCAGTGGGTTAAACAACTGCCTTCAGCTCAGATCATGATCTCATGGTCCTGGGATTGACCCCCACACTGGGCTCTCTGCTCAGCAGGGAGTCTTCTTCTCCCTTTCATACTCCCTCTGTGCTCTCCCTCTCTCAAATAAATAAATAAAATCTTTAAAAAACAAAAAACAGGGGCGCCTGGGTGGCTCAGTGGTTTAAGCCTCTGCCTTCGGCTCAGGTCATGATCCCAGGGTCCTGGGATCGAGCCCCGCATCGGGCTCTCTGCTCAGCAGGGAGCCTGCTTCCTCCTCTCTCTCTGTCTGCCTCTCTGCCTACTTCTGATTTCTCTCTGTCAAATAAATAAATAAAATCTTAAAAAAAAAAAATAAATAAATAAATAAATAAATGAATAATAAAAAACAAAAAACAAAATGATACGTCCTAGTCTTAAAAGCTAAGCTCCCTGCAAAAACTCTTGCCTACTCTGGCATATTTTTCCCCATTAAGGCTCAAAAATATTTCTGCTTGGAGAACCTGGGTGGCTCAGTGGGCTAAGCCTCTGCTTTCGGCTTAGGTCATGATCCCAAAGTCCTGGGATCGAGCCCCGCATCGGGCTTTCTGCTCAGTGGGGAGCCTGCTTCCCCCTCTCTCTGCCTACTGCTCTGCCTGCTGATTTCTCTGTCAAATAAATAATTTATTTTTATTTATTTTATTAATAAAAAAATATTTATTTTAAAAAAATATTTCTACTTTTCTATCCTTCCCTTTAAACTCTGAAAATTCACTTTGCCACCAAGAGCTACCACATAAAATATGTTTAAAATTACACATTATAAAAAAAAATTATACATTATAAGATCTACTAATATCTTCTGTTGAAACTAAGTAATGTTCCACAGTGGAAGTTAATGGATTCTGGAGCCAGCTGGCCAGGGTTCAAATCATACTTCTTCTACTATGTGTAACTCTGGTCAAGTTACTTAACCTTTCTATGCCTCATCTGTAAAATAAGGGTAATAGTCCCTATCTTATAGAGCTCCCTTGAGGTTTAAGGTAATACATGTTCTCTGCTTAAAACAAAACCTGACATGTAAGAGATAGAGAAGTATTGCTACAATGAAAACTGAGAATCAAAAACAAATAGAAAAACAATTTAAGGTAGATTTGACTGGGACAGGATAGGAAGGAGCCTTCTGGAGGCAGAACTCAAAAGTTCTTTAACTTGATGTAGTTGATAGTTTTCCAAGTAAAGAATCCAACAAGCAGAGTATTGTACAATATACATCTCAATAATATAAAAAAACAAACCACAGAACCTGGGTAATGCTCAAATAGCTTGGCCCAATGCCAGTTCCTTTTCACAGAATCAAGTCAAAGTCTTGATTATAATAAATAAATAATATGAATAATAAATAAAAAGTCAAAATTATAAGACACACATATTTTTCTTAGGAAAACTGCCAAAAAATCATGAAAGTTGCAGCCAATAAAGGAAGAGGCAAGCCTGAAATTCAAGGCTTTTCATGGGATATACCAAAACACATACCTGCAGCTAGCACGGGAGTGGGTAAGGGAGAGACTATAGACATGTGAGAGAATTTTAGGAAATACTCAGTGAACTAACACACCCACAATCTGGATGATAGGAATTGCCCCTTTCTAAAATAAACTATACTTTTAATTCATTTTACTGTCTCTTAACACTTCCTGTCTAACCTTGAAGATCTTTTAAAGATCTTGCTCCATGTAACTTTATTTTCCATTCCTACCTTATATTCACCCTCCACTCTGGTGAGGTCCATTTCTTCACTGCCACAAAAACATGTCCCAGTTCCTTCTCCAGTCATTGCTTTTTTTCGGTCACATTTTTCACTTTTCCTAGAAAACCCTGACTCTCTGCTTTTCACCAAAGCTACATTCTACCATCTTTCAAGTCCCTATTCCAAAAACCTTTACCACATCCTGTATTCTAAGCTTAGCTTTCCACTATCTGGCTATGTTGTTTTTTGCAAATAGCTCCAAGGATAGCTATCATTTAACAATGTAGCTCTCAGTGATACTTTTAGTGACAAATGAGGAAATTAGTTTCAGGGAAGTATATAACAGTTCCCACATACAAAAGGTCCTCATATATTTGCTGAGTGAATAAAAGAAACGGACTCATTCAAGTTCTTTTCATTCTCATAACTCATGCAATATTTCGGAATCATACTGCCCAATTTAGCACCTCATTATATACTAATTTATACTATTCTGCATTGTTTCATATCTGTTAGTTGCCTCCCAGATGGTTAACTCCTTGAAGACAGAACCCTTCTAGTTTAGGCTTTACATTACTAAATACCAAAGCACAGGGACAAAGCTGAGGGTCAAATATGATTATGGATGTGAAATAATCTTGAAAATAAAACACTCTCTTTGGTATATGTACTCAATAAATATTTTTTCCAATTAAGTGAATCTATCATTAATGTTATCATCCCCATTTATGACTCTCTCCTCTCAGAGTTATACCAATAATCCACATTTTAACTGCACAATACTTAGATTCTTTAAATTCATTGTGGCTGCATTCAAGTATCTTGTGATTAGTAGTTCTTAATCTCCAATGACTCTACAAATTAAAATCCACTTTCCACCAGTCAGCAATAATACTGTTCCTAAAAAAACTGTGCTTTTCACATGCTCCCAATATATTGAGAGCAACAAAGCATTTATCCCCACTTAAACTTTCATAAGATTATAGTTCTCTTTATTTCTATAGAATACATCATTGCACAAACAAAAGGCTTTTTTCTTTGCTATATCAAAGATTAAATGTTAAAGATCCTCATGTTCCAGTGACCTCCTCCTTAGAAAAACTACAGGCATCCCTCTTCAGCCTTTATTTTTCACTCTCCTGTTTCACACATCATTCAGTAAAATTACGTTCCGTACAGTTACTATGTACCAGGCATGCACAAGTCACCATCTGAGGAAACAACAATAAAAAGGTGTAGTACATGTCTTTAAAAAACTTTTTAATTTAAAAAACAAAACAAAGAAAAAAAAAGCCTTACAATTTAGTGAAGTAACATATGCAAAAAAAAAAAAAAAATTATAGTACAATGTGGTTAAGAGTTAAAATGGGGGGAATTAAAATTATACCACATTTGATATATACATGTGCATGTATACACACACACACACACGAGAATGACTGGAGTATTAAAAAAGAAATAAAATTAGTGCCCAAACCTACCTGCGGATGTCAAAGTCATAGTTTTATAGACATGATTCTCAAACTGCTCTTTGAAAGGATGTGAGTTTGCCAGGCAGAGAGACATACCAAGGAAAGGCATTTCAGGCCAAAGGAACAGCCAAGTGTAAAGACACACAGACATTAGAAAATATGGTACTATTCCTTACTGAAGGAGACTAATGCTATGAGGCAGAAAAAGGAGGTAGAGGCCAAATCATAAATGGCTTCATAAGCCACTCTAAAGAGTTTACATTTTATTCTGTAGGGAAAATAGAGCCAGAGAAGAAGTATGATTAAAGGTATAACAATCAGATTTGTGTGTCAGGAAGAAGACTCTTTCAGCAAAGAGGCAGATGTATTAGAGGAGGGTAAACTGGAGATGGAGAGAAAATTTACACTGCCTAAGAGGCTAGTCAAAACATGATCGATATCTAATGAAGTAAGTGGGAAGGGGGGATGGGGAAAAAAGAGAAAGCAGAAATCCTCAGGGCATGGGGACTAAACTGTCAGAAGACACTGTACACCAAAGTGGAGAGCACAAAAGCACAAACTGTGAATGAGAAAGGAGGCAGGATGAAGATGGTAAGCTCTTCTATAGACAGTATGTATAGGTGTCTGCAAACAGCCAGGTAAAGATGTATACATCAAGCAGCTGAGAAAAGGGTCTGAAATTTTTTTAAAAGAGAGATCTGAAGTAGAAATAGTGATCTGAAAGTTAACCTAAGAATAATGTTTTAAATCATAGATAGAAATGAAACTATCTAGGTGGACTATCTAGGGTGAAGAGAAAAAAGAACCACCAACAAAACCCTAAGGGTGAAACACAGACAAGAGAAGAACCTACAAAGGAGAATAAGGACCAACAGCCTGAGAAGAAACGTAGAGTTTCAAGAAGTAGTAAGATAAAGACTAGTTCTGAAAGAAAAAATGGATTCAGAATTCGCAGTTAAGATGAAAATGTTCCCATACTTGCCTCCAATTTGTCCCTTTTTTCAAACGAATTTATAAAAAAACATAATTGTTCCTACCTGGTAAGAATAGGTACCATGTCCTGCCCACTGCCATGCTCCTTTTCCCACTGCTCCAGCAGGGTAGTGAGCTCAGCTTTGGAGTCCACATGCACCGCTACTGTAGTCATGGCTTGGCCTAAGGAATCAAAAATATACAGAAATAGCACATGAACAAAGGCAAATAAACCTGACATACTTCCTACAAAAATTGAAAAGGGGAGAGAAAAGGGATGAGCAAGCAACAAAAACTTAACTCCCAGACCCTTCATTCAGATAATTTTATTTGTGGTACAATGGGAAACCTAGCATTGGGAGCCAGGATACTCTTCAAGTCCTTTCACCCCTCCCAACCTCGGTTTGCTCAACTGTCAAATGAGACAAGCAACTGGATCAAAATTGTGATTCTCACCACTTCTAGGACCAGGAACCCCTCTAAGAAACAGACAAAAAGCTAGGGTCCCTTTATCTCCTCAAAAATGCATACGACTGGGGCATCTGGGTGGCTCAGTGCATTAAGCATCTGACTCTTGGTTTCAGCTCAGGTCATGGTCTCAGGGTCATGGGATCAAGCCCCACATTGGGCTCATTGAGGAGTTGGCTTCAGAGTCTCTCTCACTCTCCCTTTCCTTCCCCCTCTGCCCCTCCCCCTCCCTCTAAAAATAAATAAATCTTTTTTAAAGAAATGCATACACCTATATATCACACACACACAAATCCCTACTCTAGCTCTCTGAGGTCTAAAACTTTGAAGCTATGTTTTTTAACAGGAAAGGTGGCAAAAATCACTCCCAAAATATTTTTCTCTTCTAAGTCTTCAGGGGAAAATTCTATGAAAGATAAATAATGTGTCCCTGACAATTCTCTTTTTATATTTATTTTATTTTATTTTTTAATTTATTTGACAGAGATCACAAGTAGGCAGAGAGGCAGGCAGAGAGAGGGGAGGAAGCAGGCTCCCCGCTGAGCAGAGAGCCCAATGCGGGACTCGATCCCAGGACCCTGAGATCATGACCTGAGCAGAAAGCAGAGGCTTTAACCCACTGAGCCACCCCGACAGCCCCCTCTTTTTTTTTTTTTTTTTTTAAGAATTTATTTATTTATTTGAGAAGTACCTGGGTGGCTTAGTCATTAAGTGTCTGCTTTTGGCTCAGTGTTCGCTCTCTCACTGTGTCTCTGTCAAATAAGTAAATAAAAAAATTTTTAATTAATTTATTTATTTAAAAGAGAGAGAGAGCAAGCACAAGAGAGCATAAGCAGGGGGAGCGGTAGAGGGAGAGGGAGAAGCAGGATCCCCACTGAGCAGAGAGTCTAATGCAGGGCTCCATCCCAGGATCCTGGGATCATGACCTGAGCTAAAAGCAGACATTTAACCGACTGAGCCACCCAGGTGCTCCTGTCCCTATCAATTGTTAACAAAAACCCAAGAACTAAAGTGGTTAACAAAAACCCAAGAACTAAAGCAGATATCATTACCAACATGAAAGTTTGGAAGGAGCATTATAATAAGCCCATCTGTCCCTCAGGCTCCCTAACATCTCTCATCACTGACTTCCTAGGAGCATGAGAGGCTGGAGAAAGACAGAGAAGTTGCTGGGTTGAGTGGTCAACCCAGGGATACAGAACAGGGAGCTGAGACAAGCTTTGCAGCAGCTACATGAGAAAGCTGTATGAAGAAGAGAGGCATATTTATAAGGGGCTCCAAAAGGGATAAACGAGACCCCAATGTTTAGATGGTTTACAGATCAACTTCTTTGCCAAAGTAGTCTTAGGATCAAAATGTCAGACATTCCATCCAAAATCTGTATTTTCACAGAAATAGCAACAATTCTATAAAAACAGTCTAACACTAAAAAGAGATTACTGACTGATCTAGGATTATTATTGACTCTTCTAAAGATACCTACCATAAGACCAAAGGAAATACTTGTGAAAGATACCATCAATTCTCTAAAATGTAAACATCTGTGTTTTAATAAAGTAGAGGCAATACTAATAGTGAATAGTGATTCATGTCACCAAAGGAGAACAAATTTTTCAAAAAAAATGTCTTTAATTAAAGCCTTTTTTTCCCTAAAGATTTTTTATTTATTTATTTGACAGACAGAGATCACAAGTAAGCAAAGAGGCAGGCAGAGAGCGAGAGGGGGAAGCAGGCTCCCTGCGGAGCAGAGAGCCCAATGTGGGGCTCGGTCCCAGGACCCTGGGATCATGACCTGAGCCAAAGCCAGAGGCTTTAACCCACTGAGCCACCCAGGTGCCCCTAAAGCCTACTTTTCTACAGAGAAGAATCCACATTTTCAGTCTTTCTAGCCAGAGTCACAAAAAGGAAATGCTGCAGGTGTGACTAATATGGACCTCTGACTTTAACTTAAAAACCGAGGCTGTATTTTTTACTGCAACTATGCATTTTTTTAAAATAACCTTATTTGGAATAATTTTAGATTTACAAAAAAAGTTGCAAAGATATTGGAAAGAATTCACATATACCCCTCACCCAGTTCAGTTTCCCCTAATGCCACCATATTATTTTAAAGTGGAATAATGTCAAAATTAAGAAACCCAACATTGATATATTAATTAACTAAACTCAACTTGATTTAGATTTCACCAGTTTTTCCATTCACGTCCTTTTTCTGTTCCAAGATCTCATCCAGGATACTACACTGCATTTAGGTATCATGTCTCCCTCACGTACTCTGGTCTATGAGTTTTTGAGTTGTTCCTTGTTTTTCATGACCTTCACAATCTTGAGGAATAATGGGGGGGGGAGTGGGGGCATTTTATGATAAAGGTCTAGAAACCATGCAAAGCAGTTAACAGCAAAATTAAGCTCTGAAGACGCATCCTACAAGTGTAAGAGAGATGGCTTTACTGGTGAACTCTAATGTTTAAAGAAAATTAACATCAATCTCAAATTCTTCCACAAAATAGAAGGACACTTCTTAATCTATTCCACAAAGCCAGCACTGCCCTGATGCCTAAGCCAAATAAAGCCGTCACAAGAAAACTACAAATATCCTTTATCAATACAGATGCAAAAATCTCAACAAAATGCTAGCGAACTAAATACAGCAGCACATTAACAGAAATATGTATCATGACCAAGTGGGATTTATCCTAGAAATGCAAAGGTAGTTTGACATACAAAAATCAACTTATGAGGGTGCCTGGGTGGCTCAGTGGGTTAAGTGTCTGCCTTCGGCTCAGGTCATGATCTCAGGGTCCTGGGATCGGGCAGCATCAGGCTCTCTGCTCAGCCGGGAGCCTGCTTCCCCCCTCTCTCTGCCTGTTGCTCTGCCTACCTGTGATCTCTTTCTCTCTCTCTCTCTGTGTCAAATAAAAAATTAAATAAAATATTTTTTAAAAATCAACTAATGTGGGACGCCTGGGTGGCTCAGTTGGTTAAGCCGCTGCCTTCGGCTCAGGTCATGATCCCAGCGTCCTGGGATCGAGTCCCACATCGGGCTCCTTGTTCTGTGGGGAGCCTGCTTCTCCCTCTGCTTCTGCCTGCCACTCTGTCTGCCTGTGCTCTCTCTCTCTCTCTCTCTGACAAATAAATAAATAAAATCTTTAAAAAAAAATAAAAATAAGAATCAACTAATGTAATGTAATAGGATGAAGAAAAAAATACATGTTCATCTGACTGATATAGAAAAAGCATCTGATAAAATCCATTACCCCTTTAGGGGGAGGGGGGAACACTCAAACTGGGAATAAAAGAGAACTTCCTCAACGTGGTAGAGGGGATTTAAAAAAAAAAAACCCACAGCTAACATTATACTCAATGGTGAGACTGAAAGCTTTCTCCCCCAAAATCACAAAAAAGACAAGGATATCTGTTTTCACACTTGTATTAAACATTGTACTAGAGTTCTAGCCATAGGAATCAGGCAAAAAAAAAGGAAGAAAAGGCATCCAAGTTGGAAAAGAAGAAGCAAAATTAACCTTATTTACACATGACATGATTCTATACAGAGAGAAACTGCAAAAAAAAAATAAAACTATTACTGCTAATTAAGAAATTTTAGCAAAATTACAGACTACAGATCAACACACAGAAATCAGGTATATTGCTATATACCAGCAACGAACACTTCAAATGTGAAATTAAGGAAACAATTTCATTGGGGCAGCTGGCTGACTCAGTCAGAAGAGCATGCAACTCTTGATCTCAGGGTTGTGAATTTGAACCCCACACTGAATGTAGAGATTACTAAGAAATAATAATAATAATAAAATAAAATAAATTTTAAAAAGAAAACAATATCATTTATAATAGCACCAAAAATAACAAAATATTAAGGAATAAATTTAACCCCAAAAAGCACAAGACTTACATACACTGAAAACTACAATACACTGCTGGGTAAAAATAGAGTAACACTAAATAAATATATGGAAAGACAACCTATGTTCATGGATTAGAAGACTTAATATTGTTAAAATGGCAATACTCTCTAAAGTTGACAATAGTCAATTCAATCCCTATCAAAATCTTAATGACATTTTTTTGCAAAAATGAAAACAGTGAAAACCAAAACTATCTTCTTTAAAAAGAACAAAGTTGAAGAATTCACACTTCTGATTTCAAAACTTAGTACAAGGCTACAGTGATTAAAACACTATGGTATGGGTGTTAGGAGAGAAGACACATACACCACGGCAAAAGAACTCTTTTGAGTCCAGAAATAAAAATCTCACACTTACGGCCAACTAATTTTCAGTAAGTGTGCCAGAACATTCAATAGGGAAAGAATTTACTGAAAGACCAGTAGACTGTTAGTAGAAAGTCTAATGGTATTTCAACAAATTGTGCTGAGAAAACTGGATATACACATGCAAAAGAATAAAGTTGAATCCTTGACTCATACCACATAAAAAAATTAGTTCAAAATGAATCAAAGACCTAAATGCAGATGCTTAAACTATAAAATTCTTAGAGGTAAACACAGGGGTAAATCTTCATGACCCTGAAACTGGCAAAGGATTTTTACTTGTGACACCAAAAGAATAAGCAACAAAACAACAGATAAATTGGACTTCAACCTTTAAAACTTTTGTGCATCAAATGACATTATCAAGAAAATGAAAAGACAAACCATGAAATGGGAGAAAGTATTCGCAAATCATATATCTGATAAGGATTCTGGATAGGATATATAAAGAACTCCTACAATTCCATAACAACAACGACAACAACAAACCTCATTTTAAAATAGGAAGACGGGCACCTGGGTGGCTCAGTGGGTTAAGCCTCTGCCTTGGCTCAGGTCATGATCCCAGGGATTGAGTCCCGAATCAGGTTCCCTACTCAGAGAAGAGTCAGCTTCTCCCTCTGCCCCTCCCCGTAGCTAGTGCTCACTCATGTGTGTGCACTCTCTCTTGCAATAATTAATTAATCAGTCAATCAATCAATTAAAATGGGCAGAGATCCTGAATGGGCACTTCTCCAAAGATACACAAATGGCTAACGAGTACATGAAAATATGCTCAACATCATAAGCCACCAGAGAAATGAAAATCAAAACCACAATGAGATACCACTGACACCTACTAGAATGACTAGAACCAAAAAACCAGAAAATAACAAGCACTGGCAGGATGTGGAGAAACTGGAATGCACACTACTGATGGGAACATAAAATGGCACAACTATGGAAACAGTCTGGCCCCTTCTCAAAAAGTTTTAAGGAAAAAGTTAAATACAGAATTACCATATAACCCAGCAATTCCACACCAAGATATATAAATCCAAAAGAATTGAAAACAGACATTCAAAGAAATATTTACACACAAATGTTCAAAGTAGCATATTTGCAATAGCCAAAAGATGGAAACAACGACCAAAAGATGTTCATCAAAGGATGAATGCATAAACAAAACAGTTACATTCATACAATGCCCTATTATTCAGCCATAGTAAGAAATGAAGTACTGATACATGTTAACACAAATGAAAACTTAAAATATGCTAAGTGAAAGCAGGCAGGCACAAAAGGTTATATGTTGTAGGATTCTACTTGTGTGAAACATCCAGAATAAGTAAATCCATCAGAAAGCTGGCTCCTGGTTGCCTGGGGCTTGGGAAAGGGGAAGATATGGAATGATGGAAATGGGGTGATTAAAATATCTTGAAACTAAAAGAGGTAATGGTTGCACAACATCATTAGTCTACTAAATGCCACTGAATTGAACATTTTAAAATGGTTAGTGGTCAATTTATGGTATGCGAATTTTACCACAAAATTTTTTAAAGATTTTATTTATTTATTTGACATAGAGTGAGAAACAGTGAGAGAGGGAACACAACCAGGAGGAGTAGGAGAGGGAGAAGCAGGCTGCCCGCCAATCAGGGAACCCAATGTGGGGCTCGATCCCAGGACCCTGGGATCATAACCTGAACTGAAGGCAGACGCCCAACCACTGAGCCACCCAGGCGCCCCACCACAATTTTTTTTTTTTTTAAATGGAGAAAAATAAGGGCGCTGAGGTGGCTCAGTCAGCTAAGCATCCAACTCTTGATCTCAGCTCAGGTCTTGATCTCAGGGTTGTGAGTTCAAGCCTCACACTGGGGTCCATGTGCAACACAGAGCCTACTTTAGAAAGCTTAAAAAAAAAAAAATAAAAAAATAAAGGGGTGCCTGGGTGGCTCAGTCGGGTATCTGCCTTCTGCTCAGGTCACGATCCCAGGGTCCTGAGATCGAGCCCCACATCAGGCTCCCTTCTCAGTGAGGAGTCTACTTCTCCCTCTGCTGTTCCCCTGCTTGTGCTTGCTCTCTTTCTCTAATAAAAAAATAAAATCTGGGCGCCTGGGTGGCTCAGTGGGTTAAGCCGCTGCCTTCGGCTCAGGTCATAATCTCAGGGTCCTGGGATCGAGTCCCGCATCGGGCTCTCTGCTCAGCAAGAAGCCTGTTTCCCTCTCTCTCTCTCTCTCTGCCTGCCTCTCCGTCTACTTGTGATCTCTGTCAAATAAATAAATAAAATCTTTTAAAAAAAAAATAAATAAAAAAAATAAAAATAAAATCTTTTAAAAAATAAAAACATAAAGTGTAAAAAAGAGGAGGGTGGGACGCCTGGGTGGCTAAGTCGGTTAAGCCGCTGCCTTATGCTCAGGTCAGGATCCCAGGGCCCGGGGATCGAGTCCCACATCAGGCTCCTTGCTCGTCAGGGAGCCTGCTTCTCTCTCTGCCTCTGCCAGCTTGAGCACGCATGCACGCGCTTTCTCTCTCTCATAAATAAATAAATAATCTTTAAAAAAAAAAAAAAAAGGAAGATCAGGAGGAAATACCTCTTGGACAACTTAAGTGATCAACATAGTAGGGCACATAACACCGAAGTTAAAGGAAAATATTAGGTTTAATAAAGGTCAACTCAAGAGCATTTAAATAATAGAATTTTAGAGTTCAATTTAGAAACATATTCTTTTGGCATCATTTTCAAAACCTGCAACGAGGGTGCCTGGGTGGCTGTTGGTTAAGCAACTGCCTTCAGCTCAGGTCATGATCCTGGAGTCCCGGGATCGAGTCCCATATCAGGCTCCCAGCTCCACGGGGAGTCTGCTTCTCCCTCTGACCTTCTCCCCTCTCATGCTCTCTCTCTCTCTCTCAAATAAATAAATAAAATCTTGAAAATAAATAGATAAATAAATAAAATCTTTTTAAAAATTAAAACAAGGGCGCCTGGGTGGCTCAGTGGGTTAAGCCGCTGCCTTCGGCTCGGGTCATGATCTCAGGGTCCTGGGATCGAGTCCCGCATCGGGCTCTCTGCTCAGCGGGGAGCCTGCTTCCCTCTCTCTCTCTGCCTGCCTCTCTGTCTACTTGTGATCTCTGTCTGTCAAATAAATAAATAAAATCTTAAAAAAAAAAAATTAAAACAAAAAAACAAAACCTGCAATGAATTACACTTAAGAATAATTATAACTTTGGGAATGATCACTCGCCCAGGAAAAATATAAACTCAGACTAAAATAATATCGATGATAATTCATTTCATTATCAATGAAAGACAATTTATATAAAATGTTAAAGGTTCAGTTATCCCTGCGCATTGAACAGTGAAAGTACACTACTCAACTCACCATGTTTTAAAGTGAGCTCTTTAAGTGGTACACAGAATTTATGGCCTATCCAATAATGACACAATAGTTACCAATTATTGAATATTAATATGCGACAGATTTTGGCTAATTTCTTATGTTACTCTGAATTTTCACAACCACGCTGCCCTTTTTTTGCAGATGACAGAACGGGCTGAGAGAAGTCCCAAAGACCGATCAACTGGTACTTGGTAGAAAAGGGTTTCAAGCATTCATATGCCAACTCTGCAAATGGTAATACCTGTGAGATCAGGGTCAAGTTATTTAACTTCTCCAAATCTCAACTGCCTTATCTGTAAAATGGAAATGGCTATTGTGAGGGTTGCGAGGGTTAAATGCAATGAAATAATATAAAGCCCTACAAAAAATATGTGGAACGTCTTTATCCTTAAAGTTGCCTGCCAATATGTAAGGGTGATGTGTATGCAACTGAGTTCCAATGATTCCACAAAATAACAAATACACACCACACCTATAGAGAAAATATAACAAAATATCAATAATCATCAAATCTGGACAGATGAACAAGTGTTCATTTCACTATTCTTTCAACCGTTTGAAAATTTCCGTAATTAAGAAGTTGAAAAAATTAAGACACATTTCCTTGCTAATTTGAACCAGCTCTTAAATATATGTCAAATGAGAAAAGCCAAACGTGTGTGTTGGCACATGCATGCACCTGTCCCTGGAATAAAATAACTCTGGAAGAACACACAAGAAACATAATACCTACTACTTTTGCACAGGTAACAGCTTTCTGAGGGGTAACGGTAGATTTTCCAGGACAGGTTATTAACCCAGCGCTATCATTTTTTTGCTATTTTTTGTTGTTACTTTAAACTTTTTTTTTTTTTTAAGATTTTATTTATTTGACAGAGATCACAAGTACGCAGAGAGGCAGGCAGAGAGAGAGGGGAAAGCAGGCTCCCTGTCCAGCAAAGAACCCGATGCGGGTCTCGATCCCAGGACCCTGGGACCATGACCTGAGCCGAAGGCAGAGGCTTTAACCCACTAAGCCACCCAGGCGCCCCTTGTTGTTACTTTAAATCATAAAGTCTGTATTCCCCAAATACATAGTACTTAATGGCCTATTCAGCATAAACTACACCAAAGCCTAAAATCAAGTCCACGTTAAGGACAGACCTCATAAGGTTAAAATCATGAAACAAATGTCTGAAAGCATTCTTCTTTATTAAAAAAAAAAAAAAAAGAGCGGGGGAGGGGGTGAGAAATCCAAGTTTGGAACTTCAAGTAAAACTTACCCAATAATTAATATGACATTTAAATCACATATAACAATTTTCTATTAGTGTCTGTGACAATAACAAAATAATAATAATAAAAAAACTGATATAAACCCAATTTCATTCACTTCAAACCATGTTGTGGTTCATTCTACCAGATTCCTCCCCTATTAAGTTTAATAACTGTACAACAGGTAGAACAGTAAAACACTGTGCTCAACTACTCAAGAGATTTTGAGGACTTCCTTTATAGTCTCCACTTTCTGTATCTATTAACATCCAAAATATATTACGACTCGAAAATAGATAATACTGTTAGATACCAAAATCTTGACAGCATCAAGCAAAAAAATACCAAATCAATTCCTAAAGCGTCTACATATACAAGCTTATACAAACCTTAAAGGTAAACTCCAGTACACAGGAAAAAGAAAATTACAGGACGACACTGCCAATGAACCCCTCACTCTGTACATTAACAAAGCATGTAGAACAGGAAGATGATGCTAATAATTAAACGTGTATAGTAATTAAAAGGCTTCGCAGAAAAGGCAGAGTAAAGAAAAACTGAAGACAATGTGACGTATGCAAAGACGATTCATTTTGGACTCAAAAACAACCATTACACACTCCAAAATTATTCATCAACAAATGCGAAACCCAAACGCTAACACTTGTGTAAGAGGAAGTGAGACGGAAACCGTCTAGGAAGAGAAGAGTTAAGCAAATGCCTGTCACCCCAGATGAAAACGACTATAATCCCCGGAAATAGGCTCCCGGGAAGCTTGGCGGGCACTCTGAGGTTTGGTTCCACGCTGCAAGCCCCACACACCTCTCTCTCCACCCCTCCCCTCCACCGGGGGGGTGGGAGGAGTGCCCGGAAAGCTCCGCCCCCCTCGCCCGGTCAGAAAGCCGGACGGGTGCAAAGGGAGGTGGCACGAGGCCGAGGGAGGGGAGAGCCCGCCCAGGTGACTGGAGCTGGAGGCGGAGACACAGCCCGGGAAGGGGGCCGCCGTACGGCAGGGAAGATGGAGCCCCCCAGCCCGTACGGAACGGAAAATGGTAAGAGTGAAAGGAGAAAGGTTAACGAGGGGAATGAGAAGCATCCCTCCTCCAGGAAGGGGCAAGCACACCCGTGCCCCCCAATCCGGGCGGAAGAGTTACTAACGGGAAGCTTCTTTTGCGGACTGGGAGACCGTGGAGGCCCCGCCCCCGAACCAAGAATCTGGAGAAGGAAAAGTCCTGTCAGGCCCCGTACCCAGCCTCCCCGCCGGCCCGGCCCGCCCCCTCCCCGCCGGCGGCCCAGGCAGGTGCCGCCCCTCCCCCAGTCCGGCGCCCACTCTCTCTCCCGCCCGGCCACACGCCCTGTCCTCTCTTGGCCTTCCCAGAGAGCCGTCCGTCTCCTTCCCCCACTCACCTTCCCGGGCGGCTCCGCCGCTCCCCCCTGACCCCGCCAGCGGCCACAGTTCACACACACCGCCTCAGGTCCCGCACTCACTCTCCCTCACTCACACACAGCGCGACCACAGATGCAGAGCGGCCCACATATTATGCGTCACTCGCGTGCTACGTGCCCCGCGCGCGAGCGCGCGCGCACCCCGACTTGGCGCGAGGCTCGGGGCGGTGGGCGGAAGGAGAAATCGAAGAGCCCCGGAGCCTCCTGGGAAATGAAGTTCGGCTTGTAGGGGAGGGGCCTACCAGTCTAGATTCGTGCTTGTGTACTAGCTCCCCGCGCATTGACTTCTGGGCTTTATAGTTTTTCCGTATAGACTCGAACTGCTGTGTACTCATTGGCACCTTCGGCAGGCGGAAGCGAATAGGGGCGGACCCGATCCATCCAAGTCAGCGCTACAGCCACTTGACGCCTTCTCAGTACCTTATTCAGCCATCTGTGACAGGGGTGAGCCTCTGTTCTATTCTATCATTTGCCCCATTATACCTAGAGTATACCAGTATTTCGGAAAATATCTCCCACAAGCATATTAGAAATCACAACATTCATTAAAGAGAAGACACTGCTTTTCCTTTGTCTTTATGTTCAAGGGATAACCTGAAGGATCAATAAATATTTATCCTAGGTCTCATGTGGGGCAGAGAAAAGGGAAAAAACTAGAAGACCATAGATCAAGGCAGGGCTCAGAGGTCATCTAACTTAAGTCCTTTATTTTGCAGCTGGGAAAAGGAAGACCAATGGCTTACCTAACATCCCACAACCAAGTAGCAGTGGAACCAGAACGACTCCTGACTCTGACTCAGGGATCCCTTTTTACAGACATGAAAAATAAATGTGACTCTACAGCTGACAGAATCTCTACCTGACAAGATCCTACCTAGCTTTTCTTTCTCTGGGAGTACTGAGCAAGTTTCTATGCATTGCTATGGAGTCCTTACAGACAACATTTTCACAGGGGTGGGAACACAGGACACAGCAAGCCTGCTGCTGTGCTCAGGTTCCGCAACTAGTAAGAAGCTATTAGAGCCTGGATGTGGGTCTCTTGATTCCATTCCTCTCTTTCCAGAAAAGAGACCTCCCTCCTCATTTGAGTGTGTAACTTGGAGTAGCTGCTCAGGCACAAAATTCTAGAATGGGAGCTGACAGTGCCACAGATCTGTCACCTACAACCCCTTCACCTGCCATGACACACAGCTCACTTCTCTGTGTTTCTGGAACTTTGCCTGTATTAGTAATGGGTACTACCATTTCCTTTGAATTTACAGCAGGCTCAGCTCTAAGCCAAGTGTTTAACCCAAACTTTTTCATACAACCTTCACAACCACCACAGGGTAGATATGGGTAGCCACCTCTACACGTGAGAAATCTGAGCTCAGAGAGGGGGCCCAAGGAACAGGGCCCAGGTTTGTGGACCCAGAGACTGCACTCACAACTGTCCTACACCTATCCTCCAGCACTCTTTCAGCTGACTTTCCTTCTATGCCTGCCTGAGCCATGAACCCAAAATGCATGAAGTTGGAACATTTAAGCCTCAGATACCCTCCCTCCTTCCATGGTCTAGCTAGCACAGCAGTGACTTCCCTACTGACTGGGATCCTGAAAGAGCCCGTGTGAACCCAGGGTCCTGTTCACCAGCTCCTGGCGCAGCCTCAGTCTGCCAACAGATGGCACTGCTCCCCTTCAGAAACGCAGGCTGGGTCTCTGGGTCAGTGATGGGATTGAAGAGCAACACAAAGGAGTTTTGGAGAAGCTGGGACCCAGGAGGCTGGGGAAGCAGAACAGGAGCTATACAGGGCCTCTAGAGCTGTTCTCTCCAGAATCTTTGCTCCATAATGCCTGCAGCCTCCTTACCCCTGCCCACACACACACACACACACACACAGCCACACAACTGTTGGCATACCCAGTCTACCACTCTGAGAAATGTAAGGGACAGCACCCTGGTTTCCAGGCTCCATACACATTCCGAGCAGGCGCACTGACACATTCCACAGGACAGGAACATGTGCCCGATACACAGACATGCACACCTATGCATTGGCACCAGTCCTCACAGACAACACTTTCACATCTTAGTACCTACAAGCACAAACCCACACACCTGGCTCGCTCTGACACATCGCTCCTGAATCACTGGAAAGAGATTCCTTGGCCTCTTAGGGATATCTCTGGGTTGTCTCCCCCTGCTCTGCCTGTGTCCAGCCCCTCCCTGTGGTGTGCCTCAGAAAGCAGCAGCCACCATCCTAAAGGGCACTAAGTCACACAGAGCTGCCTGGTGGCAGAGAAAGAGAGAGAGCTGCCCATCCCTGGCCCCAACACTAAGGGCTACAGACTTGCATATGCTCCACCTGCCCTCACCCCTAAGCATTCCCGTGCACTGGAGCACGAAAAACAATAACATCAAGTCTTCTGGGCCTCAGGATGCTCCACCCTGGTCTACCACCCCTTCTCTGCAGTCACCTACTTCCAGACCCACTGAACCCAGGTGTTCTCACCAGCCCACCCCCACCCTGGTGACACACAGTTCCTGTGCCTCCTCCTACAACTTCTTGGAGCCAGAAAACAAAGCCAGCAATCCCACACCCACCCCTGCTCCACTGTTGGCTGTGTCCAAGGGTCCCAGGAGCCAGCGTGGAGAGGCTTAAGGCTACGAGGCTCTGCGGACCCTCCCCCCAGCTGGACAAAGAGGGAATTCCAAGTCATTCACTTGGTGCCCTCCCCTTGCCTGGGAACCCTGGCAGCCACCTAGAAAAGTGGAACACTGCCCCCACTGCCCATGCGGTGTGCACAAAAGCCACTGTGTGACAGCATCCACATCCACCACCACCCTCATCTTGCAGAGGAAGAAACTGAGGCTCTACAAAGACAAGTTCAAACCCGCCTTGTCTGGTGGCCACAGCAGCAGCCGTCTCTAGAACCCAGTCCCTGCCTCCTGTTCCCACAAGTACAACTTCATAGAGGGCCCTGAGGCTCAGATGCAAAATGAAGCAGGAATCCTCCGCAGAGACCCACCCCAGCTCCTCCCCACCAGCGTTCCAGCAAGACTATGGAACCTCCAGAAAAGCCCCGTGCAATCTTTAGAACATACTTGAAATTTTTTAATAGTTTATCTGAAATTTATCTGAAAGAGAACTGATCATCTTATATTTTATCTGGCAACCCCCCTGCAGAATCAATGCTCAGCCACGGACCCCAAGGACTCCCCACCAGTGGCCCCTAGAGCCTCTCTTAAATCAACTGCAAAATAGTTAGGACATCAGAACAGCTGTCTCCCAGTGGGTCTCATTAAAGATTAGACAGTCCAAGCAGTCAAGGCTCCTTTAGCCACAAGCTGATGATGTGGGTGATATCAGGCTCAAATTCTTCCCTTCCACCCTTCTCTCTTTAGCCCTATCACCTATGGTCAGGAATGAGAACATAGTTTTCCTCTTTACTGGAAAGAGTTTGCAGAAGGAGATGGGTCAGCAGTTGGGTCCAGCTTTGGAAGAAAACAGACCTGAATCCTAATACTGGTGCTCCCCTTTACCAACTGTGGGACCCTGGCCCAAACCTTCACCTCTTCAGTGTCAGTTTCCTTGGCTGGAAGGTGGGAATAAGATCTTCTTTCTAACATTGAGGAGTAAATGTGAGAATGCATGTAAAATGCTTAGCTTGAGGCCTGGCACACAGTAAATGCTAGGGAAGGGATGACTACTCCTATCTTGATTATTCTTGGTCTAATGCTGTCGCCATTGGCAATTCTTTGGCTGGTTTCTCTCTGCCCCCTAGGACTGCCTGCTGGAAGAGCTTAGGTTTTTCTCATGTAAATGAGAAATGAGCTCCCCACCAGAAATTTTCTAAGGAATATTTTCGGAAGCTCTGGAAAGTAGAGGAGCAACCAACCTGGGAGATTGCCTGTCCACTCTCTGTCCCAGCCCAGAACGGAAAATTGCATGGATCAGAGGGTGGCTTAAGAAGATCTCCTCCTAGGGGCACCTGGGTGGCTCAGTGGGTTAAGCCTCTGCCTTCAGCTCAGGTCATGATCTCAGGGTCCTGGGATGGAGTGCCACATCGGGCTCTCCACTCAGCGGGAGGCCTGCTTCCCCCTCTGCCTGCCTCTCTGCCTACTTGAGATCTCTCTCTGTCAAATAAATAAATAAAATCTTAAAAAAAAAAAAGAAGAAGAAGAAGATCTCCTCCTAGGCTTCTTCATGCCTCCAAGGGCTACCACTGATAAAGGGTGAAGATAGTGGACCAAGAAGCCCCTTGGATGTGAAGCCAGACATGTCACCTTCCCCAAACCAGCCTGTCCACACTGCCTCCCTGTTGGGACAAAGCCTGAATCTGGAACCCTTGGCCAGAACACTCTTGCTTCTTTACCCTGCATCCTCTTGCAGGATGGTGATGTCACAATCAAGGTAGATGGCAGAGGGGGCGGCCAGAGATGATAAACCCTGGGCTACCTTCACAAGGAACCCACCTAGCACAAACAAGGGCTATAGCATGAAGAGGGTCAACTTCTGCCCACAAATTTCCCCCCAGGACTTGTTGGATGCCCCAGCCCAATTGCCAGTCAACATCCCTGCTGACTCCTGGGGCCTGCCGTTTCCAGAAGCTATGCTCCAGCATAGAGGTTGGGGAACAGGTGCAAGGAAGGTAAAGAGAAAACACCCCCAACCTCTTTTGCCTCAGGCTCCTGGAAACAAATTCTTCCAGGAGAAAGAATGGTGGAGTCAGCACTGGAGAGAAAAGACCTTGGATTTTTGGCAATACCTGCTTGTGGCTACGAGACCTTTCTGTGGAATTCAGGGATCTCAGTCCTGACTCGTTTGAAGGTACACTGGAGACTGCTGGGGCAGACCCTGATGAAGACTACAGGTCACATAAAGCTTCCATCAGTTCTTTCACTTTGAGAAGCCTGGAGAAGAATGGCTTTGTCTAATGAGAGGAGGCTGGTCTGACTTCCAATTCAGAGGCCAGAGGCCCACCACTACCACCTGAAGTAGCCACCAGCTTCTGGCCCTCCCTAAAACTTGCTGCAGTGGGCCTGGACCTCTGAAAAATATTGCCAGTGTAGCCGGGAATATCCAGTTGGGCCTGGGAGCCGAAGTCATCAAGGGAAGGAGTCTCTAAAGGTAGAAGATGTCTTGGGCTCTCACCATGAGCCAGTTCCTCTTCATTCCCTCAGAGGTGGGGATGTCTCTCCATGAAAAGTCACATGATGTTTCTGGGGGGAGCCCCTCAGCCCAGCTCCTGCTTCGTCCGGTCCAAACTTGTCACAGGATAGCTTTTTGTGAAGTCACAAAACTGTCTGCCTCCCCACAGGATCAGGGACCAGGACAAGCAGGGATTAGCAGGCATGACCTGGGGTACAGAGGGCTTCAGAAGTGACCTTTGGACTCTGGAGGGAGGTGTGGGGTCTGGAGCAGTTCAGCCTGTAAAGCACGAGGGGGTCAGGCAGAGACCTGAGAATAAGGACCGTTTCTCAGATCTTAGTCATGGCCAACAGGTGAGAACAATATGAGCCTAGGTCTGTGGTCTTTGGCCATCATCTGGAGAAGAGGGGGAACAGAGGGTCCCACACAAACTCAGTATGTATAAAAGTTCTGATCACTGATGTTCTGGATGTTCCATGGCAAAGAAAGATTAAGATCTCCGAGCTGGGCACCTGATCTTCCCCTCAGTGCAATACAGTCATGGTCATTGACTTGCGGTTGAATGTTCACCTGTTTCCTGGGCAAGCATATGCTCTCAAATTCTGCTGCATCGATAAGCAGCCCTGATAGCCTTAGGATGCCCTCACCCATTGGACTGCTCTGAGGAAGAAGAAGGTTAGGAGAAGAAATGGGAGTCCTCAGAACCTACTGTCTCCAGAGTCTAGAGACTCACCACCAGAGAAGCCAACCCAGGAAAGAAGACAGGAGGGAGAAGAAAGCTTCACTACATCTAGGGTGAAAAGTCACCACTGTTGTGAAAGGGTTGCAGTTTGTTTGTGGGGGATGGGGAGAGCCAGATCATTGAAGCTTTGTTTGAAGAACAAATCAACAAAAAGATATTTTCAGTGAAGTTCAGGATTCCTGAGTTCTGGCTCTAGGCCTAGCCTCACATTCTGTGTCTCTTGGGCTGAGGAGGATGCAGCACAAGGTAGAGATGACATGTCCCTGGCCTCAAAGGCCCACAGTCTAGGGATTGAACTGTCTCCCTTAAAGAGAATGCTCACGTCCCAGGAGGTGATAGAGCAGCCAGGAACCGCAGAGCCCTGCCTCTGAGGCCAGGTCCCTACATTTCCTTCAGGGTAAGAACAGACTAGAATCTTGAGGGCTTTTGACATTAGAGCCAAAGCAGCTTCACCCTCCTCTCAGGAACTGCAGGTCTAGTTCTTGGGTTGCTCATTCTGTTGAGAGTGACCCTCCCTCACGTGGCTCCTCTCTCGGCCATTTTTGTTGTAGCATGGAAGCCATGCCTCCACAGAGGGCCATCTGCTGTCTACTCTGTGGAGCCCGTGAGTGAGCTGTGGGGACAGGCCTGGCCTAAGTAAAAGACTAGAGGGTGACCCAGGGCAAGTTTCCCCTCAGAAGCTTACTGGATCTGTGGTTTTCAAATTTTGTTAGTATTAGTTTACTGTAGAATCATTTTGTTTTGTTTTGTTTTCCCTGTGAAATCTTGTACAGTGGTTCATTAATTAGATAAAAGGAGCCATGTTGGGAGTTGCAGGACACAGTGTAGCAGAGCTCCTAACAGTTCTGAGGAATTCCCTAGGGTACTCAGGAACTCACTTTGAAAACTATCCTTCATGTGGTTTCCAGACCCTTCCAGGCTTGACCTGCCGTGAATCCGTGACTTCAAAGCCCAGCCTTTACGAAGAAAGAGAACAAGCCGAGGGATACCACTTGTAGGGACCACCTCAGAGACCTGCCCTGAGTATCTTCCCCCAACACTACTTCTAGTTCCTAGTTCTGGTTCAGCTTTGTTACAACCGCTGATACATCCCCAACTCACATCTCCCCTGGCCATCTGCCCCCAACTTTGACTCTCTCTTACGGATTTTGAAATCAGCATCACAGAGCCCACCTAGGCGTCCTAGGTCAGGAGTACCTCAGGCCCCTTTCTGTACCTGAGTTCAGTAGGCAGGAGGTAAGAGCCTCTCAATCCCTGGGTAGCATCCAAATTTGCCTGACTCTCTTCTGAGATCCTCATAACCTCCAGAATTGTCCTCATACTTTTTTGACAGCAGGACCTATTTGATTCTGTAGGGGCTGCAAGCCTTAGCTGGGAGCCTGAAGATACCCAGGACAGCCCAGATGGAGAGCAAACCCTGCCCTCCCCATTTTTTTCCCCCAGAGATGCAAAACAGAGGGGACTCGAGTAGGGTGAGCTTCTCACCCCCAGACCAGGCTAAGACTGGATTCCAGGGGCCTTTGTAAGAATCCATAAAAAAACCATCATGGCCTTGGCTCTTCTACGGAGGACAGCAAAGTCACGGGATGGTACTGTGGACCTTGTTACAGGGAAATTTAGTTGCATTACCTGAGAACAAAGGCTGCTGTGCCCTTCTGGCTAGGGAGGCAGGGCAAAGAAGAGCAGACATTCCCTAGGGCCAGGCTTGTTGAAGCAACAAACAAGGCTCTTCAGGGAGCAGGCAGGCCAGTCCAAGGTTGTCAAGCCTGGCTGCACATTGGAATCACCTGTGAAGTTTTTATGACCTCCCAGTGCCAGGACCCAATTCCATATAAATTAAATCAGTATCTCTAAAGAAGGGCCATAGGCATCATTGTTTCCCAAAGTTCCGCAAGTGATTCATCTACAGCCCAGGCTTCGAACTACTACTGGTCTGGGAGGCGAGGCCGGCATCAAACAGGATGTCGATGTGATATTCTTCACCCTGGGCTGGGGCCCAGACACCTGAAATCCTTGGGGGCGGAGTAAGCGGGCCCCCGCTGCTATTAGAAGCCATGGGAAACTGTCTTCCACCTACCTACACACCCACTCACCTGCCACACACACACACCAGAGCACCTATTCCAGTGAAAGCCGGACAGAAGGGTCAGAAGGTCAGTGATCCAGCCCTGGGGAAGAAGAATGTGCACCCTGGTTTAGAATCCTGCCCCCATGCCTCTCTAGCCATGTGGCCCAGACAAGCCTTTTGGGTGTCAATTCCTCATCTGTGAAATGGGGCAATAGTGCCTGCTTTGAGGGTGGTTACAAGGAAGTCCCCAAGTCACAGGAAAAGCACCAGAGACTGGGCTGCTAAGCAGCCAAAGCCCAGACTCCCTCTGTCAGCAGAGGTGAGGTCCCACTGATCGGCCGTCCAATCCTCTGGTTTTTCACTTGAAGACCTCAAAGTCAAGAGGGGAGAAAATTTCCCAGGATACACAACCAGCCAGAAACCAGTCTTCCTCCAGCCCAGCAGCTTCACATCAAAGCAGCCTTCCTTTGCTGGACTTTAGCTCTCCTCATCCAGCAGAAGTCCAAACATGCTTTCTGTGGCTTCTAAAAAAGTCAGCTGGGGGTGCCTGGATGGCTTAGTTGGTTAAGTGTCTGCCTTCAGCTCAGGTCAGGATCCCAGGAATCGAGTCCCACATCAGGCTCCCTGCTCAGTGGGGAACGTGCTTCTCCCTCTGCCTGCTGCTCTCTCTCTCTCTCACTGACAGATAAAATCTTAAAGAAGAAGAAGAAGAAGAAGAAGAAGAAGAAGAAGAAGAAGAAGAAGAAGAAGAAGAAGAAGAAGAAGTCGTCAGCTGGGATTTTAGAGTCTTATTGGAGACCCCTGGCTGGCCTTGGGGTGGAGGGTGTTTTTAGCCAATCTGGCTATTTGGTCCCATTTTGGCCTGGGCCCAGGTTAGAAAGGAGAGGGTTGGAGAGGGTTGGTTTTTCATAGAAGCCTTTTTTGTACTCTTAGCTTTGAAACCACTAAGCATGTACTGCTTGAGTAAAAATAAATTGTATTAAAAACTAAAACTATACTTGTCACCATACATTTTCCAAACCCAGAGGATGTACAAACACGAAGAGTGAACCCTAATATAAACTATACAGACTTTGGGAGGTGATGATACTTCCCTACAGTTCACTGACTGTGACAAATGTACCACTTAGGAGGAGGATGTTGATAGTTGGGGAGGCTGGGGGGGGCAGGGGGTTTTGGGGATCTGTATACTTTCTGCTCAGGTTTGCTGTGAACCTAAAACTGCTCTAAAAATGGACAGAAATAAAACTGATAGATGTAGAGAATAGTACCCTTCCTACGGTGTCTGCGAGGATTATATGAGCTAATGGACATAAAGGACTTAGCCTGACCCAGGTAATTGCTCAATATGAGTTGGCTTTTGTGTTTTTTTCTAAAGCTGTCTCTGTCCCGTGGTTTCCTCTCAGCTGCCACTCATGGGAGGGAGATGGCAGGAACAGATCTGTCCCACCCTTTATCTCAGGATGCTGAGACACCAGAGGCTTTGTCACTAGCTCAGTCACAGGGTTCAACTGGTGATGCTACAGCCAGGCCTCTGGTGGCAGTGACTGACCTCTGTGCACCTTGAGTTCTGTGCTAAGTCCAGGCAGGCACTGAGTACCTCCTTTGAGCAAGGTTCTAGGCTCAGACCCTCAAAGTGTTCTTTCAACAGTCCTATAAGGTAGGGGTGCCTGGGTGGCTTAGTGGATTAAAGCATGTGCCTTCAACTCAGGTCATGATCCCAGGGTCCTGGGATGGAGACCAGAAGCAGGATCTCTGCTCAGTGGGGAGCCTGCTTCTTCCGGTTCCTCTGGTTACTGCTCTGCCTACTTACACTCTCTCTGTGTCAAATAAATAAAATCTTGGGGGGAAAAAAACAAAAAGCTGTCCTACAAGGTAGGCAACATTGCTTCATTTTTTAAAAAGATTTTATTTATTTGATAGAGATCACAAGTAGGCCGAGAGGCAGGCAGAGAGAGAGGGGAAGCAGGCTCCCTGCTGAGCAGAGAGCTCGATGCCCTGGGACCCTGGGATCATGACCTGAGCCAAAGGAAGAGGCTTTAACCCACTGAGCTACCCAGGTGCCCCAACATTGCTTCATTTTAACAGATGAGTAAGCTGTGGCTCAGAGAAGTTAACTAACTTGTCCAAGCCTGTTCAGCTATAAGGATGAAGTCTAGAGCTCCTGCTCTCTCCTCTATCAGGAAAGGAGGAGCAGGAGGTGAGCATTCAGCCAGCACCCAAGACTGCTTGGCCTGTGGTACATACCCCCTCATCCAGCACCCTATTGAAGATGCCACCTTGGAGGACATCATCTTCTTCCCTGAGGGGCTTGGGTAGCGCCCTGGCCTCTACCAGGTTTATTGGGACTCCTGCCCTGGGGAAGGAGGAGCAAACATCTCAGCACCTTTCCTTTGGGGTCTGGAGCAGGGAGCCTGGTTCCTCATCCTCCCTCCCCAGGCCTACCTTACTGCCTAAAAAGGCAGTTCATGGCTCCTTGTGTAGACCCCCTTGCCTACCTCCTCTCCAGGTATGGGGAGATGGTAAAGATGAGCTATCTTTCAACATGGTAGCTGGGCATAGTCTAGGAAAGCTTCCTGCAAGTGGCAAGTGGCAGGGGCAGGCTGCAAAGAATGGAAAGAAACAAATGGAGAGAACCATGGGAAGAATCCAAACTGCAATTTCCCTCATCCTGCTTAGAACTGTAGGAACATCTCCCTCCTGATGGCCATTCATTTGCTCATTCTTTCATTCATTCTTGGAGTACCATGTGGTGGGCAGGAAACAGGGTCCTGCCTCACATTCACAGCTCCTAGTGTTGAGAGCCACACAAACAGCCATATGATGTGACAAAGGTTGTAATGAGCATGTTCTGGGATCCCCAAAGGCTGCTTAAGAGAGTCAGAGCACTCAGGACAGTTGATATGCAGCTCTTTAAGGATGGAATCAGCGTCTCCTCAACCTCTGATATGCTTATGTAGGAAATGCTTTTTGTGGAAGCAAAAAGTTGACCTTGCTCTCAAACAATATTGAGTGTTCCATTGGGTTTGTAACCCCACATCCAACTGTGGACACATTACTCTGGATCTCAACAGTTCTCAACTCTTCTTCTTTGGTTTTTAAAATTATTCTTATTGAACTAAAGTACATATAACATTAAGTTTATCTTCTTAACCTTTTTTTTAAAGATTTTATTTATTTGACAGAGAGAGAGATTGCAAGTAGGCAGAGAGGCAGGCAGAGAGAGGGGGGCAGTAGGCTCCCAGCTGAGCAGAGAGCCCGACGTGGGGCTCGATCCCAGGACCCTGAGATCTTGACCTGAGCTGAAGGCAGAGGCTTAACCCACTGAGCCACCCAGGCGCCCCGCTTCTTAATCTTTTTTAGTGTACAGTTCAGTGACATTAAATGTATTGATAATGTGCAACCATGAGCACCATCCACAGTCTCCAGAACTCTTTTTATTTTTATTTAAACTGAAACTCTACACCCATTAACATTCACTTCCCATTCTCTGTTCTCCCCAGCCCCTGGCAACTACCATCCTACTTTTTTTTTTTTTTAAAGATTTTATCCATTTATTTGACAGAGAGAAATCACAAGTAGGCAGAGAGGCAGGCAGAGAGAGAGAGGAGGAAGCAGGCTCCCCGCTGAGCAGAAAGCCCGACGTGGGGCTCGAACCCAGGACCTGGGATCATGACCTGAGCCGAAGGCAGAGGCTCAACCCACTGAGCCACCCAGGCGCCCCATACCATCCTACTTTCTGTTCTATGAATTTGACTGCTTTAGATACTTCATAAAACTGGAATCATAAAATATTAGTCTTCCAAATGACTGACCTCAAGTTACCTCCCTGTTGTAGCATGTAACAGGATTTCCTTCCTTTTAGAGGCTGAAAAATATTCCATTATGTATATATATCACATTTCATTTATCCATTTATCCATCACTGGACAGGTGGGTTCCTTCCACATTTTAGCTGTTGCAAATAATGCTGCTAGGAATATGGGTATACAAATATATCTTTGAGGGGCTCCTGGGTAGCACAGTCCATTAAGCATCTGACTCTTGGTTTCTGCTCAGGTCATGATCTCAGAATTGTGAGGCTGAGCCCTACAACAGATTCTGCGCTCAGTGTGGGGTCTGCTTGACATTCTCTCTCCCTCTTCCTTTCCCCCCTCCAGCTCATGCTCTTTCTCTCTCTCCAGTAAATAAATCTTTAAAAATAAATAAATTTGGGGCACCTGGGTGGCTCAGTCGGTTAAGTGGCTGCCTTCAGCTCAGGTTATAATCCCAGAGTCCTGGGTTAGAGCCCCACATCAGGCTCCCTGCTCCATGGGGACCCTGCTTCTCCCTCTCCCTCAGCCTGCTGCTCTGTCTACTTGTGCTCTCTCTGTATCTCTCTGTCAAATAAATAAAAATATTTAATTAATAAATAAATAAATCTCTTTTTGAGACTCTGCTTTCAATTTTTTGGGGTCCATACTTAGAACTGGAATTGCTAGATTATATAGTAATTCTATTTTTAATCTTTTGAAGAACCACCGTACAGTTTCCACAGTGGCTGTAACATTTTACATTCCCACCAACAGTGCAGAAAGTTCAGAAAGGTTCCAATTTCTCCATGTCCTTGCCAACACTTGTTATTTCTGTTTATTTCATTGCTGATGTATAGAAATGCAACTGATTTTGTATACCTTGTATCCTTCTACTTTGCTGAATTCATTTATTCTAACAGTTTTTGTGTGTGGAATTTTTAGAGGTTTCTGCATATAAAATCCTATTATCTTCCAACAGGAATTATTTTACTTCTTCCTTTCTGATAAGGATGCTTCTAATTTCTTTTTCTTGCCTAATTGCTCCATCTAGAAATTCCACTACTCTGTTGAATAGAAGTGGCAAAAGGGGGCATTATTACCTTGTTCCTGATGTTAGAGGAAACATTTTTGGATTTTCTTTTTTTTTTTTTTTAAAGATTTTATTTATTTATTTGTCAGAGAGAGAGAGAGAGAGAGCGAGCACAGGCAGACAGAGCGGCAGGCAGAGGCAGAGGGAGAAGCAGGCTCCCCACAGAACAAGGAGCCCGATGTGGGACTCGATCCCAGGACTCTGGGATCATGACCTGAGCCGAAGGCAGCGGCTTAACCAACTGAGCCACCCAGGTGTCCCCATTTTTGGATTTTCATCGTGATTTCTCCTGCAGGTTTTTTTGTTTGCTTATTTGTTTGCTTTTTGCTGTGGGATTTTTATATATGTCTCTTATCATATTGAAGTAGTTTCCTTCTGTTACTAGTTTTTTTAGTGATTTTAACATGAAAAGGTGTTGAATTTGTCAATTTTTTTCCTGTATCAGATGAGATTATGTGGATTTCCCTCCCTTCAGTTTGTTAATGTAGTATATTACTGTATTACCTTGATTGATTGCAGTATGATGAACTATTCGTGCATTCCAGGAATAAATCACAATTGGATGTAGTGTATATTCCTTTAATATGCTGCTGAATTGGGTTTGCTAATATTTTGTTGAGGATTTTTGCATCAGTGTTCGTAAGGAATATTGGTCCAAAATTTCCTAGTATTGTCTTTATCTGGCTTTGGTATCAGGGTAATGTTCACCTCATAAGATAAGTTAGCAAGGGTTCCTTCCTTTCCATTTATTTGGAAAAGTTTGAGAAGGATTGGTATTTGTACCTCAAATGTTGGGTAGAATTCACCAGTGATGCTATTAAGTTCAGGGCTTTTATTTGTTGGGAGATTTTAGATTACTGATTCAATCTCTTTACCAGCTATGGGTCTACTCAAAATTTCTGTTTCCTCATGACTTAGTCCCTGTAGGTTTTGTGTTTCTAGGAATTTGCCCATTTCATGTAGCTTATCTAATTTGTTGGCATACAATTGTTCACAGTAATCTCTCACAATCTTTTTCTTTTCTGAGGATCATTAGTAATGTCCCCACTTCCATTTTTTTATTTTAGCAATTTGAATCAGATTTTGTAATCTTTTATTCTTGGCCAGTCTAGCTAAAGGTTTGTTGACTTCATTGATCTTTTCAAAGGAACAACTTTTGGTTTCATGAATTTACTCCAGTTTTTTGTTCTTTCTTTATTTTTTTTTTAAGATTTTATTCATTTATCTGACAGACAGAGATCACAAGCAGGCAGAGAGGCAGGCAGAGAGAGAGAGGGAAGCAGGCTCCCCGCCGATCAGAGAGCCCGATGCCCAGGACCCCGGGACCATGACCTGAGCCGAAGGCAGAGGCTTTAACCCACTGAGCCACCCAGGTGCCCCTTTGTTCTTTATTTTACTTGTCTTATAGGTCCTTACCTTGCTATGGATCCTCTCCCCCAGAAAACTGCCATATACCTCAAAATCTACATACATAGGGTCTTCACAGATCCCTGAAATCCAGGGATCACCACTTACTAAATTCTGATGCCAAAGAGTTTGAAATTCTCAGTGATTCCTGACAGATTAAACTGGGTAGAGAGCAAGCCAAGGGCAAAGGACTGGGGCTGACACTGATGACTCTCCAGTGCTGAATCAGTGAGACCCTTGAACTTTATTATGGTAGTTTGGGTTGGGTCCTCAGCAACTGCATTTCTAACAAGCTCTCAAGGAAGGCCAGAGCTGTTTGTTCTGGTTCCTGCTTTGAGCAACGAGACTCAAAACAACCATACCTTTTCTAGCTCTGCTTCTCTGCCTCTCAGGTGAGCTCCCCTCTCCACAAAAGACATCTCTGGGTAGGCAGGTGTCACCCTGACTCCTCCCTTTCCATGACCCCCACTTTCAGTTAGCAAGACCTAGCCATGTTGTTTCCTAAACAGCTCTGACTCCATTTGTCCATTTGTGTCCTCCCCTCCCCACCAGTTTAGGCCAGAGACATCTCCTGCTCAGGCCATCATAGAGTTCTCACTCCCCCTGGTATGATCCCCTAACCTCCACTCTTAGTGCAATTTAAATGGCAAGCTGTCTTAGACTTTCAGTTGTGGCTTACAAGGGCTTTTGTGACCCTAGCCTTGTTCACAACTCCTGTCTTGTTTCTATCTTACTCACGCTGTTCCCACCTCTTAGCCTTTGCCTCTTCTGTTTCCCCTGCTGGGAATTCTTCCCTGTCTTTCACTAAACAATCACTCCTTCTCCTGCCCTGGCCTGCCCTGTGTCTCCTCCCCTTCTTTTACCGTCTAGGTTGGGAGTCTGCCTGGTCATTCTCACCTCAGTTGGAGCCATTGTGATGATGTCTAAAAATGCTGAAACTCCTTCAAGCCAAAAAAGGTACTGATTGTAAGAAGAGAAGGGGGTACTTTTTGGACTCCTCAGGCAGGAGCTCAGTGCTTCCTTTCCTCCCCCTCTTCTGAGACCCTCAGCCCAGTTCCCTCTGACTGGCTGCTTCATAGCTGTTTGTATCACTGAAACTTGACTCCAGACTCTGAGTATAGAGCTCCATTGGCCCATCTGTAATTAGGTTTTCTCCCTGGGCCAATCAGCTACTCCTGGAGAACTGAGACATATAACATAAACATAATCTTTAGACCTCACTCCTGAGGGGGTGGGGAGTTTTGGAAAGGGGAGTACTGGCTAAGTAGTCCCCAAACGTGTCCCCTGGAACTCCAATGGTATTTAACATGTGCTTCCCTCGGAGTGGTTTAACTGCCTGCTACTGGTCTGCCTCCCTCAGTGGACAGAAGCTCTTAGGACAGAGTCCAAGTTGTAGAACTGTCCTCAGGGTTGAAACAGAACGTGACCAATAAATATTTGTGGGTGACAAGAAAGCCCAGAGAAAGGACTGAGATGAGATGACATTTGGATCAGGCATTCAAGCAGAGTGAGTTTACTAACTGGGAGTAGAGGTTTCGCAAGAGGCATGGTGGCCCTGTGGCCTGAATTGGTCCAGCCACACATTACTGAGCACTGAATGATTAACAGCACTTTGGGTGACTGCTACGGGAGCAGGGTAAGGCCTAGAAAGGGGCAAGGAATAGCCAAAGGGGAGATTAGATTCCTAGAGTTTCTGTACCAAGTACTTCCTCCTCTGAACCCCCACTGAAAGTTTGCTGTCACAGGAATTGGCTGTATTACAATTATGTTTGTGTGCCTGTTTCCCCCAGGAGCCTCAGGAACTGTGTGTTTTTCATCTTTGTATAACAAATCTCCAGGGTTTTTTCAATGTAACTGAATCTCCTTATGGCAAATGGAGATCCCTAATATTCTGTCCAATACATGTTTATGGAACCCGATACTGTACTAGGCTTTGGGACTACTGGGATGGACCAACCTGGTCCCATCTGGAGGTGTCAGATACAATTTCCAATAAGAACGAAATACGTGCCCAGGATAATTGTAAAAGTACAGCTGAGTCTGGGAATCCCAGCCAATCTCTTGTTGAGGTAAGTAAGAGCGTCTAATCTTCTCTAGAAGAAGATAGTGGGATTGACTTCATAGTGAAGATGTTAGCCTAATTTTTTTTTTTGAAGTAAATAAACCTGCACATTCATTTAGCACTTTGAAAGAATGTTTATAGCCATTTTCTCGTTTCTTTCTCACCATTGCAAGCATGTTTTTCCCATTTTACAGATGAAGAACTCATTTCAGAGAGGTTAAGTGATTTGCCCAAGTTCACATGCCTGTGGGAAGAATTGGTTCCTCCCTGCCCCCATCCTTGAGGAAGAGCCCCACCCTCCACCCCCAGCAGCTTGGAGGGAGTTACAGTTTCTTCCAGAGAATGTCAAGTTCTCTCCAGACCTTGAAGCTTCCTCCCCCTCTCAGAAAAAGAGCTATTGAATACCCATGGTACTGAAGGCATCATGCCTTCTCCCTTATAAACAATGAATCTACTCTCAGAAAAAGACCAGTGCTAAGTCACTTACCCCCCACCCTGAAGCAAATAAATTCTCCTACTTTCTTGTTTTTTAAATATTTGTTTATTTATATTTGAGTTCTTGGAACTGGGCTCAAATTCTGACTCCACCAGTTGCTGGCTGTGAGATCTCATACAATTCAAACTCTCTGAGCTTCAGTTTCTTTCTTTTTTAAAAGTGGAGGTAAAATTCACCTAACATAAAATTAAACACTTTAAGTGAACAGTTCGATATCATTTAGAACATTCACAGCATTATACAATCACCACTTCTATTTACTTTCGAAATATTTTCATAACCCCAAAATAAAACCCTGTGCCCATTAAGCAGTTACTCTCCATTCTACTCACTGCCCCCCACTCCAACCCCCCCCCCCCAAGCCATAGCAACTATCAGTGTGTTTTCTGTCTCTACAGATTTACCTATTCTGGATATTTCATATAAATGAAATGTATAATATGTGAACTTTGGTGTCTAGATTAGTTTACTTAGCATATTCTCAATATGGTATTATATGTTGTAGCATGTAGCAGAAACTTTTTCCTCTTGTGGCTAAATTACATTCCATTGTATGGATATACTACTTTTGTTTACCCATTCATCTGCAGATAAACAGTTGGGTTGTTTCTACCTTTTGGATACTGCGAATAATATTGCAATGAACAATGGCATACAAGTATATGTTTAAGTCCCTGTTCTCAGTTCTTTGGGATATGTACCAAGTGATGAAATTGTTGGGTTATATCATAATTCCATGTTTAGCTTTTTAAGGAACTGCCGAAGAGTTTTCCACAGTGATTACACCATTTGACATTGCTATCAGCAACATACAAGTGTTCCAATTTCTCTACATCCTCACTAACACTTGTTATTTTCTGTTTTCTTTTTACATTCTTTTATAATATGGGTATGAAGTGGTATTTCTTTGTGGTTTTTAATTGCATTTCCCTAATGATTAGTGATTTTTAAGCATCTTTTCATATCCTTACTAGCAATTTTATATCTTTTTTAGAGAAATGTCTGTTCAAATCCTTTGCCATTTTTGAATCTGGTTACTTGTCTTTTGTTGTTGTTGAATTGTAGGAGTTCTTTTTATATTCTGGATATCAATCCTTTATCAGATATATGATTTGAAATGTTTCTTCCACCCCGTGGTTTGTGTTTTTCACTCTGTTGATGATGTTTTTTTTTTTTTTTTAAGATTTTATTTATTTATTTGACAGAGAGAGATCACAAGTAGACGGAGAGGAAGGCAGAGAGAGAGAGAGAGAGGGAAGCAGGCTTCTTGCTGAGCAGAGAGCCCGATGTGGGACTCGATCCCAGGACCCTGAGATCATGACCTGAGCCGAAGGCAGCGGCTTAACCCACTGAGCCACCCAGGCGCCCCTGATGGTGTTTTTTGATACATACTGGTATTTGACTTTCAAGAAGCCAAATTTGTCTGTTTTTCTTTTGTTGCTTGTGTCTTTGTTGTCATATCCCAGAAATAGTTGCCAAATTTAATGTCATAAAGCTATTGTCCTATGTTTTATAATAATTTTATAGCTTTTTAAGAGTTTTTATAGGGGCACCTGGATGGCTCAGTCGTTAAGTGTCTGCCTTTGGCTCAGGTCATGATCCCAGGGTCCTGGGATTGACCCCATGTCGGACGCCCTGCTTGGCCGGAAACCTGCTCCCCTGCTCTCTGCAGCAGCATATTGTCCTCATCTGTGAAATGGAAAAAGAACAGATGACTTTTCAAGGTTATGTTCCTGCTCTCACTGTCTCTCTCTCACTCTCTGTCACATAAATAAATAAAATCTTAAAAAAAAAAAGAGTTTTTATAGCTTTAGGTTTTAGATTTAGGTATTTGATCCATTTTGAGTTAACTTTTTTGTATGGTGTAAGGTAAGGGTCCAATTTCCCTCTTGCATGTAGATATCCAGTTTTCCCCGCACCATTTGTTGAAAAGACTTTCCTTTCCCCCACTAAATGGTCTTGGCATCCTTTTAGAAAATCATTTGACTATATAATGTAAGGGTTTATTTCTGGGTTCTATGCTATTCCGTTGGTCTACGTGCCTGTCTCTATGCCAGTACCATACTGTTTTGATTCCTGTAGCTTTGTAGTAAGTCTTCAGGATAATCTTCAGCTTTGCTCTTTTTCAAGATTGTTTTGGCCCTTTGGGGTCCTGTGGGACTCCACATGAATTTTAGGATGGATTTTTCTATTTCTGCGAAAAACAAAAACAGAAATAAAACCATTGCAATTTGATAGGGATTGCATGAACTGTGTAGATTGCTTTAGGTGGCATTGACATTTTAACATTATCAGGTCTTCAGTTCACGAACACGGAATGTCCCTCCATTTCTTTGTATCTTCTTTAATTTCTTTTTTTTTTTTAAAGATTTTATTTATTTATTTAATTGAGAGAGGGAGCGTGAGAGACAGCATGAGAGGGAAGAAGTTCAGAGGGAGAAGCAGACTCCCCGCGGAGTAGGGAGCCCGATGTGGGACTCCATCCCGGGACTCCAGGATCATGACCCGAGCCTAAGGCAGTCACTTAACCAACTCAGCCACCCAGGCGCCCCTTTTCTTTAATTTCTTATACCAATGTTTTATAGTTTTCAGAGTACAAATGTTTTGTCTTCAGTTTATTACTTAGTATTTTATTCTTTTTTTTTCTTTTTCTTTAATCATTTTTTTAATTTATTTTCAGCATAACAGTATTCATTGTTTTTGTATTTGTATTTTATTCTTTTTGATGCTAATGTAAATGGAATTGTGTTCTTAGTTTCCTTTCCAGGTTGTTCAGTGTTCATGTATAGAAATGTAACTGATTTTCATATGCTGGTTTTGTATCCTGCAACTTTGCTGAATATTTATTAGTCCTTTTTTGGGGGTGCAGAATCTTTAGCATTTTCTACGTATAAGATCATGTCATGTGTGAACAGAGAATTTTACTTCTTTTCTAATTTGGATGCCTTTTATTTGTGTTTCTTGCCTACTTGTTCTGGTTAGGGCCGCCAGTACTGTGTTGAATAGAAGTGGTGAGAGTGCACAGCCTTGTCTTGTTCCTGATCTTAGAGGGAAAGATTTTAGTTTTTCACCATTGACTATATGATGTTAGCTGTGGGCTTTTCAAATAAAGCCTTTACTATGTTGAGTTTTTGGTTTTTTGGTGTGCGTGTGTTTTTTTTTAAATCATGAAAGGACCAATTTGGATGCTTTTCATCTTTTTCTCTCCTAATTGCTCTGGTTAGAACTTCCCGTACAATAGCAGTGGTGAAACAGACATCCTGATCTTGTTCCTGGTCTGGAGGAGAAAGCGTTCAGAGTTTTCAGTACTTCACCTTTGAGTATGGTATTAGCTGTAGGTTTGTTGTTGTTGTTGTTTTTAAGATTTTACTTATTTATTTGACAGAGACACAGCTAGAGAGGGAACACAAGCAGGGGGAGTGGGAGTGGGAGAAGCAGGCTTCCCAATGAATGGGGGTGGCGGTGGGGGCTTGGGGATCCATCCCAGGAGCCTGCCAAGGAGACCTGAGCAGAAGGCAGATGCTTAACCAATGCACCACTGAGGTGCCCCTAGCTGTGGTTTTGTTGTAAGTGCCCTTTATAATGTTAAGGAAGTTCCTTTCTTTCCTGGTTTTCTGAGTGTTTTGATTGTGAAAAGGAACCCTGCCTCTGAGAGTATCCAGAGATAGTGAAGTTACTGAAGTCCAGAGTCGCTCACATTTCCCACTCAGTCCTAACCCAGGACAGGTTAAATGGAACCTCAGCCACTAAGGATTTGGCTCTAAAGTGATATGGGAGCGGCCACTGACAGAACTATTGGAAGTTATACTGAGAAGCCAGGAACGACCCATTCCAACCATAGAACAAACTCTGAAGTCCAGCTGGAATGATCTCTTTTATTTTTATTTTTGTTATGCCCCAATAATGGGTCCGTGATTAAAGGAGCGAGACTGATACAAAGCGAAGGTCAAGCAAAGCTTTATTTCGCGCCAAGCATCAAGAATCTAACCGAATGTTCGGGGACGCACCTCTTACAAGAGAGGGTGACCCTTCTCTGTTTCACAGACTAGCTTTTTTTTTTTTTTTTTAAGATTTTATTTATTTATTTATTTGACAGACAGAGATCACAAGTAGGCAGAGAGGCAGGCAGAGAGAGAGGAGGAAGCAGGCTCCCCGCTGAGCAGAGAGAACCCGATGCCGGGCTTGATCCCAGGACCCTGGGATCATGACCTGAGCCGAAGGCAGAGGCTTTAACCCACTGAGCCACCCAGGCGCCTCCACAGACTAGCTTTTAAGGGCAAAGGCCATGCGGTTGGGCCTGACCACGCACAGGTGGCCAATGAGATTGTAACACACACAGGAAACTCCACAGTGATGCTAGATGACCAATTGAGTTACAATTTACCCTAGTAGACATTTGAACCAGCCTATTACACCTTGATTGGGATTGGCGCCCAAAGGGCGGGGCCCATACTCCTTGGTAACCAGGGAGACAGTATGCATCCCCCCACTGATCGGATGTCTCCACCTGGCCTGACCCACCCTTGTATCTGGGCTTTGTTACCTGAAGCTGGTTTCCGGGACTGGGGGAAGGGGAGCAGGGACAGTTTCCAAATAGGTCCTTACAATTTTCTTTTTTTCTTTTTTTTTTTTTTTAAAGATTTTATTTATTTATTTGACAGACAGAGATCACAAGGAGGCAGAGAGGCAGGCAGAGAGAGAGGAGGAAGCAGGCTCCCTGCTGAGCAGAGAGCCCGATGCGGGGCTCGATCCCAGGACCCTGAGATCATGACCTGAGCCGAAGGCAGCGGCTTAACCCACTGAGCCACCCAGGCGCCCCATTCCTTACAATTTTCTTAAAATCATTATTTATTTATTTTAGAGAGAGAGGGAGAGCGCAAGGGGGGGGGCAGAGGGAGAGCGAGAGAGAAAACCTCAAGCAGTTTCTCCGCTGACCGGTTAGCCTGATGCAGGGTTCAATCCCATGGCCCCAAGATCATGACCTGAGCCCAAATCAAGAGTTTGATACTCAACTGACTGACCCACACAGGTGCCCTTCTTAGTTTTACTTTTTAAAGTTTCTATTTTTTTTTTAAGATTTTATTTATTTATTTGACAGAAAGAGATCACAAGTAGGCAGAGAGGCAGGCAGAGAGAGAGAGGAGGAAGCAGGCTCCCCGCTGAGCAGAGAGCCCGATGCAGGGCTCGATCCCAGAATCCTGAGATCATGACCTGAGCCAAAGGCAGAGGCTTACCCCACTGAGCCACCTAGGCACCCCTAAAGTTTCTATTTTAATCACCTGGTGCTCATCAGGATGAGTCCACTCCTTAATCTCTACCACTGCTTTCACCCATCCACCCACCGACCTCCCCTCTGGTACCCATCAGTTGGTTCTCTATAGTTACGAGGTAGGATGACTTCTTTCTTATCTTTCTATAGCTCTGATTTTCCCCACGCTATTCTGCTATCCAAGGCCTTATCCTTAAAGTTCTTCTTCGGCAAGTCTTCCATTGCATTACACCCCCACCTGGTGCAAGGGAGCTCTTTCCTTCCCCTTTATTTTCCCATGGCCCATAATATGGAGAAATGACCTAGAGTATCATAATTCAGGTAAGCTCTACCCAGAAGGTCCAAGGGACCCTCCATCCCTCCCCTTTCATCTCCAGGGCCTCACAGACCTGCTTCAAGGATGGGCCCAACACATATTCATATTTGGTAGGCATATTTATTGAGCTTTCCTGTACCTGTTCTACGTCTTGGGGATCTTGGTAAGATTGACAAAGTTCCTAATTTCATGGACCTCACAGTCTAATTAGGGGAAAGAGATGATAAACCAATGAAGAAAAATATCAGCACTAAATTCTCCACAGACTGAGAAAATAGGGTGGTGTAATGGTGACAGGGCAACTACTTAGACTGGGTATGTAGTTGTGGAGGGCTTCTCTGAGGAAGCTGATGAAGACGATGGAACTGAATGGGATTCTTCTTTTTTTTTTTAATTTTTTTTTTAAAGATTTTATTTATTTATTTGACAGACAGAGATCACATGTAGGCAGAGAGGCAGGCAGAGAGAGGAGGAAGCAGGCTCCCCGCTGAGCAGAGAGCCTGATGCGGGACTCGATCCCAGGACCCCGAGATCATGACCTGAGCCGAAGGCAGCGGCCCAACCCACTGAGCCACCCAGGCGCCCCGGATTATTCTTTTTTAAAAGCAACTGTTCATGACAGCAAATGTACATGGTCATTTATCAGGTACGGTAATCTGGGCAGCTTCCCTAGGACAGTTGAGCAACAGCATCCTTCACGCCTTTTCCAGGGCCAGCCCTTAAAGTGATCCCTCAACACCATGCAATCTGGGAGCAGAGTTACAGGCCACTCTTCTACTCTCCAAGATAGTCATCTGGAGTTCTCACTACACACCATGCTGCCCCTGAGTTCTGGTCCTTCTGCCTAGAATCCTCCTTCCCTGAGCCTTCACGTGCTTCTCTCTGGCATTGTTGGCGTTCAAGTGTCAGCTTACCTCATTAGGTTCTTATCCAATTCCTCCCCTTTTCCTCACGGCAGGTGTCTCTTTATGTTCTTTTCAGCACTTGTTAGAATTTGAAATCGTCTTGTACTGCTTGTCTCTCCTGTTTAGAAGGTAAGCTACTTCAGGGTAGAGAAGTGTTTTCTCTTGTTCAGTACCGTGCTCCCCAGGGCCTAGGTCAGCCTCTGAAATACAGTTTGAGGACAATAAATGTCTGCTAACTGAACATCCACATGGAACAGGATTTTATTAGTTAACACTCGACTAATGAGAACCCTCTAAGTTCAATTTTAAGCATAGTTCTTCATTCATTTTAGTGTGTGGTCCTAAGAGGGGACTCTGGACCTGGATGTTCTGTACTCAAAGCCCTACCTTCTTCTTACTTCTCAGATTCAGTTTTTCCAACTTTGAAGGGATGCTAATTGTATATATCTCACAATGTCAATATAAGGATTAAATGAGTTAATACCTGTAAAATGCTTACAGTTATGCTTGGCATATCTTTTTTTTTTTTTTAAAGAAATCTTTCTTTTTTTTTTTTTTTTAAAGATTTTACTTATTTATTTGACAGAGAGATCACAAGCAGGCAGAGAGGCAGGCAGAGAGAGAGGAGGAAGCAGGCTCCCTGCCGAGCAGAGAGCCCGATGCGGGGCTCGATCCCAGGACTCTGAGATCATGACCTGAGCCGAAGGCAGCGGCTTAACCCACTGAGCCACCCAGGCGCCCCTCTTTTTTTTTTTTTTTTTAAGATTGTATTTATTTATGTGACAGACAGAGATTACAAGTAGGCAGAGAGAGAGGAGGAAGCCGGCTTCCCACTGAGCAGAGAGCCCGATGTGGGGCTCGATCCCAGGACCCTGGGATCATGACCTGAGCTGAAGGCAGAGGCTTTAACCTACTGAGCCACCCAGGCGCCCCATGCTTGGCATATCTTATTACTATTCCTTAGCACCCAGCACAGTGCCTTGTACTCAAAGAACTGCCAAACATGGAATTTTATAGTATAGCAATTTTGCCTGGCTTTCAGTAGCCACTGGGGTGGATTTCTTGAGATGGGGCACCTGGGTGGCTTAGTCAGTTTAGTGTCTGCCTCCAGCTCAGGTCATGATCCTGGGGGCCTAGGACTGAGCCCCTGCTTCTTCCTCTCCCTCTGCTCCTCCGCTCCTGTTCTCTTGCTTGTTCTCTATCTCAAATAAATAAAATCTTTTACAAAATAGAAAAAATTATAATCTAGTATGAAGGAAGAGATTATAATCTAGTATGAAGGAAGTGGTGTGTGAGTAGAAAGTTTAAAAAAAATCCCAAGAATAAGATGGCTACTAAAGAAAGAAAGGTAATTATCTGCCACTTTGGAACCTGGTTAAGAGTGATCATGGCTGGGGCGCCTGGGTGGCTCAGTGGGTTAAGCCGCTGCCTTCGGCTCAGGTCATGATCCCAGGTCCTGGGTTCGAGCCCCACATCGGGCTTTCTGCTCAGCAGGAAGCCTGCTTCCTCCTCTCTCTCTCTGCCTGCCTCTCTGCCTACTTGTGATTTCTCTCTGTCAAATAAATAAATAAAATCTTTAAAAAAAAAAAAAAAAGAGTGATCATGGCTTCTGGGGTCTTTGGCATCCAGAAGTGAGGATGGGATGGAAGTTTGGTTGGTGGAGGAAGGATTAAGTTGGCTTCTAGGAATGTGGAGGTGGTGAAACAGTGGAAAGTAAGAGGGTGTTTTTCCCAGGTGTGAGTCCAAGTGATGGAGAAGGCTTAGTTCTATCTTCTGATTAATTAGCAAGTTGCTGGTGAATTTTGTCTAATTCTAGTAGGAAGATTCCAGATTTTTTTATTTATTTTTATTTATTTTTAAAGATTTTATTTATTTATTTGACAGAGAGAGATCACAAGTAGACAGAGAGGCAGGCAGAGAGAGAGGGGGAAGCAGGCTCCCCGCTGAGCAGAGAGCCCGATGCGGGACTCGATCCCAGGACCCCGAGATCACGACCCGAGCCGAAGGCAGCGGCCTAACCCACTGAGCCACCCAGGCGCCCAGATTCCAGATTTTTAAAAAAGATTTTATTTATTTATTTGACACAGAGAGAGGGATCACAAGTAGGTAGAGAGGCAGGCAGAGAGAGAGGGGGAAGCAGGCTCCCTGCTGATCAGAGAGCTCGATGTGGGGCTCGATCCCAGGACCCTGAGATCATGACCTGAGCTGAAGGCAGAGGCTTTAACCCACTGAGCCACTCAGGTACCCCAAGATTCCAGATTTTTAAACCTCACTTGAATGTAGGGCCATCAATAGGCAGGTATGCATGTAACTCACTCTAGGGACTCCATCTAACAGAACCCATTTTCCTACAGGTGAATTGAGGATAATTCTACAAAGGTGGTAGTGAGGGCATAACATCATCCAAGTAGTCAGGGAAGCTCCTGGAAGGCAAGGAAACAGTGATGTCACAGAAGGGCAATGGCATCTTGGGAGGAGGGAATAGAAGGGGCTTCCATCACCAAGGGAGCAAGCTCTGGCCCTTGTGGCTCCAACATCATTAACAAAGGAGGAAGGTAAGCATGGGTGTCTTTTTTTTTTTTTAAACTAAAAGAATCTTTTTTTTTTTAAGATTTTATTTATTTATTTGATAGACAAATCACAAGTAGGAGAAGAGGCAGGCAAAGAGAGAGAGGAGGAAGCAGGCTCCCCGCTGATCAGAGAGCCCGATGCAGGGCTTGATCCCAGGACCCTGGGATCATGACCTGAACCGGAGGCAGAGGCTTTAACCCACTGAGCCACCCAGGCGCCCCAGCATGGGTGTCTTTGATGGTTGTGTTTTTGGTCCTTTAAGGGGAGATAAACAATGAAATTTCTTTTTCAAGCCTCTGCCCAACTTCACTGGTCTCTTTCTTCTCCCTCTGGTCATCTTTAGGGTTCTTATCTAAACCTGCTTCCATTCTTGAGACCAAATCTTTTTTTTTTTTTTTTTTTAAGATTTTATTTATTTACTTGAGAGAGAGGTAGCTAGAGAGAGAGAGCATGAGCAGAGAAAGAGGCAGCTATAGAGGGAGAGACAGACTCCCTGTTGAGCAGGGAGCTGGGTATGGGGCTTGATCCCAGGACACTGGTATCATGACCTGAGCCCAAGGCAAATGCTTAACCAATTGAGCCACCTAGTATGCCCCACCTTGAGGGCAAATATGCTTTATATGTCACAGAGGGAGTCCAAACTAAGAGGCCAATTGGGAAAACTTAAGACCTGGAGCAAGGAGACATCAGAGTGTTGATTTGACCTCAGGATGCTGAGAGAAGTGAATGAACTTTTGAGGGATCCTTTGTCCTATAGGAATATAGGATGAAGTCCTCTCACTTGAGGGAGCAGAGGCTTTGAGTGAGCTGCTTTCTCACCCACGAGCCCGCTGTTTCCAGATGGTTATCAGAATGCCTTTTAGACAGGCAGAGCCCTTTTCCTTATTCCCAGAGGATAATCTAAAAGGAAATATATATGTATATGTGTGTGACACAATGACAAAATTTCACTCAGGTGCAAGAGACTGTTATCAGAGCCATGCTGAAAAGTCCCTTCAGACAAGAGAGAGGGGCATCGAGGCAAAATTTCTTCAGTTTTAGTAGCCACAGGACCAAGAATGGGGCATTTGAGAACATATGAAAGCTATAATACTTTTTGGAGCACCTCTGCAGATCTAAATTGCCATCAATAGTTTGGAACACACACACTTGTATTTTTATAACCTAATTTGTTCCGAAAATAACTATGTCTGATATCTAGAGGTGTGAAGGCCCAGAAGAAAAGGGAAGTGGGGAAGAGAAAAGATTTTTTTATCCTCTTGATATATATTTTTTTAAGATTTTATTTATTTATTTGTCAGAGAGAGAGAGAGAGAGAGAGAGAGAGCACAGGCAGACAGAGTGGCAGGCAGAGGCAGAGGGAGAAGCAGGCTCCCCACAGAACAAGGAGCCCGATGTGGGACTCGATCCCAGGACGCTGGGATCATGACCTGAGCCGAAGGCAGCTGCTCAACCAACTGAGCCACCCAGGCGTCCCTATCCTCTTGATTTTATGAAAAAAAGAAAACAAACCTTCCAAAAAAAAAAATTCGTTTTTAGAATTTTTTTCATCATCTTGCCAATGTTCACTTCCTTGGAGGAGGAAGAAGAGGAGGAGGAGAACCTGTGGCTGGGGAGGTGGAGGTGGTGGAGGTGGTGGAGGTGGAGGTGGTGGAGGAGGTGGAGGAGGTGGAGGAGAAGGAGGAGGAGGAGGAGGAGGAGGAGGAAGAGGAGGAGATGGAAGGGGAGAAGAGGGGGAGGGGGCAATGGGAGAAGGGAGGGGGAGGAGGAAAACCTGTCTGTAGTACAGAGAGCTGACACAAAACACTCTTCTCATTAACTAGAGCCCACGTGGTAGCAATTCCCAACTCCGGGGAGAAGAAACTGCCTCCTTAAGCGCCCCGCCCCGTGTCAGTGATTAAGAAAGCCCTTTCTTGTCCCTGCTTTTCTTTCAGGGAATTCTGAAGATTCAGTCAACAGGAAACGGGACAGGGGGTGGGGGTGGAGGGGGGAAGCCCGAGAGTTACGTGGTGCGCATCAATTTCAAGGGTCCTTGAGGGCTGTGCACACCATCTCTGTATGAGACGGTAGTAATAGCAGCAATCATCGATGATCGGCCCCCAATATTGAACCCGATACCTCCGTGCCAGGGACTTGCATCATCTCGTTCAATCCTAACAAGCCTCCCCTAAGTGAGGAATGAGGAGGGACCCAGGTTCGGTTGAAGCACTTAGTGGCCAGCATGCGTCTCTGCTGGCTGGCGGGGTCCAAACTCATTCTGTCGAACCCACTCCGGAACCGTTCCCAGGTGGATTCAGGCCTGGGATTTTGGTGTCGCCTTCACTTCTGAGACGGTCATCTGTAGCATACATAGATGGCTCTATCCAGGGACGAATCATGGTCCACCCGGCACTGGGGAAGGACAGCCTCCGGGTGGCTCTCAGCGGAACTTTACTGTCGGCGGCGCGTGTTCCCGTCCGGGCGGCCGGGCGCGCGGGCCCGGCGGGGGACGCATTCTGGCGCGGACCGCGAGCGGAGCCTGCGAGCGCCGCCGCCGGAGAAGACCGACGCTTACCCGGAGCCAGCCCGCGGCGCCCGGGCCTGGCCGGCCGCTTCCCGCCTCAGCCGCCACCCCCGCCCCCGCCGCCGCAGACGCCGCCGAGGCAGGAGCCGCGGGACGCTCAGCCGCTTGGCCCTGCCTGGCCCTGCGCGGCCCTGAGCCGCGGTGCGGGAGGTGAGTGCCGGTGCCGGCCCCCGGCTCCCGACTCGGGCCGCCGGGACCCGCAACAATGGGGGCCAAATGGGGACGCGGCCCGGGCCCATGGCGCTCAGCGGCCTGGAGCAGCCAGCCTGTCCCAGCGGTTCGGGCCTTGGGGCGCTGGATCCCCATTGGGGACCTCCAGTGGCCGGAGCCTTGGAGAGGGTCTTGGCTTCGATCCTGGGCCTCGGTGGCTTATATTTTGTATCTTGGTATCCAGGAAAGGGAGTCATAGGGACATGGAGTCTTAACTCCTTTGGTGTGCGCTCTTGACGCTTGATGGGGACGCCCTGGAGGCAGACCACAGTGGGGTGGATGTGGGGGGGCTAGCGTTTGGAATTCCAGGGGCCTCAGTGTGCCTGGTCCCTCAGGCGCATCGGGATGTGTCTTCTCCCTACCCCCAGTCTCCCGAGGTCTGTGAACTTGGCGGACTGGGGTCTGGTTGGGGAGAAGAGGCACGAAGAGTTTGGCTTCTTGGGGGAAACCAGTGATTAGTTCCTGGAAAGGCAGAAGCTCAGCTGGGCACAGAGGAGTTGAGCAAAGAGCTGGATTCTCCAGGGCCCAGATGCATCCTGGCGTTGGGGGGGTTCTTGGGCAGGGAACTGAGTGTCACAAGAGTGCCACGGTGAGTAGTGTTGGCTACCTTGGCGTTAGGGTGAGGCCGGAGTTGTGATTTGGAGAGTGTAGAGGAGTGTTGGTAGCCTGCCGAGTTTGGTAGGCTGCTTTATGTGGGCCATGGTGGCCGCCTAGGAGATGAACAAGAGAACTTCGCAGAGTGGGCTTCCCGATAGAGAATGACCTCTTCCTGCGGGGGAGTGGGTGACTCAGATCTGTTAGAATTCCTGCGCTTGCTAGTGGATGTGACTGACTATATTAGTGCCTGGGCACCAAGGTGGATGGGGCTGGAAGGGGCTTTGGGGGGCTGAAGGAGTTCGTTCCTGAGTAGAAGATAGTGTGAAATCATTCCTTCTCACTCCGAGTCAGAATGGTAGCTGTCATTGACAATATTTTAGGCAAAGAATTTGTTTGTGGTATTTGGATCCAAAGCTTTTCTTCTGTTCATTTTTTTTTCCTCCTGTTTTTGAGTTGTGACTCATACTTTCTTTTCAGCTCTGTGGCTATTGTTTGTAATGCTAGACAAACTTAGATACTGTAATATATGTAAATTCTAGGGGGTTTCAGTCCAATTCTTACAAATCTAAATTAATTTAAGAGCCTGTTTTCACTAATTTGTGTGTTACTGTTAAATGTGTGCAACTCTAGAGGGGGATGTGAAGACCCTAACAGTTGTTAAATACTCTTTATATCCCCGAATCCATGAACCATCCATTTTCTTCTACTGCCATGAAGTCATTATGTTGAATCTTTTAAGTCTTAGTGACTGCCTTCACAGGACATTATCTTCACTGGAAGTGTTATCTACCTTCAGTGAGTTTGGTCTGTACACTGTGTCTCATCTGTATTATTATTATTTTTTAAAGATTTTATTTATTTATTTGATAGAGATCACAAGTAGGCAGAGAGGCATGAAGAGAAAGAGGGGGAAACAGGTTCCCCGCTGAGCAGAGAGCCCGATGTGGGGCTCGATCCCAGAACCGTGAGATCATGACCTGAGCCGAAGGCAGAGGCTTAACCCACTGGGCCACCCAGGTGCCCCTCATCTATATTATTTAAAGGCAGTGTGCAAACTCCAACTCTGAGGCCTGCAGCTGTTCACCAGAGGTCTGTATGTAGCGTTCAGACAAAAGTTGGTATGGATGAGGTATTAAATTCTAGATGGAAAGAAAAAAGTATCAGAATCATTGCACCTTTTGAGTTTATTTAGAGTGTTAAGAGGCACTGGAGTCTACGATAAATTTTCAGGTGAAATGTGAGGTAATTCTGTATGTAGTTGTACAAATAGTTATGGGGATTGGTTCCCACCCCCCCTTAATCTTTAAAAAAAAAAAATCATGTATTTCCCTTCAGTTCTCTTTCTTTTAAATTTTTCTATTTTAAATCCTTAATTCTTCCATAAACTGGTTAGTATCTGTTGAATTATTCCAGATACTATGTTGGGCATTTCCACAGTGGTGATATTTTTGACATTTTGATAATAGTAGTTCTTAGTTCAAAAGTGGCTATAGGTCTGTGAAGAAAGAAGTGATTCAGGTATATCCAGCTTTTAATCAGTAAAGCTGTTGAATGAAGTTTTTATACAGTATTAATTTTGACTGGTGATAATTGATTATCTTAATATATTTCCATGAAAAAGTTTAGCTATAATGTGGTCACATTAGTGTGGGATTGTTTTAGCATCGTTTCATTTAAATATACCTGTTAACTTTAAGTATTTCTGTAGGCAAACCATAGGTAACATTTTGTTTCTGTGTGTGTCTGGATGAACAGTGATTTATAAATACTGTATATGTGCTTGGGTTCCCCAGGAAGCCGTCACACTTTCCTTTCCACTGTGGTTTGGGAGCATGAAGGCGTTGCTTACCCCCTTTGTCTGGTTCACTGTATGTAGGCTGGGAGTGGCTGCTGATCACTTGGAGTGCTGTCCCCTAGAACAGGAGGAATAAGATTGAGGTAAGGCTCAGTCTATTTGAAATTGCTTGCCTCTTGATATTCACTGCATAAAATATCATGTAAATTGTATTTGAATTTTTTAAATTGTTAATCTCCATTCTGATCTAGTAGAATGAAACTCTGTCCTTTCCTCTCTTATCTATTGGTATTTATGTTTTTGGCTAAAAATAAATGAAGAAATTTAAAATCAAGGCACTCACATAATAAATTCTTTGAAATACCTTTCATTTTCTATCTAAAATATGAACTTGATCAAGGAAAATAAAAACAGTTTACCTATGTTGTTTTGAAAACAAAGTGATTGTTGAAAGAACTATTTTTGACTACCTGTTAGACAAATGGATAGACTTCAGACACTCTTGGAAAGAAGGTTTAGAGTTTTTGCTCTCTTTAGGAAAATTCTGAAGTGCTTGTATAATAGGAAGAGCATGTCTTTAGAGTCATCCCACTTCTACCTCTTGCTTGCTTTTTGACCTGGGCAAGCTCTTAACCTCTCCGAGCCTTGTTTTTTATTTATTTTTTTCATCTGTAAAATGGGGTTAATATAACCTCTGCAGATTGTATTGAGGACTGGAGAAGAGGCATAGTGCTTTGTGGAGGGCGGGTGGTCAGTGCTTGCTTTTAGTAGTAGTGTTTTGATGTTAGTAGCTGTTAGTGTAGTTAGAAGTAGTAATGGGGGCACTACTCGCAGTAGTATTAGTAGTAGGAATATAGCTGGGTGCTCTGCATAGATGAGGGGCTCAGTTTCTTTGGTGAAGAAAGTAGCCTGCTGTCTCCACCTGTTTGCACTCTGGACAGGTGAGAATTGTCGAGGTAGTCTTTATCTGGTACTGGTGGGCAGGAGTCCACACTATAAAGTCCAAGGTCATTTCTGGCACTGGTAGGTTTTTTTCCTGGCAGTTTCTGTGGAGAAGCCAGGAGGTAACTATTCGGCATGTCCTTGTTTTGAGAACTGTAAGCATTCCCGTTGACAGAGTGCTAGGGTATGCCAGGCAGCATGATGTTCTTGTAGGCCATGGTCAGGATGTTTCTCTAGCTTTCGTCTTATCAGAGACCTGATTTTGTCTTTTTGCTAGGAAGACTCCAGATGCTGGAGAGATTTGTCATCTTTCTCTAATTTGGGCTATTTTGATAGAATATAGCACTCTGTTCAGAAATGTTTTTGATGAACAGAAGGTTCACAGCCTTTGTTACAGAATTGTTCAGTTTTATTTTTTCCCTATGAGAGGAAAAAAAGTCAAGAGAAAAATAAGTATGAGCCAGATAGAAGTGATTAGAAATAACTGGCCCTAAATCTCTTCCAGCTCTAGTCAGATCTCCTCTCCATTCCGGCAGGTCTCTAACTCCAGTTAAAAGTAAATAATATTCTTTTGACCTTAAAATACAGTGAACATCTAGATTCTGGTATATCTCTATTTCAACATCTCACAAGGACCTTTATGACCCAGCCGCTTCTTTATCTGCCTTTCTAGTCCCTCTGCAACAATTCTTTTGGCACTTGACGCTCTAGTTATAGTGAACTCCTTGAGGGTCCCCCCAGCATGCTCAGGCTATACTTCCTGCTAATTTTCCTCTCCATTCTAGTCATTTTTCTGACTCCTAGGCTTGCATTTACCAGAAATCAAGGCACTACCATCTCTTAAGAGACTCTTCGATTCTTTCTAGATTAAGCTGAATGCCTGTCTTTTGTGTGGCCATTGAGATTTGTTAAAGCATCTTTCATAATTACACTGTTCTCCTAACTTTTGGTATATTTGTGTGTTTTCCATGCTAGGTTGTGACCTACTTGAGAGCAGACCCTTGTCTTGTTTATCCTTATATTCTAATACCTAACCATCTCTAGCACAGAGTAGCTACTCAGTGAATGTTTGTTGAATGAACAAATGAATGACCTCTGATATGAAATGACAGGAAATCATTCCTTGTGGAGTTGGTAGTGATGAGAATTCTGATTTTATGGCTGCATCTGGTCCTGGCTGAAACAGCGTTTCTGCCTTTGTATTTCCAGGTTGCTAAAAGCAGCATTTTGTTTGAAAATGTGTTGCTTAATTCCATACGTTCATGGTTTCAGGCTGGGGGCTATTATTTGCTTTCTGTAGGTCTTGCAAAAGTTTGCTTTGGAAGAAATAAAAGTTTTTCATTGGTATTATCTAGCTCTTCCTTTGGCCATTTACTGCTGTGAGCACTTTGTCCTTCCTGCTGTGAAGAAGAATGGCTAGTCAGTTTGGGTCACAAGGTCTCCAGACAACTAGTGGAAGTGGGTAATGGATTTAACACCAGGTGTGTGACTTACTGGCTGATGGACTTTTAGGAGTTGAGCTTAATATCACCATTTTCAGGATCCAAGATTATTTGCCCAAACTTTATTCAGGAATTTGAACTTAGTGACTATGAAATTATCTGTACTAGTTCTTTGCTCAGCCTAATACTGTACTAACACTAAAACTGATGAATTAATTCTTTGTTAGGAGGCTTTGTGTTCTGAGTTACTAAACCAGTAATTTAGGAATCGTGCTGATTCATTAAGTCACCCTTTTGGTTCTTCATGGTAAAATAACTTGAGAGTGTACTATCTAAATTACTTTGATTTAATTCTCATGATTGATCCGATCACATAGGACTCCCACTGAAGACCAGGTGTGAGGAACCTTACTAAAACCTACATAATGCTGTTCTTCTTTCATGCAGCTGACAAACTTAGCAGACTGCAGGAAAGAAAAGCATGAAAAGTAACCATAGTTAGATTAAAGATAAAAACTGATATGAGAGGGGCGCCTGGGTGGCTCAGTGGGTTAAAGCCTCTGCTTTGGGCTCAGGTCATGATCCCAGGGTCCTGGGATGGAGCCCAGCATTGGGCTCTCTGCTTAACAGGGAGCCTGCTTCCTCCTCTCTCTCTGCCTGCCTCTCTGCCTACTTGTGATCTCTGTCAAATAAATAAACAAAATCTTAAAAAACAAAACAAAAACATGATATGAGATAAGGGAAACTGAGACAAAGTACAAGACATTAAATATGGCAAGCAGCTGTGAAATTGAAGATAGTTTGTGAGCAATGTTGAGATTTTGATCATAATACAGGCTAGAAGCGGTAAAAACAAGGATCATTTCAGCCAACATAGATATATTGGCAGTACTAGTGCCCACTTATGGTCTTGTAACACCATTAATGAAAGTTGTATATAGGCAAATGAAAATGTTTGCTTTATGATAAGTATACCTTGCACATGTATCATACTCTAGTTCATAAAACACTTTCATGTACATTTCCTTTACTTTACCCTCCCAACAACCCTGTGACGCAGGTAGCTCCATTTTACAGATGAGGAAGAAAACACAAAGAGGTGAAGTGGCTTGCTTTCAAGTGCATAAAGCCAGTAAGAATAAGTTGGGACTTGATTCCAGGTTTTCTGATCCTAAGTTTAGGATCCCTTTTATGTCCTCATAGGATGCTGTTAGGTCTTCAGTTTGGGGGGATGGTTACTCCTAATTCCAGGCTTCTGGCCAGTAAAAGGTACACCCGAAGAAGGTAGTGCCACACAGAGGGTAGAGCATCTGCTCTGTTAACAGTAGCCCAGAAACTAAAGGGCTGGATGGGGGAGGAACCTAAAGGGAGCCCGCCCCCCTCTGCAATAGATCACTTAGAGCTCAAGACAAAAACCCAGAACCAGGTGATGTTTTTGCAATACTTGACACTAGCAGTCATCTTTCTCCTAATGTGATGATGTATAGAAATTGGATTAAAAATAAAAAAGTTTGGGAAGAATTTTTTTAGGTGTGATTCTAACTTGAGCTCAGGCTCTTTGCCTTCATTGTGCTTTCTAGTTCCACTGTCTCTTCCACACCAGCTCTTTCGCTGTTTCACCCACCTGCACTGAGCTTGGATGCCAGGTAGGCACGGCCCATAGTTTCAGTGCTGCCTTTTCTGGGTCTGAGAACCCTTTACTTGTACTATTCCCATCCCTAAACTTTGTCCTTTGGGTTCTTTTGCTAACCCTAGGCTGCTCAGTGTTTCTGGGAATCAGGAAAATTGGATATCTTGTTGACAGCAGTTCCCGCTGCCCCACTTGAGTTGAGCTCTGACTGCTACTCATGGTCCTCCTGTGCTGCCTTCTCAGGGTCCCATTTCCTTCAGCCACTGCTTACATGTTTCCCAAGGCTCATTTTAAAAAAAATTTTTTTCTTCTTTTTTAATTTTTTATTTTTTTAAAGTAATCTCTGTACCCAGTATGGGGCTCGAACCCACAACCCTGAGATCAAAAGTCACAGTTCTACCAGCTGAGCCGGCCAGGCACCCCAAGGCTTATTTTTTCCATCGGCCCTAGGCCCGCCTTCTGTCTCCCTCATTGCTTTTTTTAAAATATTTTATTTATTTATTTGACAGAGAACACAAGTAGGTAGAGAGGTAGGCAGAGAGAGAGGGAGAAGCAGGCTCCCGCTGAGCAGAGAGCCCAGTGAGGGGCTTGATCCCAGGACCCTGAGATCATGACCTGAGCCGAAGGCAGAGGCTCAACCCACTGAGCCACCTAGGTGCCCCTATCTCGCTCATTCTTTTTTTCTTTTTAAAAGATTTTATTTGTTTATTTGAGAGATCACAAGTAGGCAGAGCAGCAGGCGGGGTGGGGGGGCAGGCTCCCCGCTGAGTAGAGAGCCCAGTGTGGGGCTTGATCCCAGGACCCTGATATCAGGACCTGAGCTGAAGGCAGAGGCTTAACCCACTGAGCCACCCAGGTGCCCCTATCTCCCTCATTCTTGACCATGACTTCACTTTAAGGCTCCTGCTCCCTGTTTTTTTCCCCTTACCTTTCTGTCATGACATTTCCTTTTTTCTTTTTCTTTTTCTGTCTCTATTTTTAAAGATTTGTTTATTTATTTTAGAGAGAGAGAGCATGAGCAGGAAGGGCGGAGGGAGAGGGAGATAGAATCCCAGGCAGACTCTGTGTTGAGTGTGGAGCCTGACACAGGGCTTGATCCCATAACCCCGAGATCATGACCTGAGCTGAATGAAACCAAGAATCAGAGGTGTAACTGACTGTGCCACCCAGGCACCCCTCTCTCATGACAGTTTCATAGTTCAGAATCTCTTGCTTGTAGAAAGTCCTTGACTTTTTAACTTTTTTCCCCATGATTATACCAGTAATACCAATAATATATAAGCACAGTAAAATTCAGACATTTTTAAATAAGGAAAGAAACCCATAATCCATGTCTCAGTGTTAATCACCACTGAGAATTCAGTCTATTTATGCTGGGGTTGTGATCTGAGGGTGGTAAGATAGACCCCTGTGTAGGGCAGAGTCTGTTTGAGACTCCCTCTTCCTCTGCCTGTCCCCTGAGTGGGTGTGCAAGTGTACTCTCTTTCTTTCAAATAAATAAATCTTAAAAAAAAAAAAAAATTTGGTCTGTATTCACATTTTTTTCTACTGGGTTTGCTAATGTGTATGAATGTATGTGTATGTGAGAGAAAGATAGGTAAAGTAATTCCTTTTTTTTTTTTTTTTTAAAGATTTTATTCATTTATTTGACAGAAAGATCATAAGTAGGCAGAGAGGCAGGCGGGGGATGGGAGGTGCAGGCTCCCCGCTGAGCAGAGAGCCCGATGTGGGGCTTGATCCCAGGACCCTGGGATCATGACCTGAACGGAAGCCAGAGGCTTTAACCCACTGAGCCACCCAGGCGCCCCAAAGTAATTCCTTTTTGCATAAGTGGGATTACAATATATCTATTCTTCTGTAACTTTTTCATTTAATGCTTTTATCTTGGGCATTTTTTCATGTTTAATACACAGATCTATCATATATTATAATAGTTACATAGTATTATATTGTATATTTGTATCAATTTTTCTAGTCCCCTGGTGATAGACATTTGTTTCTGTCTTTGCAGCTACAAGCATCCTTGTATGTATGTATCTTTGTATACTTCTTTGTATACATTGTATACATCTTTCTGTACTTTGTATACTTATGATAAAATCCTCCAAGTGCATTTTCTGTGTCAAAGGATATGCATGTTTAAAATTTTTCTAGGTAATACCAAATAACTGAAAATATTGTATTTATAGTTCTCCTTTAGCACTGAACATTATCAAATTTTTTTAAAAGACTTTATTTTTGTATTTAATTTTTTTTTTTTTTAAGATTTTATTTATTTATTTGTCAGAGAGAGAGGGAGAGAGAGCAAGCACAGGCAGACAGAATGGCAGGCAGAGGCAGAGGGAGAAGCAGGCTCCCCAATGAGTAAGGAGCCCGATGCGGGACTCGATCCCAGGACGCTGGGATCATGACCTGAGCCGAAGGCAGCTGCTTAACCAACTGAGCCACCCAGGCGTCCCTTAATTTTTTTTAAAGATTTTATTTATTTATTTGACAGAGAGAGAGATCACAAGTAGACAGAGAGGCAGGCAGAGGGAGAGGGGGAAGCAGACTCCCCGCCAAGCAGAGAGCCCGATGTGGGGCTCAATCCCAGGACCCCAAGACCATGACCCAAGCCTAAGGCAGAGGCTCAATCCATGGAGCCACCCAGCTGCCCCTAAAAGATTTTATTTATTTACTTGACAGAGATCACAAGTAGGCTGAGAGGCAGGCAGAGAGAGAGAGGGGGAAGCAGGCTCCCTGCTGAGCAGAGTGCCAGATGTGGGACTCCCAGGACACCAGGACCATGACCTGAGCCAAAGGCAGAGGCTTTAACCCACTGAGCCACCCAGGTGCCCCAGTTACCAAATATTTTTAATCTTTACCAGTTTGAAGCTAATTTTGAAAACATTTTTTTTTTAAAGATTTATTTATTTATTTGACAGAGAGAGAGATCACAAGTAGGCAGAGAGAGAGAGGAGGAAGCAGGCTCCCTGCCAAGCAGAGAACCCAATGCAGGATCCATCCCAGGACCCTGAGATCATGACCTGAGCCAAAGGCAGAGGCTTAATCCATTGAGCCACCCAGGCGCCCCTGAACACATTTTTTTTGAATCCTGGATAACATTTTCTTACTGAGGAGGAACAACATCTTTTCATGTGTTTATTTTGTATGTATTAATTGATTAATTAGTTGATTAATTAATTAGTTGATTAATCAGTGTCTCCTTTCTAGCCTCTTCCTAACCTTCTCTCCCCTTTTGGTTTTTAATCTACATGTAAGATAGAACCATAGTAACTTAGCTCTGGGTCTCTCATGCCACCCTATCCTTCTCCTTCCTATCCCTGTTCCTTATCTAAAATGCAATTTTAGGGACTCCTGGGTGGTTCAGTTGGTTGAGCAGCTGCCTTTGGCTCAGGTCATGATCCCAACGTCCTGGGATCGAGTCCCACATCGGGCTCCTTGCTCGGCAGGGAGCCTGCTTCTTCCTCTGCCTCTGCCTGCCATTCTGTCTGCCTGTGCTTGCTCTCTCTCCCTCTCTCTCTGACAAATAAATAAATAAAATCTTTAAAAAAATGCAATTTTACTGCCATTTCCTTACTACCTGTTTTATCTATGTCTCTTAATGCTTTGTGGTCTGGCTTCTGGTCTTATATTTCTCCTGGACACTATTTCTGAGGTGAATTCCTTATTGCCAGGACAACAGTTTTTTTTTTCTTTTTTTTTTTTATAGATTCTTTTTTTTTTTTTTAAGACTTTATTTATTTATTTGTCAGAGCGAGCACAGGCAGACAGAGTGGCAGGCAGAGGCAGAGGGAGAAGCAGGCTCCCCACAGAACAAGGAGCCCGATGTGGGACTCGATCCCAGGACGCTGGGATCATGACCCGAGCCGAAGGCAGCGGCCCAACCCACTGAGCCACCCAGGAGTCCCACAGTTTTTTTTTTCTTGATGTCTGTTCTCCCTTGTTCTGACCAACTCCCCACTCTCCAGGGTAGGGAAGCCACGCATGAATGGACTTTTTATTATGGAAAATTTCAAACATAGACAACAACAAGGAATATAGTATATGAACCCCATGTACCCATCACCCAATTTTGACAATTATCAGCATTCCCCCCAATTTTTTCCATCTGTTGTCCTCCCCACTTCTTGGTTGTTGTTGGCATATTTCAAAGCTAAATCTCAGACATTGTCACTGAGTGTATCTCTCTTACTGATAAGAGCATTCTATTTTTTTTTTTAAAGATTTTATTTATTTATTTGCCAGAAAGAGCATGCACATAGGAGCAGGGGGGAGGGACAGAGTGAGAGGAAGAAGCAGACTCCCCACTGAGCAGAGAGCCTGATGTGGGGCTCCATCCCAGGACCCTGAGATCATGACCTGGGCTACCCAGGTGCCCCAAGAACATTGTATTTTTTAAACATCATTTCGTTGCCATTTTCTACCCTAATAAAAATTAACAACATTTCCTGAATAGTGAGGACTTGATTTATTTTTTAAAGATTTTATTTATTAGAGAAAGCACAAGGCGGGTGGGGCAGAAGGAGAGGGAGAAACAAACTCCCTGCTGAGCCCAAAGCCGCCTCAATCCCAGGGCTCCTGAGACTAACTCAGACATTTAACCATCTGAGCCACCCAGCTGCCCCAGGACTTGATTTTTTTTTTTTTTTTTAAGATTTTATTTATTTGGGGCGCCTGGGTGGCTCAGTGGGTTAAGCCTCTGCCTTCGGCTCAGGTCATGATCCCAGTCTCCAGGGATCGAGCCCCGCATCAGGCTCTCTGCTTAGTGGGGGGCCTGTTTCCTCCTCTCTCTCTCCCTGCCTCTCTGCCTATTTGTGATCTCTCTCTGTCAAATAAAATCTTAAAATAAAAACCAAAAAAACCACAAAACTTTAAAGATTTTATTTATTTGGCACCCCAGGACTTGATTTTTTTTCCTTCCTTCCTTCCTTCCTCCCTTCCTTCCTTCCTTCTTCCCATCAGTCCTTCCTTTTTTTCTTCCCAGGATTTGATTTTTAATCCTGGCTCTATGATACCTGCTGTTTAAGTTGGGCAGTTTGTGAGCTTGTTTTCTCCTCTTGAATGGTAGTGAGGATAATTATGATAATTCCATCTCATAGGATTGTTGTGAGATTGAGATTATCTCATACTCCCACATAAAGTGCTTAGCACAGTGCTTTACCTGTGTGGGGCACAAACGTTTTTTGTCTCACTCTGTCTTTATTTATCCATTCATTGATTCAGCAGATTATTTTTTGAGCATGTATGTTTTAGCTGAAGAGGAAACACTGACCTTGGCTTCTAGGATTCTACATTGTCTTGATGCTCTGCCTGGTTCTCAGATGTGCTTTTGTAAAAACCCTTCCTTTTGTCCCTCTGGATATGGATGTAACCCAGGTTTGTTGTTTTCCTCTTTGCCTGGCCCTCAGAGACCTAGCTCTTTCACTTCCCCCACTTTAGGGTGTCCAAGTGACTCAGTTCTATAGCTGGTTTCTTTACAAAGCAGCAAACCCACATTTCCTCCTGACTTTTGGACATCTCTGTCTGACCAAGGGGATGAGTATAAAGTGCACTGAATTGAGTCTGCAAACCAGGGCTGCAACTCCATCTCAGCCACTAACTTCATGGCTTGGGCAGTCAGAGTCACCTCTCTCGGTCTTGGTCAAAAGGATGGAAGGGCTGAATTAAGAGTGTGAAATTCTAGCCAGCTTTAAAAGTCTATCAGCTAGGAAAAGGTGGTTTTAGAAATGTCCTCAGCATAGGTGGAACCATAGCCACCATTCTGCTCCCCAAACAAGTTTCTGGCTTCCCCCACCTGTCCACGCCGGGGAAATCCAGGCTTTACCCTGTGGCTTTTCCCTCTCATTTGTCCTTAACATAGGACTGGTTACCTCATGGCTAGATCTTCAGGTGATTTTGATTCCTGGCTTTTCCTGGAACACACTGGTGGCTGCTTTCAGCTTTACATCTGTATTCACATTGTGTCCTTTGGTTATATTCATGTTTCCCCTGAACCTGTGTTATGGCCATTGAAATTATGACCATCTTTGTGAGCTTAGTTCAGGTGACAGATTCATCCCCATTGGAAGTGAGTCCTCCCTCTTCTGACTCTCATGACTGGCAGTATATCAGTGACATTTCACCATATGCCTGGTTTCATATATTTGCATAAGTTTTATTTATTATTTTTTACCTTCTAGTTTGTAATCCCCTTTAGCACAGGTACCACATTTACATTGTGTGTAATTTTGCATCATGTGCTATCTAGCACAATTCGTTGTGCTGATAGTTTTGCAATAAATACTGATTGAATAAGTGAATTAAAGTGGACTTTGCTTCAAGGTAAGAACATTTACAGAATTTTTTTTTTAAGATTTTATTTATTTATTTGACAGAGAGATCACAAGTAGGCAGAGAGAGAGAGAGGGAAGCAGACTCCCTGCTGAGCAGAGAGCCTGATGCGGGGCTTGATCCCAGGACCCTGAGATCATGACCTGAGCCGAAGGCAGAGGGTTAACCCACTGAGCCACCCAGGTACCCCCAGAAATGTTTTTAAACCTGGTTGTTCAAAGGATGTGGTAATTAGTGGAGAAGACCCAGCCTGTGAAATGGCACCAATGGTACTAATTTAGGTACTAATTCCTTGATTCCAATTCGAAGAATCCTCCGCATTCCTGTCCTCTCTCAGAGTTGCGAGATTTTTCTCTTGGATAATGTGACTTAGTTTCTTCAAAACATCTCGAGTAACATTGTTGTCATTATGGAGTAGCTAAAGGTAATCAATAATTATTGAAAGTTAACTAGGTATGAAGGAATGCACTAATTATTTTTTTCACTTAATTTAAAAAATCTTATATGAAATATATACTTTTTAATTCTCATTTTATAAATGAAACCTAGGTTTAGAGAAATTAAGTAACTTCTTCAATGTCATTTAGATACAAAGTGGCAATGCTGGGACTGTGACCTAGGCCATCTCATCTCAGAGCCTATATTCTTTTTTTGTATTTTATTTATTTTTTCAAGAGCCCATATTCTTTTTTTTTTTTTTTAAAGATTTTATTTATTTATTTGAGAGAGAGAGACAGTGAGAGAGAGCTTGAGCGAGGAGAAGGTCACAGAGAGAAGCAGACTCCCCGTGGAGCCGGGAGCCCGATGCGGGACTCGATCCCAGGACTCCAGAATCATGACCTGAGCCGAAGGCAGTCGTCCAACCAACTGAGCCACCCAGGCGTCCCTCAAGAGCCCATATTCTTTTTTTTTTTTTTAAAGATTTTATTTATTTATTTGAGAGAGAGAGACAGTGAGAGAGAGCATGAGTGAGGAGAAGGTCAGAGGGAGAAGCAGACTCCCCTGGAGCTGGGAGCCCGATGCGGGACTTGATCCCGGGACTCCGGGATCATGACCTGAGCTGAAGGCAGTCGTCCAACCATCTGAGCCACCCAGGCGTCCCAAGAGCCCATATTCTTAATTGATTTACTGCTTTCTTCTCCAAAATACATTTATTGCCAGTTAGCTCTTTGCTGTTTATTTTTCACTTCCCTTATCAAATACCTTGCATGAATTCCTTTATTTTTTTCCTTCCTAAACCAGTTCTCCTGTTTTTCCTGATTTTGGTAAAGGGATGCCATTGCTCTTGCAGTCATCCAGACTTTAATCCTCAGAGTCCAGTTTAATTCCTCCCTTTCCTTCCTGTGCAGAAAATTCTGTTGAGTTTTCCTTGGTAATGCCTTACCTCTGCTCCATTCTTTGTGGTTTCTTTGCTTTTCCCTTAACCCAAGCCCTTTACGTCTAGTCCTGGATTGTGACAGCTGCTTTTCCTTCCTCCATTCTCTCATCTTTGCAGTTCTGGAAGGACTGCTTTTTGCCTATCTATCTTCACTTAAGAATCCTTCTGTGGTTCCTGAAGCTGGGATTTCTAAAAGCCAGTTCAAGTAGTGTCATAATCAGCTGTGGGACTTCTTCAAAGCAAGTAAAGTCTTCAGAGTAAAACTATGAGATCAGTGCTATTACTTGCAGTTTAGAGATGACAAAATGGAGACTTAACCAGACTGAGTCACTTAGATAAGATCACTATTGGTGGGAACTGGGGAACTATGTATTTTTAATAAGCTCTTTAGATTCTGATGCCCTGAGAAACACCAGGTTTAAAAATGGAAACACCAGGCAACCTTTAACTCCTTTTAGAATTCCTTCCCTAAATGTCTTTTTGGTTCCAGTGACCCCTCCATAAGTGAAATTTCTGTAGCATTTGACTCTTGATTATCCTAATGTCTTTCCTGAATAACATACTCCCCTGGCTTGTTCTTCTCTGCCTCTCTGATGTTCTCTGCAGTCCACTATTCTTTACTCCCTTGTGGTTTGGCTTGTTCTTGGCTACCCTTCCCCCTCTACACATACTCCCTGAGGCTCCTGCATATTTGGGGCTTCAGCTACCTGAGTTTGGCAGGAACACCTAAGTCTGTATCTCTAATCCCAATTCATTATCCAGCTGTTTCTGGCATTTTACTATTTAACAACACTTACCTACACCATTTTTCAAGCTGGAAACCTAGGCCATGGATAAGAGCTTGGAGTTAGAAGTCTAAGTTGAAATCAAGTTCTACTACTCTTCTAGCTGGGTATAATTGGGACAGGTCACTTAATGTCTCTAAACCTTAGATTTCCTCTTCATGGAATGGGGATAACATTACTTTCCTCATGGTATTATTGTTACGATATAATAAGAGAAGGTCAATAAAACATTTAATAATTTCGTTAATATTTATGGAGCTCTTCCTATGTACCAAGGACTGTGTTGGCTGCTGGGGAGATAGACTGACCAAGGCTGTCCTTTTGGGGCTCCTGTTGGCTACTGAAGCCTTACTGGTTTTGTCTCCTCAGTCTCTAATGTTTCTACTTCTCTCCTTTCTCATTGTTCCTGCTGTGGTTCAGAGTCTCCCCACCTTTTGCCCAGCGTTAGCAGCTTCCTGCCTAATCTCCTTGCCTCCACGCAGCCACCAGAGTGTTCTTTTTATTTTTATTTTTACTTATTTATTTTTTTAGGGAGACAGCAGGTGTGTGCAAGCATGGGGTGGGGGGATAATGGCATAGAGAGAGAATGAATCTTAAGTAGGCTCTACATGGAGCCTGACTTGGGGCTTGATCTCACAACCCTGACATCATGACCTGATACGAAATCAAGAGTTGGATACCTAACTGATTGAACCGTCTGTCCAGGCTCCCCCACAGTGCTCTTTTTGGGAATTTAGTTGATGCCACTTATCCTTCAGTGGCTCTCTTTAGGAGCATATAGACTATGGGGAGGACTGCATGGAGTTAGCTATGAGTCCACTTCTGAGCTTAGCAGAGAAGCACTCAACAGTATAATGGTTATGTCTGCCAGAGATAGAGACAGAAAAGTGTTGCCAAGTGCCACATATTTGCCAATCTTGTATAGGACAAAGTTCAGACTCCTTAGCAAGGTCTTCAGAACACTGTTGGGTCAGGATCTGGCCCGTCTACTTCTCATCTCTTGGCAGTCTCCTTCTTTACTCCCAACCTGTGCACAAGCAGGGGGAGTGGCAGGCAGAGGGAGAAGCAGACTCCCCACTGAGCAAGGAGCCTGACGAGGGAGTTGATCCCAGGGCGCTGGGATCACGACCCAAGCCAAAGGTAGGCACTTAACTGCCTGGGCTGCCCAGACTCTGCCTTTTAACATTCAGATCTGTTGCCTGCTCTGGAAAGCCTTGTCAGTCTTTCCAGGTAAAATTATTTCCTTCTCTGTCCTATAGAGGCTTAGTTTGTCAGTCCGTCCTTCCTTCCTTCCTTCTCCTTCCCTTTTTTTTTTTTTTTTTTTGAGAAAGAGGGATAGAATATGTGCGCACAGTGTTGGGGGAAAGAGCACAGGGAAAAAGGAAGAGAGAGAATCTTAAGCAGGCTCCATATCCAGTGCAAAGCCTGATGAGGTGCTCAATCTCATGACCCTGAGGTCATGACCTGAGCTGAAAGAAACCAAGGGACAGATGCTTAACTGACTGACCCATCCAGGTGCACCCCCCCACTTAGTTTTTAATTCACCTATCATAAATTTCACCATTTTTAAAAAAAAAGATTTTATTTATTTATTTATTTGATAGAGATCACAAGTTGTCAGAGGAAGGGAAGCAGGCTCCCCGCTGAGCAGAGAACCCAACTTGGGTCTCGATCCAAGGACCCTGAGATCATGACCTGAGCTGAAGTTAGAGGCTTTAACCCACTGAGCCACCCAGGCGCCCCAATTTCACCATTTTAAAGTCTTTAATTCTGAGGCTTTTAGTACATTCACAAGGTTATAGGTTATACAACCATTACCACTATCTAATTCCAGGGCATTTCACTGCTATGAAAAGAAACCCTTATTTATTTATTTATTTATCTATCTATCTATCTATCTATTTATTTATTTATTTATTTATTAAAGATTTTATTTATTTATTTGTCAGACAGAGATCACAAGTAGGCAGAGAGGCAGGCAGAGAGTGGGGAGGCAGGCTTCCTGCTGGGCAGAGAGCCTGATGCGGGGCTCCATCCCAGGACCCTGGGATCATAACATGAGCCAAAGGCAGAGGCTTTAACCCACTGAGCCACCCAGGTACCCCAGAAACCCTTATTTATTTATTTGTTTGTTTGTTTAAATATTTTATTTATTTATTTGACAGAGAGAGACACAGCGAGATAGGGAACACAAGCAGAGGGCGTGGGAGAGGGAGAAACAGGCTTCCCGCCAAGCGGGAGCCCGATTCGGGGCTGGATCCCAGGACCCTGAGATTATGACCCGAACTGAAGGCAGCCACTTAATGACTGAGCCACCCAGGCACCAGAAACCCATATTTATTAAGTTATCATTCTCTGTTCTCCCTTCCCCCTATCTCCTGGTAACCACTCATCTACTTTTTGTTCCTATGGATTTGCCTCTTCTGGGCATATCAGATAAATGGAATCAGACAGTATGTGGCCGTATGTGACTGGCTTGTTTAACTTAGCGTGATGTTTTCAGGTTAATCCATGTTGTAGCGTGTGTCACTACTTTATTCTCTTCTATTGCTGAGTAATACTTCATTCTATGGATATGTTAATCTGTTCATCAGTTGAACCTTAGTTGTATGTTGTACTTGCCAGATTGCTCACAGCGTATGCTTACATATCTGTGTCAGTAGATGGGATGATCCTGGAGGGTTCTAGTTATCACTCTGTGACCAGGATTCCCTCTGTGTGTCTTCAGTGTCTACCAGTACTGGTCAGTAGTACATGTTTAATCAGTATTCAGTGATGGTTTGTTTTATCTTCCTTTCCAGAAAACCTGACACTTTCTGCCGTTTCAGCATTCCTCAGATCCAAGCTGTAATTCCTGTGCAGAAAATATCCTTTCCTTCCCTTCTCACTTGTCTAATTCTGCTGTGCTTCAGGGTTGTTTCAAGGTCTGCCTCCTCCAGAAAGCCTTCCAACAGCATTTTAACCTCAGATGTTGTTGCTTCCTTTTCTGAACTCTGGTGCATTTGGAGTCTCTATTATTCATTAGCTCTTAATAAATATAATCTCAACACTGTCCTTAACTAGATTGATAGTAGGCCCACCAACACTGAATCCTTTTTTGCACTCCCAGTAAAAAAGTACTCTAATTATGTAATGGAATTACATCTAACATTTTACCTTAAATTGAACTATTCTTTGCAAAAGGAAAAAAAGGAAAAAAAAAAGAGCAAGAAATAATGACTTAAATAGTGAGGTAATTTCTTCTCACCATTTTACTCGGGGAATGAGTACCCACAGGCAGTGTATGCAGGTAGTGTCATTACAGTTAATATGACAAAATCTGTACATTTCAAGAATTTTTGACCATTGGCAGAAAAGAAATTTTTTAGGTGGTGTGGTGATGAGTTAAGTATCCTACCAAAAGAGAAGGAGAAGGACGAGAAGGAGAAGGAAAGAGAAGTAGAAGAAGGAGAATAATAGTAATGGGGAGCCATAGAGAATTGTTGATGTAAAAAGATGTGTTGGAGATGATAAGGAAGAGGATGAATAGGGAAGGCCTGCAAGCTGGAATCTTCATAAAATTACTGGACTGGTCCAAGCAGCAAAACACATGAGGGCTTAATTTCTGAATACCACAACCTTTTTTTTTTTTTTTTAAAGATTTTATTTATTTATTTGACAGAGAGAGACCAAGCAGGCAGAGAGGCAGGCAGAGAGAGAGAGAGAGAGAGAGGAGGAAGGAGGCTCCCTGCCAAGCAGAGAGCCCGATGCAGGACTTGATCCCAGGACCTTGAGATCATGACCTGAGCCGAAGGCAGAAGCTTAACCCACTGAGCCACCCAGGCGCCCCTGAATACCACAACCTTTTGGAATTAGTTTCAGTGTATATGTCTACAGTAATATATACATGAAACTATAGTGTATTTACATGGGCAATTGAAAAGCCTTTTCAAGGGTGACTTTATTTTTTTATTTTTATTTTTTTTTAAAGATTTTATTTATTTATTTGAGAGAGAGGCAGTGAGAGAGAGCATGAGCGAGGAGAAGGTTAGAGGGAGAAGCAGACTCCCCATGGAGCTGGGAGCCCGATGCGGGACTCGATCCCGGGACTCCAGGATCATGACCCAAGCCGAAGGCAGTCGTCCAACCAACTGAGCCACCCAGGCATCCCTCAAGGGTGACTTTATTGATGATCTTTTGCTTTAGGCTTTCATGGGAGCCCTAGCTAAGATAAGGCCCTTATAGTAGGTACCCAGAGAATTTTTGTAGGCAATATGAGAGTGTGGTCGGTCACTGGATGTGGATATGAATAGGGGCAATCACAGCCTGAAGAGTATGGTGCTACAAAGGATGGAGATGAGGGGACACCTGGGTGGCTCAGTTGGTTAAGCGGCTGCTTTCGGCTCAGGTCATGATCTCAGGGTCCTGGGATTGAGTCCCACATCGGGCTCCTTGCTCAGCAGGGAGCCTGCTTCTCCCTCTGCCTCTGCCTGCCACTCTATCTGCCTGTGCTCACTCTCGCTCTCTCTCTCTGACAAATAAATAAATAAAATCTTTAAAAAAAAACAAAAACAAAGGATGGAGATGAGGCCAGGGAGGATCTGTTTGCTGATTGCTTGGCTTTACAGAGAGAGAATACACATATAAAGATGAAATGCTGATTTTACAGTTATAAAGTCATATCTATTATAAAACAAAAGAATAAAAAGGAAAACTTTTTTGGTAAAACTACCACCCAAAGATAAAAATGGTTAACCTTTTGGTGCATTTCCTTCATGTGTATATCTGTGTGTTTCCTGTGTATATATAAATACTTGCATGAGTGTTATTTTTTTTAAATGGGTGTTTAAATATTAATAAGTTTTTTGGGTTTTTTTTAGACAAAAAAAAATTTTTTTAAGATTTTATTTATTTATTTGACAGAGATCACAAGTAGGCAGAGGCAGGCAGAGAGGGGGAAGCAGGCTCCCCGCTGAGCAGAGAGCCTGATGTGGGGCTCGATCGCAGGAACCTGGGATCATGACCTGAGCCGAAGGCAGAGTCTTTAACCCACTGAGCCACCCAGGCGCCCCTTTTAGACAAAATTTATTGTGAAAATGGTCTTGAAATTCTTTCCCTGAAATTTGCTCTGTATGTTCTCAGAGATACTCTTCCTCTAAAGGTTAGAAGCCTCCTTGACAGAACCATCTGTTTCATATATTGGTAGATTTATTTGCTCATGAACCTTACCAGGTCTGTCTTTGAGCTCTGGTTAGGGCAAGTTGGAATTTACCCGATTGACCCAACCAGTGCTCTTAGCCCAAATTCCTCCATTAGAGAGACCTGTGACCTGGTTTCATCTGTCAGATGGCCCCTGCTAGGCTTGTTTTTCATCTATTGATACTAGAGTGGATATTTCAGATTAAATGTTTTTTTGAAACATTTTAGATGCTTTAGAGGAAGACTTGATTTTTTTCTTAAATTAAAATTAAATCAAAATCATGTGTTAAGACAGCATCTTAAAGAACAATTCCACGTCAAGGGCATTTGGGCTCATTTTTCTCCCTTGAAGACTCACTTCCCATACTATTATTCCATAAGTCAAAGTGGCAAAGAGTGCCTTTGTGAGGTATAAAATCAATGCATTACTTATGAGAAATCAAATCTGTGAAACAGTAGTAGCATCAATAAACCAGTCTATTGAAGTGGAAACTGTTACTCTTTCACATTTAATATTTTTAAATTTTGTATCCACTAATATTCTTCCTTTCCCAGGTTACGGCTCTCAAGCTATCTATCTTCTCATGAGGAATCTTGAATCTTCATGTAGGTAGAACATTTGGTTCTTACCGCTTATATAAATCTTATTTCTAGCTTAAAGGGAGAATATCTCTGTCCTGGATATTTTTCATTTAGTAACTTTGGTGTCTTACACTTGGCAACTTTTGCCTCACCTGATGGCTTTAGATCTGAACTGATATATTCCAGAACCCATTTGGTTGCCTTCTTCTGTGAGGGACATTTGGTATGGGTTATTCTCACTGTCTGTGTGTTCTTCTCTCCCCTACTGTTTTATTCAGTCATTGTTTGTAGCCTTGGTTTATCCAGTTTTGTCTGGATGAAATGCCTATTTTCTGGGTTTGGGGCCAATTTTTTACTTAAATTTTGGGTAAAACTGTACAGTATCCCAGCTGTTGTCTGAAGAGATGAGCTCTCCAACCGCAGTTTTATTTGTTTAGAAACCAGATAGCACATACTGTGGTGGAAGATGTTATACACTTACCAGAAAGAAAAACAGGCTCACCCTAAGTGGAACATGGTTGTCTATATGAGAACCAACATACTGCTGTATACTGGACAGCCTCACCTCCTGGGGTTTTCAGATGGGCTGGAGCTGCAGTAAGACTCGTGTTTTCATGAGAGACACTGTCAAAGAAGTTTCACATCTATGTAGGATTTGTTTGCATTGTGCTAGGTTATTAGGTACTCACTGTGTTGCTGGGTCATATGCTGTATGAACCCTTATTGCACCTGATGTGTAGATGTCATTACCCCAGATGAGGAGAAGGTAAATAATTTGTTTCAGTTAACTGGTACCTTTAACCTGGGTCTCTCGACACTGCCCTGTGATACACCTACTGCCTCTTCAACATTGCTGATAATAAAAGCTGGGATGTACATGACATCTGGTCTCTAGCCTGGGCTGGTGTCTAAGGAGAAAGTGACAGCAGCACCCTAGGCACTGGTTAGGGAAACCTAGAAGAGAAGCCTCCTGTGTCTTTTACTCTTTCATTGAGACTTGAAGAACAGTACTTCGTTAGCGGTTCATTTTACCTCCTGAATGGTTCTCAAGTCTGGCCTTTCCTTTTTAACTGGCTCTGTTTCCTGTCTTTTACTCCATCTTCACATTTATTCCAGCACATTTTCTTCGCAGGCCATGTTTTGAACTGAGATTAGTGGACCTCTACTGCTGCTCAGTGTTCTTTGTTGACTTGTACCCCAGGAGGCTGTATCCTTAAGTAATGGCTTTGGTTTCTTAGGGTGTTGGAGCTTTCTAAGTACTGGTTCTTAGTCATGACTTCTATTAATTCTCCGAAGCTTTATAGAACAGCCTGATCCAAGATCTCAGAGCTTCTTTATGTCAGGGTCCAGAGAATGTGCATTTTATTTTATTCTCTTCTTATTTTAAAAAAGATTTTATTTATTTGAGAGAGAGGGAACGTGTGTGCGGGCGTGCACATGCATATGTGGGAGGAGCAGAGGGAGAGGGAGGGACAAGAGTACAGAGCCTGTGGGGGGTCCTGACCTTGTGACCCCAAGATCATGATCTGAGCCAAAATCAGGGGTCAGATGTTTAACCTACTGAGCTACCCAGGCACCCCCAGAGAATGTGCATTTTTGTGAAAAAACAACAACAACAAAAACCCAAAAAACCTCTTGGCTTATAAAGTCACAGTCTTCACTGCACCACCCCGCCCTGGCTTGTGTGTTTATCAAAAACCACAAGGGTCAGCAGTTAGAATGTAGTAGTAGTGTCATATTCACTTTATCATTTTGCTGAGAAGGGGTTATTCCTTTTTATCTCTTTTCTATGTATAAGCCTGTGTTAGTACATTTGGTGAGTTTTAACTGATTAAGTCTGCAGATAATGAAAGTATTGACTTTCCCTGGCACTGGAAAAGGCTCAGGTGTGGGAGGTTTAGTTACTAGGTGGTAGAGTATCGGCTTGTCCTCTACAGATCATAATCCCTTTCCTTTCTCTCATGTTCCTCTCAGTTCCCTAAATATTCTGTGCTTATTTTCAAATCTTCCTTAAAAATTGATTACAGTAGCCCCTCTTTACCTGTGGGGTATGTGTTCTAAGAGCCCCAGTGGATGCCTGAAGTTGCAGATAGTACCAAACCCTATATGTACTGTGTTTTTCTTACACATACATATGTACGATGAAGTTTAAATTTATAAATTAGGCACAGTAAGAGATTAACAATAAAAATGATAGAACAATTATAACATTATACTGTAATAAAAATTATGTGAATGTGGTCTCTTTCTCTCAAAATGTCTTACTGTATTGTGTGATGATGTGAGATGATAAAATGCCCGTGTGATGAGATGCAGTGAGGTGAATGATGTAGGCACTGTGACGTATTGTTAGGCTACTACCGACCTGATGATATGTCAGAAGGAAGACCATGTGCAGATAAGGGGAGGATCACTGTACTTCCTGTCAAGTTTAGAGGCAGCCTAGAGGAGACATCTTTTGGAAAGCAAAATTAAATAATTGATTCATCTATTGGTATGTTTTTCAGGATTTCGAGTCAGCTGGCTCTAGAGTCTTTATCCTGGTGTTAATGCATTGTATAGATAGGTCTTTTGAAGTGTTTGAAGCTGCTGCCAGGGCTTGGTAAGGACCCAGAAAATCTACAGGCCAGGGGTATCTTTTCCAAAGCAATGAAGGAATTTGTCTCTGCCTTGTGCAGGAAAACAAATGCCTACTGTGGGCCACAGTTAGCCGATTACAGTAGACTTGGAGTCCTCCATAGATGTTACTGAAGATAAGAGATTTGTTATCTAGGATGCCTAACCAAATGTAAACAGAGCAAGGAGTTAGAAATGGCCTATATATGTGGTATAAGAGGTGCTTTTGGAGTTTTCCTTTCCTGGTCCCTGGCTGGCTCAGTCGGTAGAACATGAGCATTTTGTTTTTTGATCTCAGGGTCTTGAGTTCAGGCCTCATATTGGGCATGGAGCCTACTTAAAATAAAAATAAATAAAGGGGCACTTGGGTGGCTCAGTTGGTTAAGCGTCTGTTCGGCTTAGGGTTATGATCTCTGTGTCCCGGGATGGAGTCCTGCATCTGGCCCCCTGCTCAGCAGAAAGTCTGATTCTCCCCCCACCCCCCCTTGTGTGCACACATGCACGGGCTCTGTCTCTTTCCCTCTCAAATAAATAAATAAACTCTTACAAATAAATAAACATGGAGTCTTCCTTTCCTTTAACCCTCTAAAGAAGAGGGTAATTAATATCCATGCTCAGTACAGCATGGATATTGGCTTCTTGTCCAAACCAGAGACAGCCTATTGAAGAAATTAGTCCAGATGTGATACTATAATAGGGGAAAGAGAGTTAAAATGGGGCAGTTACAGCTTTGCAGGAGCCTGTAGTGCCTGTTTTTTATATGTTTATAATAGGATGCTGTTAAGAAACCATTTTTCATTTGAGGATCATGTGTTTGATTTCTTTGTACAAATCCAAATGAGAGAAGCTTTATTTCTTCCCATTTTGTTGATGATAGTGTAAGGTATGGAATCCCTAAGGCAGTGTCTAGAGGTGAGAACAGGGCGGCCTTTTTCACTCCTTGTATGCTTCTCGGTCTAATTGTCAGTCTCAGATGCTCTGGGAAGACAATGTAAATTGCCAGGATTGAGCTTCAGAAACATGTATAAGTACTGAATTCCTCTGTCCTTCTGATTCTTTTCTAATTGAGATTAAGGCCTTTTGTCTGTAGAGTTGCTTAACACCAGTACCCCTGGGCACCGGTTGTCTTCTTTTTAAGGAGAGGAGGTTTTGAGGTATATCTTGGCAGGTGACTGTCCTTCCCCAAGAGTAGTTAGCCGCCCCCCCCAACCTGACACCATCTAGCACAGGCAGAGCAGGGCCTGCTGTGCTGTTTTTTTTTTTTTTTTTTAAAGATTTTATTTATTTATTTGACAGATAGAGATCACAAGTAGGTAGAGAGGCAGGCAGAGAGAGAGGGGAGGAAGCAGGCTCCCTGTGGAGCAGAGAGACCAATGTGGGGCTCAATCCCAGGACCCTGGGATCATGACCTGAGTCATGACTCACTGAGCCACCCAGGCACCCCCTGCTGTGCTGTTTTAACCCACTGAGCTACCCAGGCGCCCCGGGCCTGCTGTACTGTTTAATTGGCAAGTGTGTTCTTCCTTCAGTGTGTTTATGTCCATCAAATGTTGATCTTATTACTTAAAAAAATCATTACATATTAATCCAGTTAGATTTAATGTGAGAATTTTTTTTTTTTTTAAATTTTACTTATTTATTTGACAGAGATCACAAGCAGGCAGAGAGGCAGGCAGAGAGAGAGGAGGAAGCAGGCTCCTTGCTGAGCAGAGAGCCCGATGCGGGGCTTGATCCTAGGACCCTGAGATCATGACCTGAGCCGAAGGCAGTGGCTTAACCCACTGAGCCACCCAGGCGCCCCTAATGTGAGAATTTTAATAAGTGATACAGTTTCTGCAACATAGCATGCCTGTGGAAGCTCAGCAGATCATTGCCACAAGCGTGTGTCCTTAGTAATTGATAAAGGTGATTTAGAGTTGGGTCACCAGCTGGAATGATGTGATGAACCTCCCTTTATAAGAGCTGGAACTGATTTTTTTTAAAAGATTTTATTTTTATTGTTTATTTTAGAGAGAAAGAACAGGGGAGAGGGGAGGAACAGAGGGAGAGTTAGAAGCAGACTCCATGCTGAGCATGGAGCTCAACTTGGGGCTCGATACCACGGCTCTGAGATCATGACTTGAGCCAAAACCAAGAGTCAGATGCTCAACTGACTGAGCCACCCAGGTGTCCCTGGAAATGATTTTTTTTTTAAACTAATTTTTAATGCCAGAAAAATGACTTTTAGTGGTTGCTGCTTGTCAGAACTTTTATTTATTATTTTGGGTGGTTGTTCGTTATTGTTTATTTTATTTATTTCAAACATACAGAAGAGTATTCAGAATAGTGTAACAAAAATGCTTATGACCCTCCAGCTTTAACATATCTCAATATATCATAATCCTGCTTCAGATATTCATACTTAAAAAAACAAACCAGAGGGGCACCTGGGTGGCTCAGTGGGTTAAGCCTCTGCCTTCAGCTCAGGTCATGATCTCAGGGTCCTGGGATCAAACCCCACATCGGGCTCTCTGCTCCACGGGGAGCCTGCTTCCCCCTCTCTCTCTGCCTGCCTCTCTGCCTACTTGTGATCTCTATCTGTCAAATAAATAAATAAAATCTTAAAACAAAAACAAAAACAAAAACAAACAAACCAGAGTGAAGATATTTAACTTCTTAGTCCCATTTACTTTCTTACCCTAGCAGTAACACTCTTGTGAATTACATGTTATTCCCATGCATGTTTTCCTCCTTTTACTGAATATGTTTCCTTACAACATTGAGTGTTATTTTGTATATTTTAACACTTTATATAAGTGGTTTTTATCTCGTATTTATCTTTCTATAACTTTTTCACTTAATATTATGTCATTGAAGTTTATCCATAGGGATTTATGTTATATTCTAGTTCATTTATTTCGAGTTGTATAATATTCAATTGGATGAGAGGGCTATAATATATTTGTGCATTTTCTTTTTTTCTTTTTTTTCTGAAAGACTTTATTATTTGATTATTTGACAGAGAGAGGTTGAGCACAAGCAGGGGGAGCAGGAGAGGGAGAAGCAGGCTCCCTACTGAGCAGGGAGCCTGATGCGGGGCTCAGTCCCAGGACCCTGGGATCATGTCCTGGGCTGAAGGCAGATGCCTAACTGACTGAGCCATCCAAGCATCCTGATTTGTGCATTTTCTTATTAATGAGTATTTAGATTGCTTCCCCCCCCCCACCCATCCTTACAGTGATACAACATAGTTTCAAAATTTACTTGTATACCTGTTCTAGAATTTGCCTAGGAGCAAAATTTATGAATCATAGGGCTGGGTATCTTTAATCTTGCTAGATATTTCCAGTTATTTAAAGTATCAATTTATACTTCCACCAGTTGTCTGTAGGCCCTTACTTAGTAGCCTCTCCAGCACTTTGTACTGTCAGACTGTGGCAAAAACTTTATCTAATATGTGTGAAATGTCTTTTGATCATTTGAGTTTTCTCTTCTAAGAGTTACCTAGTCTTATTCTTTATCTTCTTGCTGGTTTTTAAGAATTCCTCATGTAGGGGCGCCTGGGTGGCTCAGTGGGTTAAGCTGCTGCCTTCAGCTCAGGTCATGATCCCAGGTCCTGGGTTCGAGCCCCGCATCGGGCTTTCTGCTCAGCAGGGAGCCTGCTTCCTCCTCTCTCTCTCTCTCTGCCTCTCTGCCTACTTGTGATTTCTCTCTGTCAAATAAATAAATAAAATCTTAAAAAAAAAAAAAGAATTCCTCATGTATTGTGGATACTGATCCTTCCACTAGTTCTGTGCCTGCACATATCCCCCAGACTGTGGATTATCTTTGCTTTGTTTATGACATTTTCTTGTGCAGACGTTTTCATTTTTGATGTAGTAAAATGTATTGATCTTTCCCTTTATAGTTTATGCATTTTGTGCCTTGGGATTTTGATTAGAAATGCATTGAGTTCATAGGGAAAATTGACATATGAGTCTTCATCTTGGAACATATCACATCTTTCTGATTATTTAGGTTTCTTTAAGTGAGATTGTTACACTTCTTACTGCAAAAGTTTTAGATATGTTTCCCTAGATTTATTGCCAGATAACATGGTTATTGTTGCTATTACAAGTAGTATTTTTAAAATTATACTGTCTAAGTGGGTGTTGACTGCATATAGAAATAAGATAGATTTGGGGCGCCTGGGTGGCTAAGTCGCTTAAGTGCATACCTCTGTCTCAGGTCATAATCCTAGAGCCCTGGAATAGAGCCCTGTGTTGGGCTCCCTCCTTAGTATGGAGTCTGCTTGTCCGACTCTCCCTTTCCCCCTCCCCCTGCTCACGCATGCTCCCTCTCTCAAATAAATAAAAGTAAAATCTTAAAAAAGAAGGTAGATTTTCCTATATTCTTTCATCTAATTGCCTTACTAAGCTCTCCTGCATTTCTAATAGTAGTTTAACTATAGATTTTCTATGTAGAATAAATAGGATCTCTATTGTTGACAGTTTTCTTTCTTTGATCTTATCTTTATGCTTTGTGTATGTGTGTGTCTTGTCTGTTTTTTAGAAACTCTAACAACTTGGGGGCTCTTAGGTGGCTCAGTTGGTTGAGTGTCCTGATCTCATGGGTGAAGGGATTGAGCCCTGTGTCAGGCTCTGCACTCAGTGTGAGTCTGCTTGGATATTCTTTCCCTCTGCCCCTTCCCCTGCTTGAGCTCATTCATTCTCTCTCTAAAGTAAATAAATAAATCTTAAAAAAAAAAAAAAAGAATATGACAACTTGATGTTGATAAAAATACTGGCAGCATGCAACCGTATTTCGTACCTGAGTTTGTAGTGTATGCTCCTAGCCATACTAAATGTGTTGTGGCTTTTGGTAGATTCCTTTTATCCAACGAAAGAAGTTTCATCTGGTTTGTGAAGAGTTTGTTTGCTTTTGTCATCATGAATGGGTTTTAAATTTTATGAAAGTTTTTTCTGCCTCTTTTCAGATAGTATATAGTTTATCTCCTTCAATCTGGTAGTTTTATTATCAGAAGTTTTTATTAGTAAACTAGTTTTAGTCTTTACCCTGTTGACTCTTTTGTTTGGTTAGTTGCTCATGTGTTTGTACTTTAGGATTGTGAGTTCATCTTCAATAAGGCTTTACCTCTGAGTCTTATGTGGCCCAGGTAGAGGTATGTCCTAGAAATGTTTTACATTTACTTCTAGGTGACTGGTATATATCACTTGCCTGGGACCACTTTGGTTTATTTTTTTCTTTTTTCTTTTTTTAAAGATTCATTTATTTATTTATTTGGGAGGGGGAGGGGCTGAAGGAGGAGAGAGAATCCCAAGCAGGGTCTGCAGTCAGCAGAGCAGGGCTTGATCTTAAAACCCTGAGATCACCACCTGAGCTGAAACCAAGAGTTGGATGCTTAACTGACTGTGCCACCCAGGTGCCTCCCCCATCCCCCACTTTTTTAGAGTAGGCTCTGTGCACAGTGTGGAGCCCAATGAGGGGCTTGAACTCATGCCCCTGAGGTCAAGACCTGAGATGAGATCAAGAGTTGGATGCTTAACTGACTGAGCCACCCAGGCACCCCTGGACCACTTTAGTTTTGATTAATTTCTTGGACCATGTAGATTGGATACTTTTCCCCTCCTCCAAACCAGGTTGACATAAGCTTTTATGTTGTCTTGTGTATTGGTGGTTAGATTTTTTTCTACACCCACTCTTTACTGAGAGTATAACTCTTTAAGTTCCTGTCTTTTTTTTTTTTTTTAAAGATTTTATTTATTTATTTACAGACAGAGATCACAAGTAGGCAGAGAGGCAGGCAGAGAGAGGGGGAAGTAGGCTCCCTGCTGAGCAGAGAGCCCGATATAGGGCTTGATCCCAGGACCCTGAGATCATGACCTGAGCTGAAGGCAAAGGGTTTAACCCACTGAGCCACCCAGGTGCCCTAAGTTCCAGTCTTTATGTAGAGGTTGTAGTCTTTACTTTTTAGCTTCTTTGAACGACAAGGCATTGTTTCTTAATCTGACCTCCACCCACCTGTAGGATTGGCACCCTCTTCTAGGATTGACATAATGTCAGCTTGCAAGAATATTTATCTATATTTTCAGTTTGCCTTTCATTCTTGGCCTTTGGTCTGTTCTATTGTTTTTGTCGTTGTTGTTTTGTGAAAACAGCTGTGCATTTAAAATAAGATAAGTGTTATATATAATTTTATTCATATTTCTAGATGTTTTGCAGTGGGAGAATTTGCAGGATCTCCTATTTGCCAGGGTGCCAAGCAGGGAGCCCTTGTCCAAATTGTTAGATGGACCTTGGTCATTGTGGTGCTGCCTTGTTGGTTTCTACTGGAAAGCTCTAGAACTGTTAACCTGGCATCATCTTCTGGTCCTGCCTACCTTCATGACTTTTGTATACCCAGTATTCAAGTACTCACTCTCAGTTAATAATTTCTTTTGCAGATAATTTTATAGGTTTTGGGGCAAAAGTGTAATCAGTAGGGATGCTATAAAATAGCACACTAAATCTTGGTTTTTACTAATCTTGAAATTTGAAATGGTATGTATTTCATAGTTCTTGATCAGGATAACCACAACACTAAGGACATTTGTAAAATGGCACAAGTTCTTTCCATACTTTTATGTTAGTGGCAGTTTTTAGAAGTCTGTCCAAGCTCAAAATATGTCATTATTCTTATAATTTCAATACTTTTTATAAAGATTAAACTGCAGTTTGTATAATACTAATATCAAGTCTAAAAATATACATAAGGGCACCTAGGTGGCTCAGTCACTTAAGCTTCTGACTCTTGACTTCTGCTCAGGTCATGATCTCAGGGTCATGAGATTCAGCCCTGCTTTGCTTCCAGGCTCAGCTGGAAGTCTGCTTGAGATTCTCTCCCTCTCTCTCTGCCCCTCCCCCAGCTCGCACATGCACATGCACGCTCTCTCTCTCTTTCCCTCTCTCAAATAAATATAGATCTTTATTTTTTATTATTTTTTTTTTTTAGATTTTATTTATTTATTTGACAGAGATCACAAGTAGGCAGAGAAGCAGGCAGAGAGAGATAGGAGGAAGCAGGCTCTCTGCTGAGCAGAGAGCCCGATGCGGGGCTCGATCCCAGGACCCTGGGATCATGACCTGAGCTGAAGGCAGGGGCTTTAACCCACTGAGCCACCCAGGCGCCCCTAAATATAGATCTTTAAAAAAAAATGTATATACATATATGTAGAGGCCTGCCTAGTGTGTCATAGCCAAACTAGTGCAAAAATAATGATAACAACTTCATTAAGAGTAGCACTATTTTAAAATGGGATATTTGGAATGTGAAGAGGCCACTTGTCAGAATTACTTCCTATGGAAGCCACTGCTTTTTTATCTTTAGTTAATGGGAGAGTTGATTAGGAGATTCTGGAACTACCTGTGGTGGTAGTAGTTCAAGTAGTTTCTCGATTAACTTGGCTGAATGGCAGCCTCTAGCCCTGCATTTCTGCCAATGCCGCCATTGACTTAGCTAGGTGTTTCATTCAGCTTTACTGTGATGTAACAGTGAGTTGCACTCATTCTTGCATGCTTTGCTGGGCAGGAGGAGGGATTAGCTCCTCATCATGTCTTTTTTCTCTCACTTCCTTTCTTTTTTTGTGCATTTTTATTTTGGCCATGGTGCCTGGGCAATGCCCACTTGAGAACAAGCTATAAGATTAAGTAATAACTACTTGTTGACTAAATGGAAGGCAGCTATGCTCACCACTATACCACCAACGCACTTGTTGACTAAATGATCAGAAGGTTGGAACTTCCTTAATCTTCCCTGAATGCAGGTATGGAGTCTCTGTCCCTGAGATTTGGGCAGTTGTCTCTAGGTGTTCCACTTTTATTCTTCACTCTCAACTAGATTATTCTTGGATAGTGGTTGCCAGCTCTTGTAGGCTGGCATTGTGAATGCTGATGTGGCAGAGGCTTGCAGTTTAATTCCAGGGCAGCCTCACTCTGGTTAGAGAGAAGCCATGCAGGCTTTGACTCTACCCTTAAATGCACTAGGGTGAATGTGTATCTTGTTCACCAGAGATCAAGTAAGAGACTGTGAATGTATTTAGGGCAAATGTTTAGTGTAATTAAGGGAAATAATGCATTGTAAATTTCTTGGTGGGAAAAAATGTCATTTTTCATTTTTTTATTATTTTGTATTCATTTTAAATTATGATTAGATTTGACTTGGTATTTGTTATTTACTCAAATGCTACAGACTTTTTTTTTAAAGATTTTATTTATTGGGGCGCCTGGGTGGCTCAGTGGGTTAAGCCTCTGCCTTCGGCTCAGGTCATGATCTCAGGGTCCTGGGATCGAGCCCCATATCGGGCTCTCTGCTCAGCGGGGAGCCTGCTTTCCTCCCTCTCTCTCTGCCTGCCTCTCTGCCTACTTGTGATCTCTGTCAAATAAATAAATAAAATCTTTAAAAAAAATATTTTATTTATTTGTCAGAGAGAGAGAGAGATTACAAGTAGGCTGAGAGGCAGGCAGAGGGAGAAGCAGGTTCCCTGCCAAGCAAGGAGCCCGATGTGGGACTTGATCCCAGGACGCTGGGATCATGACCTGAGCCGAAGGCAGCTGCTTAACCAACTGAGCCACACAGGCGTCCCGCTCCAGACTTCTTTGGTGTCCCAAAATGACATTATTATTGATTCTTTCTCTTTTGGAGTCAGGTAGTCTTATGGCTTCTTGCTCTGTATCTTTCTTCGAGGCATGTATTTGTATCACTCCTACAGTGCCTGGCATAGTGTCTTTATTATATCATAATATTGGACCATAATAATTTGGACTAATTAATTGCTAACCTTTCTGTCTTTTCCTTTTGACCATTCTTTGTACAGAATAGCTATCAGCTACTTTTTTCTTTAAATTATTTCCTCAGACTTTTTGTTAATCTCAGTGTGTGCCCTTTGTCCCTTCTACCAAGAGAGTATTGTGGCCCTAAGATTCTTGTGTGAATTATTTTGGTCTCTGTACCGCCTGTATGGTGTAATGGAATTATGGCCTTGCCTCCACGGAATAAGCATCTTTATCTGAAGAGTGATGAGAGATAACTGGTTTGGTGTGTGCATCCACACAAGCCATGTTTCAGTCTTTGAGAGATAGCTCTTCTTCCTAAGGGTCAACATCCATTATTTTCTGTTTACAGAGATGAGGTTTTCCTGTAGGTTTTCTTCTTACTAGCAAAATCTGTAGCCTGAGTTTTGTCCAGACTTCATATGCTTTTCCCCAAAGGAGATATACAAGTATGAGTTTGAAAAAAGCAGCTTTTTTTCTACTTCAGTATATTGCTTTAGGTTAAGTCACACTCTTTTTCCCACTTACTTTTGCTGATTTTCAGATGTCATTGTTTTTGTCAATATTCACGTCCAACGTTAGACCAGAGAGAGATGTAGCGCAAGTGTAATTAACTAAGTGGTTCAGTGGTATGAATCTTAAGCTACTTCTTTCTGTAATGATGAAGTGCATGTGCACATGCATGCGTGTGTGTATGTGTGTGTGTGTAGGAGCTTAAGCACTGGGCACTGGTTGAATAACCTTGGCCGTAAGTAACAGTGAAACATATAATCTAGATAGATTATGTAAGTCTCCTTAGAAGACTTCAGAACTGGGCCACGTCTACACAAAAAGGGAGGGTGAGATGGTGAGTCCAATTTCTACCTGCCTGTGGGGTGCTATTTTTTTATGACATTGACTAGACCTAGAGCCTTCCAGTGGGAACCCAGGTGAGACTTGCCTCAGAGATGATTCCAGTTCCTGCTGGGCTCAGGGGAAGAGGGAGAGAGGACTATCCCCTACCTAGAGGACATCCTGTTTTCACATAGGGATGCTGGGAGGCTTAATTAGCCCTTTTATCCCTACATTTTTGTGTCTTAAAGGAAGTTTCATACTAATTTGTTACTAATTAATTATAGAGAATATTCAGCTAGGTAATCTTTCAAATCTGTACTTGGAAATATTTTGTACTTGTTAAGTGTTTAAATCTTTGGAGAACTAGGAATAGATGTTTTTATTCTCTTGTCAAAATGTCTTTTAGAAGGTTTTTTACATGTTTTTACCACTGAATACTTCATTGTGTATTTCCTAAAGACATCATTTTTTAAAGATTTATTTAGAGAGAGAGAGAGAGAGAGCAAGCACGTACATGCACAGAGTGGGGTGAGGGGCAGAGGGAGAGAGGGGAAGCAGGCTCCCCTCTGCACGGGGAGCCTGACACTGGGTTTGGTCTCAGGACCCTGAGCTCGTGACCTGAGAGGGAATCAAGAGTCAGAGGTTTAACGGACTGAGCCACCCAGGATGTCCTGAGGCTATTTGGGGACCCCACCCTAAGTGGCTTCATTGCCACAAATTTAAGTGTGATCAAAAGGGGGCTCAGTGTAAACAACAAAAGATACTCCTTCACTCAGAAAATTCCAAGGGTTTGGGGAGCTCTGCCAGGAACCAGGGGAAAAGACTAAATACATTTTTGTTTTGTATCACAGTTATCATAGGGGTATGTATCTGACTAGCATTACCATTTATTTTAGAGCCAGAAGAGTTTACCTATGTCCAGGCACCTGGCTGGCTTAGTTATTAGAGCATACAACTCTTGATCTCAAGGTTGTAAGTTTGAGGTCTGTGTTGAGTGTGAAGCCTACTTAAAAAAAAAAAAGATAGTAAGAATACCTATGTCTTTAAGGAGCTAACCACACAGTGTGCCCAAGTCACTTGGCAAAGCCAAAGAGAAAAACTTGAATAACCATATAAATACAATGATGTTCGTATATTAAATTTTTCCTGTAGACTGTTTTGAAAATATGAGTATATGTCACAAAATAGTAGTCATCCATTAAGACTTTTATTTGTAGTTGATGCCAATCTAGGAAAAACGATAGCATGCAATCTGTATACTGTATAGTTGTAGCTACTTTAAAATGAATGGCAGTTGAGAATCTAAAGTGATCAATATCAACTCAGAAAATTGTGGTTATTATTTGTATTGTAGAAGGATTTATGTAGAGTTTCTGTTATAGTCTTATTTTTAAAAGCTAGGATGCCAGGGTTGCTCGGTTGGTTAAGCATCTGCCTTTGGCTCAGGTCATGATCTCAGAGCCCTGGGATTGAGCCTCACATCAGGCTCCTGTTCATTGGGGAGTCTGCTGCTCCCTTTCACTCTCCATCTTTCTCAAAAGTAAAATCTTTAAAAATTATAAAAGCTTTGATTTGTCAAAATGCTACTGGCACAGAACTTTTCAGGATTGTGTCTAGTGGATAGGTTGACTAGATACAGAGAAGTCTTCACTAAGATTGTGTGAATGTTTGCAGGGCTGTGAAGAACAAACCATCCCCTCTCTGCTCAGCTTCTGTTTGTCTGGATTTGTAGGCATCCAGCTCCATGGCTCAGTGATAGAACTCCTAGGAGAAGGGAGGGGCATCAGAGGGCTTGGGCTTTGGGAAGAGACTGATGAGAGGGGTGTGGGGTAGTTGTAGTGGAAATTGGAGGGACAGGACACCAGCCACAGTTTGGCTTCTCTCTGAGCCTCTTCTTAACCAGCTAGCAGATAAACCCAACCTGCTCTTAGGCTGATCTGGACTTAGGGCTGGCTTGGGCCTCAGGAAACCCAGGGAAAGTAGGCCAGACATGTTCCTGCCTTGTAGACCCTTACCTCTCTTATCTCTACTTTAAGAATTGAGAGCTGGGTGGAAAGAGATACAGGGCTCACAAGTTGAATGGTAACATATTTAGCCAAAATTGCTTTTGCTCTTGCTTCATCCTCAGTATTCAGAGATCCTGGGACCTTACTTTCTTCTTCTTCTTCTTCTTCTTTTTTTTAATCACCCTCACATTATACTGATGGTTTAAAATGTTCATGTGGCTCACACACACATGTGTGTCAATTGAGAGAGAGGAAGAGAATTTTTCAGAGCCCAGGTCCCTCTGGGCAGTAGTGGCTGTGTCACCTAGCCTTCTCACAGCCAAAGCACACCCCTGCTTTAGCTCCTATCTTCCTTGTCTGTCACCCTCCCACCCCCCTTTTTTCCAGCTGACTCCATGGAGAATGAAGTGAGTCTTTAATTTACTTCCCTCAGCAGTGGCCCTCTGGAGTTTTATTCCTACTTATCAAAATGCCTGGGACTGACCCTGCAGGGATATGCTGCTCAGTGACCTCTGGGATAGACCCAAGTCGGGGAGCTTTGGGGGCAAACACAGGGAACCTCAGCCCTTGGCCATATTCTCTGTGAATAGCAGAGATTCAGTAATAAAAGTAAAAATTTGACTTTGCAAATGTAATATTAATTTCAGTCACTGAGAAAGTTTGGCCTTGATGGTTAATTACATTTGTAAAATAACCTGTGTATATCATTAGTAGATTAAGCTTGTACTTTTTATTTGAATACAGCATTAAATTAAGTATTTTATGTTTATGTAATGTGGTCCTGTTTGTTACATTCTTTCTAAATACTGAATACTAATAACTATAACTAATACTAATAACTAATACTAATAACTAATAACTAACTGAAATACTAAATACTTTCTAAATACTAAATACTAAATACATACTTTCTAAATACATACTTTCTAAATACTTTCTAGATACCTAAAAATAGGGACTCTTAAGACAATAGATCTCCAGCTTTTTGGTCTTAAATCCTTTTATACTTTAAAAATTATTGAAGATCCCCAAAAGCTTTTGTTTATGTGGCTTATAATGATCAATAGTAACTGTATTAGAAATGTAAAGATATCAATTTTTTTTAAATATAATAAACTCATAATGTATTAACATAATTTTTAGTGAAAAATGACTATATATTTCCAAAATGAAAAAATTAGAAGAATAGAATTATTTTACACATTTGAAAATTTGGAAATGTCTGATTGAATAGAGACAGATTCTCAAATCTGCTTCTGCATGTTGTGACTTATTGTTTTGTTGACTTACTGTGTTGTTAAAGTAGATGAAGAATGTAATTGGAAAAGGGAGGAGTGTTTTAGCAGCCTTTTCAGATAATTATGTGGGTATTCTTTGATACTGTAACCGAAACTCTGACAAGTGGTAGTTTCTTCAAGGTTAATTGTAATATGGAATTTGAAACTTTATCAAGGAACTTTTTGTATTCTGTTATATTAAAATCCATTAGTCTATCTTGCACTTTGAATGACGCTTTAACCCATACATGATTTTGACTTTGTGGCTCCTTTGACCCTTCTTGAGGATCCCAGGGGTCGCTGGACCACTCTTTGGGAACTGCTGTCATAGAATCTGGAAGGGATCTTCGAGATGAATTCTGGTCTGTCTCTCTCTTGGCCTCATCTAAGAGGGGTAAGGGAAGCTAAAGGAGAACTGATTTGACCAAGGTCATGCAGCCAGTTTCCCATAGAGCGTGGCTAGAATATAGGTTTCTTGATGGATTCTGTAAACATGGCTCCAGTGCCTCTGTTGTGCTTGGTGCTGAGTCCTTGAACCGAGCTCCACTGCATTGCCTTTTAGAGAGAGTTGTCTCTTGTGGCCCTGCTCCTTGGAGTCCTGAATGTTTTGTTCACCTTCTCTTCCTTATTTTGTCTTAATTAAGCTCCATATTGTGAAAAGTCTCCTTAGATTTCTGAATAAGATATCTTGAGCTGTGTCATTTTCTAGCTCTGTGGCTGCTTTGTGTATGTTAAATGTGTTTTTAAGTAACCAAAGGATAATCAAAAGGCATTTGGGCTACGTGTATGCATCAGGTTTTTGTCTTGCCTAGGAAAGGTGTTTTGAAATAACTTCAGAGATCCATAGTGGATCTCTCAGCAGGCTGGAAGAATCCAAAGTACCCTTTGAGTGCTGGAAGTGGACTGAACTCTTGTTTTGTTCTTTAGTCTTTGAATTATATAAATTGCTTGACTAGTGCCGTTCTTTGAAGAAGTGTTGCCTAAAGTTTTTAGACTGAACATTTTCATGCTCTTAAAGCTCCTCCCCCTCTAAATTAGCATAAATGCATGGTTTTGTTTATACTCTTTTTTTTTTTTTTAAAGATTTTATTTATTTATTTGACAGAGAGATCACAAGCAGGCAGAGAGGCAGGCAGAGAGAGGGGAGGAAGCAGGCTCCCTGCTGAGCAGAGAGCCCGATGCGGGGCTCGATGCCAGGACTCTGAGATCATGACCTGAGCCGAAGGCAGCGGCTTAACCCACTGAGCTACCCAGGCGCCCCTCTTTTTTTTTTTTTAAAGATTTTATTTACTTGACAGAGATCACAAGTAGGCAGAGAGGCAGGCAGAGAGAGAGATTGGGGGGCAGAGCAGGCTCCCCGCTGAGCAAAGAACCCAGTGTGGGGCTTGATCCCAGGACCCTCGGATCATGACCTGAGCCAAAGGCAGAGGCTTATAACCCACTGAGCCACCCAGGCGCCCCATTTTGTTTATACTCTTAATGGAAAAGGAGGTGTGCATGGCACTCGCTGTGGAATTGCTTTGAGATAATTTTTTTTTTTTAAGATTTTATTTATTTATTTGACAGAGAGAGATCACAAGTAGGCAGAGAGGCAGGCAGAGAGAGAGGAGGAAGCAGGCTCCCTGCTGAGCAGAGAGCCCGACGCAGGGCTCGATCCCAGGACCCTGAGACCATGACCTGAGCCGAAGGCAGCGGCTTAACCCACTGAGCCACCCAGGCGCCCCTGCTTTGAGATAATTTGGGGGAAATTTAATACAACTCAAGGTCACCAAAATTAATGAGGACATGTCAGTCTGGAATTATTTTGTTAATATCAATCATAGCATCAGGATGCTGCCAAGGGCCAGTAAGACGTCTCTGAAAGTGCGTGGGCTGCTGTGCCGTGGTGAGGAAGGGTGTGCCACAGTTTTATGACTTCAGTGTGGACTCTCCAAGCATTGTCTGCTTTGTGAACAAAGGCTTTGCTAGTACCTGTGTGTCTTTGTGTTTTTCTGTTCTGTGTATTCTGCTCCCCAGGGGTGTGTCTTAGGGCTGTGCCCGCATGATTAATTCACTGATTCTTGGCCAGGCACTGCTCTATAGACAGGTGTCGATGTTTTTGAACTTAGCAGGACAGAGGAAACTTTTCCTTCACTCTCAAGATTGCTGTAAAGGACTGGAGTGGGATTGGCTGTGGGTTTCTTCATAATTATAGCCTCCATTAGGAAACCCAATATATTAAACTGTAGACATTAACATATTACTTAGGGATTGAGTATTTACTTTTCAGAGTGGTTCTTTTTAGAGCTTCTTTAAATAGCTAGTTCTCCAGTTTCATTAAAATAGAATTTGATTCCCAGAATTTGCTTTGTAGGAATACCCGTCCTCATAAGGCACAGCACACCCATAATCTCTTCTACAGCTCCTCTTCCCTGGAGATTGAGACAGTTTCACATGGGTTGGGGAGCAAATAAGGGAGATGCATTTTTTTCCTTAACAACTTTTTTCCCCTTGTCTGCCTTACAGTTCTGAGAGCTAATTCTCAAGTCAGGGCTACCTTCCCTGTGTTTGAAAGGCTGTGCCCACTTGGATGTGTTTGTATGTGTGGGTGGAGCCCCATACAGACAAAATGTAATTGACTGCACTGCTGCCTGCTAAGATCAGCTTTTCCCCTGCAGGTTTCCTTTTGTTGCTTTTTTGAAGGAGATCAGTAACAGCAAAACCTACCCTTTACTTAGTTGGTGTGATTCTGAAGAGTAGAGAAAAGAATTCATTGTGTCATCCCTGTAATGAAATTTAGTGGCTCATGAAGGGTAGGGAAAGAGAATAACTAAATTTGGTGGGACTTAAATCTGTCACTTTTCGGTTTATTCTCTGTTTGGGGCATCTGATCACCTGGGTACTATTTTAAATTATTTTTAAAGTGTTTTTTGAGTAGGGGCCTCGACCAATGTCTCATATTCTAATAATATGTGTGGTTGTTGATGTTTAATTGATGTTTGCTTCTATCTATCAGGAGCTTGGGGCTGAGGTTGTTTTGAAGATGTTCATTAACTGAGGGTTTACAGGAGGCTTCTTGTTACTGTTTACCTCTAAGTGATTGTCATTCTTCCACTACCACACAATTTCTTCTCTAAAATGCCAGGCATTCAGATTACCTAGAGGTACTCGCTAATTAAAAATTGTCCTCTAAAAGCTGTCCCATAATCAGCCAAACACACTGTAAGCAAAACACTTATCTGAGGCGGTCTAGGATGAACCAGAGGGATTATGCTGATTACAGATATTGACTTCCACATAGAGTAGCTGCTGTTGAATTACCATCATACTCATATTCAGAATAAATTTCACTTCCAAAGCTGATGACATCTAATTGATTTATTGCTTCCTTTCTAAAACCTAATGAACCTAAAGGCATAGGATTGTTACTCCCTCAGAAATTTGGAATCGGCTTTGTCACTCAGTGAATGATAGTTCAGCATTAGTTATATTAATTTGTATTTGTGGAACACCTTTCTTCGCTGTGCCTTAACACCCTCTGTAGGTGTTTTAGAAGTGCATTACTAATGCAAAAATTTAAATTTTATTACTAAATCATTTTACAACTGTTTTTTGCTTTCATTGCCTTGAGAGACTAAGTACATGACCCATGGGGACACACACTCATAATTCCTATGGTTGTTAAATAGACAGTCTTAAATTCTAGTTTTCCAGAACTAAAGGATTCAGTTACCTCATTTTGTTTCTGTTTCTTTTTAGGAGAACATAAAAGTTCTACTTCAAATTGTGTCTGGACCTTAATAAGAGATTTCAGTTCTGGAATAGTTTTTGTGTTGAATAATTAGAGACTTGTGTTTTGGTTTTTATTTTGGGAGATGGGAGGAATTTTAGGATAACCTGATTGTGGATGTGGTTGTCTGTAGCAGTTTGTCTTAGAAAAGATTATTTATTTTGTGCTCCTTCCCCACATTTTATTATGAAAAATTTGAAATATATAGAAAAATTGAAAGAATTGGTCAGTGAATCTTTATGTTAACATTTTGCTAATGCTTGCTTTATCACAAAGCAGTCTGTCTAGCTTTCTCTTTATTTTTTTTCCCCGTCAAGAAGAAATGACCTTTATAGCTAATAGTAAAGTAGAACAGGCAAGAGAGAAAGAGACAGACAGACAGACAAGCGCAGTACCTGGCGTATATTAGACATAATAGAGCAAGTTGACAAATGAGGGAGTGAACATGAATGAATGAATGATCTGAATAGGACATGCTTCCAGGCCCATATACAGTTCCCACCTAATTCCCTGCCCTTGGGGATTTACTGTCTGGTCTGGAAGTGAGAAACCACAGAAGGCAAAGCACTTTGCCAGGTAGCTCATATGAAGGCTTCAGTGAAGGTCAGCATGGTCAAGCATGGCTGCTACTGGAGTTCAGAAGAGGAATTATGACCCCAGAACACTGGGGCAGTTGACCGAGACTTCTTGGAAGAAATGGAGCTGAAATTGGGCTAAGAGGTAAGGCAGAGCCTGAGAACAGAGAAGGACACAGGAACATTCTGAGTCATGGGGAGTGTGAGGCTCCCCACATACTGGGGAGGAGTGGCAGTGTGGTGCCTGCTGGAAGCCTTGCATTCAGGTGATTGGAAAGTATACTGTCTTCCAGATGGTGCTCGGAGGCAGCTCCAGGCAGGACCCACTCCCTCTTCCCTGGGCTCTCCTAGTTACTCTCATTCCAGGGCTCTGCCCATGCTGCTCACTATGCCTGGAACACTTTCCCTCCGGATGTCTGTGTGGCTCCCTCTGCCCTCTGGCCTCTGCTCAGTGAGAACTCCCCCAGTCTCCTTCTGGCTGTGCCAACTCCCCAGCATGATTTGTTGTGTTTCCTGCTCTGTTCCCAAAGCCTAGTGGTAGGGTCTGTGACTATATAACCTTAATGTGTATATGTATGCATATATAGAGATACAAAGAAAATTGAAGGAATGAACAGGTGGGAGTTCTGACGCATAGAGTGTGTTTGTGTGGTCACTTTAAGACGTTTTCTTGTCCAAGCAGAGAAGCTTCAGCTGGGCAGAGAGTCACCAAAACGTATATCAGGGTCAGTGCACTTGTGAGGAAGGTTGAAATTTGGGTATGGTTAGTTTGCCCCTTCAGGGCATTCATCCTTGGCATTTTCTCTTTGAAAGATTCGTGTTCCTAATTGAAGTGCTTGGTGATCCTGATGCCTTTTGTCCTCTTTCCAGGACCCCTGCAGTGGATCATGAGTTGGTAATGCCCACTGAGGACCTCTGGGAGCCATGTCAGACGAATCCGCCTCAGGGAGCGATCCAGACCTGGACCCGGACGTGGAGCTGGAGGATGCGGAAGAGGAGGAGGAGGAGGAGGAAGTGGCAGTGGAGGAGCACGGCAGGGATGACACGGAAGACCTACTGGATGGTGAGTGGCTCTAGCGAGTGACATAGGTTGCCTTATTTTTTCTTCTCTCGGGTTTTTTGCTGGGAGAGCATGGTGTTTCCAGTTGCATTTCTTTTTTTTTTTTTTTTTTTAAGATTTTTTTATTCATTTATTTGACACAGAGAGATCACAAGCAGGCAGAGAGGCAGGCAGAGAGAGAGGAGGAAGCAGGCTCCCTGCTGAGCAGAGAGCCCGACGCGGGGCTCGATCCCAGGACCCTGAGATCATGACCCGAGCCGAAGGCAGCGGCTTAACCCACTGAGCCACCCAGGCGCCCCTCCAGTTGCATTTCTTAGGTCATCTGTTGTGAGAAGGTAGAGACTGGGAACACAGCAACAATGAACTCATATGCTATTTCTCAAGAAATGGCTTGTTGTCCCTCTGTGTAGACCTCACTCTAGTGCTGGATGAACCTTAGCATTTAACTCGTCTTTGACAGATGTGCAGATTCAGATTTGCAAATTTGAGAATAGAGAATTCTTGCCCACGTCGTGGAGGAGTCAATGGCAGAGTCCTTGTGGAGAGACTTTGTGGTCTGGGGTCATGAATTCATCAGGTGACCACAGGTAGGCATGAGGGTAGCTGTGAGTTTCCTGAAACTATATTTATGGTTCTGCTTGTATGGACATGAGGGAATTATGTGGGGAGAGATTTTCAGATGATAGGCTCACAACTCCAGAATGCTTATTGCATCTCCTGTGGTGCTGCTCTGCCTCCTAGCCACTTCCAGTGACTGTAAATTGTTCCTGATGAGAGAGAACTGCACCTCTAAAGCTGGTAGGCACCCGCCTGGATTCCTCTTTGGCTCACCCCTTCCTTTGCCCACAGCTTAACTGCAGTGGCATTGACTTCTTCTTTTCATCTTCAGTCTAATGTTAGGTCATCCGGGCAGCCACAGGGCTTCTCATTTAATTCCAGGCTTTCATAGCATAGGATTTAGTTGTTTGTAAGATTCCTATTGACTGAGTAATAAAGTTTTTCTCTGTTTATAACAAACCACCTTGGTAGGATGCAACATTATACTAGGTTATCTCTGCTTGCATCTGAAGGAGCCTAGGAAAATGTGCTACTGCTTTTCTCCAGATTCAAGAAGGATGAACATGGATCCTCTTTCTTTGCTAAAGTACTATCTTCAGTTTTCATTCATCCTACCAGATGTTATATGGTTCAGGGATCAGTTTTCCCTCATTTATACTATCTAGGAGTCTCTGCCTCATTTCTACTTCCCCCATCTTTGGCAGGGAAATTATCATTTTATTTTATTTTATTTTATTTTTTTTTCTTGATATTGTTTGCTGTCCACTGCTTGTTTATTCAGTTGGAGTCTCCCCAACTGGTTCTGCAGTTCCTTTCTATAAAGTAGAATAAGTAGAAGTAATGGAAGATAGTGCTGGAAAGGTATACCACCAGACTGCCTTGCTTGGCTCTCATGGTTCTTAAGATGGCATTAGAGTCCCCAGGTATCTGCATCAGTTTTTGCTTTTTTTTTTTTTTTTTAAAGATTTTTTTAATTTATTTATTTGACAGAGAGAAATCACAAGTAGGCAGAGAGGCAGAGAGAGAGGAGGAAGCAGGCTCCCCGCCGAGCAGAAAGCCCGATGCGGGGCTCGAACCCAGGACCTGGGATCATGACCTGAGCCGAAGGCAGTGGCTTAACCCACTGAGCCACCCAGGCGCCCCTCAGTTTTTGCTTTTTATCATTTGGGTTCTCAGAATTATATTTTCACATACCCCCTAGAACTCTTGTCAGGTTTAGATCGGATTTAGGATGCTGCTGGTAGGTATGATGGATATATACACATTGTCTTCCCTCTTAGCTTTTTGGAATTCTGCCTTCCTTGTTAGGTTCTTAATTATTAAAAGAAAAGCATTTGCTTCTCTGGACTTTACTATTATTTATTTAAAAGTGGTGAGTGGGGTACCTGGGTGGCTCAGTGGGTTAAGCCTCTGCCTTCGGCTCAGGTCATGATCTCAGGGTTCTGGGATCGAGTCCCGCATCGGGCTCTCTGCTCAGCAGTGAGCCTGCTTCCCCTCTCTCTCTTCCTGTCTCTCTGCCTACTTGTGATCTCTCTCTCTCTCTCTGTCAAAAAATAAATAAAATCTTTAAGAAGAAAAAAAAGTGGTGAGAATTGTGATTTGTCTCAGAATAGTGTAGCTATGCAACTGGAGTGCTTTTTTTTGTTTTTGTCTTTTTAGATTTTGTTTATTTATTTGAGAGAGAGAGATAGCAAGAGAAAGCATGAGTAGGGTGGTGGGGAGAGGGACAAGCCGGCTCCCCACTGAGCAGGGAGGCCAGAATGGGGTTTGATCCCAGGACCCTGGGATCATGTCCTGAGCCAAAGGCAGACACTTAACCACCCAGATGCCCCTGTAACGGAGTTTTAAAAAAAGATTATTTATACCATTCTCAGATGAAATAATTTTTAAAAATTTGAAATGAGTTATTTTTATTACTTAAGAAGTTCAGAGTGTTAGAAAAAAATTTTCTGTAGGTGCTCTCTTCTTCTCTTGCTCTGCTAGGGTACGTTACTTCTTGGATTTTGATCAAGGATCCTTTTGATGTTTCACAGTAGTGTTAGAGCTCTACTCACCCAAGCACTCCCAAATGGAAGTGATGCTTCTGTTACTTGTGGCAACTCTGCCGCTGTATTAGAGCTGATAGTTTTCCTGGTTCTCTTATTTTGCACACTCTGCAATTTTGCTGAACCATCTGAGACCTGCCTGTTTCTTCAGTCTTGCCCTTCCTGCCTCGGCTTGCTGGTCATCCCACAGTCTTAATGGGTAGAGCAGCCAGCTATTCTAAAATTAGGAATAGCTATGAATAGTCTTAGCTCATATGGTGTGATGTAGCCTTTTATTGTCTTAGAGCAGTGGTTCTCAATGTAGGATGATTTTGCCTCCCAGGGGACAATTTACAGTGTCTGAAAACACTGTCATGACTTCCATAAGGTGAGGGAAGAATGCTGCTGGCATCTTGTGGGCAGAGACTCTGGATGCTGCTAAACATCCTACATTGCATAGGACAACTCTGTCCTACACACAGTTATTGTCCCCAAGTATCAGTAGTGCTAAGGTTGAGAAACCCTTTCAGAAAGGAAACTGTTACTTCAGCTCTTTTTATTTGAAGTTTCATCTCTACTGGATGACAATAACTCACTTTTGTAGTTATTCCTTATCATTTACACAAACATCTGAATTACATACTCACCTTTTCAAAGAAATTTCTTTGGTGATTCCCTCTATTTGTGTTTGTTTTCTTTATAATTTCTGCTTTATAATATTCTTCCTCCTACTTCTTTTGGGTTTGTTTAGCAATACTGCCTAACTTCTTTTTCTTTTCTTTTTTTTTTTAAAGATTTTATTTATTTATTTGACAGACAGAGATCACAAGCAGGCAGAGAGGCAGGCAGAGAGAGAGAGGAGGAAGCAGGCTCCCTGCTGAGCAGAGAGCCCGATGCGGGGCTCGATCCCAGGACCCTGAGATCATGACCGGAGCCGAAGGCAGCGGCTTAACCCACTGAGCCACCCAGGCGCCCTCTTTTCTTTTTTTTAAAAGATTTTATTTATTTACTTGACAACGATCACAAGTAGGCAGAGAGGCAGGCAGAGAGAGAGGGGGAAAGCAGGCTCCCTGCTGAGCAGAGAGCTTGATGTGGGGCTTCATTGCAGGACCCTGAGATCATGACCTGAGCCAAAGGCAAAGGCTTATTAACCCACTGAGGCACCCAGTCGCCCATTACTTCCAAATGTCTTAAGAATGTGCTTACCAGGGGGCGCCTGGGTCGCTCATTGGGTTAAAGCCTCTGCCTTTGGCTCGGGTCGTGATCCCAGGGTCCTGGGATCGAGCCCTGAGTCGGGCTCTCTGCTCAGCAGGGAGCCTGCTTCCTCCTCTCTCTCTGACTGCCTCTCCACTACTTGTGATCTCTGTCTGTCAAATAAATAAATAAAATATTGGGGGAAAAAAAAAAAAGAATGTGCTTACCAGGGCGCCTGGGTGGTGCTAATAGACAACTAACTCTTGGTTTAGGGTCATAATATGGAACTCCACATCAGGCTCTGTGCTCAGCAGGGAGTCTGCTTGAGATTCTCTCTGCCTTTCCCTCTGCTCCTCTCAGTCATGCTCTCCCTCTCTTTCTCTCTGTCTCAGATAAATAAATAAATCTTTTTAAAAAAGAATGTGCTTACATTTGTTTCCCAATAAAAACAGTTAAAACTATTAATTTCCCTCTAAGTACTGCTTTAGTTCATCCCCTCACAAGCATTTTGACACAGTTTATCTTACTTATCTTGATAATCCTAGGTGTTAGGTAGGGCAGATACACTTTAGAGATAAGGAAATTGAGACTTAGAAAGGCAAGTGACCCACTCAGTATGACTTTGCAAGAAAGTGGCAAAGCTGGGCCTTTAGTTTCCAAAGTGGTACTCCTTTTTCAATCCCATGCTGTTTGTGAGACCATAGATTCATATCATTCCCTTGCCTATAATGGGTTGCTTTCTCTCTCTCTCTCTTTTTTTTGTTTGTTTGTTTGTGCTGTGAAGGAAGAAATTGATTAATACTATTGACCAGAGATGAGAAGTAATAGCATGAGTAAAGGCATAGTAGAAAGGCAGGTATGACATACGCTAGAGAATGATGACCTATCTTACTTGCTATGGAACTGGACACATTAGGGGAATGACCAGAGTGAGACTGGAATGATAGCCTGGAATCAGTTTAGGGGGTAGTTTAGAATTTGTTTTAAAGGCAGCATGGGAATTGATGGAAGTTTTTACCAAGGAGCATTCATTAAACCTTTGATTTTTAAGAATGTTATTTAGCAGTGTACAGAAGAGATGGCCTGTAGATAGTGAAGAGCAATTAGGTCTGTGGTAAAACTTTATGGGAAGGATTAATGAGATTTTTGAACTGTTGGGATCAGTTGACCTGCATAGGAGAAGTAAATGGTCAGATTTGTTACAGTAAAATTTATAGGACTTGGTGACTTATTGCATATGTGGGGCAGGTTGAAGACAGAATAGGTAAAGTCTGGGAGGATGATGAAATCTTTACAAAGGCGGAAGAATGGGGTAGATAGGAAGTGGATGGGGGAGTTAGAGGTATTTTTAGCTTTGCTGCATTATATGGGGCATTGTCTCCCCCTTGATACTGACCTTTGAATGTTGACTTGTGGGAGAGTAGTCTGACAGCACAGAGGCTTTGGCTCTTGGGGAGCCCCATGATTTGGTCTTTAAAAAGGTGGGGAGAAGACAGTGCTTTCCAATTTCTAACATATTGTGGGGCTTTTGGTGTGTTATAAGACATTTTGGATTTCTTTTTTAAAGATTTTATTTATTTGACAGAAGAAAGCGAGAGAGCACAAGCAGAGGAAGCAGCAGAGGGAGAGGGCCAAGCAGGGTCTCCGCTGAGTAGGGAGCCCTATGAGGGGCTCGATCTCTGGACCCTGGGATTGTAACCTGAGCTGAAGGCAGATGCTTAACCATCTGAGCCACCTATGCGCCCCTGGATTGTTTTTTCATTTCCCTGTTTTTCTTTTCTCCTAATGCATGTGTTGGATTTTCTCTATTCTCTTGGAATGGTGGGAGAAGTTAGGTGTTAGCACCTTTGGGGCCTATCATTGTCAGAGGCAGAAGTTCAAAACCTGGTGCCTGTGGTGTCAGGGTGGCTCAGTCGGTTAAGCATCTGCCTTTTATTTTATTTATTTATTTTTTTAAAAGATTTTATTTATTTATTTGACAGAGAGATCACAAGCAGGCAGAGAGGCAGGCAGAGAGAGAGGAAGGGAAGCAGGCTCCCTACTGAGCAGAGAGCCCGATGCGGGGCTCGATCCCAGGACCCTGAGATCATGACCTGAGCTGAAGGCAGCGGCTTAACCCACTGAGCCACCCAGGCGCCCGCATCTGCCTTTTAGATCAAGTCATGATCCCGGAGTCCTGGGGTTGAACCCCGCATTTGGGGGGGGGGGGTCCCTGCTCAGCGGGGAGTCTGCTTCTACCTCTCCCTCTGCCCCATGTCCCCTGTCCTTGTGCTCGCTCTCTCTCGCTCTCTCTCTTGTAAATAAATAAAATCTTTAAAAACAAAACAAAAAACCTGGTGCCCCTGGAATTGGCTTTCCTTATGCAAAAGTGGTTTTTCTGGCCCAGTATTTTCTTCTAGCTCAGCTTCAGGTCCAATATCTTGCCCCAGATAAGGTATTTTGAAATATTTAGATGAAGAGAACTCTACAGTAATCTAGCTTTTACAAAAAAAAGTTTGTTTCCAGTTGCCATTTAATGTGTTTCAATGAATGTGAAAGTGTGGCATGGCTGGTTCATGTCAGAGTCCTGTGTGTACTTGGCTTTGTAAAGAGATTTTCCTTTGCCTGGGTGTTTTGTTTGCACTTTTGTTTTTCTCATTATTACTGTGCTCTAATCCTACAGTGGATTCTTCCTTTCATAGCTTTAGCAACCATAAGTGATAAAGTTTAGATCAAGAGATATTTCCAAGGGTTTTCCTGTCTATATACATGGCAAAAATCTTAACATCTGTTTCCCCAAGGTAGCTTCTTATACCCCTGCAGCAGGGAGACAAGAGAGAGAAGTAGCAAGAAACCTGGGCCTAAATATGCCCTTATAGGTTGCACGGGCAGAGGACATGCTTAAAATTAAAAAAAATTTTTTTAAACAAGAACATCATGTGTTTCTTACTAACATTCATCTGGATTAATGGATCTAATTCCTGATTTCGCTCATTCTGCAGGTGTATGATGAATCTTAGTTAATAATATGATTCCCCTTCCACTACCACTTGTACTTGTTGTAGGCTACCTTTATTCTTGTGAAATATCTGCAAGGAAAATCCAGATGCCCCATTCTTTCCTACGGTATGGTATTTTTACTTCATTACTTGTGCGGGTTTTTTTGGTCTTGGCCTGGTTCTCCATCAGGGTTCTGGGGCCACCATCACTCTTTTCTTCTGAGAGCATTCTACTCATCCAAGCTGTTTGGCCCATGTTATGAATAGCCTTGTTAAGCTAAGACAAGAGTAGGGTTTTTCTAAAGGAATTTTACTGGAGAAAAGACCAAGCCCTACCCAGAAACTGCAGACTTAAAGAACTTACTGGTTATTCTAAGAATGATTGCTTGCCAGAGGGTTTTATTTCCAAACTTGCTTCCCCAGGTTGCAGTAGGCATATTGGGAGTTTATGGAGCTTCAGGATGAACATGACAAACCTTGTTAGAGTGCCAGTTTTATCAGGAGATTGGGGGAGTGGTGTTGGGGGTTGAGACTTTCATACTTTAACTGGTAAGGAATTAAAAATATTTTTGTAATGAAAATTAGGCATAGAAACCACAATTCATATGCATTTTTAAGGTAAAATGGGATTTTTTTTTAAAAGATTTTATTTATTTATTTGACAGAAATCACAAGTAAGCAGAGAGGCAGGCAGAGAGAGGAGGAAGCAGGCTCCCTGCTGAGCAGAAAGCCCGATGTGGGGCTCGAACCCAGGACCTGGGATCATGACCTGAGCCGAAGGCAGCGGCTTAACCCACTGAGCCACCCAGGCGCCCTGGGATTTTTTTTTTTTTCCAAATAAATTTTAGAGTATGAGTGTTTTTGTTTTTTAAAAATTTTATTAATTTATTTGACACAGAGAGAGAGCAAGAGCACAGGCAGGGGGGAGTGGCCGGCAGAGGGAGAGGGAGAAATAGGCCCCTGTGGAGCAGGGAACCCAATTCGGGGCTCAATCATAGGACCCTGGGATCATGACCTGAGCTGAAGGCAGATGCTTAACCAACTGAGCCACACAGGTGCCCCAGTTTGAGTGCATTTTGAATGGTACCCTGAGAGTCCCAAAGGGATAAGAACATTTTCTGTGGGCATAGGACTCCTCAGTAGAAAAGTTTGAGAAGTCCTGGTTTAAGTTAGTCAAGATCTGGGCACAGACTGCCTTGATGGGTACATCTTTTTAGAAGGTGAAGGCTGCTTTTTTTATTTTATTTTTGTCTATTTTACATGACAAATCAGGATACTGAGATACTGGAATTGAAACTAGATATGTTCCTTCTGGAACCTGCTTCATGCTATCTTGTTGACAGAAAGCTAACCTCCTGGATGTCAACTTTGGCCTTAGGCTGACCTCCTTCACTTTAGACCACTGGTTAGGGAAAGCTGATCTCCTTCTCAACCTCTAGATCTCAGACTCTTCTGCAAGGAGTTTGCTTTTTGCTTTTTCTCTGACCCCATTCTATTTGTCCTCTTTGCTTACAATGCAAAGAATCGGGTAAAGTGTTCTAGGCAGAGGGCCAGGGCAAAGCCCTGGTGTGGAAACAAATTTGCTTGTTTAAGAATCAGGAACGTAGAGGCCATGGTGGCTGGAGCATAGAGAGTAAAGGCCAGAGTGGTCTGGGGTGAGATAGGAAGGGGCCTGAGCATGTAGGGGCAGTGGTGGCAGTTTGAAATATACCTGGAATCCTGGGTTTATTTGTTTGGGTTCTGGCTGTTGCACTTTCAGATTCTCACTGTGAGTTCTGGACATAATCAGTAAATAGTAGCAGTCTGCAGGAAAAGTTATGCTCTCTGAGCAGCTGCAAGTCAAAGAAGTGTGGGGAGCTTCTAGAAATTTGTACTAAGTCAGAATGGGTGGTTTTGTTTCATAAAGAATTGTACCTGGGAGGAGTGAGTTCAGCAGTCTAATGGGAATCCTACCCAATGTTTTCTCTCTCGTATGGAAGCCCCCATGGGCCTTCACAAGGCAGCATAAGTTATGGAGTTATAGTTTTCACCATTTATTATGGCATCTCTGTCACATAAGACATCCTTACTTTGAGCCTAGATTTATTTTCCAAGAATAGTTTTTTTTTTTTTAAAGATTTTATTTATTTGACAGACAGAGATCACAAGTAGGCAGAGAAGCAGGCAGAGAGAGAGGAGGAAGCAGGCTCCCCGCTGAGCAGAAAGCCCGATGCCGGGGCTCGATCCCAGGACCCTGGGATCATGACCTGAGCCGAAAGCAGAGGCTTTAACCCACTGAGCCACCCAGGCGCCCCTCCAAGAATAGTTTTATTTATTTTTTTTCTTTTTTTTTAAGATTTTATTTATTTATTTGTTAGAGAGAGAGAGGGAGCGAGCATGAGCACAGGCAGACAGAGTGGCAGGCAGAGGCAGAGGGAGAAGCAGGCTCCCCGCTGAGCAAGGAGCCCAACGTGGGACTCGATTCCAGGATGCCGGGATCATGACCTGAGCCGAAGGCAGCCGCTTAACCAACTGAGCCACCCAGGCGTCCCCAAGAATAGTTTTAAAGAAACTTTATGAAACCTGTGATTGCATAATGTCCTAGATCTAGATCCTTCTTTGGAGAGTGTGTTTGGAATTTGAATAATATTTCAAAATCTATAATGCCAAATGGCTTGTTGACTTTACTGTTTAATAACTTTGTGATTGTGAGTAACATGTGCTTATTAAATAAATTTTGGAAATACACAGTATTATAAAGGACACAAAAATCACATGTAATTCCATCAGCCAGTGATAACAAGATACTTTGTTGTAGTTTTCCCAGCCTTTTGCTATGCAAATGTGTATTTTTACAAAACTAGAATCCTATTGTGTATCCCTTTTTGCATGTGCCATTTAAAAGTCTTCATAATTATAGTGACTTTGTAATTCCATGGCATTTCACTTATTTTTACTTTTCTAAGCTTTTATTTATTTATTTTTTAAGATTTTTTTTTTTTAAATAAGTGTTAGCTCTTCTTCTTCTTTTTTTTTTTTAAATTTTATTTATTTATTTGACAGACAGAGATTACAAGTAGGCAGAGAGGTAGGCAGAGAGGAGGAAGCAGGCTCCCTGCCCAGCAGAGAGCCCAATGTGGGGCTTGATCCCAGGACCCTGGGATCATGACCTGAGCCGAAGGCAGAGGCTTTAACCCACTGAGCCACCCAGGCGCCCGTATTTTTTAAGATTTTATTTATTTATTTGACTGAGAGAGAGATCGCAAGTAGGCAGAGAGGCAGGCAGAGAGAGAAGGGAAAGCAGGCTCTCCGCTGAGCAGAGAACCCGATGCGGGGCTCGATCCCAGGACCCTGAGATCATGACCCGAGCTGAAGGCAGAGGCTTAACCCACTGAGCCACCCAGGTGCCTCCTAAGTTTTTATTTTTAAAAAATAAAAAATAGGGAAGCGTATAACACCAAGAGTGAACCCTAATGTAAATTATAGGTTTTGGGGGCGCCTGGGTGACTCAGGGGGTTAAAGCCTCTGTCTTCGGCTCAGGTCATGATCCCAGGGTCCTGGGATCGAGCCCCACATCAGGCTCTCTGCTCAGCGGGGAGCCTGCTTCCCCCTCTCTCTCTGCCTGCTTCTCTGCCTACTTGTGATCTCTGTCAAATAAATAAATAAAATCTTAAAAAAAAAAAATTATAGGTTTTGGGTAATAATGATGTGGCAATGTAGGCTCATCCACTGTGTGTAACAGATGGACCACTTTGCTGGGCGATATTGATAATGGGTGAGGCTATGCATGTATATGCATATGGTAAATCTCTGTACCTTCCTCTCAGTTTTTCTGTGAACCTAAAACTGTGGGAATATCCTATGCCTCCAGTCTTTTACCCAATGTTTTCAGTTTCCATTTATGATTTCTGCTTGTATCACTTACTAATATGGTAGCTGCAAAATGGTGATTTTTGTGATTCTATATTCCTTTTTACATTTATTTGTATTTTTTGGTAAAGATGAGCTCTTCCTCCCTACTTTATTTTTCTTCATCCTCTTCCTCCTCATTATTATTATTATTTATTTTTTAAAAATATCAATATGGTCTCAGATCCTTTTTTGAAAAATTCCGTGTGATAGAGGCTCCTGGGTGGCTGAGTCACCCATGGTTAACCATCTGACTTCCACTCAGTTCATGATCTCAGGGGTCCTGGAATTGAGTCCTGCATGGGACTCCATGCTCAGTGGGGGGACTCCCTCTCCCTCTGACTGTCCCCCTGCTCATGCTTCCTCTTTCAAATAAATAAATAAAATCTTGAAAAATTCAGTGTGATAGAATCCATTCCTCTTGTTCATTTTGATGCTCAAATCGTCCCAGAGTTGGCTAGTGGGAGCACCTTACAGCTAACTTCACTGTTCCTTTGGACACGTTTCCTATAGTTTGTGAGCACTTCCTTTTCTTTCTGGCACAGCAGTGTTCCAGACCTAGCTTGTATTTTCTCTGTTCGAACCTGGGAACTGGCTTTTTCTCCAAAGATTGTTGGTTTCTTTTAGAGGGAAATGGTACTTAGAAGCTAAGATCTGGGCTATAGATGTGCTCATTACTACTGGAATATCATTGATTATAGGCTCTTTTGGTCTGTAGAGCCAGGAAATACATTTATTTAAAAAACTGTGTTCATAAACAGTGCTCTAAACTTTAAAACTTCTCCTGTTTCCTATTTGTATCTTTCTTCCACAGTGAGAACTTGGTTTTCAGCATCAGTGTATTTATTAATTTGCTTAGTTTTACAGTAGGTTCAAATAATTTCAGATGTTTTCGCTACAAACAATAAATCTAAAGTTCAAGAGTTTTTTTGCAGTTTTTTTCTTTTAATATATCCCACTAAGCTATTTAGTCAGAGTATTATATAGTTGGATTTTTGTTTTTTTCCCCCAGCCTTATTAAGGTTTAATTGTATGCTATGTATATATCCCTAAAACTATCACTAAAATCAAGATAATGAGCATATGCCTTACCCCTGAAAGTTTCCTTATTCCCTTTTGAAGTCCTTCCCTCCTTTTCCTGCCCTCTAACCCTGTGCCTAGTGAACCTCTGATCTGCTTTCTGTCCTTATTGATTATATTTTGGTATAAATGAAACCACATAGGGTATTCTCTTTGGGGGCATCTGGCTTCTTGCACTCAGCATAATTAAGATTCATCCATGTTGTGTATACCAGTTGTTCATTTCTTTTCATTGCTTATGAGTAGTATTGGATAGTATAGATATATCCCAATTTGTTTATCCATTCTATGTGGGTTCTTTCTTCCTCTCTTCTTCCCACCTTCTTTCTTTCTTTCTCTCTCTCTCTCTTTGTTATTATAAAGGAAGCCACTATTGAACATTGATATACAAGCCTTTGTATGGATATGTGCTTTCATTTTACTTGGATAATGGATTTTGTCCTCTTTATTAGCTATCCAGGTCATGGGGAATTGGATAGAACTGAGTGAGAATAGAACATAGTGACATTTTGCTAGAGACTTCCGTTTAGATTAACCATTAATGTTCAGTGAATAAGATTATTTATCTGCCTATAGATCCAGGTGACTGTTTTGTAGCCCACAGACCACCATCTATTTACAAGACTCTCAGAGTAGACTGTTAAATGCATTAGTTGAAATGAAGTTGTTGTTGTTGTTGTTGTTGTTGTTTTAAGGTTTATTTATTTGAGAGAGATAGTAGAAGAGGGGCAGGGGGAGAACCAGGCTGTTTGATGAGCAGGGAGCCAGACATGGGGCTCAGTCCTAGGACCCTGGGATCATGACCTGAGCTAAAGGCAGACACTTAATTGATTGAGCCACCCAGGCACCCAGAATGAAGTTTTTGTGAGAAAGGTACCTAATAGAGTCTTTTAGGAGCCAAATTGTGTAAAAAGCTGTGTAGTCCAGTGAGTTTCAGTGCCTAAAAGAGTGGTGGATCCCAAAAAGAGAACAGAGGACATCAGGAGAGCAGTACTGTGTGTGAGAGTGACAGGAGAAAGGAATGCATTCATTTAGTCATTCAGTAATATTTATTGAGCACTTTTTGCTAGGCAATATCATGGGTGTTGGAGATAGAGCAGGGAACAAAATTGCCTCTATACAGGGGATTTCTATTTATTAGGTAGAGACAGATGATAAATACATAAACAGGGTGTCAGAAGGTTTTAAGTGCTATGAAGAAAGGGGGACTAGGTAAAATATAAATGTGGTATGGTTCTATTTTATGTAGCATGGTCAAGAGAGACCTTACTTGATTAGGTGACTTTTGAGTGAGCCATGAAGGAAATTAGGGGGCTAGACTGGTGGTTGTCTAGGGAAAGAGCATTCAAGACAGGTAGGATAGCAGAAGCAAAGATCTAAAGGCAGGAGCTTTCTTAATGTGTGGAAGAAACAACAAGGAGCCATGGTAGCTGAAGAAGAGTATGCTGGGATGAGGGTGATTGAAGAGAGACCATGGGTTCAGACTGCATGGGCCTTATTATGTGATGTGGGAGCTGCTAGACTGTTTGAACAGAGGAATGAGATCTGGTCTAGGTTTTAAAAGATCACTGTGACTGATATGTCAGGAGCAGGCTAAGGGAGATAAGGTCAAAAGACTAATTAGGAAGACACTGCAAAATCCAGGCAAGAGGTGATGGTGATTTGGTGGTTAGTAGTTGAATTCTGGATATGTTTCGAAGATAGAGCAATAGGATTTGTTGATGAAGTGGTTGTAGATTGTGTGAAAGAGAGAAGATAAGAATGGGTTCTAAAGCTTTTGGATTGAACAACTTGAATATGCCATTTTCTGAGCTTGGGAAGACTGGGAGAGGCATAGATTAGAGAGAGATAAAACTTTAGTTTTGGAAACATGTTAAATTTGACATGGCTTATGTCTCCAAGTTGAGATGTCTAGAAGGCAGTTAGATTATAGAGTTGAAGTTCAGAGGAGAACTCTACATTGACGATAAAAACATGGGCTATATCAGTACGTAAATGTATGTCATGGGACAGGATGAGATCATCCCAGAAATAAAGAAGTGGCCTGAATGACTAAGAGCTGGGCACTCAAAGGTGGGGAGGGGGATGAAGATGGTCTAGGAAAGAAGACTGAGAAGAAATGGCTACTGAGGCAGTAGGAAAGAGAAAAATGCTATGGTAGTCCTCACCCCCCCATTGTATTTCACAGCAGCAGCAACATCAACCATGTTACTTAAAGGCTAACAATAGCTAGGATAGTATGAGGAATAAGAATTGACTGTCGGATATTTGCAATATTTGCAAATCAATCAATGTGATACATCACATCAGATAAGAGAAAGGATAAAAACTGTGTCATCATTTCAATAGATGCAGAAAAAGCATTTGACAGAGTACATTCATTCATGATAAAAACACTCAATAAAGTAGGTCTAGAGGGAACATACCTCAACCTAATAAAGGCTCTATATAAAAACCCCACAGCTATGGGACGCCTGGGTGGCTCAGTTGGTTAAGCAGCTGCCTTCAGCTCAGGTCATGATCCCAGCGTCCTGGGATCGAGTCCCACATTGGGCTGCTTGCTTAGCAGGGAGCCTGCTTCTCTCTCTGCCTCTGCCTGCCACTCTGTCTGCCTGTGCTCGCTCTCGCTCCTCTCCCGCTGACAAATAAATAAATAAAATCTTAAAAAAAAAAAACAAACCCACAGCTAATATCATCATCAGTGGGGAAAAACTGGGAGCTTTTCCCCTAAGGTCAGGAATAAGACAAGGATGTGCACTCTCACCATTTTTGTTTAGCATAGTACTGGAAGTCCTAGCCACAGCAGTCAGACAACAAAAAGAATTAAAGACATCCACTTCAGTAAGGAAAGAGTAAAATTTCCACTGTTTGCAGATGACATGATACTATATATAGAAAACCCTACAGACTCCTCCAGAAAACTACAAGAACTAGTAAATGAGTTCAGTAAGATCACAGGATACAAAATCAGCATACAGAAATCTGTTGCATTTCCATACACTAATAAAGAAGCGGCAGAGGAAAAATTAAGAAGAGTCCCATATACAGTTGCACCAAAAATAGTAAAATACCTTGAAATAAACTTAAAGAAATGAAAGACGTGTATTCTGAAAACTGTAAGATATTGATGAAAGAAATTGAAGATGACACAAAGAAATGGAAAGACATTCTTTTACTCATGGATTAAAAGAACAGATATTATTAAAATGTCTGTACTACCCAAAGTTATCTACAGATTTAATGCAGTCCCTATCAAACTACCAATAGCATTTTTATGGGACTAGAACAAATAATCCTAAAATTTGTATGGAACCAAGAAAGACCCCAAATAACCAAAGCAATCTTGGGAAAAAAAATTTTTTTTTGAAGGTATTACAATTCCAGACTTCAAGTTATATTACAGAGCTGTAATAATCAAACCAGTATGGTACTGGCACAAAAAATAGACACACAGATCAATGGAACAGAATAGAAAGCCCAGAAATAAACCCACAATTATATAGTCAATTAATCTTTGACAAAGAGGAAAGAATATGCAACATATTCAACAAATGGTCTCTTCAACAAATGGTGTTAGGAAAACTGGACAGCTACATGCAGAAGAATGAAAGTGGGCCACTTTCTTACACCATACACAAAAATAAACTCTAGATTAAGGACCTAAATATGAAGCCTGAAACCATAAAAATCTTAGAAGAGAGCACAGGCAGTAATTTCTCTGACATTGGTTACAGCAGTATCTTAATAGATAGGTCCTCTGGAAGGCAATGGAAACAAAAACAAAAATAAACTTTTGAGACTTCCTCAAAATAAAAAACTTGCACAACAAAGGAAACAACCAACAAAATAGAAAGATAGTCTACTGAAGGGGAGAAGGTATTTGCAAATGACTTATTTGATAAAGGGTTAGTATCCGAAGTATAAAAAGAATTTCTATAACTCAACACTGAAAAAACCCAAATAATCCAATTTAAAAATGGGCAGAAGATGGGGCGCCTGGGTGGCTCAGTGGGTTAAAGCCTCTGCCTTCGCTCAGGTCATGATCCCGGGGTCATGGGATCGAGCCCCGCATCGGGCTCTCTGCTCAGAAGTGAGCCTGCTTCCCCCCATCTCTCTCTCTCTGCCTACCTCTCTGCCTACTTGTGATCTCTGTCTGTCCAATAAGTAAATAAAAAATCTTTAAAAAAAATAATAAAATAAAAATGGGCAGAAGAGATGAACAGACATTTCTCCAAAGAAGATATCCAGATGGCCAACAGACACATGAAAAGATGTTCCACATCATTCAACATCAGGGAAATGCAAATCAAAATAACAATGAGATATCACCTATACCTGTTAGAAATGCTAAAGTGAAAAACAAGTTTTGGTGAGGATGTGGAGAAAAAGGAACCTTCGTGTACTGTTGGTGGGAGTGCAAACTGGTGCAGCTACTGTGGAAGACAGTATGGAGATTCCTCAAAAAATTAGAACTACCCTAGAATCCAGGAATTGCACTACTGGTTATTTACCCCAAAATTACAGAAACACTAATTCAAAGAGATACATGCACCACTATGTTTATTGAGGCATTTTTTGTGATAGTGAAATTATGGCGGCAGCCCAAGTCTTCATCAGTAGATGAATGGATACAGAAGATGTGTGAACACACACACACACACACACACACACACACACACACACACACACACAGGAATATTATTCAGCCACAAAAAAGAATGAAATCTTGCCATTTGCAACAACATGCATGGATCTAGAGAGTATAGTGCTAAGTGAAATAAGCCAGTCAGAGAAAGACAAATACCATATGATTTCACTCACATGTGAAATTTAAAAAATGAACAAAGGAAAAAAAAAGTCACAAACCAAAAAACGCAGACTTTTTTTTTTTTAATTTTTTAAAAGATTTTATTTATTTGACAGAGATCACAAGTAGGCAGAGAGGCAGGCAGAGAGGAGGAAGCAGGCTCCCCGCTGAGCAGAGAGCCCGATTCGGGGCTTGATCCCAGGACACCGGGACCATGACCCGAGCCAAAGGCAGAGGCCCCAACCCACTGAGCCACCCAGGTGCCCTAAAAAACGCAGACTCTTAACTATAGAGAACAAACTGATCCTTACCAAAAGGAAGGTAGGTGGAGGCATGGGTAAAATAGGTGAAGGGGATTAAGAATAGACTTACCTAATTTTTTTAAAGATTTTATTTATTTATTTGATAGAGTGAGAGAGCACAAGAAGGTGGAGCAGCAGAGGGAGAGGGAGAAGCAGGCTCCCCATGAGCAGGGAGCCTGACACAGGGCTTGATCCCAGGACCCCGAGATCATCATGACCTGAGCTGAAGGCAGACGCTTAATCCACTAAGCCATCCAGGTGCCCCAAGAATAGACTTATCTTTTTTTTTTTTTTTTTAAGATTTTGTTTATTTGAGAGAGAGAGAGTGCGAGAGCGTGCATGAGCAAGGGGAGGGGCAAAGGGATAGGGAGAATCGGACTCCCCACTGAGCATGAAGCCTGATGTGGGGCTTGATCCCAGGACCCTGAGATCATGACCTGAGCTGAAGGCAGCTGCTTAACTGAAAATGCCACCCAGGTGCTCCAAGACTAGACTTTTACTGATGAACACTGAGTAACATATGAGACTATTGAATCACTGTAATGTACACCTGAAATTAATATAACACTGTTAACTACACTAGAATTAAAATTAAAAAAGAATAATTAGCTATTGGATTTAGCAGCATGGGAGTCCTTGGTGCCCTTGATGAGCAGTTTTAGTGCCATGACAGGGGCTTAAACAAGAACAGGTGGAGAGAAATTGGAGACCCCAAGTATAAACAATGTTTTGAGGAGTTTTGGTATAAAAGGAAATGAAAAAAGCAGTAAATGAAGGGGTATATGAGATCAAGGAAAGGCTTTTTTAAAAGTTAAAAGATCTTATCCTTTGTTGACTTTTTGCCAGTGGGGCTTATCAGGTAGGGAGGGAGAAATGGATGATGCAGGAGAGTTGGGGGGCAGTACCTACTGGCTCAAGCCACGGCCTGAGAAAAAGCCTTTGCCTCAGTCTTAGTGTTTGATAGAGAGGAATGCCCCTCAGGGCAAGGTAATCATCTGCATCTAAATTTTTGTGATCTTGGGCAAGACCTTGCTCAGCCTTTAGGTTCACTTCCACAAGATGAAATTCTGCCACCTGAATCTAGATCTGTTTTCTTATTCTGGATGAAGACAGGGAAGGATGTGCATGTTTTTAGGAACAAAGAAGACTTACCAAAGCAGAGAAAAAAAAGGGCTGTGAATCAGCATGGAAGGCCAGTTTAGCCATGTGACTGAATGCAATACAGACAGCTTAAATAGCTCTCTGTTGCATTTCAGCATTTTTTTCTCAACTTAGGTGACCAGCACCATTCCTTAAATTACGGATTTAAGACAGGGGTGCTTGGGTGGCTCAGTCAGTTAAGCATCCTACTCTTGATTTTGGCTCAGGTCATGATACCAGGGTGCTGGGATCCAGTCCTGCATCAGCCTCAGGGCTCAGTGTGGAGTCTGCTTTTCCCTTTCCCTCTGCTCCTCCCCCTGCTCACTCACTTGCTCTCTCTCTCTCTCTCTCATAAATAGATAAAATCTTTTTTAAAAATTACAGATTTAAGGGGAGCCTGGGTGGTTCAGTGGGTTAAGTCGTTGCCTTTAGCTCAGATCATGATCTCAGGGTCCTGGGATTGAGTCCTGTATCAGGTTCTCTGCTCAGCCGGGAGCCTGCTTCCCGCCCCCCCACTCTCTCTGCCTGCCTCTCTGCCTACTTCTGATCTTTCTCTGTCAAGTAAATAAATAAAATCTTTTTAAAAAATTACAGATTTAAGATTAAAAAAAAATTTTTTTGTTTGAGTAGGCTTCATGCCCAGTGTGGAATCCAATGTAGGGCTTGAACTCACAACCCTGAGATCGAGAACTGAGCTGAGATCAAAAGTCATATGCCTAACTGGCTGAGCTACCCAGGTGCCCCAGGACAGATCTTTTTTATTCTATATTTGTTCTCTCCTCCTCCTCTCCAACCCCAGAAAGTTGTATCACCTTTTCCTGAGACAACTTGAATATTGTTAGACTAGTTTTTCAGAATAACCTAAATCAAGACTTTAGGTTGACTTTTTTTTTTTTTTTTTTTGACAGAGATCACGAGTAGGCAGAGAGGCAGGAGAGGGAGGGGGGGAAGCAGGCTTCCCGCCAAGCAGCGAGCCTGATGTGGGGCTCAATCCCAGGACCCCAGGATCATGACCCGAGCTGAAGGCAGAGGCTTTAACCCACTGAGCCACCCAGGCGCCCCTGGAGTAGAATACAGTGATTCATCACTTACATATTGCACCCAGTGCTCATCACAACATGTGTCCTCCTTAAGAATGCAAACTGGTAGGTACATCCACTCTAGAGAAGAGTATGGAGATTTCTCAATAAGTTAAAAATAGAACTACCTACAATCCAGCAATTGCACTACTAGATATTTACCCAAAGGATACAGAAATACACATTTGAAGGGGTACATGCACCCTGATGTTTATAGCAGCATTGTTAACAATAGCCAAACTATGGAGAGAGCCCAAATGTCCATCAGATGATGATAAAGAAGGGGTGTGTGTGTGTGTGTGTGTTCATGTGCGCACATGCACACACAATGGAATATTAGTCAGCCATCAAAAATAATGAAACTTACCATTTATAGTGATGTGGATGGAGCTAGAGTGTATTACGCTAAGTGAAATAAGTGTCAGAGAATGATAGGGTAATTTCTTGTTAGAAATGAAGTAGTGTCAATTTTGATAGAATTTCCTGTCTTCCTTTTCTGTGTGCTAGGCTTAAAGACACAAAGGGGCAGAGTTTGGGTGTGCTGGGGGCAGAAGATTGTTTTGTAATCTGCATCAGGAAAGCATGTCAGATACTGACCCAGTTGTTGAGAGTGACTTTGAAGGACCTTTAGCCTTCCTTCCCAATAATCCAGGGAGTGGGAGCTTCTGATTTATAGGTTTAATTTGCATTTCTCTGATTAAGTTCTTAGCCTTTTTCCATATGCTTATGACCAATTTCACTTTTGTAAAGTGTCTGAACACATTTTTTGGAGGACTTTTCTTCCCTTTCATCTATTTCTTATTGATTTATAGAAATTCTTCGTATCTGGGTATGAATCTTATTGGGTACACATAAATACCCATCTTTCCCTTCTGTATTGCTTGATTTTTTTTTTTTTCCCCTCTTGTGTTTTCTTTTTCAGGCAGTTTTTATCCTCCTTTTTAAATTGTATTTTTGATGAATAGATATTTTAATTATAATGAAATTGAATGTATTTTTTCCCTTTATGTCTAGTGCTTTAGGGCTACCCCAAGGTCATAAAGATATTCTGCTATTTTCTAGAAGCTTTAAATGTTTTACCTTCACATTTAGGTCAGTGATCCATCATGAATTGATTTTTGTATGGTATGTGGTTGGGGTCAAGGTTCATCCCTCTCTTCCCCAAATATGATTATCTAATTGATCCAGCATGCTGCATTGCATTTTCTTGTACCTTTCATTGTAAACTGAGGCACGTACATATGTAGCTCTGTCTCTGAACTCTGTTTTTCTTCCACATAATTTCCATGAAGGGAAATGGAAGTAGAGGAGAAATTTTGCAGAGTGGTGGCTAAGAATGAGAGCTCTGGAGACAGATCAGTCACTTCAGTTCAAACCCTCTCTTTACTACTTAGACCTTTTTGAGCAAGTTTCCTTTCTGTAAAATGGGAATAATTGTAGCATTATCTACTTAATAGGGCTGTGTTGAGGACTGAATGAGTTAGTGGTATGTACGTGTGTGTGTATGTATGTATGTATGTATGTATGGAGACTCCATGCCCGTCACGGAGTCCATGCCAGGCTCAGACTCAACTGATATCAAGATCTCAGCCGAGACTAAGAGTCTCACACTTAACTGACTGAGCCACCCAGGCACTGCCATGTTTCTTGTATTTGTGACATGAATAAATCTAACTGATAATAAGCCTTACTGGTGGGGTGAGCCCCAGTGCTCTGGGAGCAGGGCTAGTGACTTGGAGCAGTTATTGTATGCCCTTGGGCATGACTGGGGTGCAGTGTGTTGGGTCCGTATCTCACAGGGCTCACCACAGACCTGGTGCTGGGCCCATAGCCATTCACCAACTGCTTCGTCTGTCCTGACTTCAGACTTCCCAGCAACCTACCTGAAGGGAAATTCTTTAAGTATTTCCTGAATTGTCTTCTGAAGTCTTAAAGTAGTCTTCGGTCCAGTTCAGAGTACAGAAGCAGGATGTGCTGGTTTTACATAAAATTCCCGAAACAGCGTACCAAGAGAGAAAGCAGCAGTTATTAACCTTTTCTCCACAGGTGTATTGACAGGCACTGAATCAGCCTAGCAGTGCTGGGCACACACTGAAGTAAAAATAAAAAGGAAGAAGCCTAGGAAGGCTTTCAAGAGGCTAACCTTTAGGCAGACACCTGAAAGAGTGTATGGGTTAGAAGTAAGTTAGAATCTAACATATACTTGTTAGATAAGGAGATGGGGAAAGGAGGGACACAGCATCCTGCTTTGGAGACTAAAGAGCATGGAACGGAGGGTTGTGGGTGGAGGGAGGTACTTGGTGGTCAGAGAGAAGGCAGCAATCAGGAAAGGCCTGATGGATTTCAGATTTTATCCGAAGGGCACAGGGGACAATTTTAAAGTGTTTTTAAAAGATCCTGGGTGGTTAGAGACTGACTGGAGCAGATTCACAAAACCCACTCTTTCTGCAGTGTGGGTTGAGGTGGGGGGGAGCAGTCAGGAGGCAGGGAGACTCCGGAGGCCAGAGCAGGAACCCAACCAGGTAGTACAGTGGTGTGGAGAGAAGAGGAGAGGGATAGTTAGGTACCTTCTTCAGGCACAGAATTCATGACTAAATTTGAGGAGAGAAGAGGAGAGATGAGGAAAGATGAGCCTTTTTTCCCTTGACGGTGACCGGGTATGGTGGAGCTCTAAAGAGTTGCTACTCTGTGGGGTGCAAGGTGCTGGGAGAGCCACTGTGGAATGTTCTTTCACCATAGAGACTTGTACTTCCGTTCTTAGCCTTTCTTTTTTCTTTTTTCTTTTTTTTTTTTTAATTGTCCCCTTCACCCATCAGGAAGCAGGGCTGCAGTGTGCTTCTGGCTAAGTACACATTTTCTTTGCATTTTCTACAGCCCCACAGAAAACGTTTGTTGTTTTATTTTTAATATGATCGGTCAGAAAGGGTCTTACCTGTCTTTCTCTGACCAGAGTTACTCTCTAGCCTTTTGCATTCATGGAGTTAACATTTAAGGTTGCAGCCAACAAGAAGGTCTGTGGTGTGCACTAGTTTACTGTTTTGCCAAGGTGTGACTTTTAGTGATGCTCTCTTGAGGCTGGGCATCAGGGACTGATGATTGGCCCTGCCCTCCACAGCATCTGCTCCTCAACCTACCCTGTTCTCTGCTCTCAGATCAGAAATTCTGATCATTAAGAGTTTGGAGGGAGCATTTAAATGTTTCAGTTATACGTGAATGTGTTTTGTAAGAAAATCACGTGCTGTAGGAGGGTTCCCATTTTATGAAGGTATTTTCTTTTTCCTCCTATGCTTTCTCACCATGACGTCCGTTGTGTCTGATGGACTCTGTGCTTGTGAAACTCCGGTCTTTGTTCACAGCCTCTTCTCAACTAATAAATCCTTCTGGGAGTTTTGTGGTTTTGTTTTTTTGTGGTTTGTAGCTTCAGTGCTTCAGCGTGTTCATCCGTAGAATGGAATAGTAAAAAGAGTTCTGTTGATTACCCCGCCTCCCCGTACAGGTTACTAGCATGCTTTTGTTTGTCCATTGGACCAGTTTTACTGTCTTCTTCATTCTTAGGTTAACAGGTGCAAGAACAGATTTTGGAGGATTATCACCTTAGTGGGTGTACCCAAGCCCTCTCAAAAGAAATGAAATGAGCTGTTGGTATTTATTTCTCTTTGCTCATTCCCTCTTGAAAGAGGCAGCACTTGGGGCTACTGGGCAGCTCAGTTGGTTAAGCGACTGCCTTAGGCTCAGGTCATGATCCTGGAGTCCCGGGATTGAGTCCCGAATCAGGCTCCCTGCTCAGCAGGGAGTCTGCTTCTCCCTCTGAGCCTACCCCTTCTCATGCTCTCTCTCTCTCTCTCTCATTCTCTCTCTCATATAAATAAATAAAAATCTTAAAAAAAAAAAAAGAGGCAGCACTTACGCCATCCTAGTTTCCTCTTGCTTGTTGTGGACACCCTTACATGGGGCTCTGGCGGAGTTTGCATGTTATGGAAAGATTAGTATGTTATTCTGTGCTTCTGGCACCATTTAAAAGTGGATTTCCAGGCGGGGGAATGGGTGTGGGGCTTTACCAGCTGAGCTCCAGAGGGAGGAGCTAGGCTTGTTCTCTTCATTCTTCTTTTAAAATCCCTACTTTGGGAAAGCAGAGATCCTGTTTGCCCCTCTAAATCTCAGCTCTCAGGCTCAATGGGAATGCCAGGAGATCGCTTTCTAGCCTCCTTGAGAAAGGCTTGCCAGTTGGAGTCTCGATGAAGAGGAGGAAGCCCAGCACAGATTGACATGGCCCTTGAACCAGCTCCAGTTCTGACACCTCTTTCTGGTTATATAACATCAAGCAGCTGCAGCTTCCGGAACCACTTTATTCCTTGTAGTGCTGAATGGCAGGTGGAGGAAGCACTGACCCTTTAGTGATTCCGAAGTTACCAGGAATAATTTAAGCTTGAGTATTTAATTCTATTTTTATTTCTCCCTTGTTTGAATCACTCATACTTTGGGAAACAAGCAAGGAAACATTCCGTTGCTTGTCTTCCCGTGGAGATCCCTAGCCTGTTCCTTTTCATTGGAGAGATGAAGAGACCTTTGGAAGTAAGATTTTGAGGAAAGAGTGGCCAGTCTATTATCACTTGAGGCCTTTAGCAGAGTCTGGAAGGGAGAACCCCCCCTCCATCCCCCACCCCAGGCAGCTGCCTTAGGTGGCTAGGTGCTTCAGTCACCAGGTGCCTTGGCTCAGCTATTGCTCTTGGATGGGCTACGGCTGGTTTTAGATAGGCTTCAGCTCTTTGTACACCTTCACACCCTGGGCACTGGGGTTTCTTTTCCCTAATGTGTTCTGATGGCTAGGTGTGGGGTTAGTTCCAGAATTCTGGGAATGGCAGGATGGTATAAATCAGGCTGAGTGTGTGATTCAGCATTTGTGTTTAGCTTGAAGACTTCAGTTAAGGAGAGACAGAATTAGTGGATGTTTTCTCATGGCTGATGGAATAATAAAGTTGGGGAAAGTGGGGAAAATACTTCAAGAACCAGCTTAAATTTCTGAAGTAGTGATTTCAGTTTCAACTACTAGAGGTACTGAAATTTTTCAGAATTATAACTGTTCTTTGTTATATTCTGGATATACTAAACCTTTGTTATTTATATTGTAAATAGCATCTAGTCTATGGCTTATCTCTTAACATCATTCATAATGTTCTTTGTTGTTAAAAAAAATCTAATTTTATTGTAGTTTAAGCTTTTCCTTTTTTTTTTTTTAAAGATTTTATTTATTTAACAGAGACACAGTGAGAGAGGGAACATAAGCAGGGGGAGTGGAGGAGGGAGAAGAGCAGGGAGGGAGATGCTCCCGCAGAGCAGGGAGCCAGATGTGGGGCTCTATCCCAGGACCCAGGGATCATGATTTGAGCTGAAGGCAGATGCTTAACGACTGAGCCACCCAGGTGCCCCTCCATTGTTTGAGTCTCATTTCTTTCATGGGTGAAAAAGAAGGAGGACACAGGAGAGGCATATTTTAAAGATTGAAATGTGGTTTTCATCAGCCTCTTTTGTTTTATTTGGATTTTTAAATTTTTATTTAATGAAATTATTTTAGATATTACCTTGTCTGTAAGGCTTTTTAGTAGAGCTAGGCATTTGCTTTACATTTTCTCGTAACTCCTTAAATGTTATTCACAAATTAGGCTAGACTCTTTCAAGGTAACAGCCTTAGCCTGTCTTCTTTTCCACCTCTTGCTCAGAGGTTCCTGCTTTCCTGCTTTGCTGAGAGCCCCATAATTCTTACCTGTGGTTGCAGAGGTGGCCAGAAATCATCATGATGCTGAGCAGAATCAGAATTAAATCGGTCTGCAACACAGGGCTAGAATTTCAGATTGGTTGAAAATATATGTAGTTGTGTTTACAAGTGAATGTTTCTTTATAGTTTTTGTCTTGATTGTGCTAAAAGCAGTGGCTCTCAACAGGGATTGGTTTTGTTCCCAAGGGGACATTTGGCAGTGTCTGGAGATATTCTTGGTGGTCACAGCTGGGAAGGTGTGACAACGAACCTGGCTGGGGATGCTGCTGAAGGTCCCCACAATGCACAGGGCAGTCTTCTACAACAAAGCATTATCCAGTCTAAAATGTCAACAGTGCTGAGGTTGAGAAAGCCTGTGCAGCCCTGGTATCTGAAAATGTTTTGCATTCGTTCTCCTCCCCTGTGAGAGCCCAGTGGGAAGTCTGGCTATTTCTTTTCTTCATAAGTATTAGGTTGTTTCATGAGTTAGTCAGAATGGTATTGGTTCCCTTGTTAAAAATGTGTTTAATTTAGGATCTGCTAATGCTCCTTAGTATTAATACTATGAAGATTTATTCTTCCAAGGAACAAGTATGATGATAATTTTTTTTCACTCATTCTGACTTCCATGACTATTTTGAAGGTGAATCGCATTTTGGCTTGCATGAGTTTTAAACTTTTTTAGGCCTGTTGGCAATATATTGGCTTACCATGACATTTATACAGTCAGAGAAAGCTTGATCCCAGAGAACCATCAATGTGTGCCTACATATGATAAATAAACATATTTAATAAGATCTGGTATACTTTTTTTTTTATTGCTGGTAGATTTTTTAATTCATACATATTTTTCTCTGGTAATAATTTTTTAAAGATTCATTTTTAAATTTATTTGAGAGAGAGGGATTGTGTGCATGCATGTGAATGGAGGGAGGGACAGAGGGAGAGGGAGAAGGTGGAAGCAGACCTCTCCCTGCTGAGTGTGGAGCCGGCCATGGGGCTTGATCCCTCAACCCTGAGGTAATGACCAGAGCCCAAATCAAGACTGGGTTGCTTAACCAACTGAGCCACCCAGGTGCTCCTCTAATAGCAACTTCTATAAAAAAAACAAGCTCATTAAAAAAAATTGAAGACAATTTTTTGAGCCTCTCTTATCTGGCAGGTATTTTAAGTTTGGCTTTAGAGATACAGTGGTGAATGAGATGGACAGAATCCTTGCCCTAAAGGATCTATAGTCTAGAAGGAGAGATAGATATTAAGTGTTGAATCAAATTATTAAAATAACTTCAGATTTTGATAAGAACCATGTAGACCAAGGGAGGGAAAGAGCCCTAGGGGTAGGGAGGAAGGGTCTACTTTAGCCAGGGTGGTGGAGTGGGGGTGAGGGTGGGGCTCTCTGAGGGTGTAGCATTATGCTTGTCTTTTCAAAGAATGAACTTTTGGTTTTGTTTTGCTCTTAAAGTAGTTTTTCTCTATTTCACCCATCTGCTCTTGTTGTTTTTGTTTTGTTTTGTTTTTAAAGTCAGCTTCATACCCATTGTGGAGCCCAGTGTGGGGCTTGAACTCAGAACCCTGAGATCAAGACCTGTGCTGAGATCAAGAGTTGGATGCTTAATTGACTGAGCCACCCAGGCACCCCATCTGATCTTATCTTTATTGTTTTCTTCCTACTACTTTCTTTAGGTTTAATTTCCTCTTCTTTTTCTAATTTTTGAGAAGAAAATTTACAACATTGTTTTTCACTATTATTTTTTGACACTGATTTTAGGCTGTGGATTTACCTTTAAGTATAACTTCAGCAATATCGCAATTTTTTTTTTAAGATTGTGTTTATTTATTTGACAGAGATACAAGTAGGCAGAGAGGCAGGCAGAGAGAGAGAGAGAGAGGGAAGCAGGCTCCCTGCTGAGCAGAGCCCCTAATGTGGGGCTCCATCCCAGGACCCTGGGATCATGACCTGAGCCAAAGACAGAGGCCTTAACCCACTGAGCCACCCAGGTGTCCTCACAATTTTTTTTTTTTAAGATTTTTATTTATTTATTTGACAGACAGAGATCACAAGTAGGCAGAGAGGCAGGCAGAGAGAGAGAAGGAAGCAGGCTCCCTGCTGAGCAGAGAGCCTGATGTGGGGCTCTATCCCAGGACCCTGAGATCATGACCTGAGCCGAAGGCAGAGGCTTGACCCACTTAGCCACCCAGGCGCCCCTATCACAAATTTTTTAAAAAATCAGTTTTAAGTGTGCCTGGGTGGCTCAGTTAAGTGTCTGCCTTCACTTGAGGTTGATCCCAGGACCCTGAGATCCAGCTGCACATAAGGCTCTCTACTCAGCACGGAGTCTGGTTCTCCCTCTCCTGCTGCCCCTCGCCCACTCTTGCTAGCTCGAGAGCGCATGTGCACGCGCTTTCTCTCCAATAAATAGATAAAATCTTGTTTAAAAAATCAGTTTTACTATATAATTTATGTATAGTAAAATTCACATCTTCTTTGTATAGATTGATGACTGTTGACAAATATGATTGCCCTGATCAAGATATAGAAAATACCCATTTTCCCAGAAAGTTCTCATGCCCTTTTGTAGTCAGTTTTCTGGGCAACCACTTTGAATCATTTCTATCATTATAGATTGGCTTTGCCTGTTACAGAATTTCATATAAATGGAATTACTCAGTACATATTCTTTTGTGCTTAGCCTCTTGCTCAGCATGGTGTCTGAGATTCATCTGTTGTTGCACATGTGTCTAGTTTGTTCGTTTTTATTGTTGAGTAGTATTCCAACTGCAAAAAGTTAAATACAACTTGTTTATCCATTCACCTGTTGATAGACGTTTAATCTAATGAGTAAACCTGTTCTGAACAATCCTGTGAAGCTGACTTGGTTTCTAATAATTAGAGGTAAGTTTTCAGTTTCCCTTGGATAAAATACTAAGATATGAATTGCTGTGGTAGGTATATGTTTAACTTTATTAGAAAATGCCAGAATGTTTTTCCAAAGTGATTGCACCACTTTACACTCCTGCCAGTAGTATGTAAGAATTCCAGGTGCTTCATATCCTTGCAAGCATGTGGTATGGTCATGTAACCAAGGGTAGGGGTGCAAGAGCGCCTGGCTCCGGGGTCCCAAACAGAGCAGGTTTGGCTACTTGCTGCTGACAAAATCTAAAGGCAGAAAGACTAGCGGTGGTTAAACAAGAAAGGAATTTATTTTAGTGATGCCAACATGGGGTAGATAGTAGACTAGCATCCCAAAGCGGTCTCCAAAGTGCTGAAAATACTTCCAGGTTTATATAAGGAAAATATGGGACAAAGGTTAGTGGGTATGTGCAGGGGGGCAGTGAAGGTCAAGTCAGTCATTGTCTTGGGGTCAATCACTGCCAGAGCTCTTGCTGGCTCAGTATAGTCCTTATTGCTTGAAGTGTGGTGGTTTTGGTTCCCATCATGGAATGCATTTTACCTGCAGGGTCTTTTGCCTGAGGTAAGAGATCAGCTGGAAAGAAGAACTTAATCAGTTAGAAATTTTGAGGTCAAAACGGAAGTAGTTGAAGTCCCCTTTCAGTCATTATTATTATATGTGCTGCCAAAGCAAGCATATCATCCAGTATTATTACTTTTAGCCATTCTAGTGATTATCAAGTGGCATCTGATTGTAATTTAAATGTGCGTTTCACCTCTTTTGTGGAATATCTGTTCTCCTCTTTTGCTTTTATTACTGGGTTGTTTGTCATCTTCTTACTGAGTTGTAGAGTTTTTAAGGAATATTTTCTAGGGTGTCTGGGTGGCTCAGTTGATTAAGTGTATGACTCTTGATTTCAGCTTGGGTCATGACTCAGGGTCATGAGATCAAGCCCTGTATTGGCCTCTGTGCTCAGTGCAGTCTGCTTGAGAGGCTCTCTCTCCCTCTCCCTCTGCCCACCCTTCCCCTCCAGTCCCAACACACACATGTACTCTCTCTAAAGATTTTTTTTTTTAATTTGACAGACACAGCGAGAGAGTGAATACAAGCGGGGGCAGTGGGGGAAGGAGAAGCAGAGTTCCTGCTGAGCAGGGACCCTGATGTGAGGCTTAATCCCAGGACCCTAGGATCATGACCTGAGCTGAAGGCAGTTGCTTAACAACTGAGCAACCCAGGCATCCTGAGAGAATATATTCTAGATACAAGTCTTTTATCAGGTATATATAGATACACACACACACACACACACACACACACACACACACACAGAGTTAATGTTTTCTACGAGACTATAAGACTGTGACTTGTCATTTTTCTTTTAAGGATACCTTTTGAAGAGAAGTTTTTAATTTTGATGAAGCACACTTTATCAGGTTTTTCCCTCGTGGTTCAAGCTTTTTGTGTCCTGCTTAAGAAATCTTTACTTGGGGCACCTGGGTGCCTTAGTAGGTTAAAGCTTCTGCCTTTGGCTCGGGTCATGGTCCTGGGGTTCTGGGATCGAACCCTGCATCGGGCTCTCTGCTTGGCAGGGAGCCTGCTTCCCCCTCTCTCTCTGCCTGTCTCTCTGCCTACTTGTGATCTCTGTCAAATAAATAAATAAACTCTTAAAAAAAAAAAAGAAATCTTTACTTAACCTAAAGTTGCATCTATTTTCTACTAGAAGTTTTATAGTTTAAGCTTTTATGTTTAGGCCTTGATCCATTTTGAATTGTTGTTTCTGTATGACATGGAATAGGGTGAGGATTGTATCTATTGCAGAAGGTGTGCTGGAAAAATTTTCTTCATTGGATTACTTTGGTATCTTTGTAAAGAATCAGTTGACTATAAATGTGCAGTCTAATTCTGGACTGTATTACGTTAATAACTATATCCTTACTCAAAATCATCATTACTGTAGTTTGAATCAGGTAGTATAAGAATTCCAACTTCGTTGTTTTCTTTTTTTTTTTAAGATTTTATTTATTTATTTGACAGACAGAGATCACAAGTAGGCAGAGAGGCAGGCAGAGGGAGAGAGGAGGAAGCAGGCTCCCTGCTGAGCAGAGAGCCCAACGCGACGGGCTTGATCCCAGGACGCAGAGGCTTTAACCCACTGAGCCACCCAGGCGGCCCTCGTTGTTGTCTTAAAAAGTTATTTTGATTACTCTAGGATCTTTGCATTTTCATAAAAAATTTTTAGACTCATCAATCTCAGTTGCAGCAGATAGTGGCCAGGGTTAAATAACAAACAGGGTGGAGGCTACATTGCCTTTTATGCTAGCGTTGGAAGTTACAGTGTCACTTCTGTGTTATTCTTTGGTTATAACTAAGTCATAAGTGCACCCAGATTCAAAAGAAAAAAAATTAGAATCTACTTCTCAATAGGAGATGGATCAAGGTCAAACTACAGGAAAGCATTGGAATAAAAGATACTGGTACATTCATATTTGGATAATACTGTCTGCCACATTCTACCCTTTGGCTGCAGTAATTTACATCATCCCACATGTAAAATACACTGCGCCCTTTCCTCAAGACCCCCAAAATTTCATCCCAGTCCAGCATCAGCTTATACTCCAAGATTTGGTCCTCTAACTCAGATCTACGTGTGAATGTGGCTTTCAGTTGTAGTTTTCTTGAGTTCACTCCTTAAGTACAGTTTCTTTTATCTGAAGACTTTTATGAACTAAAGAGACCAGTTTTCTGCCTCCAGCAATGTAAGATGTTATGGGGATAAGGTAGATACTCTCATTCAAAAGATGTGGCAGAGAAAGTAGGGGAGAGAGAAGGGAATGAGGCACACAGCAGTCACTGATCTATAGTAGTTCTAAAATTCCTAGGTGAGCACATTTTGCTAGTTCTTTGATTAGAACTCAGTATTTCTCCAGGGCTTTTGGTGTTATCCTCTAGAATCTTTGTTCTGTCTTCTGAATAATCCTTTCCTTTTACAAAAAGTAACCTGGATTATAGTTGAACCCCAGCTTGCTGACTGCCTCTAGAAGTTTGAGGGCCCAAAAACCCTTTTTTCATTTTGTATTGTTTATATCTCTTCCATTTCAGGCTCATACATTTCCTTTATAAACTTGTGTATCGGTATAAAATCCGCTTCCTTAGACAAAAGCTATACTTACAAATCTCTTCAAGATAATTTCTTTTCTGGTTGGCCTTCCTGGGAGGCTGGTATAAGATAATACTCTAAAATTGTTCTAAATTTTTTTTTAACGATTTTATTTTTTTATTTGACAGAGATCATAAGTAGATGGAGAGGCAAGCAGAGAAAGAGGGGGATGTAGGCTCCCCACTGAGCAGAGAGCCTGATGTGGGGCTTGATCCCAGGACCCTGGGATCATGACCTGAGCTGAAGGCAGAGGCCTAACCCACTGAGCCACCCAGGCACCCCTAAGTTTTGTTTTTTAACAGAAAAGATCTGCTAAGCATATCTGTAAAATCTTTAAGAGGCCTTTTGTCTGAACAGGTCTATGAAGCACTACTTTAAATATTTCTGAGATCATAACAAAGGATATTAACAGATCCTTTGATTGAATTTTTCTTGACTATGGATATTTTTTCTGTTTCTTTGCATATCTGGTGACTTTTGATTAAATAAAATGGTCTTTGCACATAATATATTGTAGAGGCTCTGCATTCTGTTATCTTCCTCTAAAAAGTGTTCATTTTAAGTTTAGCAGGCATTTCAGTTACTGATTGATTCCCTTGAACTTTGAAGCCTTGGTTTTGTGCCCTTTCAGTACCAGTCTGTGAAAAGCCCAAGGTGTTTCCCAATCTAATTTGGTAGGACTCAATCTCTAAATTCTGTCTTCTTGCAGACCATGTCAGGGCTTGGTTTTAGGCTTTGTTAGGGAGGATGCAATATAGGTCTCACTCTAGAGAGGTTCTTACTCCTAGGGACAGCCTTTCTTTTGTCTCAGCTGGATGGCAGAGGTGTTATATAAGATGTTAATGAGAACTTTCAACTCTGGCAAGTCTAGCACTCTCCAGTTTCCCTGACATTGCTCTTTCCTTAGCATTGCTAGACTTCTAGTATCTCTGTTTTGCTCTCACTGTGGCCATATACATACTCTGAATGATTTCACATGTTTGAAATTTGTTGATGTTTGCTTTATGGTGCAGTAAAGGGCAGTTTTGATCAATGATGCCTACATAAGCTGTTGAAAAGAATGTGTGTCTTGTTATTGTCCAATGAAGTGTTCTAAATATGTTTATTAATTCAGGTTTGTTAATTGTTTCATTCAATTCTTGTATGGCCTTACTGGTATTTTTGTCTGTTGAATTTTATTCTTGAAAGAGGCATGTCAGTCTCTCATTATGATTATAGATTTCTGTATTTCTTTCAGTTTTGATGTATTTTGAGGCTAAGGTATTGTGTACGTATAAATTTGATACTGCTATGTCTTTTTTGTATGTTGACCTTTTGTCATTATGAAACATCCCTTTTTATTTCTATTATTCTTCTTACCCTAATGTCTCTTTCACCTGATATTAGTGTAGATATGTTAGCTTTTAGTTAGCTTTTCCTAACATCTTTTTTCAACTTTTTTTTCTATTCTCTTTCCACTTTTTTCCTATTATTTAATTTGTTTTTCATGCTAGCACCACTTAGTTGGGTTTTGCTTTTTTTAATCCAGTCTAACAGTTTTAATCTTCTAATTGGAACCTTTAGTTGATTTGTATTTAATGTAGTTATTGATATAGTTGTGTTAAAATTTATCATCTTGGTATTTATTTTCCATCTCATCTTCTATCTTGTTTATTAGGAAAAGATTAATCAAGTTTGTTTTGGTTTTGTTTTTTGTGGGGTGGTTTTGTTTGGTTTGGTTTTTTGGTTTTTTGATGATTCAGTTTTCTCCCTATATAGGCTTGTTAGTTATACAGTCTTTTACTATGCTTTTAGTGGTTATCCTAGATTACAGTATGTATACTTGTCTGATATGAATCATTGCTTTTATTACTTCCCCAACTATATTAGAATCTTAGAACTTTTAATTTTTTAAGATTATTTATTTGGGGGAGAGAGAGAGAGAATTTGAGCAGGAAGGGCTGAGGGAGAGGGAGAGAGAATCTTAAGCAGACTCTGTGCTTAAGCAGAATCTTAAGCAGACTCTATGGAGCCTGTTGTGGGGCTCTGTCTCATCACCCTGAGATCACAATCTGAGCCGAAACCCAAGAGTCAGACGCTAACCAACTGTGCCATGCAGATGCCCCACCTTAGAACATTTTAAATGTTTACCTCTTTCCTGCGTTTTATGTTATATATCCTTATTTTAATTCTACATATTTTAAGTGCCACAAAATGTTTTTCTCTAGTCAGTACTTATATTTTCCACACATAGACCTTTCGTTGTTCTTTTTAATTTTTAGGAGTTTATTTGACCAAACATCAAATCAAGCAGTGCCAATTAGAAATGGTTAGGAGCACTTCCCTTTTTGTTGTTTTTCATTCCCTCCTTCATTTCTGTTTTTTGTCTGAGATAGTTTTCTTTCTGTCTTTGGTATTTGTTTTTGGGTGTTTCTTGGCAACGAATTTAATCTGTGTGTTGTTTGTCTGAAAGTTGCTTTATTTTGCCCTTGTTTTTTTTTTTAAAGATTTTATTTATTTATTTGACAGAGAGAAATCACAAGTAGGCAGAGAGTCAGGCAGAGAGAAAGGAGGAAGCAGGCTCCCTGCTGAGCAGAAAGCCCGATGTGGGGCTCGAACCCAGGACCTGGGATCATGACCTGAGCCGAAGGCAGCGGCTTAACCCACTGAGCCACCCAGGCGCCCCTTGCCCTTGTTTTTGAGTGATATATTAGCTGGTACAAAATTCTAGGTTGCCAGTTATTTTCTTTAAAAAAGGTTAGAAACTTTCCATCATGTTCTAGTGTCTTTTTAGGTCTCAAGAATCCAGTGTTATTGTTGCTCCTTTGAAGGTATTGTGTTCTCCCCCACTTGTGACTGCTTATACAATTTTTTATCTTTATTAGCTTTCAACACTTTTGCTATATAATCTCTGAGGGAATTCTTTTTTATTGTTTTTGTTTTTTTCTGTTTATCATACCTACAATCCATGAGCTTCTTGATTCCACTTACTATATATATTGTTTCTAGAATATGCCTTTGATTCTTTTTCCTTTTTTAAAATTATTTTTAAAATTTAAATTCAATTAATTAACATATATTATTGGTTTCAGAGTTAGAGGCCAGTGATTCATGATTCATCAGTTTTATATAATACCCAGTTTACAGTATATCATGTGCCCTCCTTAATACCTATTGCCCAGTAACCCCATCCTCCCACCCACCTCCCCTCCAGCAACCCTCAGTTTGTTTCCTGTGATTAAGAGTCTCTTATGATTTGCCTCCTTCTCTGGTTTCATCTTGTTCTATTTTTTCTGCTCTTGCCCTATGATCCTCTGTTTTTTTCCCTTAAATTTCACATATCAGTGAGAATTGATTAATATGTATTCTGGTTATCTGGTGACATTATCCAGATTATCTGATAATATGTGTTATCTAATTATCTGATGACATTATCCTTTCGTTTATTTTCTCCATTTCCTTTTTTGTTTTTTTGTTTTTTTTTCTTTTTACATGTTTTATCAGTTGTTTCTTATTTTGTAGTATCTAGATCACCAGTGATTCTGGTTCTGTTGTCTGTTTGTCCCTCTTAGTTTTTGATCATTTGATTTTGTCTCCTGGCATAGCTGGTAATTTTTCATTGAATGCTGGACAGTATATATACAAATTTATAGAGGCTGTAGATAGTATCTTTAGAGAGGGTTTCTTTTTCCTCTTCTAAGTACATATAGTGGGGCTGATCACCTTCATCCAGCAGGATAAAGCTGAATAAATGCTGATCATAGTTTAAGAGATTTTGTTTACTTCTGGCACACCCCTGTTTCTAGAGTGTGGCCATCCTGTATTTTCCAACTGAGAGTCAGGATGTTCACTGGGCCCATCTGCTCTGATGGTTCCTAAATTCTAATCCTTATCTTTTCTGAACCTCAAGATTACAGAAACATCAGCTCTGCTTTTCAGTGGTTTTCTTCTTAGCTTTTCAACTTCCATCTCACTCAGCTTTAGAGTGAAGTAAATGACTTGAATGGAAATAAACTAAATTTTTGGCTCAATTCTGCCTTTCCCATTTCACCAGGCTGATGGTCCCTCATGTCTTCAAGTTTTGTCTTTTTAGTCCAATGAAATTGTCAAAAGTTCTTCTGGTTTCTTTGCTTCTTATTAACAGCCTTCTGTTTGGGTGACTCTAACCTTGTTCCAGCAACTGGACTTGGTGGAAGAGGGGAATAAATGGCAGTAGAATGCTGGCTCATCTCTTCTTGATTTCCCTTTCTCTGGAATCTTGTCCCTTCTACTTCTGGTCCTTTCAGCATCTCTTCAGTGCCTTCAAAAGACTTTGTTGTGGTGGTTTTTAAATTTGATAACATATTTCTAGCTGTTCATAGTGCAAGTGTTGGTTTGCCTCAAGCTATTCCACCTTTGCTGGAAGGAGAAGCACCAAGCCAACATTTAAAAATATGTATATATTCTTATAGAGGTATAAATCATCATTTTGAAGTGTACAATTCAATGATTTTTAATATATCAAGGTTGTTGAATCATCACCACTTTAATTTCAGAACATTTTTCATCACCCCAAAACCCCCTTATCCATAAGCAGTCACTCCCGTTATCCTCTCTCTCAGTCCCTGGCAACGACTAGCCTACCTCTGTCTGTAGAGATTACTTGTTCTGGACATTTCTATAAGTGGAATTATATAATATGAGGCCTTTTGTGTCAGACTTCTTTAATTTAGCATAATGACTAAGCCAACTGTGTGTGCTAAAATATGTAGAACATAAAATTTACCATTTTAGGGGCACCTGGGTGGCTCAGTGGGGTAAGCCTCTGCCTTCGGCTCAGGTCATGATCTCAGGGTCCTGGGATCGAGCCTGCATCGGGCTCTCTGCTCAGGGGAGATCCTGCTCTCCCCACCCCCCCGCCCCACTTGCCTCTCTGCCTACTTGTGATCTCTCTGTCAAATAAATAAATAAAAATATTTTTTAAAAATTTACCATTTTAGTCATTTTAATTTTTTTTATTTTATTAGTATTATTTTTTTAAATTTTGTATTTTTTTTTTTAAAGATTTTATTTATTTATTTGTCATAGAGAGAGAAGCGAGAGTGAGCACAGGCAGACAGAGTGGCAGGCAGAGGCAGAGGGAGAAGCAGGCTCGCTGCCAAGCAAGGAGCCCGATGTGGGACTCGATCCCAGGACGCTGGGATCATGACCTGAGCCGAAGGCAGCTGCTTAACCAACTGAGCCACCCAGGCGTCCCAAAATTTTGTATTTTTTAAGTAGGCTTTATGCCCAGCATGGAGCCCAACACAGGACTTGAACTCATGACCCCTGAGATCAAGACCAGAGCTGAGATCAAGAGTAGGATGAACAACTGACTAAGCCACCTAGGCACCCTATTTTAGCCATATTAAGGTGTAGAATTTAGTGGCATTAAGTAAATTTACATTGTTCTGCAACTGTCACCACTATCCATCACCAAAACTTTTTCATCATCCTATATTGAAACTCTGTACCCATCAAATCATCCCTCCATTACTTTTTCTTCCTAGCCCTTGGGAACTACCATAATACTTTTTGTCTTTATGATTTTAACTACCTTAAGTACCTCATATAGATGGAATAGTATATTGTCCTTTTGTGACTGAATTATTTCACTTAATATAATGTCCTCAAGATTCACTCGTGCTGTAGCATGTGTCAGAATTTCCTTCCTTTTTAAAGGCTGTGGTTTGTATATGTCATGTGTTGCTTATCCCTTCATCCATCAGTGGATACTTAGGTTGTTTCCACATCTTCGCTATTATAAATAATGATGCTGTAGAACACAGCTGTATGTCAAGACCCTACTGTCAGTTCGAGCATACATCCAGAAGTGGAATGGCTGGATCATATGGCAGTCCCATGTTTTAACTTTTTGAGGGACTGCCATACTGTTTTCCATAGCAGCTGTGTCATTGTACATTCTTGCCAACAGTGCTCAAGGGTTCCAATTTCTCCACATTCGTGTTAACACTGGCTCTTTGATTTTTTTGGTGATAGCCATCCTATATGGCTTTGAGGTGATATGTTATTGTAGTGTCGATTTATGTTTCCCTAATGATTAGTGATTTTTAAGCATCTTTTCAGGTGCTTATTGGCATTTATAGATCTTCTTTGGAGAAATGTCCGTTTATATCCTTTGCCATTTCTGAATCAGTTTGGTTTTTGTTGTTGAGTCTTAGGAGTTCTTTATATATTCTGGATATTAATCCCACATCAGATACATGGCTTGCAAATATTTACTCCCAATCCATGGGTTGTCTTTCCACTTTCTTTTTTTTTTTTTTTTTTTAAGATTTTATTTATTTATTTGAGAGAGAGAGATCACAAGTAGGCAGAGATGCAGGCAGAGAGAGAGGAAGGGAAGCAGGCTCCCTGCTGAGCAGAGAGCCCGATGCGGAACTCAATCCCAGGACCCTGAGATCATGACCTGAGCTGAAGGCAGCGGCTTAACCCACTGAGCCACCCAGGCGCCCGTCTTTACACTTTCTTGATAGTGTCTTTTCATGCCCACAATTTTAAGTTTTCATGAAGTCTATTTTGTCTTTTTTTTTTTTTTTCTTTTATTGCTGTCCCTTTGGTTTCCTATCCAAGAGATCATTGCCAAATCTAGTGACATCAAGTTTTCCCCTTACGTTTTCTTCTAAGTTTTATATAATTTTTAGGTTTTACATTTAGGTCTTTGATCCACTTTTTAGTTAATTTTTGTATATGGTATAGAGTAAGGGTCCAATTTCATTCCCCTGCATGTGGGTATTTGACTTTCCCAGTATTGCTTACTGAGAAGACTGTCCTTTTTCTGTGAATGGTATTGGTACTCTGGTTGAAAATCCTTTGACCACATATGTGAGGGTTTATTTCTGTGCTCTCTGTCCCATTTCAGTTGTCTGTATGGCTGTCTTTATGCCTGTTCCACATTGTTTTGATTATAGTAGCTTCGTAGTTAAGTTTTGAAATCAGGAAGTGTGTGTCCTCCCTTGTTCTTTTTCAGAATTGTTCTTGCCTGTTTTTGTAAACAGAATTGTGCTGGAACACAGCTGTTCTTGTTCACTTACATGTTTATGTATGGCTGCTTTTGAGCTGCTCTGGTAAAGTTGAGTAGTTGTAACAGAGACCTATGATCCACAAAACCCGAAGTGTTTACTATCAGGGTTTTTATAGAAAAAGTTTACCAATATTGGAACATTTAAACTCTTTGCTCATTTCCCCAGCTGTAGTGGATTGTACCGCAAATAACTAAATCAAAGGGAAAAATAATTTGTACAAAGATATTTATGCCACTATAGATACAAATAAAAACTAAGAAATAGTCTGAATGACAAAGCATTCTGTTATATACTGATACCCTTCATTAAAATGATGAGTATGTGGACTATGTCACTATGTCAAAGAAATATTTATATGTATGTAACATGTGACCAAAACAGAACACAAAATGATGTGTATTCATTGGTTACCGGTGCAAAATATGTGCATATATATTAACAAATGTGGAAAAGTTGAGATCTGAATAGTTTAGAGATTTTGCTTATTATATTTTATCTTCTGTTAGGACTTCTAAAATTAAAACAGTCGTGAAGTTTTATTCTGGAAAATCTCAAATGAAATAGAAAAAGAGACAGTAGTAAAATGAACCCTGTATTCCCAGTATTCTCTTCAATAGTTGTAAATACAAGGCTAGTCTGCTTTCATTTGTTCCCCTCCACCTTGGATTATTTGGAAGTAGATCCTTAAAGTCGTAACCTTTTATCTGCAAACTTCAGAGTGTTTTCACTCTATCTTCTAGCATTAAAGTCCTAGAAGCAAAAACAAAAATAAACACAATACCATTATCACACCTCAGTATTTTGAATCAATAATTCCTTATATCATGAAATATGTGGATAATCCCTGATTATCTTTTAAAGATTATTTTTACTGTTATTTCATTAAAATCCCTATAAATCCCACATTTAGTTCATTTGTCTTTCAAATCTCTTTAATCTGAGTTTTTCCTACCTTTTTTTGGTGTTCTTTTTTTCCTTGCAATTTATTTGCAGAAGAAAAGGATTCACTTGTTACTCTAGTTTCATACATTTCTAGATTTTGCCGATTACATCCTTGTGGTCTTGGTTAACAAATTTAACATAGTTCTTTTGTTTTCTAAAAATCATGGATATTATCTTTATTACATTGTCAGCTGATTCAGATACATCAATACATTATCCTTTGGTTTTTTGCTTGTAAATCAGCCATCTGGATGTTCTAATACTGCTTTTACCATGTCTTGGTGTCTCGGCTAAGAGGCCTCAGTTCGCCTGGAAACCCACCACAGGTACTGGCTGCTGCTGAAATTGCTTCCCGTTCAGATGACACTCTTGGCTGCTCAGGGGGGCTGTCCTTCTGCGTTTGACTTGGACTTCCACCTCTGGTACATGCCGACCTGTAGTCTATCTCAGGTGTAAGCGGTACCTGGCCTGCTCCATCACACTGCTGGTCGCTCCTCTGAACAGAGTGTCAGTCATCTCCATTGGCCACTCCAGTCTGTCAACATAGTCCTTCTTCCCTGTATTTTTGCAAACCAGTAGTGAGATCTCAAGGTGTGTTGAGATTCAAGTAATGTTTTGGCACATGCACATAATAGTTGTGGTGTATACATCCTTTTGCATCACATCAGGCACCATGTGGTAAGACTTGGAATTCACTGAGCTTTGTTTGTATAGTTGGGATTGGGTGGAAAGAAGAGAGAGACCCCTGCAAGTGTACCTTATACCCCCAATGAGTGAAACATAGAGATTTTTCTTGCATTGTTCCTCATTTGCCTAGTCACATTTGTTGTGATGATGTTCATAACTCATTCCTGAGAAGCTTATGTAAGTGTATGTAAGTAACTCTGGTGATTGCTGCGCACAACTGGCTCACGTGAAGGAGAAAGTTCAGAGGTATTTGCGACCAGATCTGATTCTATGATCCTGAATTTGGGTGATAATAATCATTTACTTTTAAGTCACATGTCTCTCTACCTCCTTGTTGATCCTTTTCTCTTTTTCTTTAGCGGCGTTTGGTGGATTATATTCCAGAATTTTAGGGAGGACTATCTTTGAAAGTTAAATTAATGATTTTGATAACAGGTTGTAAATTCATATGGTTCATTTTTCAGAAGATACAAAAGAGCATGCAGTGGACAGTCACATTTTGAATTGGGGAAGAATTAATTATAGAAATTTTGAAGTAATAGTTTAAGAATAGTTTAAGAGGTGGTATATATTATAATGTTATGTAAAACCCAGAAAGTTCATAATAAGCATCATGAAGCAGCAATGAAGCACTTGTAAGACATTAACTTACATGACAACAAACTTTAAATATTAGTACATCTATAAACTAAAGCCCTTTAACAAGTAAACAGTAGTTGTTGAATCCAGAAGCTGAAGATTAATTCAAAGAATACTGGTTGGTAAGGAGCTGGTTTAGACCTAAAGCCTCTGTGTAAAGGGGAAACCTGTGTCTGAACTAAGTGTACATGAGAATTGTATATACTATAATCATTTAAAAATTGCTACTGTACTTGGCCGCATTCAACCCTGGGTCAGACAGGAATTCAAAGCTAGACCTTGTAAGTTGGAATGTTTGATTGTGAATTTGTCTTTAATATTGAAAGGTTATTAGATTCTTTTCTTCCTCCTCCCAGAAACATCACACACTGCAAGGCAGAAACCAGAAAAAGGAGGTAGAATAGTTGGCAACAAATTCCCAGTACCCAATAGATCAAGTTCAGACCCCTTATCCTGCCCTGTATACTCTGACTCTGTCCTATCTGCCTACTTTCTAACCTTGCTTCCAACTGTTCCTCCAAGTGGTTACTCAATAAATTTGCTTGTGAAATAGAAACAAAAGGCCTTAAGGCCAGGAGAACATCAAATTTCATTATCAGAACCAGGTCAGAGGACCTAGCAAAACACCAAGCTGAAGTGTGCCAACCCAGCCTCAAGTGTAATTGTGTAGGGCAAGCTGCAGTTTTGGTGGAAGTAGCCATTTAGCAAGAGATGTCCCCTCTTAGGGACTCTGCTATCCAGCCACATCTTCCTTTGGGAGGAAGAATGTGATAGCCTCCCCCTTTAGGAGGGAAGAATTGAGGGCTGTGAATTAGGAGAGAGGTGACAGTAATATTATGTGACAATGCCATGGAAGTATTAGCTCTTTGGAGGGGTAGGGGCCCTGAAGCAGTGGTCGTTCTTCTTAAGGAAAACAGAATTGCTGACCTTTCCTTTTATAGTGCTTCAGGTGGAAATAGGAGAGGACCGTTTGAGGGGAGGGTAGCCAGTCAGACTTGCAGCTCCTTTTGAGCTTCTCTTTCAGTTCTCAGGCCTGGCTGGACACACAAGCAGTAAGCACCTTACGTTCTCAGTGGGTGGAAGATGTCCACAAGCCAAGGCTCATGTTGCATTCCCAGTGCTTCTTGTCACCCCGAACTCTTGGTGTCTTTGAGAGGCTTTTGTAAAAGGCCTGCTGTGGATCCTGTGGTAACAGAGAAGGGGCTGTGATATTTTAATCTCTTGCTTCTGTTAGTGGTATTGCCTTGTCCCCTTATGAACATTTCTTGTTTGGTGCCTCTCTTAGCCAGTTCCCCTTTGCTCTTCAAAAAGCAAGTAGATATCTAAGTTTTAGGTGGATACCTAAAAACTTCCAGTGATCTCTCAGTGTGAGGGCCAAGGAAGCTACTTCCACTGCTGCTGCAGGAGAGTGAATAACCCCTGATACTCACATGTGAGTGAATGTGCATTTGTGCACACATGTCCACACCCACTATCCCCCTCCACCCCTACATTTTACATTGGCCACATTAGCTTCCTCTCCCTGCCCAAACAGTTGTCAGTAGAATGTAGAAGGCTAGGAAGAAAGGGCCTTGGAAGTAGTCCTCCCTGGGACAGGGGTTGACATCTGTGCCAGCATCTAGGAAGGATCTTGAGTCTACACTTCAGTCTGCCTTGGTTGAGGGGCTCCTGAGGAGAGACAGGGAAGTGGTTGTTGGGTCGGAAGGCCCTTCTTGCTGCTGATTTTCCTAATTAATTTTAGCCAGTATTGAACTGCCTGTATTTTCCCAACTATTCCTCCTTGTCTAAAGTATCTATTCCTTTTGCTTATGTTCCAATATCTGCCTAGAATATTCTTTCTTTCCCTTTACTAGTTGGTACCTACTTATTATACTAGATTAAACCCAGGTTTCACCTATTGCAAGGAAGCATCCTGTCCCCCTTACCCAGCCCTAGGCAAGGCTGGGTTGGGTATCCTTTCCCCAAGTGTTGTTCCTGTTAGGTGCTTACCTCACATGTTTCCCCATCTGGACCATTCCATTGTGCCTTGGTACTGGGCTTGGTAATCAAATGCTCCTATGTGTGTTGGGCTAAACTAAAAGGCAAGTAGCAGGAGAGGCAGCAGTAGCTAGTTTGTGGTAGTCTCATGTGGAGATTTAGAATGAAGATGTGGTCTACAGTCTCATGTGGCTGGGGTGTGTGTGTGTGTACATGTGTTCACACATGCAAATGTGTATTTGTAAGAAACATTCATTTTGTGAGAACAATGCAGGTTGTATCATTTCTGCATCTCCTTTTGCTTTCTTATTTCTGATCTTTTAGTAAGATAAACAGTTAAGGTTTGAATTTTCCACATAAGTAGATACTGTTCCCCAGCATGGCTGACTAAGCCCTGTTGCTTTGTTTGCTCCTGGACTGTTCAGTGTGGTCAGGAGTATGAAGTTCCACAGAGTGTGGCAGGACCTGGGTTTAAAGAAGAACATTTTCCCTAAGAGAGCTTTCAACATCCCCATTTTACAGATGTGGGGAACTATGGCTCAGAAAAGTTGAATCCGTGAACAAAGAGCTAATAAGTAAGTGACAGAGCCAGGATTCAACACTAGCCTGACATTGCCTGACCATGAAGCTTATTCTGTTAACTCTCTGCTTCTGTTTTCCTGCTTGTTTCCTATATGCCCACAGGCGAGCTATTTCTTTCTTTCTTTTTTTTTTTTTTTTAACTTTTTACGGCTTTGGTTTCTCAAATTTAGAATGAGGGGAGCAAAATTCACCTTGCCATTATCATAAGAAAGGAGATAAGAAACCAGATAAGAAACCAAACTCATTCCTTGTAGCTGGAATGGGAGTAGTCCTAGGAAAAGCATCAGCTGTTTTATATGGTGCTTAGTATGTGCTGAACCTAGTTCCAGCACTTCGTCTAGGCTCTCTCACATAACCATCTTCTCAACTGTCAGGCTGAGGAATAGCATGACAGTTGTTACTCCCTTTTTATAATTGAGGAGCAGATAAGAGACAGCAGGTGTTCACACCCCAGAAGTCTGATTTCAGTGTCCATAATGAAACCCTATGCTCAGTTATCTCTCAGGAAATGTTAGTTCCCAACTCCGTGCTGTTCTAGAACCTGACATCCACATAAAAGAGACCATAAGGAACCCACAATGGCAATAGGGGCTATATACCAAGCCACAGAAGATAAGCAGTGATGGAGTATCTGGAACACTTGTGATTTTTTTTTTTTTTTTTGAACACTTATGATTTTGTGACTTGGCCACTGGCTGATGATATGTTATTTTTTGGTGATTAGGTGCATACAATGATGACCCATGATATGTCTGTCTTTTTGTTTGGGGACATTGGCTTACTGGTTCACTCACTGAAGTCTATGGCAACACTGTCTCCCTTTACCAAAGCCACAGTGTTCAGTGTTTCTTACCCCATTGGCACCTGAGTCCATACTGATATAAATAAATATTTATATATTGATATAAATATTGATTTATTTATAAATAAATGTTGAATATATAAATGAGGGAGAAGGGACAGATCTTCCTTACAGAAGAATTCCAAATAATGAATGTTGACGTGAAGAGGGAAATAGAAAACCACTGTTAGAACACAACAGTAATAATTTCTCAAGGTAAGATCCACTGATAGATGTTAAAATGAGTGGGTAAATTTTAAGAAACTGGATATTTGCATTCTCAAAGCCTCACAGTCCCCTACCACCCCAGATATTTGCATGTGATTTTGACATATGTCCAGAAATTCTCTGATGCCCCCTCTCAGGAAATAGTGCTTAATTCTCTTTCCCTTGAATGTGCCTGGGCTTAGTGATTTGCTTCTAAAATATGGAAAGGGGAAAATAGTGATTTTATAGTGGAAAAATCTGGCAGATACCACTTCAAACAAGTGATTAAGGTTAATATCACCAGTAATATGATACATGATAGCATGTATCCTGATAAGATGTGATGAGTATCCTTCTCATCATACTTTACTTCTTCTTTCCTTTACTTTACTTCTGCAGTATTCTTCCCCACAAACCATAACTCCATTCTGATTATAAGAAAACATCTGATGCTCAAATTAGGGGACAGTCTGCAAAACACCTCACCAGTACTTTTCAGAAAACTGTCAAGGTCATGAAAGACAAGAAGAGAAACTGCCACAGTTCAGAGAGACTGAGGCATGAGAGCTAGATACAATATGATATCCTGGATGGAATCCTGTAGCAGAAAAAGGACATTAGTGGAAAACTGGTGAAACCCAAATAAAGTTTAAAGTTAAGTTAACAGCATGGGGTGCCTAGGTGGTGTATTTGGTGGAGCATCCAGCTCTTGACTTCAGCTCAGGTCGTGATCTTGGGTCATAGGATCAAGCCCCACATCGGGCTCCGTGCTCAGAGTGGAGTCTGCTTGAGAGTCTCTCTCCCTCTCCCTCTGCGCCCTGCCTCATGTTTTCTCTCTCTAAAATAAATAAGCACATCTTTAAAGTTTAGTTAAAAACAAACAAAAATTATCCCACCAAAACCCCAGACTTCCTGAGTCCTTCCTGCCTGAGATCCAAGTGGCATTGATCAGTGCATCTCAGTTATAGCATTTATATTCTAGCTTTAAATTGCTCTTACCTTTGGGAAAGACTTTTTAGTTGTGTACTTCTTATATCTGGGAGCTCTGGTGGATTTGGAGACAAGCTTATGATCTATGTGACTGTCAAAGCCTGCCCATCCCATAAACAGAAAGCTGCTCAGCAGACTGAGGAAGACAGGTATGCACATGGACCTTCCTACGCCGGCCCTAGTCCTTGTCAGTGTTTCATGCCACAAACGACATTCCTCTGCCAGAAATTTCCTCCTCTTCTGCCCTCCCTCAAGGCAGTACCTTTAGACATTCTCACCTTTCAAGGCTTCACTCATATTTTACTTCTCATTGAATTCCTTGTGTGATCACACCACAAAGTATTGTCTTTCATATTCCCCTGACCCTAAGGCAATTATTCTGGATTGAGCTAATTATCTCTGGCTTCGAAAAATGATGTCTTATATTTTTAACTTCTTTAGATCAGTTAACCTGCCCTTCCTGTGGTGTTTAGCACACCTTGCTTTATTATGTCTAGAAACAAACTCCTTGCAAGGAGGAAGTCATATAAACATCCCTTGAAGCATCTTGGACAGTGTTTGCCATGTTGTAAGCCCTCATTGACTGGCCAGTGAATTGGAGTGGACACTTTAGGACATCAAAAGGAGGAATATTCCCTTTGTTAGCAGATGAGACACAAGTGAGTGTGAGCTGTACTTGGAACCTCTTGTCCCTTTCAGAGCATTCTGAGGCCATGAAGCTTCCTCACTCTGATCAGAGTGCTAAATTTAGCAAGAGCGATGGCTATTACTTGTTGTGAGCCTGCCCTGGAGCAGGCTTGGTTCTAGACATGCACACATGCACATGCACATACATGAAGACATGATTTGTCCTCATAACAGCTCTGAAATATAGGCATCACTGTTCTCATTTTATAAATCAGTCCACTGAGATTCAAAGAGCCGTAAGTCACTTGCTTTAGCTTACCAGCTAATAAGTTGTTGAATTGAGATTTGAACCCAGGTGTGCCTGCATCAAAACCCACTTTTCTCCCCATAACGGTTAGTCCCTGTACCTCTGTCTCCTTGTCTTTTCAGACCCATCCCTGGAAGACATGTGTGGCACTGAATGTGCCCAGCTGGAGGAAGATGGGCAGCGGCCACCGCGGTGCACTTCAACTACCTCATCTCAGTCTGAGCCTTCAGAGCAGCTTAGGCGCCCCCAAGGCAAGAGCCTAGCCTCCGAGGACCCCAAAAAGAAGAGAGCTCAGAAGCCCTCCCATATGAGGAGAAACATTCGGTGAGTTGTGCTCAGGGTGAGAGGAGAAGGGAAGGAGGAGAGGTATTACCTTCATTTGAAGGCTGTCAGTAGCAGCACCGGTTTGATCAGGAGAGTCCCTTTTCCAAAGAAGAAAAGTATAAGCTGTGTGCCCCAGTTAATAGTGGAGATGCATTTCAGGACCACCCCAGGCTGTCAGACATTGTGGGGCAAATGTGGGCGCTCAGGCTATGCTGGGGAGTTTCCTACTCTCTGGAGACCCTGGGGGCAGCCCAAGTATGAGAGAGTGCTCTTGTTGGACTCTTTTTTTTCCCTTACGTTCCCTTCTGATCTCTGAAGAGATCAAAGAAGTTGAATTCTTATTTTCTTAGAGCTCAACTTCGGTTGGCAGGAAATTCTCTGGTCCAAAGCAGGGCTTTTTCCTTGAGCTAAGTGAATGGAAGATGTGAGCTTCCTTAACTGTCTAAATACCCCTTCTGTCACAGCCCTTCCTTTTTTTCCCATTGAAAGGAGATCAATGAGATTTTTTTCTCCTCTTACCCTCATCTTTTTTGTTTTTGAACGTAATGATAGCTTAAAAATTTTACTCAGACTCTGGGAAATAAAGATGCAGAATCATCTATAATCCTACTTTCCCAGATAACAACTCTATTTTTTAATATTATTTTTAATATTATTTTTCAGCTTGATAAATCACAAATTACTCTGTTTTACTCTTGATCTGTCGTGTGCAAAGAGGAGTTTTCAGGGACTTGTCTTAGAAAGTTAAATAATATGAAAAAATGTTAGCCCAGAATCACCTGAGCCTGGAAGTCCCTCCCACTTTTTTTTTTTTTTTTTTTTAACCTTGCCTTTTGCATGGATGTGTGGGACTGATGGGACTTCTCTTCCTCATGCCTCAGATCTGTGAGGTCAGCAGTGAACTCTTTAGCTTGACATTACGTTGCCCAAATCTCAAACCAATCCAAGTGTTCACTCTTGTAATGTTTAGAAAGCTGCTCCGAGAGGATCAGTTGGAGCCAGTTACCAAAGCAGCACAACAGGAGGAGTTGGAAAGAAGGAAACGCTTGGAGCAGCAGAGGAAGGATTACGCAGCCCCCATTCCTACAGTTCCTCTGGAGTTCCTTCCTGGTAAGCAGTGGAAGTGGCGGGAAGTGGAGGGAGAAGAGGCCTTGGGCACACACAGAAGTGTGGATCTGAAATAAGATTGTGGCCTCTCTGGAATATTTTTGAGTCATTCAGTTTCTTAGGAACACATGATTAGAAACATCTAAAAGGTTAAGATGGGTAAAAATGTACCCCTCAGGGGTCCTGGCTGGCTTAATGGGTAGAGCATGGGACTCTTGATCTCAAGGTTGTGAATTCAGGCCCCATTTTGAGCATAGACTATACTTTAAAAAAAAAAAAAAATGTGCATGTGTGTGTGTTTTTTTTTTTTTTTTTTTTTTTTTTTTTTAAGATTTTATTTATTTATTTGAGAGACGGAGATCACAAGTAGGCAAAGAGGCAGGCAGAGAGAGAGGAGGAAGCAGGCTCCTTGCTAAGCAGAGAGCCTGATGCGGGGCTCGATCCCAGGACCCTGAGATCATGACCTGAGCCGAAGGCAGAGGCTTAACCCACCAAGCCACCCAGGCGCCCCTGCATGTGTGTGTTTTTAATATACTCCTCAGATTGATATTATTTAAATTTTTTCTCCCATAACTTTGAATCTTAACATGCCAAGGGATTAGGATCTTTTTTAGTGGTCAGGTGGGTGCTAGGAGATAAGAACCAATAAAGATAAGGGAAGTTTGAAAGGGGACTGAGGTATTTAAGACACCCCTCTCCTTCGCTCCTCATGGGGTAGTTCCCTTGAGGGCAACAAAGGAAGAAGGCCAATAAGTCATTTGGAAGCTAGGTCTGAGCTAAGTGTGGTTTTGACATTCCCTTCCATCTTTTCTTCCCTAGAGGAAATTGTCTTAAGAGCAAGCGATGGTCCCCAACTGCCTCCTCGGGTCCTTGCCCAGGAAGTCATTTGTTTGGACAGCAGCAGTGGCAGTGAGGATGAAAAAAGCAGTCGAGATGGTAAGGTTGAGCCAGAGGTGCCTCCACTTCCTCCCAACTCAGTGCCCCTGAGTAATTGGCTGTACCTCTGACTAGAAATCAGTCCTTCCCCATTGGGTTTGGGGGTCTGACTGTGACAAATGTCCCTGAGTCTCCTTGTAAATGCAGGGTTTTCCCTTGTCTTAACTCGAAGCTGGAAGAGGGAAATAATAAAACTCAAAACTTTACAAGTGATGACAGGTTGTAACTTTTTTGCCATGCCGTAATGCTTTAGTGATGAGCAGTAAATTATCTCCGCTCCCTGGGTTTTTGTTCTGTTTTGTTGGCTGTCTCAGAAGTTATTGAACTGAGCTCTGGAGAGGAGGACACTCTGCACATTGTGGACAGCAGTGAGTCTGTCAGTGAGGAGGATGAGGAAGAGGAGAAGGGTGGCACCCATGTGAATGACATCTTAAACCAGCGTGATGCTCTGGGGCGGGTCCTCGTCAACCTGAACCACCCTCCAGAGGAGGAGAATGTCTTCCTGGCCCCGCAGTTGGCACGGGCAGTGAAACCTCATCAGGTACCACAAATCTTGACGCTCCTCTTTGTTTCCTTTCAGCTTCCTTGCTGAGAGCATCACCTGCTGGTAGTTTTTAGCATCACAGCCTGTGAAGTACTTGCACGGTACCTAGAGCCTCTATTGGAAAGGCCTGATCCTTCCTCCTAGCATTTGATGTTTCAAATTTCTCTTTTTCTTTTTTCTTCCTTTCTTTTTAAAAAAGATTTTACTTGCTTATTTGACAGAGAGAAAGGGAACATAAGCAGGGGGAGTGGGAGAGGGAAAAGCAGGCTTCCCACTGAGCAGAGAGCCCTATGTGGAGTTCGATCCCAGGACCCTGGGATCATGACCTGAGCCAAAGGCAGACACTTAATGACTGAGTCACCCAGGCACCCCAGTGCTTCAGGATTTCTGATGAATGGGAAGGCCAAGCCTTACGTTTGCCCTGTTGTGTAGAAGGTGCTACATCTCTTGGCTTAATGATCTTGAGCTTCCTCTCTGAGAGTTGCAAGACTGATTGAGATGCTGTCTGGAGGGCAGTGCTTTAATTAGGAATTGATTTGATTCTGGAAGTAGTTCCAGAAGAGATTTAAGAATCAGAAGTCTGAGCAACTTTCTGATAGGAGGGAACAGAGTAGTTTGTGTTGACCCAGAGCCCTGAACCAAGACCAGTGAGTGGACGTTCCATGAAGACAGAGGTTGACTCAACACAAGAACTCTTAATAAGAACTGCTCCTCATGGAATGGGCTAGGTAAGCAACCAGGGACTGAGTGAGAGACCCTGTCAAGAATTTGGTACTACAGATTTTTGCCTTAGATGGTTCATTGTACAAGGTGAATGATTTTCTGTTTTCTCTAGGAAGACTGTCACCAGCCAATAGACTAGGCAGGGTACAGGGAAACTTCCGTAGCCATCCACAACTCTCTGGTGTGGTGTCTCCTCATTTATTTAATTCTTACTAATTCCAAGATGAATGAAACTAAAACTAAAGCCCTGGTCTTTTTTTTTTTTTTTTTTTTTTTGGAAGATTTTATTTATTTATTTGAGAGAATGAAAGAGAGAGAGAGCATGAGAGGGGAGAGGGTCAGAGGGAGAAGCAGACTCCCCGCTGAGCAGGGAGCCCGATGTGATACTCAGTCCCAGACTCCAAGATCATGACCTGAGTCAAAGGCAGTCGCTTAACCAACTGAGCCACCGAGGCATCCGTAAAGCTCTGGTCTTTGCCAGCTCCTTTAACTATTGCCTGTGTTTGTCCCTTGTCAGATTGGTGGGATCCGGTTCCTGTATGATAACCTGGTTGAATCTCTGGAGAGGTTTAAGACCAGTAGTGGCTTTGGCTGTATCCTGGCCCACAGCATGGGTCTGGGGAAAACTTTGCAAGTGATATCCTTCATCGATGTCCTCTTCCGCCACACGCCAGCCAAAACTGTCCTTGCCATTGTGCCGGTAAGAGTTGGGGAAGGCATTATGTAGTCAGCCCTCTGAGGAACTCTGGGTTAATGCCTTGCTGGGTACTGAAAAGCTCAATGAGCTCAGCTTTGAGCTTGTTTCTTAAAACTCTCTTCCCGGACTTGGCTTTTTACCAGGTCAATACTCTTCAGAATTGGCTGGCAGAGTTCAACATGTGGCTTCCAGCTCCTGAAGCCCTTCCAGCTGACAATAAGCCTGAAGAAGTCCAGCCTCGCTTCTTTAAAGTTCACATCTTGAATGATGAGCACAAGTAGGTGGCCTACCTTCTGTTCTTTGGTTTTAAATTGTGGGTTTTTTTTTTTTTTCCTTTTAAATTGTTGTGGGTTTGGTTTTTTGTTTTTTTGTTTTTTTTCAATTTTTTAAGAGATTTTATGGATTTATTTGACACAGAGAGAGAGATCACAAGTAGGCAGAGAGGCAGGCAGAGAGAGGGGGAAGCAGGTTCCCTGCCGAGGAGAGAGCCCGATGTGGGGCTCGATCCCAGGACCCTGAGATCATGTCCTGAGCTGAAGGCAGAGGCTTAACCCACTGAGCCACTCAGGCGCCCCTGCCCTTGCCTTTTAGACTTCTTTCCGGGGTCTGGATATCAGTGCAGTATATTTGCTTATGAACCCTGTCTTCCCAGATTCTTTTTGGTTTCTCGATGTGCCCCAGCCCCTTGTTACTCATTTTTTTCTCTACCTGGCTTTTCAGTAAAGTCAGGTAGCCTGGGAAATTCCTTATGTTCTGCTTAAAGATGCCTTTATATCCTTAAAAATGCATACATCATCCTATTTTTCCCATGTGGACAGTAATAAAATTCAACATGATGAAATGAAACTGTCCACCTTTTACATTTCTCTTTCTTAGAAGCCTAATCAGCAGTCTCTTTTCAGCACTGATCTATAGTTGAATTTTAATGGTACAACTTCCAAGCTTTGAAAAATACACACTTTTGTTTTAGATCAAAATAAAATTATCTTTTCATTTCATAAATTCAACTTGATATCCCAGATTCTAAAGCTATTTCTTGGTTCAAGCCAACTATCCATATTATCTTCCCCCGGCCCCTGCTGGCATGGATAATTGAGAAGATAGACTTTGTTTTCTGCAGAGGCTGTCTCTTGTGATCTTTGTTCACACACATCTAAGTGAGGAGACTGAGTGGCCCCCTGGGTAGTTGATCACCTGCCCCCTGGGTAGTTGATCACCTGCTCTTGTTTCTTGGATTTCAGGACTGTTAGTCCACATGCAGTTAATGAATTATAGCCCGGGCTTAGTTGTTTAGGAGTGGAGGGACTGTGCTGAATGTTGGCTCTGCTGCTCTTTCTCCTTTATGGTTTGTCCTTGGCTCTTTACTCAACAGGGCCCGGGCAGGTAAAATGAAGAATATTGTCCTTGCTTTTACTACCTTGTATTTATTATGGGAATAACTTGAAATTCTCTCTCAAATGTAGAATTGTAGCCATGCATGTATATCCAAGGGAGTTGTCACTTTTGTTTTTCTTTTCTTTTCTTTTTTTTAACAAGACCAGGAAGGGGTGGGTGGGTGGGTGTGGAGGGAGAGGGAGAGAATGAATCTTAAGCAGGCTTCATGCCCAGCACGGAGCCCAACACGGGGTTTGCTCTCACAACCCTGAAACCATGACCTGAGCCAAAATCAAGAGTCAGATGCTTAACCGACTGAGCCACCCATGCATCCCAGGAATTGTCACTTTTGCTTGCCCTGTACCATTGCATTTCTGTTTTTCTGCTCTTTAACTGTCATCGGTGACCCAGTCTATCCTCAGTGACATGAACATCTCTGGGATGCTAGGAAAGTCCTTGGGCAACTGGCTGGCCATTGTGATGCTGCCACTGCATGTACATCAACATGGCTCTGATTGTGAGCAGTTCTTCCTGGGGAACAGTGGAAGCAGTAATTTTTTTCTCTGTTCACTCTTGCAGGACAATGGCAGCTCGTGCTAAAGTGATGGCTGATTGGGTGTCAGAGGGTGGGGTGCTGCTGATGGGGTACGAAATGTACAGACTCCTCACCCTGAAGAAATCCTTTGCCACAGGTAGATCGAAGAAAACCAAGAAACGTTCTCACCCGGTCATCATTGATCTGGATGAGGAAGACCGACAGCAGGAGTTTCGGAGAGGTGGGAACCTGTCCCCAGGGTGCGCTTAGTGCTTAGTGGGTAGCGTTTCAGGAAGAAGAAATAGTGTTTGTAATAGCACCAAGTCACATTTGAAAGATTATCGATGAATTGTATTGTCATGAGCCAGAATTCCTGGTCCCTGAGATAGGTGGGATGGCCTCCACTGGCTCTCAGAAGGTGCTGCTTTCCTTGCCTGCTGTGGAATTCTGGGTGGGCCATGCACAGGCTGGCTCAGGGAGACTCTCCTGCCCATTTGGCCCTGTTTCTCTGACAGCAGTTGAGAGAGTGCTGGTCCCCCTCACCTCATCCTAAAGGTGTTCTGAGATAGCATCAAGAAAATATTTATACAGTATTTAAATCACTAGCATACAGAGTAGTAGTAATATTATGAATTTATAAAAGAATTTCTCTCCATTTTTTTAATGAAAGCCATTCTCATAGTTGTAGTTCTATTATTTCTCTAAGGGGTTTTTGCCCATTTGGGACAAAAAGGGGTTTTTTTTAGGTTCAGAGGCTGTTGCATTTTTTTTTTTTTAAAGATTTTATTTATTTATTTGACAGAGAGAGATCACAGGTAGGCAGAGAGGCAGGCAGAGAGAGAGGAGGAAGCAGGCTCCCTGCTGAGCAGAGAGCCCGATGCGGGACTCGATCCCAGGACCCTGAGATCATGACCTGAGCCGAAGGCAGCGGCTCAACCCACTGAGCCACCCAGGCGCCCCGAGGCTGTTGCATTTTATAGGTCTCTTCATCTGTAGATTATGTTTGTTCTAGGTTTCCTTCTCTGGTAGAGCTGGTATGAATTTGCCATTTAGCAGTGACTGGCAGGTAACTCCAGGAAGATTCTTTCCTTTAGCTAACTCCCTACCAGCCAGCCTGCAGATTCTTTCAAGACGCTGACAAGGGTGAGAGCCAGCTGCAGTGTCTGGATGATTCCCATCAGCCTCACCTAGACCCGTTTGTAATCCTAGTCTGGTACTCTGTAAAGTCATGCTCTCTGCCACCCAGTTGGCATAAGCCCTAGGAAGGCAAGGTGTTTTACCTTTAGCCTAACAGAAAAAAAGACAAAAATAAGAAAAGGAAAGAGGGAAAAGAGGTATTTACTGCAAGAGTCATTAGTCCAGGTTAACAGGTCACACCAGATGTGCAGGAGCCTGGATGGTTGGCTCCCTTTCACTAATGGGGGCTGACTCTTGCTTTCCTGCTTCCTTCATTTCTTCTGTCTCCTCCAGGGTGCACCCTTACTTCTCATATTGTTGACTAAGAGCAGGCCCTCTCACCCTCTGACTCCGGATCCTCTTCCCTCCCTAGAGTTTGAGAAGGCCTTATGCCGCCCTGGCCCTGATGTGGTGATTTGTGACGAGGGACACCGCATCAAAAACTGCCAGGCCAGCACCTCGCAGGCCCTGAAGAACATTCGCTCTCGCCGTCGGGTGGTGCTGACTGGGTACCCCCTGCAGAACAACCTCATTGAGTACTGGTGCATGGTGGACTTTGTGCGCCCAGACTTCCTCGGCACCCGGCAGGAGTTCAGCAACATGTTTGAGCGCCCCATCCTGAACGGACAGTGTATTGACAGCACGCCTCAGGATGTCCGCCTGATGCGCTACCGGAGCCACGTCTTGCACAGCCTCCTGGAGGGGTTCGTGCAGAGGTGAGCTGTCCCTAGGGCTCTGTCTTCTGAATCCTCAGAGAGATCGTGTGTAATGGGAACACAGAGCTGTCCTAAAGGGGGACTATTACAGCAGGAGGGTCCCTTTCTAGTGCGTGATAGTAAAACTTTCCTTTTAGTGAATAGCTTTTCCTGAATAGCACACAAATGATGGATAGCTGCTGTTTCAGTCCTCTGAAAGTTTGGCCTAGAAGTGCTTCACTCAGAAGTTAATCTTTGAAGTTTCTAGAGATACCTGCCTCACTTGCTGAGAAGCAAAAGAGAGTTAGCCTTCTGCTGACTTGGCAGAAGCATAGAAGTGCTGCTTCTCAGCGGCATGGCCTCACCAGTTTCAGCATCTTGGTAGATATAGTTAGGGTAGTCTAAAGCAGTCTCCTTGTTTTTCCTTATTAAGATGGCATTTGTGCAGAAAGCTGAGAGAAATAGCCCTGACTCCGGGTAGGAACCTGAAGTTCCCTGTCTTTGCCACCCAGTCCTCTTTGCTCTAATTCTTATCCTTAAAATGAGTTTCCTCTGATGGTCATTAAACCAATCCTCATTATCGCAAGGCTGCTGTGAATGTGGAGATCCCCAAGAGGAGGTGGGGCAGAAGCACAGAGTTCTCTTGTTTCCCTGCACTGACCCATCCTGGCCACAGAGGCTTGACAGGTCTGATCCCTGCCTTTGTAGGAGAGGCCACACTGTGCTGAAGATTCATCTCCCTGCCAAGGAAGAAAATGTGATCCTGGTGCGGCTCTCGAAGATACAGAGAGATTTGTACACACAGTTCATGGACCGTTTCCGAGACTGTGGTAGCAGTGGCTGGCTGGGGCTGAACCCCCTTAAGGCTTTCTGTGTGTGCTGCAAGGTATGTTGAGACCTCAGAGAATGCTGACATACAGATGAAGGATGCACATGGTCCCAAGGGAGTTATTCCTGCTGGGAGTCCTTGATAAAGGAAGAATAAAGTGAGAGGGGCCACCCTTGGTTGTGTCTGCATGGGAGCCTGGGGGACCCCAAGAAGAGATTGGCGGTGTGTGCTGCTCAGTTCCTAGGGGGGCCACCCATAGCCTAGGATGTAAATGGTGCTCCTTGCAGTTGGGCAATTCATTTGTACAACTTGTTTTACTGAATTTGAGAAATCATTTCCTTTCTCACTAATTTTTTCCCCTTGGGAAAAAAGGGGTAATGGAAGAACTTGTAGGGCATTTTGACTGCTAACGTAATCAAGATTCAAGATACATAAAGCTTAGAAAAGTGTTTGGGGTACCTTCTGTTTGATTCTGTGTTTAATGAGATTGAGATCTCTTTCATCCTAGTAATGCTTGAGATGGTTTGGGGACAGAAGGGCCCAGGTATCTTTAGCACAAAACTCCATGAACAGGTGGATGAACCCTGACTTGTCTTTAGTATGTGCTCCCTGTTGCCTAATGAGGGACCTGTTTCTTTGACAGCTCTCAGCCGACCTGTTGGGTATTATTCCCGATTGAGCACTGCTTTAATAAGTCAGTTGAAGGTGTGTGTCAGGGGACAGATGGGATTTCAGAATGTTTTTTTTTTTTTTTTTGTAGCCACAGTCCTAGACCAGGGCCAGGAAGCTACAGCAGACATGGTCTTTGAGGATGCTACAGTGCCAACATGCCCTTCCTATTATCCCACCCCCACCCCCACCCCTCCGGCCCCCTGCACCCCAGGAATTCTCAACTCCTGCCAGGAATAGTCCCTGAAATGACTTCTGGTTGGTCATCTGTAAGTCAGATACCTTTGTCCATAGGGAGAGATTAGTCTTGTTTCATCTAGTAGTTGGCTGTAGCCGTGCAAAACAGGAACATTATTATTCTTATTTAAAAAAGAAAGCAAGGCTTTTGACCCAACCTTTCTGATTGTGTACCAAATATATGGGCATGTCCACTGATAGGAACTCTTGCACTCGTGTTAAATGGCAATCACAGTTGGTTAGTTAAAATGAATGTGTAGGCTTTTTTGGCTCTGAGGGGGTTGGAGATACTTTGATTTTTGGTGTGACAGTGTATGCTGTGGGAGGTGTGTATTTGAGCAAGTGCGCGTTTCCAGACTCCTGGAATACCCTTAGATTGTTCTCTGCCCTGTGCCACTTCTCCTTTAACTTGAACCTCAGATCTGGAATCACCCGGATGTGCTATATGAAGCCCTTCAGAAGGAGAGTCTGGCCAATGAGCAGGACCTAGATGTGGAAGAGCTTGGCTCAGCGGGAACTAGTGCTCGTTGCTCATCACAGGGAACAAAAGGCAAGGGGGAGGATAGCACCTTGGCCTCCTCAGTGGGAGAGGCAACGAACAGCAAGTTCCTACAGGGGGTTGGCTTCAACCCTTTCCAGGAGCGAGGCAACAACATTGTCACGTATGAATGGGTGAGTCAAGCAGATCGTCTGCTCATAAACCACTGCTAAGAAGGGATGGTATGAATCCTCTGTGAGGAAAGGGTGGGGGTTGCTCAATGTACTATTCTGCCAAGGTCTCTGAAGGGAATTATAAAGGTTGTCCACACACTTCTGCTTTGGGAGGAATGAATTTTATTTCTAGTGTTCTGGCATGGATGTGCTCTAAGCTGCCTCATTTCTCTCTCGCAGGCCAAGGACCTTTTGACTAATTACCAGACTGGGGTCTTAGAGAACTCTCCCAAGATGGTACTGCTTTTCCACCTGATTGAGGAAAGTGTGAAGCTTGGGGACAAGATTCTTGTGTTCAGGTAGGAAGAGAAATTCCTCTATGACATCATATATCTGTAGTAGAGTGACATAATCCCTACAGAGTGAGACCATCTGGGGTCACCACAGCTCCCCTTCACCTTTTTTGTCTTCATGCTTCTACAGCCCAGTGCTGCTTATGAGGACCTTATTTATTTATTTATTTATTTATTTATTTATTTATTTATTTATTAGAGAGAGAGAGAGAGAGAGAGACAGTGAGAGAGAGAGCATGAGCGAGGAGAAGGTCAGAGAGAGAAGCAGACTCCCGCAGAGCTAGGAGCCCGATGCGGGACTCCATCCTGGGACTCCAGGATCATGACCTGAGCCGAAGGCAGCCGTCCAACCAACTGAGCCACCCAGGCATCCCTTATGAGGACCTTCTTGAATTTCATCTCTTTCTTGGAGTTTATTTTGCCCAATTTGATTTCTCTGCAGAGAACAATTTAAAACCCTAGGCTGACATTGGAGGTCATAGTCTAAACCTTCAAATTATGGCCCAGGTCAGATCTGGTCTGTGGCCTGCCTGAGAGCTAGTTTTTATTTATTTATTTATTTTTAAGATTTTATTTATTTATTTTAGATAGATAGTGTGTGTAAGCAAGCTGGGTGGGAGTGGGGGCAGCCAGAGGGTGAGGGATAGGGACAGACAGCCTCCCCACTGAGCATGGAGCCCAACGTGGGGCTCAATCTCATGACCCTGAGATAATGACCTGAGCCAAAATCAAGAGTCAGACATTCAACCAACTGAGCACCCCTAGTTTTTACATTTTTAAAGGGTTTTTAAAAAGAAGAAGAAGAAGAATATTTGACAGACTCTGTGTGGTCTGCAAAGCCTAAAAATATTTACTCTTTGGTCCTTTATAGAAAACATTGATTTCTTGTCTAATCAGCTTTGGTCTTTCCCCAGCCTTTATTTATTTTTTTTTAATTAAAAATTTTTTGTGGAGGCACCTGGCTGGCTTAGTCAGTAGAGCATGTAGTTCTTACTTTCAGGGTCATGAGTTCAAGCCCCACATTTGGCATGTAGCTTACTTTAAAAAAAAATAATAAATTATTTATTTACATGTTTATGTATGTATATATGTATTTTTATGCTTTGTGTATAAGGTCAGATAAGTAAAATGATCTGTTCCAGAGTCACATTCTCAGTCTGGCCAGAACTTTGATGTCCATCAACGAGTGACTCCTTAGGGAAACAGACTTAAAGTTGATTGTTTGTTTGGTTGTTGTTCTGACTAGATTATACTCCGATGAGAGCTGAATGGCAGCAGCCTGGCTTGGCAGCCTCGCAGAGTGAGGGTTTCCATGGGTGACACACTTTGAGAGGATAGCAGTGATTCTACCTGGGGGGAGAGTCTAGTGTTTCACTGGTTTCAAGTTATCACTTCTGAGGAGACTGCCTCTCTAATATAATGTGAAAGCAGCCAAGTGATTTCTGTCTCCTTAGTAAGACCCGTAATATTGATTGTGGCTTATAATTAGATCTAATGTATATTCATGCTATGTTAGTTTTTAATGCTGATACTATTTGTTACTATGCACTGAGGTAAGCCCCAGAATTTTTCAACTGAGGAAGTAATAGGGTAGCAGATTTAGTGGGCTGATGACAATAAGTGTGTAGATGACTCTACTCCCATTCTGAGATAGGGAGAATACCCTTGGTGGTTCTTTGTGGGGTTGCCTCTCATGGGGTGCAGATTCTGGTTGCTCCCACTGTCTGAAGGCTGCAGATGATTTTGTGCCTGTTGGGGAACAAGATTCCATTGGGTCTGGAAGCCTTCTGAACCAAATGTTGTCCCTTCCAGCCAGAGCCTTTCCACCTTGGCTCTCATTGAAGAGTTCCTAGGGAAACGAGAAGTGCCCTGTCTACCTGGTGCTGATGGGCAAGGAGTACAGAAGTGGGTACGAAACGTCAGCTACTTCCGTGAGTTCATTGCTGCTTTGTTGCTGGAATCTTGGCAGGGTCTGCTTAAGGTTTCTCTCTAATTCTCTGCCTTTTTATCTTCTCTTCTGTCCTCCATCAAATGCATGGGCATAGCTGAAGTAGCCAAGGAGCAGGGAGATATTGAGAGCAAGCTGCTGTGTGTGAGGCACTGTACTAGGGGCTGAGAGCTTGGGCAAGATAGGGGGAGAGCTGAGAAGTAGAAGGCATAAACCTTGTCTTCATCTGACAATTCCAGGACAAATATAAAGTAGCACTGTTTGAGAGCTAAAAGGGTCTAAGGAGAAGGGAATCATTGTGGGGAGGATGGTTGGAGAAGGCTTCCTGGAGGAGGTGGAACTTGCAGTAGACTTGCAAAGATGGGGAGAATCTGAGTTAGTTTGGCCCAAAGGTCATTCTAGGAAGAAGGAGCAGAGTGAGTATAAATTAGCTCAGATCACACATTCTCTATAGTGGAGATGGTATCCCTAAAGAAAATTAGTTCTGAGGGAACAAAGATTTTTTTTTTTTTAACTTTCCAAAGTATAGAGCACAAATAGGCATGCAGTTATAGAGTATATCTGTGGTATTTAAAATTTCATGAGGGACATGTTCATTGGGGAAAAAAATGTATAAGAAGGCTCTTTAAGGGGACAATAATGAAAAACAAAAATTGAGAAATACTAACCTCAGGTACTTACTGTCTAGATATTGACATTTGGGCCAGATAATTCTTTTTTGTCAGAGGGCTGTCCTGTGCACTTACTGTAGGATGTTTAGCAGTGTCCCTGGTCTCCATTCATTAGGCGGCAGTAGCTTCTAGTGATAACACCTAGTGATACCAACCAAAGACCTCTCCTCACATTGCCAGATCTCCCCCTATGGGGTGGGAGGGCAAGGAAATCACCCTTGTTGGGAAGCACTGGCCTAATGTTAGTATTTAGAGATCAGAGGGGCAGGGGTTGGTAGGAAGACCCCCCCCCAGCACAGGGTCTAGCCCACAACCTTGTGATGACTGTCGGCTTGCCTAGTGAGTTGATATGCTGAGCTGTGCTTGGAAATTTTGGGAACTCAGGTTGGGAAGGTAGGTTGGGTGCCAGTTGAAGAGCTTCTAGTACCAAGCAATTAAACTAAGACTTCCTAAACAGTAGCAGTCCAGTTCTCCATGTTCCATCTCCTTAGCTTCGCCCATTTCTCTCTTTTCCCTGACAAATGTAGTCTCCTCCCCTCTTATTCATGCTGCTTCTTAGCTGAAGGTTACTTTTTTTTCTTCTTTTGAGCTTCCCTCTTTTCAACCATATACCCCATCCCACTGCTCCAGATCTATTCCTTTTACTGTCTCCTTAGAGCAAGCTCTTAATCATAGGAGCTTGTAACAATGCAAATTCCTGATGGAGGGATATCATCCATATCAAAACACAACTCTTGGTCCTTCTGCACTCATCAGGATTTACAGGACTGAGGCAGAGAGGTCACCCTGAGCCAGTGTTTACCAAGCTTCCCTATTTAGGGTGATTCTTACGCACCCTGAAGTCTATGAACCTTGGCCTTAGAATTGACCTAAGATACTAAAGGGAACAACATAGTTTATAATCCTTGTTGCACATGGGCATATTTTTAAATTGGAAGAGTCTGGGTCTCACTCTAGACCCATAGAATGTCCGAGGGAGTGGAATCTGAGTATTGAGTCTATTTCTTTCTTTTGTTTTTAAAACACGTTTGCCCATTGATTTTGCTGTGTACCCCTGCCCTCATCTGTCCATTTTTTTGTGGTTTTCCTTCTCTCCTAGGGCTAGATGGTAGCACCCCTGCCTTTGAGAGGGAGCGGCTCATTAATCAGTTCAATGATCCCAGCAACCTCACCACCTGGCTGTTCCTTCTGTCCACAAGGTGAGTGGATCCTAAGAGGGGAGATCAGAGGATTGTGTTCAGGGTAGTTGGCCACATAGGCAGATACCCAAAGGCTCATCCAAGTTCTGTCAGAAGAGATCTGCTCAGGTATGTGACTTGTTTTTGAAGTCAGAGAGGAGACCCAAAAGGAAGTTGTGTTAGGAGGGTAATTATGATAGTGTCATGAAGTTCTCTGAGATCTTCACTAACAATGGTCATAATTAGCTTTTCTTTCAGGAGTGTTCTGAGTCTTGGATGATGTGATTAATGTGAAAGTGCTTTAAAAAGTGGAAAGTGTGGGAAAAAAAAGAGGGGGGGGAGTGGGAGTGTAATGTAACTGTAAAAGACTGATGGCGTTCTTTTTTTCATGCCAAGCAGCTTGAAGGTTGTGCTGTATTCTGCCATAACAATGCCCTTGGTGGGTATGAACTGTCACTTTCCAAGGCTGGTAGACTAAACATACCAGAAACATCTGCTTGTAGGCGTCTCCCTTCAGGTGACATTATTCTGGGGCCAGGATGAAGAAGCCTCAACCATTACAGAGGAGTGGAGAGTGGGTTTTCTTTCTGAACTGGTAGACACTTCTTTGTTGGATTTTTCAGGGTGTATTGTTCAGTGCTTAAAGAATGTACTGTTCATCAGCAGGACAGTAGAATCCTCCATTATGTTGTGCTTAGGACAAAGGAGATAATATTGGGGCAGGAGTCACAGAGTGAAACCAATTTAAAAACTGTCTTTAAAACTAAAATTCTGTGATTGTTGGCTTGTGTTTTAAAGGGCCGGGTGCTTGGGTGTGAATCTGATTGGTGCCAACCGAGTGGTGGTATTTGATGCTTCCTGGAACCCTTGCCATGATGCCCAGGCAGTATGTCGGGTATACCGTTACGGCCAGAAAAAGCCCTGTCACATTTATCGCCTTGTGGCTGATTTCACCCTTGAAAAGAAGATCTATGACCGTCAGATTTCCAAGCAGGGCATGTCAGGTGGGGCATCTTTTAGGCTCAATACTATCCTTATTTTTAAAATTATTTTAAAAAATATTCATTTATTTATCAGAGAGGGAGAGAGCATAAGCAGGGAGAGTGGCAGGCAGAGGGAGAAGCAGTCTCCCCACTGAGCAAGGAACCTAATGTGGAACTTGATCCCAGGACTCTGGGATCATGACCTGAGTTGAAGACAGACACTTAACCAACTGAGCCGCCCAGGAGTTCTGATACTATCCTATTGTATCAGTGGTGGGAGGAGAGGGGCAGGTTGTGGGAACACAGGTAGTTTTTGAATCACAGAAAGTCAGTGGTTCCTCCCATCCCATTGCAATTTAAATAATTGCTTTAAGAGGGGACTGACCTCAATTTGTTGAGAGCAGGTGTAATGAAGAGAGCTGAGCTAGGCGTGTAGGTTTCTTACTGATATTTCCATTTGACCAGGGCCTAAGACCTGGGCTTTGACTTTTCAAATATCGGATGGCCTGAGGTGGTTTAGATACTAGTGACATTATGCCAGCCACAACCCCTCTTCTCTCCCAGTATTTGTAGCTGTGCTTTTGTGGTCTTCTCCACCATGTAGTAACTTTCTCCATGTCTTCTCCCTTCCAGATCGAGTGGTAGATGATCTTAATCCAATGCTGAACTTTACCCGGAAGGAGGTGGAGAACCTACTGCACTTTGTTGAGAAGGAGCCAGCTCCCCAAGCATCCTTGAACATAAAGGGGATCAAGGAACCAGTCCTGCAACTTGCCTGTCTGAAGTACCCTCACCTCATCACCAAGGTAAGAACCTGGAGGGAGTCTTATCTGGCAGACCTGTTTCCTTCATCTGAGGGTTTGTTTTTTTTTTCATGCAGAGGACTTGAACTCAGCTGATTCTTCTCCTTACCCCATGTAGTCCCCCAGCCACCTATTTCCACCCCAGTCTTGTCCTTGGAGTGCTCAGCTCAGCCGTGTGGAGTAATTTGGCCAGTGTGAGTTTTTCCTAGCAGAAAGAAGGGGTGAAATTCTAGAAATGTATTCTGTTAATTCTCTGAACTCTCCCATCCTTTTGATATAGAAAGCAGACTTGGGTTTTGTAAAGGTGTGGCTGGGTTAGAGTTGTGAATTACACTCTTGACAAAGAGACAGTAAACCTGCCTGTGTGTCTGTGAGCAGGCTGTTGGCAAGTACTAGAGATAGCCCTTTGTCGTTGTCAGAGGAAGCTTCATTGTATATCAGTCATGTTGGCACAAAGACTGGTAATTAAATCAACATCCTCCTGTGTCCCCAGGAGCCTTTTGAGCATGAGTCATTGCTCCTTAACCGAAAGGATCACAAGCTGACCAAGGCTGAGAAAAAAGCAGCAAAGAAAAGCTATGAGGAAGACAAGCGCACATCCGTCCCTTACACCCGCCCGTCATACGCTCAGTATTACCCCGCCAGTGACCAGAGCCTGACCAGCATCCCTGCTTTCAGTCAGAGAAACTGGTGAGTCCCTGAAAGGGGAGGAAGGTCTGCTACTGGGCCAGACCCAAACCTTTTGGCTGGTTCTGTTTTTAAACAAAGGGAGAGCCTGCAACTCACTCGTTGGCTGTTGTGAACTGACAGGTTTTGCTCTTGGATGAGGTGCCAAAGCAGTTCAGCAGCCCTGGTGTTTTAAGTAGTGGCTTTGGCTAGAAGAGTGAGCCACTGGCCTTGTGACTCAGAAGAGTCTTTCTGGGACTCCTGGAGAAGGTGCAGATTCCTAAGACATAGAGGCCCAACCCTCCCACACAGCTGCCTTCATATCCATATTGCTTTGGTCATAGATCTTGCTTAAGCAATGAAGTTCAGGGGTGAAGGGCAGGTCTTTTGTGAGTCTTGGATTGCAGTCAAGAAATTCTCCTGCTCTTAATGGGATTTCATGTTATGGTTGTGCCTCAATCCTGAGGAAATAATCTTTTTCTTGAGTACAACTTTTAGAACTGTTCAGAGTATGAACACATTTGGAAGTCAGTTGCTGAGTGAAGAGAAAGGCTCTTTGTAAGAAATTAAAAAACCACCATCTATGTTTAATTTTTTTTTTCTTCATTTCAAGACAAAGTACCTCGTAAGCCTTACCAGATTAGCCACTTGATTGAGTGGTTTGTTTAAAAACTTTTTTATTATCATGAATTAAAGATGATTATTTTATTTGAGGGGAATAGATTTAAAACTGTTTTCTTTCTCTTTCTTTCTTTCTTTCTTTCTTTCTTTCTTTCTTTCTTTCTTTCAAGATTATTTATTTATTAGAGAGTGAGCAGAGTATGTTAAGAACATGAATGGGGGCGAGGGGCAGAGAGAGAGGAAGAATCAGGCTCCTGGCTAAGCAGGGAGCCCGATGGTGGGGCTCGATCCCAGGATCCTAGGATCATGACCTGAGCCAAAGGCAGACACTCAACAGACTGAGCCACCTAGGTGCCCTAAAACTTTTTTTCTCATGAAGATTCCATGTTAAAAAAAAACTTGACAAATGAGATTCTAAAGGAACTGAAACCATGTAAATTTTATGGAAGACTCTAATATTTGATGATTAAATTTGCTGCTTTTTATGTACAAGGTGCTCTCAAGAAAACGTTACTCTCTTTGAAAACCTTCCGACTTTATTTCTGTGTCATTTTCTAGGATACTGTTGCCTGGGAATGTTCTCCTTTCTTGTCCTCCACCCCTTTTATTCTCTTTTCTGGCTTTTCCCATGTAACAATAGGAATGGATGAAGCATGAACCCAGTGGAAGAAAAGCCACATTGCGGGAAGATGTGACAAATGGGCTGGTCTCTTGAGGCTATGTCAGCTCCTTTCCTGGCCCAGCTCTGGCCCTGTGGGAGGCACTAGCCTCTCACAGCGCTTGATGAGCCATACTATGATCCTGCTGATTCCTCATCCTGTCTGGGTGTATGTGAGGAGGGTTTCCTTCCCAATTTTCCTTGCTTCAGCTCCTCCAGAGTAGGGGGCTTGGGTTAGGTTCCTGTTATCCTGACTTTTACCCTGATTTGACTTTGGATCCTGGAAAGAGTCCCACTGACCTCTGACCAGAGCCCCTAGCTCCTGCAAAGCCACCCTGGGCACATTGAGGAAATGGGACCCAGATGTGGTAAACTTGCTGTGCTGTGTGGCCTGTCTGGGAATGTGGGATTTCAGACAGGGGGCCAGAGGGCTGCCCAGAGGTGCCTGTAGCAACTTCAGAGCAACATTCTTGAGTTAGGTAAGGAAGAATATACCAGTTCAAGGAGGTTCTCCCTCAAAACTAAAGACCAAAGGCACAAAACTTCAGAAAGCTTGTAGACAGGGTCTTAATTTCAAAAATCTTAAATCAGGAGTAGCTTTCTGAAGGTACCAACTTCCAGTTGAAAAGAAGGTGGAGAGTGAGGGGTGCGTCACTGACCATGGGGTAGCATTTTGGCATGCCGGCATAAGACATGCACAGCCAGTGCTCAGGCTGGCCATAGCCATGTACCATTCAGATGCCTGGGTCTGTGAACAGCTTTTTGGTGGCCACTGCTTTTGTGGTAGTCATGACTTAGAGGGGCACTTTGGACACAGGCCCCAGGAGGAGCCCAGTGAAAGGAGAGAGAGAGAACTGTCTGCATTACTTATTGAAACTTGAGGTTCCAGAGAGTAAAGATGGTTGAAATTGGGCAGATGCTCCCTCAAGATCACCTGAATGTGTGGCATCATGTGGCCCTTTCCCTTGGGAAAGTGGGACAATTCCATCCATTTGTCTTAATTTGGCATACACTGTGCTTTGAAGAACTTTTCCTCCCTTATTGCATCTTTACCTCTTCCTAACTTCCCTCCAAGGACTAATTCCTAATGTATATAAACAGTCTAAATTCTAAAGGAGCAAATGTCACCTCACATCTCTAAAAAGGTATTATTCCACCAACATCTTTTTCTTGTTAGATTCTGAGAGGCTTTATCCCTTGCTGCCATTTGGTCTTGGTCCTGCCCCTAGTCTCCTTTTGAATTGGCCATACTCTGCAGATTCTTTGATCCTTCTCAGTAGCGAGTGAGGCTACAGAATGGGGGTATCTGGAGAAGCTCTGCAGCCTTTGCAGAAAGGTAAGTAAGGGCCATTCTGCCAAATTCTCTTAGGTGTGTGTGTTCTTCTTTCACAGGCAGCCAACACTGAAGAGTGATGAGAAGCCTGTGGCCAGTGTTCGCCCTGTGCAGTCCACCCCCATCCCCATGATGCCCCGGCATGTCCCACTGGGAGGCAGTGTAAGCTCTGCCTCCAGCACAAATCCAGCTATGAACTTCCCGATCAACTACCTGCAGCGTGCGGGGGTCCTTGTGCAGAAGGTGGTCACCACAACAGGTTGGGTTCTCTTCCAGGGTTGTCTGTCCCTTTACTTTTTTCTTTCAGGAAGTGTTTATTAAACACCTTTTGTATTCTAGGCCTTACTACATTAGCACTGTGGGTAAAAACAGAGAAGATAGTCCTTGATCTTGAGGAATTTGCATTCTAATGGAATATCTTAAGAATTATAACACAGTACTGGGTTTTCTTAAATGTGATGTGTGGGATAGACTCTGAGCATGGCAGAGATTGTGGAACTGTCACTGGGACATAGGGTTGGTCTGAGAGAGGTGTGCATGTGTTGAGTCCTGCCTGACTATAGGGTCATCTGTGTATAAAGGATGACAGTTAACCTCCCTACTTAACTAGGAGACCTGAATGTCACTTGCTCCCTTGTTTATGAGTTTGATAGGAGTTGAGTATGGTGGGCCTGTGGTAGGAGGTTGGCAGCCTGTCTGTCTCTGCGATTGGTTCTGTGATTCAGGGTAATTGGGAAGGAAAGCATTTTGTGGAGCTGTTTCATCGTATTATCTAGAAATATTCATGGTACATTAATTTTAATAAAAATATCTTGGTTTTTGAGTATGAAAATAATGTGTGTCCATTGTAAAATCATTGTGAAATGGGCAAAAGCAAAAAAAGAGCCTCTTGAGAGACTACTTCTCTGCTGATTTTTGAACATACTTTTTACTCTTTAGTTAGGTGTGAAGCAATGCCAGCAATGAAGAGGATGAGGCTACTTTGGGAGCCTAAAGTGATGTGTAGCAAATGGATGCAGATAGCTTAGGGAGGAGGAAAATAAGCAAATGTAGAAATAACCATGTGAACTAGAACTTTCTCCACACTAAAACTCTGTGAGTTTTTAATTAAATCAGAGGAAATTGATCAGAAAGATAATTGGATTTCTAAAGAGTTTCTTGTTTTCCTAGTATTCTTTGCCATACAACTGTGAGAGGAGGCCTTGCTTGCCTCGTCCTCCTTGGTTCAGACCTCCGCTCCCCTGAGAGGCTTTAGGGAAGCCACTGAGGAACAGGGGTGGATGTGGACTTTGCATCTTTTTTCCCTCTCAGTCAGATAATCTAAATCTGAGGTCTTTGTCTTCACTAGATATTGTTATTCCTGGACTCAACAGTTCCACAGATGTACAGGCAAGAATTAATGCTGGTGAGAGCATCCATATCATCCGTGGGACAAAAGGTGAGAGCCTGACCAAGATGCCCATCCTCTACCTTTGGTTCAGTGTGGGGCTGGGAAGCAGAAGATAAACATATGGCTTGAGCTGGAGGAAGGATAGGAGTTATCCTATAAAAGTGTCACATGTGGGAGAAGCATGAGAAAAAGACATTTCTGAGTGCTTAGCAGAGTCGGGGCGGGTCCAAAAGAGATTTGTCAGTGACTTAAAAGGAGAGAGTTGGGGTCCCTATGTTCCCATATTTTACCATTGTTTTTATGGAGAATCTTGAGGTGGGTTTGGATAGATGCTATGTTTTATGTCAGTCTCAGCCTGTTGACAGTAATGCTATCAGCTAGAAGTCCCTCACCACTCACCTAGCAATTGTGGCAAGCCCCCACAGACATTTGCCAGAGCCAGTGTCATGGCTGGACTGGCACTTGTGGTTCTTACTATGATTGCAAGATGTTACCCCAACAGCAGCCATCAGTGAACTTTGAAAAAACAGGGTTAATATTACTCATCACAGATCCTATAGGGTACACAGCACCCCAGGGCCACACAGTGAGGTCATGGGTAAAGAGAGATTGTGGGAGAGAAGACCTGGGTCTATGTTAGAATCCAGGAGTTGGGATGGTTAGAGGTATGTGGGTTTACTCTTTATTGGTGAATTTAAAACATAAGAGTGGGAATTAGGGCATGGGAAGGGAAAAACAGGGTCACTCTAGGTTCAGTTTTCTGGATTATTCTGGCATTTCTAAAAGGGGAACTTCCTGGATGGGGACAGCCTGGTTCCTTATCTAGTTGTTCAGCTAGTAGCTGTGTCAGACAGGTGCAGTTTGTTTATTCAAGATAGATTACTTTGACCATCAAAAGCTTAATTTCTAGCACTTGAACTACACACAGGGAGACCAGAAGTGGAGGGAGGGAGCTGTGGAATGGATTATAAACTAATGTGTATGTTAGTGTGTCATCTTACCCACTTGCTCAGAGTGGGGTGGAGTTTCCAACTAGGAAGTACATTGGGAAGATGAATTAGTACATGTGTGTTAGAAGACATATTTTGAGTGTGATAGTTTAAGATTTATTTATTTATTTTAGAGAGGGGTAGGGGAGGAGCAGAGGGATATGGGGAGAGTCCTAAGCAGACTGCCTGCTGACTGTGGAGCCCAGTGCAGGGCTCAATCCCATGACCCTGAGATCACGACCTGAGCCAAAACAGAGAGTTGGATGCTTAACCAACTGTACCAACCAAGTGGCCCTTGAGTGTAGTAATTTTAAAAGCCTGCTGCCTCTGGCCTCCTTACAGAGGGAGATGAGATTGCTGGAATGAGAATTCTGGACCATCTGGTCCAGATGTAATTGTCATCTGTAATTGTCAGGATGTAATCTGAGCCCATCATTCATATCATCCTTTACTGTATGAGGCTCCCTGAGGTTCTTTGTTTAGCAAGGAGCTTTCGCCCTAGCCTCTTTTGGGTCAAAGGTACCTTCAGGCTCAGGGAGAAGATGCCATGAAGCTATGACACACAGAGAAGATTATACCCAGCCCCCTTACTAGGCTCTTCCTATCCTAGAGCATGGGTCAGTAAACTATGGCCCATGGGCCAAATCCTGCCTGCTTCCTGTTTCTCTACCTGTGAGCTAAGCATGGGTTATACATTTTTAATTGGTTAAAAATAATAATATTTTGTAGAACCTGAAAATTATATGAAATTAACATTTCAATGTCCATAAATAAAGATCTTTGGAGTACAGCTGCCCCCCCCACCCCGTTTTCATTATAGTAACAGAGTTGAGTGGTTGTAACACTTTGGCCTATAAGGCAAAAATATTTACTAACTGGCCCTTAAAGAAAATGTTTGTTGACTTCTGACCTGGAGGCAGCCCTGACCTTCCAGGAGATTGATCAAAAGATGGAGAAGGTAGGTTAGTGTCCTGTGGGAATAGAAGGCTTTTCTTGAGTTATTCCTACCAAGGGAGAAGAGGGTGTTGAGGGAGTGAGGCTCTTTCCCCTCAGATCCAGAGGAGGACCCCTCAGATCAAGAGAGTACTTCGCCCAAAACCAAGGCAGTCAACTACTGTCTGTGCTAGCTACCCCTTTATTTCCTCCATTTCATTAACCTTTCCTGGTATTTTCTGGCATCATTTTCTTTCTGTTTCCTCCAGAGGCTGAGCTCCATGAGACAGGGCTCTTTTCTGTCTTGTGTTCTTCAGCATCTAGGACAATGCCTCATACATGGTAGTTGTGCCTTGTTTGTGGAATGAATGAATAATATTGGGTATACAGCTCAGCCACTCCACTTGTCATTTCAGGGTTCTTGAGAGAGGGTGTGAGACCTAATTTTATAGCAGTTTCCCAGCCCATGGTGCCTAGCTCTGGACTTTCCCAGAGTTGGTTGATTGCATGTTGGCTTCTAGCAGGCTTCCTCCTATTTCTTCTAGGGACGTACATCCGTACCAGTGACGGGCGGATCTTTGCTGTCCGGGCAACGGGCAAACCGAAGGTCCCGGAGGATGGTCGGATGGCTGCCTCAGGTACAGTGGTGGCTTCTTTCTGTTGGCCTGCACAGCACTTTTTTGTTTGGTTTGGTTTGGTTTGTAATTACTTTATTTTTGTTTGTAATTATTTTTATTTTTTTTAAGATTTTATTTATTTATTTGACAGACAGAGATCACAAGTAGGCAGAGAGTCAGACAGAGAGAGAGGGGGAAGCAGGCTCCCCGATGAGCAGAGAGCCTGATGTGGGGCTCGATCCCAGGACCCTGGGACCATGACCAGAGCTGAAGGCAGAGGCTTTAACCCACTGAGCCACCCATGTGCCCCTGTAATTACTTAGTTTTTGAATAATGTGTACATGGTTCACAATTCAAAAGGCATAAGAGGGGTAAAGTGAAAGGCATGTTCTCTCCCTGCCTCCAAAACCCCCAGTCATCTAGTGCTCCTTTCTGGCAGTGCTGCTGTCATTTGCTTTTTTCAGAGATACATCACACACATACAGGAATGTGTGTGCACAACTGTGTGTGTCTGAGTCTCTGTGTTAAATATATGTACATAAGTTTTTTCCATTCTTTTTTTTTTTTTTAAAGATTTATTTATTTACTTAAGAGAGAGGGAGCAGGTCAAAGAGTGTGTGTGTGGCACATTAACAACGTTAGGAGGTCCAACCAGGTTCCCTTCTACAGGAGTGGCTCTCGTCTATCCTCCTGTCATATGAGCACTACACTGCTCTTGTTTCCAACTTTTATTATAGCAATTTCCACACCTACAGACAAGTTGAAAGAACAGCACCTATGTACCCCACATCTAGATCCAATGACTATCACTGTTCTCATAAACTTGCTTCTGTCTCTCCCTTCCTCTTACTGGAACTATTTGGAAGTTGAAGATGTCATGTCATTTTACCTTTAAGTACTTCAGCACACATCTCCTAAGAGTTAAGGACATTCTCCTCCTAGCCAAAATACCATTATCACACTAAAACAAACGTTTACACAATTATCACACTAAAAATACTACCTAGTATCCAGGCCATATCCCAGCTTGTCCCAGTCATCTTCCAGGGCTGTGGATTTGGTTTTGTTTTTAAACTAGGGTGGACTGCTGTTTAAACTTAATTTTCCTTTTGTCTCCCATCCTGGTCACTGGTTGTCTCTGTCCCTTCTCAGAAGGAGTCCAGCTCGTTATAAGAATGACCTATTAGCATTTGATATTATCTCCTAGGATTCACTTTGGTTGAGTTTCACAGATTGGGGAACTGGGGTGCAGAGTTACACGTATTATTTCCTAGATCAAAGGATTTCTTTCTTTGTGACTGAGAAAAGTTGACTGGAGGATGTTGTTTGTCCCATCAGATTCTTTGAATTTGGGGGATCACAGGACAAGATTTTTTGTTTATTTTGATTTTGTTTTTTTTAATGGAATTTTTCCTATACCCTCCTTATCTCCCTGGCCATTCTGGTTCTCAGTTACCTACATTTTATTCCCCAGGTTCCCAGGGGCCTTCTCTCGAGTCCACAAGCAATGGCAGACACAGTGCCTCATCACCCAAAGCCCCCGACCCTGAGGGGCTGGCCAGGCCCGTCTCTCCAGACAGCCCGGAGATCATCAGTGAGCTCCAGCAGTATGCAGATGTGGCTGCCGCCAGGGAATCCCAGCAGAGCTCCCCAAGCTCCAGTGCTGCCCTGCCTGGCCCCCCGGCCCAACTTGTGGACAGCAGTGCTGTTCCTGGGACAGCTCTCGGGACTGAGCCTCGACATGGGGGTCATTGCCTCAATAGTTCCCTCTTAGTGACCGGCCAGCCCTGTGGTGACAGGAACCCGGTGTTGGACTTACGGGGCCATAAGCGGAAGTTGGCCACACCACCTGCTGCCCAGGAGTCAGCCCGCCGGCGGTCCAGGAAGGGCCACCTGCCAGCCCCCGTGCAGCCGTATGAACACGGGTATCCAGTTTCTGGCGGGTTTGCCATGCCACCCGTCTCCTTAAATCATAACCTCACCGCTCCCTTCACCTCCCAGGCTGGGGAGAACTCCTTGTTTATGGGCAGTACCCCCTCCTACTACCAGCTGTCCAACTTGCTGGCAGATGCCCGCCTGGTGTTTCCAGTGACTACTGACCCTCTGGTGCCAGCAGGCCCTGTCAGTTCCTCTTCCACGGCTACCTCAGTCACTGCCAGCAACCCCACCTTCATGCTCAACCCCTCTGTTCCAGGGATACTACCCAGCTACTCACTCCCATTCTCACAGCCACTCCTGTCCGAGCCGAGGATGTTCGCGCCTTTTCCTTCCCCTGTCTTACCCAGCAACCTTTCACGGGGCATGTCTGTCTACCCAGGCTACATGTCCCCACATGCAGGCTACCCAGCTGGCGGCCTCCTCCGGTCCCAGGTGCCTCCATTTGACTCTCACGAGGTTGCTGAGGTGGGGTTCAGCTCCAATGACGATGAGGATAAGGACGATGATGTGATAGAGGTCACTGGGAAATAGCTGGGGAGCCCCTCTCCACCTCACTTGGGGTCCCCGGCAGGTTGCCCACCAAGCTGAAAGGCAGCAATCTGGGCTTTCTGAGAATAGGGCACTTGGCAGGAGGGAAAAGGAAGAGGACAAAGAAAGGTGGTTGACCACAATGGCAGGGCTCTGTTGCTATTTAACATAAGAGGAGGGGGAAAAAAAAAAAAGCCAACAGAGCAGCAATAGTGGGAAATCAGGGACCCAAAACAGGAATGGAGGGGCAGGGCATCCTGCCTCTCTTCCTGCCTGCCTTGCTTATGCTGTGTGCTTGCTTGCTTGCCTGCCATCTGAGTGTAGAAGCTCACATCCCATTTCTGTCTTTGGGAACATTCTCTCCCAAGAGAGCTGCCTTACTGGGTGACTTAGCTTGGCCTAGAGAGGGGAGGGGAGGGAAGAAGGATAAGTGAAGGAGGGTGGGCAGGGAGAGCAGATTGAGATTTCATGTGAAATGGAGTCCTTTTAGGGACAGGAAAGAAGCAAACCAGGTATGTATGTTTGTGTGCGTATGTGTGTATGTGTTTATGTCTATATGTGTATGTAACAGAGCAGGGGTGGCGGTGGGAGGGGAGGGCGGGAGAGACGAAGGGGGGAACTAAAAAATGAATTTATCATTTTTAAAATGGAAATTGGTGTGTGGTGGTTCATGGCAACTATTAGTATGAACATCGTGTTGAGCCCAGGAGAAGAGCCATGGAACGCTCAAGTTTCCTTCTAGTTGGGTGAGGAGAAGGCCCAGCTAATCCAAGTCGCTGGTCTTTATAGCCACATCTATTTTGGAATTTGGGGGAAATTAGGAGAGAAAATGGGCATTACCAATCTCTGTGTCTTTCCCCAGTGGTTGTCTCTGAGCAGATCTCCCTTCACAGGGTGTGAGATTTGTGTGCAGAGGCTGGGACGGGCATATGCGGTGTGTGAGCAAGAAGTCATGGAGTGTGACCAGAATAGACCTTCACAAGGATGGAACTGAGCCCCCACCTGCCTGTCCTTGTGGCCTTGCCTTTCCTTTGCTTCCCTGCTAGAAAGCTCCCTGTTAATTTATTTTTTATGGGCAATTATTTATTATGTGGACTTTCCATGTGTCTTTTTTTGGGGGGGGGTGGATATGGGGACAGTAGGAGCTAGGAGGGGCAATGTTAAGATCCCCAGACCCCATAGGGGTAAATAAATCCCAGGTAGATGGTGAATTGACCAAGGAAAGAGAGTTAGGCTTGACCAAAGTTTATACTAAATGACTATGTTTTCGGGAAACGGCCTCTCAGGAAGATCAGAGAATCTTGCGACTGGATAGTTAGTGGAGGTGAGACTCATTCCACAGAGATTGAAACTTGGGATCATGGAGTTTGCTACTGGGAAGTCAGTGACCCCAGATTTGGAGCTGTGTCCTCCTGGGATGACCTTAGAGGCAGGCCCTCTGTACTGAATAGTGAAGCTGTGCATACGTAGGTGACTGCTGGGTTGGAAGAATAGACTATTGATTTCTTACTGGGAAATATTTTGGCCTCCGCAGCCTATCAGATGATCATTATGGGATGGGTGTCTGTTATCTCTGTCCTCTTTGATGGAACACGGGGCATCCCTTCCTCTGCAGGAGCCTTAAGTCTGGCTTTTGTCTGAAAAAATACATCAGTCGTTCTGGGTCTCCTCTTTCTTGTTGCCAGTGGCAGGGAAGGGGGCATCTAGTCTTTAAGCATAAACACTGGCTGTCTTCTTATTGACTCTTTTTTCCCTCCTGTCACCAAGACTTTGCTAGGCAGTTCTTTATGATGAACAAA